>NC_046373.1:20742814-21395314 GCF_011125445.2 Fundulus heteroclitus | reverse complement strand
ATTGTCACTTTAAATCTGTGTTGAATATTAATCACTAAAGGAACAACATAAAGTTAATAATTAATAATAACACGTTGTAATAAATACATTGGAGTATGTTATAATCCTGCCAATAAAACCTGTCCTTTTAGCATTTCGCATAGAATAACTGACTTATTTTTTTGACCAGCTACTAATTTTGGTTATTTTTCTCTGTAAAAAAGAAACAATTAACACCATTTTAATAAAACTACATTCTGGATGACTAGAAAATATTATAAAACAAAATGCATTTATTTTCTCAACAATGAGCCAAAGTCAGAGATATTTTTTTTTCTCTGCATGGCTGAAAAGGTACTAAGTTAATGTCACACTGATTAGAGACCCTAGAACCTTTTGAGTTATTTGCACACCCAAAAATGTGAAATGGGACTCTGTATTTCATCGTTTCTCCACCTGTTTTTGAACTCTAATCCCCATTTGTATTTATTTGCACACCCAAAAATGTGAAATGGGACTCTGTATTTCATCGTTTCTCCACCTGTTTTTGAACTCTAATCCCCATTTGTATTTATTAAAGGAGCAGACTGTGGCTGTTGATCAAGGTGAAATTACTCCAAAGCGACGTAATGCTTGGGGACGTTATTTACCGGACTTGAAATCAGGTTTTACTTACACCGGAGTACGAATATGATACAGAACATTGCTTTGAATCATCAGTTATCCTCTTGTTAACTCAATTCAAACATACTTTATCGATCATTACGGGAAATTAAATGTCATCAATTAACAGATACAAAACTTTCTGCTGCAGACGGATCCACAAAAGGGCCAAAACTACAAAGATAAGAATTGAAGAAAAGGTTAATTAGTCAGCACAGGCAGGTCCTGTTGAGAAACCGCTTCTCTTTCCAGGAAAGGGCGGCGATATGAACCGAAATAGTTTCTAAAAGAGGAGGAGAACAAAACATTTACCGCACAAATGTAGTACCACATACTACAGAAATTATCTCACCAATTAACATAAAAAAAAATCTCATCCCCAACATAATGCTCTAACACAACTATACCCTCTTACATCCGGTAAAATTCATTACCAAGAAAAGGCTAAGTAGCAGGAGCACATGGCTCCTTCAGCGCAATTTTAAGAAGATTGTTTGAAAAACTGAAAAGTGGGAGTGTTTTTAAATATCGATATTTTCAAGCTTCATCCAAAGATGTGGATTTTTTTTTACCAAAATCAGTTTTTACTTAAATGACCAAATATTCGGTTATTTTGTACTAGAACCACTCCAAATTAATAAAAAAAGGTCTGCTTTTACTACGAGTAGGCTAAAATAACTAAAAAAGCAGCACCACATCCCTGATCTAAAGGCATTCAGACACAGAGGAGAGAACAAAGTCATTAAAATCCATTCTTTGGAAATGGGTGTGAAGCCGTTTCTGAGGCTCTGGGACGTCAGCAAACTGTGCTGAGCGTCATTCCCCACAAATGGAGAAAATATGCAGCAGAAGTAAATCTTTACCAAGAACGTCCGGCCTTCCAAACTTACTCCAAGGCAAATCGATGACTCGTCCAAGACGGCACCAGAGAGACCAGACCGGCGTCTAAAGCACCACAGGCCTCACGTGACTCGGTTGAGGTCAGAGGTCGTGACTGAACAATGAGGGTCTGGGCAAAAAATGGCACCCGTAAGAGATTTCAAACACAAAAACTGCTGACCAAAAAAACACCACAAAAGCCCGTTTCACCTTTCCCGAATGACGTCTTGATGGCGACCCGGACTATTGTGGTGTATTTTGTCAAAAGAATGTTGGAACCTTTGGCAAGGAGAGGGTCTTGTTTAAAAAAACTAGCACAGCGTGTCCGAAACAGAACATGCTGGCAGCCAACATGGCATTCATGGGAGATGAACCCACCGATGAACAGAAGACATGAAGGACATTCTCACGTTTCCGTCTTGATGTTAGAATATTTTTGGGAAATACTCTGTGGGCTGATCAGGAAAACAAATCTAAACATACTGACAGTCATAGTTGGTGGTAAGTGTGATGATCCGGGGCAAACTTTGCTGTTTCAGGGTCTGAAGGACTGGTGAAGATTCTCAGTCATCCAGGTCGTTGTCATTCCAAAAAAAGTAAAAAAAAAAACAAAGCAACTGGACTTGTTTTCCGTAGTTGAAGACGTTTCGCTTCCTCTCCAGGAAGCTTTCTCAATTCAAAAAGTCTGGATTAATGTGGAGTACCAAGCTTTATACTACGGCCTAACAAAGGCCTTGTAATGGCTTAAATAACATGCAAATTTAACAGAAACAGGTCCACCCCTTAGTAATGGGCGCCCATTACTAAGGGGTAATGAGTGCTGCAATTTTATCCTGTAAAGTTACTTTATTCTGAAATCTACTACAATTCACTGAAATTTTCAAGCTGTATGCAAACGAAATTTCGTTCTGTACGCACTCTGTACATACAAAATGACAAATAAAGTTCTCTAAGTCTAAGTCACATTACTCCAGACTTTTTGAATTGAGAAAACTTCCTGGAGAGGAAGCGAAACGTCTTCAACTACTAAAAACAAGTCCAGTTGCTTTGTTTTTTTTTTTACTTTTTTTTTTGAATGGCCTGAAGGACTTACAATAATTCATGGAGCGGTGTTTCTTCTCTCTAGCAGAAAACCCTGAAGGAGAATGTCCTTCATGTTCGTGAGGAGATCGTGACCTAAAGGCGCTCTGGTTATACAGCAGGACAATGATCCAAAGCAGCTTAGACAGTCCACCTCTGACTGGGCCGAACAACAAAATGAAAGTTTTGGAGTAGGCTAGTCATGAGTGCTACTAAAAGTCTTCTTCCCTCTGTAATGACCTCTGCGTCGAAGAGTGTTGCTGCCATTGCAAACTGCTATCACAGGGTATGTTGCATTTACTGATCAGAATAAGTGCTTTACATGAGCAGCAATAGTTTCCGACCAGGCAGTCCTTAATCAAGGCCGATCCAGCAGAAAATTGTTCGTTTTTACCCACTAATTAAGGTGGAAATGCATTTGTTTGTCCAGACTTTTATTTTAAATCCTAATGTCAAAGGCTACTTCATCCTTCTATTCTTCTATATACCATGAATTTGTCCTTTATCCATCTACCTACCTGCCCATCCATCATCTTCCTTCCTTACTTTTGGTAGTTTTTACAGGTTTCATACCGTCTGAATAATGCAAAAATCTGTCATAAATGTATAGTGAAGTTTTATTTTTATACTAAAATTGGTTAAAAATATAGAATAACTGGAAGTTTGCCATTAAAAAGTGTCGTTGTTTTTGGGGCTAGGAAGCGGCCTAATGTTTTGCTAGCCACACTACGGGTTGAATATCAAACTCCTGAGCACAATGCTTTGCAGATCCTTTTTTAATTTAGTTTAATCAGCTTGATCAGACTCAGAATTAATAAACTGTCTCTCACATGCTCATGTCTATTTGCAGACTGTTAGCTACTCTGGGAGTGGTTTTTGGTACATTCGTACACATTTCTTAACATTGTTCTGTTACTAGGCTGCTGTTCTTCCTCTTTTTTAACTTCAACATACCACTTTTATAATATGCTAATGACTAGTTTCACACTTTTCATCTTCTCAGGGAGCGTTTTGTCTGGTACAGCTGCATTATTTTATAAACCGACTGCTGCTTCTAGGGCTGGCCGATATGGCTTAAGAAGAAAATCTCAGATTTTATTATACCAAATCCGATTTAATCTTTTTTTTTTTCCCTTCTTTTTTGAATTTCACAAAAGTTAATTATTTGGGAAAACTGTCTTTTATTTCAACCATTTCATCTGGGAGTTGACCTGATGAAACACAAGCTGGGAAACATGCTTGTAAACCAAGATGGCCGCCCTGCCATTGTAAACAATGAAAATATAACTAAATGGTTAGAGGTATTACACAAAGAGTTAAGAACAAGCTTCACTTCACTTTTGTAACATCAATCTAACTAAAAAAAAAAAGAGTTAATGAATAAATTAATTTGCCTCATTTAAAAAGTTTCCTTTTTACAATATTTTGACTAAATATTTACCTAAACATATATTCAGCATTGCTGCTACTCTCTCCATGGAAGCCCAATGAGTGCATTGGCAAAATAAAATCCTGATTTTACAAAAAATGAAATCTTAATATGTTGTAAATTCAAATTAATTGATTAAATCGATTCATCGCCCAGCCCTAGCTGCTTCTTTTTTTCTTTTTATCTTTCATTATTATCTGAATATGTCGCATAATGTAGTAATTGCACATAGTTTCCCCTTCTGATAAGTCTGCCTCCTCTGTCGACAGCTTAAATGTAGCTTTTTTTTCCCCATGTTGTCATGCCTCTTCTTTAGGAATCCTCCTTCGCCTTTTCCGTGGATGTTTCCGATTTGTGTGTGTGTGTGATCGTGTGCGCTCAGACTGCAAAAAAGGGCACTAAAAGTAAGTCAAATTTTCTTGTAATTAGTGTTTTTTTCCCTTGATTTAAGCAGCTAAATAAGACTGTTTGCCAATGGAATAAGATTTTTGCACTTAAAATAAGAACAAATCATCTCCATCATCTTATTTTCAATGCAGGATATCTAATTATCTTATTTAAGGGGTAGAAATGCTAATTCCATTGGCAAATAGTCTTATTTAGTTGCTCAAATCAAGGAAAAATATACTCATTTCAAGAAAATTTGACTTACTTTTAGTGCCCTTTTTGCAGCGCAGAGCTCGGCGTCTCACCCAAATGTCATGATGACTGCGTGATGACGATGAGGATTCTTGGTTGTGTCTGCTTTTAGACGACATGGAGACCGTGTGTTTCCGGTTACCGGGACACGGGGACATGACCCTGAAGCACATGAACTCGCTGCGGTTCCGGCAGCATTTCTGCGACATCACCATCGTGGCCAGCAACAACCAGACGTTCAAAGGTCACAAGGTGGTGCTGGCCGCCTGCTCGCCCTTCCTGCGAGATCAGTTCCTCCTCAACCCTTCGTCCCGGCTTCAGGTGGCTGAAAATACACGCGGCCGTTTTCACGTTAGCCCTCCCGCCGTCCATTGTGTGATGCAGACGTTATGTGTGTGTGTGTGTGTGATGCCTCCTCCAGGTGTCGATGCTGTACAGCTCCTCGGTTGTGTGCGATTTGCTGCAGTCGTGCTACACCGGCATGCTGCAGTTCAGCCCTGAGGACATCGTCAACTACCTGACCGCTGCCAGCTACTTCCAGATGGAGCATATCGTGGAGCGTTGCAGAGGGGCGCTAGAGAAATATGTGCAACTAAAGAACACCAGTCCTCTGAAAGTCAGTTTCCCAACAAATCTTATAGCTATTTTTTTTTTTAACTCCACTTTTCTGTCACCTGTTGTTAACGTGTTGTGCATGTGTCGCTGTGCCCTGAGAGATTTGAATATTCTAAATTTATCCTATTTTTTTGTTACTTTATTTTTATTTAAATCTTTGCAATTTACATAGATATATAAATACAAGCTCACAGTTAGTCTGCTGCTCTTCACTTAGGATATGCTTAAAGCAACTTTAAAAGTATATGCATCAGGTTAAATTTACAAGTAAAGTAGGTTACATGATTAAACGGAAGTAACATACAGACTTAGCTATGTCTGTATGTTACTCCCGTTTAAGATAAATTAAGATAAATGAGTGAAATAAAGAAATAAAAATAATGAGAATTTTACTGCATTACTGCATGGCTGGTTCCTATGGATTAGGGCCATTGAAAAAAAGTATTCCTACGGAAGAGGATTAGGGCCATTAAAAAAAGTATTCAATTCTGACTTTTTTCTTAGAATTCTAAGAATAAAGTCAGAATTTAATAGACTTTTTTTATGGCCCTATGGAAGACGATTAGGGCAATTTAAAAAAAGTCTATTCAATTCTGGCTTTTTTTTCTCAGAATTCTGAGAACAAAGTCAGAATTTTGACTTTATTCTGAGAATTCTGACTTTAATATCAGAATTCTGATTTTAATCTGAGTCCTCAGAAAAAAGTCAGAATTCAATAGACTTTTCAATGGCCCTAATCCTCTTCCGTAGGGCCATTAAAAAAAAAAAAAAAAAGTCTGTTCAATTCTGACTTTTTTTCTCAGAACTCAGATTAAAGTCGGAATTCTGATATTAAAGTCAGAATTCAGAGAATAAAGTCAGAATTCAATAGACTTTTTTAATGGCCCTAATCCTCTTCCGTATGGCCATTAAAAAAAAAAAGGCTATTCAATTCTGACTTTTTTCTCAGAATTCTGAGATTAAAGTCAGAATTCTGACTTTAATCTCAGAATTCTGAGAAAAAAGTCAGAATTCAATAGTTTTTTTTTGTGAATGGCTCTACGGAAGAGGATTAGGGCCATTAAAAAAAAGTCTAATCAGAGTTCTGAGTAAAAAGTCAGAATTCAATACTTTTGTTTTGTTTTCTTTCTCTTTTTTTTTGTGAATGGCCCTAATCCTCTTCCATAGGTTTCCATCTGTTAATAAATGTATCTTTTTGACACCTCATGTAATACATTATTTGTCCCATACGATAGGTTTCCCAAAAATTTTATGCCATCTTAACAGTTTCGACCCAATATCTTGTGCTTTTTTTTTTCTTTTTTTTCTCATGATGATTTCAAACTGTATTTTTTTTTTTTCTTCATCCTTCTCCTTTCTATTAATAGGTCAGTGACGAGGAAGGTCAGGCCAGGCCGGTTCTTCTCAGTGCCAACGTTCATTCTGTTGCGTCACCCCTGAACAGTCGATCCTCCCCCACGGAGCAGCACAGCCCCGCCGTCATCACGCTTGAGGAGGAGAACAGCGAAACGTCGGCTCAGGACAGCACCCAACATCACAGCGACAGCCCCTTGCCGGACGAGCCCGACCTCAAGGTGATTCTCGCACCACACCGGTATTACTAGTTGAACTGAGATTCAGACTCACCTGCGACCTAAAAAGCTTCTGGTATGTCAACACGTGCAGCTCGGCGCGTTTTGAAGTTTAAAGCCTGCTCCCACAGTGGAAAAACTGCAATAAGCTGGTTATTGCAGCAATAGCGCATCCCCAACCTGACACTTTGCATCTAAAAGGGGCTTCAAGAGTTTCAGAATCCGCTCTCCTGGAGTTCAGAGCTGTCCTCGTAGGATATTCCTGACATCCTTAAGCTGAAGACATTACAATGGGTCTTATTTTATTCTTCTGAAAAAGACTGAAACAGGGCAGCGAAGCGGCAACATTGAAGGAATTTCAACAATTCCTGATTGTTTTACCTGTGGCAACAATCCCCCGTCGTCTTCTTACGTCTGAAATTAGAGGGTAAGACGGACCAGTTCTGCAGGCTCACCTGAAGAGGTCCGTGGACATGAAGTGTCTTCAAAATATGAAGGATTTGGGCAAATGTTGCCCAGTGAATATGCTGCTTTCTGATGGGGCCGACGTAAATAATGTTTTAATTCTGAAATTCTATCAAAACGAGCTCCAAAAAAGGCATTATTTAACAGTTTTGGACAGGGTTATGGTTGCAGTTCCCCTGCTACAGATTTGTCAGGTCAACTTTACATGACGGATGTCACAGATGTTTCAGATCATCACAAGATTTATAATATCAGACAAAGATGGTTTGTATTTATGAAGGATAAAAAAAAGCCATCTAAACCAACATGGAAGTATTTAAAAAAAGAAGAAATTAACCTCCTGTTGGTTCTCCTTGTTTAATTACTCTTATAGTAATAGTTTTTCCTCTTCCACAACCGGGCCTGTGTTGTCAGAAAGTTAAACTGAACCTGTTTGACCAACAACAAAGTAGGCAGAACAATCCTAAAAAGCAGCACAACATGCCAACAGCCGACGAGAAACCAAGTCATTGACATCTAGAAAGGGATTTACCAACCCGTTTCCAAGGCTTTGGGTTCCAGCAAACCACAGAGAGACTTATTATCCACTAATGGAGAAAACACGAAGCAGCGGTGAACCGGCCCAGGAGTGGCCCGCATCTCTTAGAGTTCACTGCCAGCCCATCGAGGAGTGACAGAGAAACCCAGAGCGGCAAAATAAAATAAAAATAAAAAGAACATGCTTGTTGGCAGCGGATAAACCTTAGACATGTTTGTTCTGCAGGTAAACGAGGGCGAGGAGGAGGAGAACCGGCCGGAGGACTACAACGTGTTCAGGGTGTACATCCCGGAAGACGAGCTGACCAACCGGGACGGGGAGGCGGAGAAGGGAGATCCCGCCGACCTTCCCCAGGACGTGTGTTACCCCGAGCCCGACCGGATCTTCATCTCGGGCGACGGCAGCGAGTGCGACCTGGACTCGGCGGAGGACCTGAGCTTCGCGGGCCTCCGCTCCTTCAGGCCGAGGCTGTCCGAGCCCAAAGCGGGCCGCGGCAGGGGGCGGGGCAGAGGACGGGGGTTCAAAAAGCGGAAGTGGGCTTCGTCCCACGAGAGGAGGTCGCCGAACTTGGCTCTCCGCCAGGACCTGTGGTACGCCGCCACCGCCGGACTGGGAGGGGGGTTCGGCCTGGACTTCAGCCAGGAGGAGCTGAAGACGGCGGGGAACTATTTAGTGGAAATTCCCCGGCTGGACTTTGGTTTGAGCAGCGGCCACGGCGACAAGGTCTCCCCCGTGAACCCGTTCTCCCTGGAAGAGAACGGCGCCGGCGAGGGCAGCTCGGGGCTGAGCGGCGTCGGCGCCAACGAGGGAGGGGACGAGTCTGTGGCCGTGGTGGGCTCCACCTCCAGCGTCAGCGGGCCGGTGATCTGCGAGCACTGCGGCCTGACGTTCCCCTCGGCTCACTCGCTGGCCGTCCACTCGCGCTCCACCCACCTGCTGTACGTGTGCCCCTGCTGCGGGAAGCACTTCCACCACTCCACCAACCTCACCCGGCACATGGCCGTGCACCGGGGGGCCGCCAAGGCCCACCAGTGCCCCCTGTGCTACAAGACGTTCACCCAGAAGTCCACGCTGATAGACCACATGAACCTCCACAGCGGCGAGCGGCCACACCGCTGCGCCTACTGCCACGCCCGCTTCGCCCACAAGCCCGCCCTGCGGCGCCACCTGAAGGAGCAGCACGGCAAAACCACCGGGCAGAACTCGCTGCACGAGCAGGAGGAGCTGGAGAGGGCGAGGGAGGCGGCGGGAAGGGAGCAGGAGCAGGAGGAGGAAGAGGAGCAGAAGGAAGAGCAGACATGCCTGGTTCCTGAGCCGGAGTCATGAGCCGGGACCTAAAAAAAAAAAAAAAAAAAAAAGTGGGGGGAAAAAAATGAACTTTTACGTTTTTGTTACGTTGCAAACACAGATTTCAGTGAATTTTATCGGGATTTCGTGTGACAGGCCAACATAAAGGTAGTGTACAATTGTGAAGTAGAAGCAAAGAGCTACATGTTTAAGAATGTTTTACAAATAAAAATCTGAACAGTGTGCCGTGCGTTTCTATTCGCCCCGTTTACTCTGACTCTTTCCCTGAATAAAGTAGAACTACTACCATAATAATTTACGTCTGGAAGTTTAAAGCAGCTTCAAAACGTCTAGCAGAGAACCTCGTCGGGACATGAAGAGTGTGGCACAGCTACCAACACATGGCCGCCCACCTAGATGGACAGGCTGGGCAAAGAGAGCACCAATCAGAAGCAGTCCAATGTAGCTCTGGAGGAGCTGCACGGATCCCCTACTTAGGTGGAGGAATCGGTTGACAGGACGACGATCACCCAACAAATCGGGGTTCTATAGAGGAGGGAAGAAGAACGACGTACATAGAGCCTTCTGTAGTTTTTCACAAACAATATAGGCGACAGGATAAGAAGAGAGTGCCGGTATTGTGAGATGAGCCACCTGCAAAAATGATTGGTGAGGCAGAAAACTGTCCCCGATCAACACCATCCCCACTGAAACGTGATGGCATCGGCCTCGTGCTGCGAATACAAGAGCGGTCCTGGAAGAAGAGCTGCAGACGACGACCCTAAACGCCCAGCCAGAGCAAAGCGTGTAAGAACGGCCTAGTCAAAGTCTGGGCCCACCACGTATCCGAACACAAAATCCGTGGCAAGGTTTGACTCCTGCTCTCCAGCCGATCTTCCTGAGGTCGAGCCACTTTGCAAGGAACGGGCAAAAATCCTCCATTCTTTAGATGCACAGAGCAGATTTTAGATTTACATGTCTCCCCGACGCCATTATCCACTTGCTTTGTGTTGGTCTGTTGCATAAAATTCCCCTAAAATGCATCGAGGTTGATGGTTTCAACCTAAAAACGTGGAAAAGGTTCAGGAGGCGTGAATTTTTTTCCGAGGGGCTCATCGGCCGACTGCAGCCAGTTGGATTTGCTCCTCTAAGGCAGGGGTTCCCAAACCTTTCACTTTCATCCCCCTTTTTTTGGGAGAGTTAGAAGAAATGTGTTAAATTTTCTGCAAAAGTAGCATTTTTATAAGAAATCTTCTAAAAAAAAAAAAAAGTGCAGCCATCCCCCCCGTGTGTTAAAGTGACCCCCCGCTTTGGGATCCCCTGCTTTAAGGGTCAAGTTGCCAACATTAAGAAGGTGCTTTACAAAATATCAAAATGCCTTCAGACGTTTACTGCCAACCCGTTAACCGTGTGTCTAGTTCTGAAAATTAAGTGGACAGTAGACGAGCAATACGTAGGTTGTGGTTCAAAGAGTAGCTCCTAGCTGTGTTAATTTATCCAGTATTCATACCTGACACTATTCTGAAGCCAAAGAGGATTATTCCACCAGTACTTGTTCAATATCTCTGGAATTCCTGTCAGATATTCTAGGTTTGAGTGAGATATTTTGTAAATGTGTCCTGTAACTACTGCTAAGTCCCGTTTTTTATGTAAATATTTGTACTGTAATGGTATGATCAGCGATTCTCCTTTCAAACTGTTGTTCTGCTGCTGCTGCACAGAGAGGGACGATTAAAAAACACGGAAATGATCCGAGCACTGGTTTGAAACGAGAGGAGCTGTACAGGAAATAAACTTGGAGAGCAGGAAGGATTTCAGTTTGCTTTTTTTTCCCTCGTGGGGTATTTTCTGGATTCATAGTTAAGGTGGTGGGGGGGGCTTTACATTTCTGAACCATTTAAGGCAGGGGTGTCAAACTCATTTTGGTTTAGGGGCCGCATACAGCTTAATCTGATCTCAAGAGGGCCACACGAGTTAACTCATTGCAATATTAAATAGAACTAATAAAAGTGGACTTGTTGTTGATTTTTATATTAAGTTAATTTCACTTTTACACAATATATTATGAATAACCTCAGCGTTTTTAAGAAAAGTATGTGCAATTTCAACAATACTTTTACTCAGTTAAACATTTACTTGTGCATTATGCATAAGAACTGATCAAAGTGATTATACAATGTTGAAAAACATTTGTTCACATTTTTTGGAACTTAAAAACACTGTCCTGCATGATAAAATACATCAAACAGATAAAAATTAAGAAATGATTTGAATTTTTCCACACCTGAAGCTTAATCTGCTAATTAAAACACAGCGCCCCTCGTGGACAATATAGGAACTGCATATTTTCAATTAAACAAAGTACATGTTTTTTTCAATAATTGTTTTATCACTCTCTTCCTTTTATCTTGTCCACTTGTGAAAGTCAAATCTGATGAGCTCTTTGTGGCATCTTATTGCCACATTGCCAGACAGGACACTGTGGGAAAAAAATAATGATAATGCATTTAGCCACAGGGCCAGACTAAATTGTTCGGCGGGCCGAATCCGGCCCGCGGGCCGTATCTTTGACACCCCTGATTTAAGGTCTAGTGAGTCATGTTTAGATTGAATTGTGGAAACAAATACAACATAAAATACTGGAGTTTTTTTTTTTAGATTAGATTCTACTTATAATTCCTAATCAAAGCGTTTAGCTCTTGTAAATCCCACCAAAGCTGGTGTAAAGTGACCTTTATTTAAGAATAAATACAAACCTGCACGATTTTTGGTCATCCTCCGAAGGTCATCCTTTAAATTTTGATAAACGGATAGAGGAATGAATGGATGATGGAGAGAAAAGTGGATGGATAAACATAGATCTTTGAATTTGAAAAACAGATGAGTGGATAAAACATTTAAATAAAGCGCTAGAAATTAAAAATGTATCAGGAATAAGAAGTACCTCACTCTTATCCAGGCCCGGAAAACGTCACCATCCATTTCCTGATAGAATTCTCGGTGCTCTTAAATTGCTGCAAATTAGTTAGTATAACCTGAACAGAAGCAGTCGATCTAATTTGGAGTATTTCAGCTGTTATCTTTCGGATCTAAATCTATGTTGGTGGTCTGGAAAATATAGAGAAAATCAAATCATTTTTGCAGATTTTATTCCTCTGCATCTGCCATAAGTTCCTGATAAGGCCGTTTTTATTTTTACTTTATCTTTGTCAGGATGGAGGATTCACTTTAGCTTTATTCCAGCCAGCCTCAACCCTAGACACGCTTCTGTCCCAACTCAAGTTCTCTACTCCTGTTCACGTCTCCTGGGTTCCGTTCTGCTCAAGTTCTGCGGCTGTTCCACGGTCTCAAGTTCTGCAGCTGTTCCACGGTCTCAATTCCTCCGCTCCAGAGTTTCCTCCTGGTCAGTCTCTCCACACTCCTCCTGTCAGCCAGCTTCTGCACCCTTCATCTCCGTCCGTAAAGGACTCTGGTTCCTCTCGTCATCAATCTTCCATCCTGTTCAATAAACTCATTTTTAAGAACTAGCTCTGTGTGTGTGCGTGTGCTGTGTCCGGGTTCATCCAAAGACAAATCATGACGATCTTAAATGGTCTGAAAATAACTAAGAACTTTAAAAGTTTAAGTGTAAGAAAAGTTTGGGATTTAGGCATTTTAGGTGTGCAGCAGGAACATTGAAAATCACACTTTTATGGTATTCTGTATGCCTCAGTCAATGAGCAAGAATGTGATTTATTAAATTCAAAAACCAAAAAAAAAACAAAAAACATAAAAGACATCTCAGATTACGAGAGAAGCTACTGTAACAATCCGACAACACGGGCCAGGTTGTCGTTAAAACGTAAACAGAAACTTCTTGTGTCACAGGAAGTCTTCGCTGTACACCACTTGGTTCCTCTTATCCCGGTACGAGCCTTTGGTGCTGTTTTGCACGGCTGTGAAAACAAAGAAAGAAAAAGAAATGATGGGCACTGATCTGCAGAGCAAGGCTGTGTGTGTGACCGCCGTCCAAATGAACAAGAAGAGAAGAGAGCCAACTTTACCGAGGGAGGCCCACACCGATTTGCCGGTGGCGGCGTCCAGCATGGGCTGCTTCCTGGCGATGCTGACTTTAATGTGAACGTCGCCCACCACGGCACCGTTCAGCTGGTGGAGGAAAACAAAGAGGCCAAAGGGTAATTGAAGACATTTAAAGTTTAGAAATTTTCCATTCTGTCAATCTTTATTGTTTGACAGTTTAAACAAGGGAAATCGGTGCATTAGCACATTTGTGTCTAAAGTTTAAATATAAAATATTAAGACACAGTATTGCTTTGGCCCTTTTGTTTAGGAACCTTTCTAATGCCTGAATGTTTCACAGATCAGAGTAAAAATGTTTACGTAAAAAGGTCTGAAACAAGTAGAAAAGTACCGACCTCAGCTACAGCCTGGTCTGCAGACTCCATCTTCTCAAACGTGATAAATGCACAACTGCCAAGAGAAAACGGGAGCAGCGGAGAGTTAAAAGTCCATATAACGACGAGAACACGCGAGCGTTGGGAGGATAATAAATGGTTTAGCGGTTTAAACGGTCCCCTACTTGCGCGGGTTGTCCATCGAGAGGTCGATGATGTTGCCGTGCTGAGAGAAGGCAGAGCGCAGGCTGTCCTCCACGAGGCCGGACCCATAAACGTACACGGTGTTCCCCTTCCGCAGGCTTCTTCGCTCCGGGTACGAGTCGGATCCTGAGAGTAAAAAAAAACAAAAAAAAAAAAAACGAGGATGCTAATCAGTGAACGAAAACCACATCGTTCTGTAAACCTTCCGCAGTGCTCCTCGCTTCAACCCTTTCCTGCCGTTTTGAAGACGCCGTGCTTTAGGCATATCATGGTTGTTTACTATAGAGCTGCACAAGATACGGACTTGCAATCGATATCGCAAAAATCACAAATGCAAAAAGGACTACTTGGGTGCAATATTTGCAGGCTGTAGCATTCAAAGTGTCATGCATTAAAAATCTGCTCGTTAACGATGTCTGTGGTCGTTCACTGTCCACAACTGCTTTAAGAGCTTAGTGACTCAGAGAGTTGTGGGAACATTGTGAGTTAAATTTTCCTAATATCGTGCATCGCTGGTTTGCAATGCTTATCAAATTTGAAAAAGAAACCTCTGCCCACTCTAAACCTAAAAGATTGGAGCAGACACCTAGATGTTCATTAATCCACCATATTAAGTGTAGAGCAACCTCTATAAATCCGTGAATTGAGGAGCTCTAATCACTTCCATGACATAGAAGAATAAAATCCTGCACCAAGGCACGCAGACTATTTCTACACGGGTTACTCTCAGGAGGTCAGTGAACCCCAGGGTGGTTCAATAAAAGTCAATTTGTCAACTTCCATGGCTACTTCACATTCCTCATCGAACAACAAGCAACTTGGAATAACAGAACATATCGACGGAGAGTCAGGGCATGTAAAATCCCAGAGTAGGGAAAGCACGTGCTGAGAAGGCCACATTGTGCAGAAAGCACCAATGGTCTGCAGAGTCAATCGCTGCAGACCTCCAAACTTCACCTGGTCTTCAAATTAGCTAAAAAAAAAAACAGCACATAGAGAGCTGAATGGAACAGATTTTGATAGCCTAACAGCTACATCCAAGCCCTAAAATACAACGCTTCAACGCAGTGATGCAAAGCGTGCAATCACGTTTGCCAAGTGATTTGCGCTTGTCTGACTGCTTTTTGCCAAGAGAGAAGATTGGTGGAGGGAACATGATGGCCTGGGGTTGCTTTTCAGGGGTTGGCTTAAACCCCTTAGTTCCAGTGAAAGGAACTCTGAATGCTTCGGCATTAAGAGACATTTTAGAAAACGTCATGCCATGAAAAAAAAAAAAAAAAAAAAGAGGCACCAATTTGAGGACGACCCTTTCCAGTCCAGACATGGCTGTACACCAGTGCACAAAGCAAGGTCCATAAGGACATCAACAGGTGAGCGTGGAGTTCTAGGAGCCCTGATATCAACCCCTTTCAGATGGATAAGACAGGAGACTGGGAGCCAGAACTTCTTGTCCAACATCAGCGTTTGACCTCACAAATTCTATCCTTGCAGAATGTTCGAATATCCCTATAAATACACCAGCTGTGATGAGTGCAGGGGATGGCACGAAGTCCATATTAACGTCCATGCATCAAGACATGGTGTCAATAAAGTTCACGAGTGTTTAAAGGCATACTATGCAACATTTTTCAGTTAATTAATGTGTTCCATACCGTTTTGGATGATTAAATTAGTCATTTCAGGTCGAACAAAGGTTTTCTCGGCCGCCCTGGTGGTCTGTGGGGGAAATACCGTACTTGCAATTGCAGGAGCCCTCGTCCCGCACACACAGGCTCAGAAGTCTCGTGCATCGCGAGAGTCGGCAAGAACTGCTACACGCCCCCGATGAAAGGCGTGCTCGTTGCTAGGGCAGTGGTGATATTCGTGCAGTTATCATGGCGGAACCAGTGAGAAAACAGCAAAAGCCCATGTCGGAGCAGGCAAGAAAGAGGAAAAGGGTTCTGGACAGAGAGAGTAGTCGTACATGGGTGAACATCGGGCAAGCTTTTTCCAAATGGCGAGAGCTAAAAGAAAAAGAAGGCTGCAAGGCTGACGCGGACCTCGCGTTTCTGCTCATGCGATTGTAAGTAACATTGGAATGGTTTCTCTCTCTCTCTCTGCATGTTCATACCTTCACTGTGTTAGTCATTGTTTGTACTGCCGTTTTTTCGACTTTTCGTTGCGTTCGCCTGTCTGCTAAGCTCAAAACAACCGCGCCTGGCTTGATGGAGAAACCAGAACAGCTGAGCATCTTTATGACAGTGCACTTTTACTTTCGCCCTCTGGGGGGAGCCTCGCTGGAAAATCAACCCCGGTTGCATAGTATACCTTTAAGGTCAGGTGACCCAATACTTGTGGCACAATAGTGCACATCTGACTGTGGTAAGAGACTTATGACGACTCAAATATCATGACATTACAATAGAGTAAACCATTAAACATCTCTGAAAGGCTACTCACTTCTGAAAGGTGCATCTCTGTCTCTGTCTCTGTCTCGGTCCCGATCCCGGTCCCGGTCCTGGTCTCTGTCTCTGCTTCGATCTCCGTGTCTTTCTCTTTCTCTATCCCTGTCTCGGTCTCGGTCTCTGTCTCGGCCTCTGTCCCTTTCCCTGTCTCGATCTCGATCCCGATCCCTGTCTCTGTCTCTGTCCCACTCCCTATCCAGGTCTCTGTCCCTGTCCCTGTCTCGGTCCATTTCGCGGCTGGATGACATGCTGCTTCCTTCATCTTCATCCCGGTATCGGTCGCTTGAACTAACGAAGCTGCAGGGATGCACAAATAAAACTGTCAGACCCATAGCGGGACACTTTCAGAGGCTCAATTGTTTTCAGCTGTTTGGGTCATTACCTTTCGTACAGGGACTTCCTCTGAGCTCTCTTTCCAGACTAGAACAAATGACACAAAAGGAACTTCAGAATAGGAACCAGATAATTTCTCTGAAAACATATTAACCCTCGAGAGACAAGCAAGTCTGTAACGATTACAGAAAAGGGGTTAAACGTAATGAAGAAGTAATACTTCGTTAATACCTCAGGTTGATCATCGTCTGCAGAGACACTCCTTTGGAAAGGTAGGAAAGCAGGAGCTGGACCTTTTTCTGGGTCCTGATGAAGTGGAAAAATAAAATATAACAGAAGAAAAAAAAAAAAGTAAGCCAACCAGATGAAAAAGGAAGTGTGTTGCACTCTTTAATCAAAACCAATTCTTCTAACTCTACTGCACTGCTCAAGGTGGCTGCATGTTGGAGTAGCTCTGTTGTTTTTATTTTGAAATTACTTATAAAGAACTTAAATTAATTCTTTTTGTGGACCAAGGCCACTTTTTTAACAGTTTTCTCCACTGGTGTTGGATGCTGCGCTGCTTTTTGTGTCACTTTTGGGACATTTGCTATGATTTGTAACCATAGCAAGCGGTTGGTTTTGTACAACCAGGAGCTCCCGATTAACATCTCAAAAGCTGAAATAATACTTCAGCTACGTCCCCAAATCCCAGATGAGCTGAAAGGGAGGCACAGAGGATGGGGGCAGGGGCAAGAAGATGATAGAGAAGGAGGAAATCAAAGCCTTCTCATCCATTGATCGTTATGGGCAATATGAGATATGCAGGAAAAGAAGTTTGATGATTCCCAAGCTTTAACAAAGACACAGGCAGAATACCGGGTGTTTCACTGAAACATGGCTGCAGGATCATATCCCTGTCTCTAGTGTCTCTCTCTGCCATGCTTTCTGACCTTACGAGCAGATTTAAAGAAGAGTGGCAAGAGCAAAGGTGGTGGATTGGCGGTGCTGGTGAAAAACAGATGGTGTCACCCGGGACATGTGACTGTGAAGTTTCGCCTCTGCAGCCCGGATATCCAAGTGTTACCACTTAGTTTTTGTCCATATTATTTACCCAGAGACTTCTCCAGTGTTACTTTTACAACATTCTACGGTCCACCATCAGCTGTTGCTGACACATCATGTCATGTCATCAGCAAAGTTGTGGATAAGCTACAGACACAACATCCCAATGCTTTTCTGGCAATATCTGGGAATTTGAATGACGCTTCACTCTCTGTTGCTACACTTCCAACTTTAGCAGTGTGTCACCTGCTCTACTAGAGAAAGCAAAACTCATACATCTCTATAGCCAGACCTCCTTTTGGCAAATCAGATCACGATCTGGTTTCATGCTTTGTTATAGAAATTGTCATGTCTAAAGCTATATAAATGCAAGTGTGAATAAACAAGAAGAGTAAATAAAATTTAATAAAATTAAAGTTTTAGATGCAGCTCACTGGTGGATTGTGCTTTTTTCTTTAGAACAGGGTCGTGGAAACCGCATGTGGTCCTCTGGGGCACCCTGTTGGTGACCCCTGATCTAAAACATGTAAGTTTTCCCAAAAAAGCAAAAACAGAAGAAATCTGAAAGGGGATAAATCATTTTTAACAGCGCTGGATTTAATCACACAGTACCTTAAGTTTGATCTCTAGCATTCGGGAGCGTTTGAAGCCGGAGTTCTTGGTCTCAGATTTAATGGCGCTGATGGCTCCAGACTTGATGAGCATTTTAGCTTGCTCTGTCGCAGTTGCAGTATCAACAACAGGTTGGTCCGACAGGGCTGTGACAAAAAAAGATTGTGGAATATAATGTGCTATTTGATTAGCATTAAAACATTTACAATTACTTTCTTCTCTAAGGCCTCGTTATACGGCGCTCAAAAACAAAGAATGAACAGAAACACTTTTTACTCACATTATAATAGCAAGTCAGTTAAACTTCTGGAATAATGATCTGGTCAGTTCAGTAAAAGAGGGGGTAAATCGTTGTCAGCTGTTTTGATGTTATTGAAATTAACAACAGGTGGACAAAAAGGGAAACAATGAGACAACCCAAAGATCAGGAATGGTTTTGCAGGTGGGGGCCACACACTTTTTTTTTCTCTCCCTACTCATTTTTTTTAGACTGCTTTTCAGTAGCTTTGCTACTTTTCAGTAGCTTTGCTAATGCATTTTCACATTATTAAATTGACGTTTTTCTAATGTTTGTAACACCTTTTGTCCTTATTTAAGTCTGGTCCCTTACAATGCACATCACTTTTCCAGCTCACTTGATTCAAATGATTTTGTGACCTCCTCTGCAGCCATTAATTTAAGTTAGGTGTGTGGCAGCAAGAAGACACCTACAACATGCAGGATAGTGGGTCTCCTAGGACCATGGGTGGGAACTACTGCCCTTAAGCACCGCAATGCACATGCGCAAGTAATCCATGGTAACTGCTGCAAGTTATCTCAGCATGACAAAACACAATCCGAGCAGAAAGATATTATTGCTCAGAGAGGTCTACCTTTCTTGCCGGTACAATAAATGTGTACTTAAAAAACTTGTTTAGATTATGAGATTAAAGCTTGCTCTGTTGTCACAATACTTAAAAGGATCTATGTGCCTTTAAATGTACAAGTCAGGGTTTGGAAAGAAGAGGATCTGCTAATACAAATAAAGTTAGCATCCATGTTTAAAAAAAGTAAGAATTTGTAATAATTCAACCTTTTCTTCTAAATATATGCATATACACAATAAAAAAATCCCCCAATTTCTTTATATTTAAAATGTCTTCAATGAGTGTAAAGTACAACATAAGTTAGAGTCCCCCTTTGTGTGCACCAACTTGGTTGAAAAAAAGCTCATTCCGATTTAGCAATAAATCTACTAAGATCCACCAAATGCACTTACTTCGTTTCAAGCCGCTCTGGGTGGTTTGGTTGGTCGAACTCTGCTTCTTCAATGCAAGAAGAGCCTTTTTCTGCAATGACAGTCAGCAGTGAAATCCCTAAAACCCTTACTGTAGCAGCACTGGATCCTGGCAGGAACTGCTTAGAGAATGCAACACACTTTGCTGCTCATGCTATGAAATTTCCCCACAGAGGAAAAATAAAAGACTCACTGATTCGGACACAGTTTTATTATAAATTATTACTCATTTCAGCTTTGCCTAGAGCAAAATTAAGTGCACATTAGTGGCTTTTATTAACACGTCTGATGCTAACATTATATAGAAGAAGATTTAAACCACCAGGTTACCTTTTTCTTAAGTTTCGCATACTTCTTATGTAGAGCCTCCTCTTCCTCAGTGAGTGAGTTCGGAAACAACACCATGACAGCTACAGCACAAATAGAGAAGCATTGAGGCAAACAATGCTTTAAAACCGAGTTTTTATTTCCAACCACCGTTAGCCGATGAATGTAACTAGTCAGAAACGATGGGGTTGCTTGTTTACTAAGACTGCAAATGTTAAAACATCAAGTAAAAGAAATATATATATATATTTATAAATCTAATAGATTTAAAGAACCATCAATCGTGACATATTTTAGACTAAAATAGTAAAGGTAATTACTTACCACTTTCTCTTCAAGTCTAACGATCCAAACGACAACACCGACGCGAAGATATGACGTAGGCACGTTCTTTATTTTTGTAAGTTCAAATAAAATTAATATATAAAAAACTAAACATTGTCCAAAATATTGCTACTTATATATAATATGTTCTTAATTGTGTTTCTACAACATTTTTTATTTTGTTGTTGATATTTATCCTCGTTGCGTTAGCGTTGTATGCTAGCTACTTCCGCTTTGAAGTGTCGCGCAACTTCCGCAGCAACAACAGGGCAGCACAGAGAGCTACGTGGTGGCAAGTTTCAGTCTGTGGATGAAAGACCATGGACAGAATACGTACGTTGTGTCTTAACTGAAGTTAGACGTATGCAACAATTGTTGAATAACCAGAATGTGTTTCAGTTTGCGTGCATGGTTAGCTTTAGCAGCTTCCATTTAAATCACGACTTCCGTCAGCACCAGATCATGGAATGCAGAATTAACTTCACTTATAATGACTGCAGTAGGGTCTGTTTAGTCCGTCTTTAATGCGTGTTGCATGTCACAACAGTCGATATTCGTCAATAGTAATGTCTAATAGTAATGTCTAACAAATCTTACTAATACATCCTGACTGAAAGTGTGAGTATAACTTGTCTAGTGTCAGATGTGTGGCGTGTGTTTGTTAAGACTCTCCGCCTTGTTTTGTGCGCAGATGTTCCCCCTGTGGGCCCCATGGACCTGCCGCTGTCCCTGCTGGAGATGGGATGCTCTGGGAGGTTCGAGCTCATCACACACCAGCTCCCTGGCCAGCCTTTGCCGCCCCTGAGCACGGTCAGTAGGAGCACCTTTTGTAAAATCACGAAATCTCACACAAATTGACATATCTAACGCAAATATTTCCCCTTCTTCCTTGTTCTTTTCAGATATTTTGATAATTATTTTCCCTAGATTGCCCATAATGATAAAAATCCCACCCCGCCCATTTGACAGAAAAGGAACTATAAGAGGAAATAAATTAAACTTAACACAGTATGACCCGTTACTACATTTTCACTTTTTACAATTAAATACGTTCAACCTTTACTGCCTGGCTGCTGCTAAGCTGGATGTCATATTAAGACAAGATAATATAAGAATTCCTTTAATCTCCCTCACTGGGGAATTTCGGGTGTGACAGTGGTAAACACACAATTATTAGTGATGAAAAATGTGTGTGTGTGTGTATGTATGTATGTATGTGTATATATATATATATATATATATATATATATATATATATATATATATATATATATATATATATATATATATATATATATATATAGTGATTCTGTGTTGAGGGCAAACAGATAATCTAATCTAAAAATTATTTAAATGTGCAGAAATTGTGGAGGTGGAACAAAGCAAAGAAAAAATATAAAAAAAGAAAAGGAAAAAACTTCATATTAAATGGGACAATCACAGAGTTAACTACAGTTGCTCTAGGCAATGGTTCAAATTATAGTACAGATTAGTTATAGTTAGAGTTTTTTTGTTTTTGTTTGTCCTTTTTTGTTTGTTGCATTTAAATGTTTCTAGAGAATATAACCCAAGTTATATGCAAACAAAATGCCCAAAAAAGCTATCCAACCCAACCCTCAGTGAGATTATAATTTTCAAATCATGAGTTAACTGCGATTAACCACATTTTACTGTACAATTTCACTGATCACCAGCAGGTCTGATTGCTGTCTGACACGTAGAATAAAAAATAACTTAAACTTAACCTGTCTGACAACATGAAGTAAAAAAAAAAAAAAGGTTTATGTTTTTCCTGGAGATCATAAACTGGCAGTTTGTATCCAATAACCATGCAGTGTGGCTGAATTCAAGCAATTCTTTGAAAGAGAGTGAACTAAAATTCCTAGATGAAGCTGGTAAAGACTTGCTATCGGTGATAAAAAAAAAAAAAAAGAAGTTGATTGAAATTTGTTGTCACCAAGGGTGGCCCTGCCACGTGTTTGGTTTATGAGGGAATTGTAATTTCACACAGGGCCGTGTTAGTTTGGATAGATTTTTTCCCTTAATAAATAAAATCAGAACTTTGGTCTAGTTATTTAGTACAGCCTGAAAGATTTAAGTGTTACAAAAACCAAAAACAGAAAATCTGTAAGGGAGCAAATGGTCTCGCAGCACTGTCGAAGTTAGCTTGAATATAGGCAAATAGGCTCCATGAGTTCCTTTAAAAAAAATAAAAATAAATGCAAATTTTCCGCCTGACTTCATTTTTTGTTCCTATTGACATTTTAAAGAAACAGTTAACTACGGTATATCTGTGGTATTTGGTATCTGTTGCATTTTGCAGTTTTTGTCAGATGTCACTCTTTTCTATTCAAGTTGCAATTTAATTGATTAGCACTGGCGAACAAAGGGAAGAATTTCTGATCTTATCCCTTCCTCCACAGCTTCCCCACGGACTTCCTCCCACCAGCCTGAGCCTGGAGAGAGAAGTGGAGAAACAGTTTTTGCAGGACCCAGGCTGGCTGCCCATCCACGACACAGACTTTGCTTTCCAGAAGTTTCTCAAGTATATATCATTCTGCTTATTATCTTGTTCTCACTGTAGAAAGACCATTAAGCACACAGAAGCGCTGTAATTTCTCAACGGAAAGACTTGCGATCAGATTATATGATTATTATCATAGAAAATGAACAGTATCTTGAAGAAAACGTGAGATGTGCGTTGTTATTCTCTCCAGAGTGACTGAAAGGAAGGTTAATGTTGACGCCTTGCTCAACTGCACCCCATCTCCACTCCACTCGGGGCTCTCAGTTGTCAGAGATCCAACCACAGGGATGCTGCTGGACTTCACAGAGGTAACACCCTCTATTCATCTTCTTTAAACGTCTAAAACGGTCAATCTCTGCAGCGGAGCTCCAGGAATGTTTCTTGTTTATCTAAAAGTCTGTCTTAAACTGCTCCATTAAAACAAACCCACTCCATTTTGTTAAGTCCACCCGTATCCGTCTTTTTTGCTTACTGCGTTAGTTTTGATTTTTGATAATTTCCTTCTAGGTTTTATTAGAAAACACCAGCCTGTCGGCCAAAAACTCGCTGTCACTGCAGCGTCAGCCCGGACCTCCTTCAGAAAGCCTTCGGGGAAGCAACACCAACTATCCCTTCCTTCCTGGTGAGATACGTCGCTCAGAGCATCTTATCTGCTGCCGTTTGTGGACAATACTGTCCAAAGGGTTTAAACTTCTTTATACTTCAGTCCAAGAAGCCAGAACCTCTTGGAATCTGGTCATAATATCCTAATATGTTAAATGAAAAAGCAACCATAGTCCAAAGTAAACATTTGATAGACCCTCCGAAAGATTCAATAGTCAATAAATGGAAAATATAAGGGAAAAAAAGTGTTTTGTATAGAAAATTTGAAATACTGTAAAGACATGGCTATATAATTTAGCCTAAATATGTTCTGCTAAACAAAAGAAGCATTTATTACTTGCTAATCCTGCAATAGGATTACAAATAAAACCTCATAATGCTGGAAATGTTTAAACATTTAAGGTCAGAGATAAAGGTATGACCTTAAACGGTTGAGGCCAGATTATTAATTTCCAGGTCTGGATTCCTTTTAGCACAATATTAATAAATCTGAGGTGAGTTTTGCACAGTTCTGTTCAAAGCAAAGTTAAATAGTTGATTTTTCACAGGCGGAATGGATGAACTCACTCTGGACCAAATCAAGACGAGGTCCGAGCAGGAGGAGGAAATAGACTTTGAAAATGGTGATTATTTATTTTTATTTTTTTTATTTTTATTTTTTTTTTATTTTACGAAATTAGCAGCTTGGAAATTACCTCCACAAATGTCAGCTGTCGATTAATTTTCTTGTTTTCCTCAGATTTACTAAAAGTCCCTCCTGGACTCAAAGCCGGGATGGATTTTACCGACAAAGGTTTGGTTCCAGATATTTTAGCGCAACATAGATTTACACTTAAATACTTCAAGAGATCATTTACTCATGATCAGTTTCTGCTTTTTTGATTTTTTGATTTTTTTTTTTCTGTGAAGAAGCCAGAATAACGAAGCCAGAGGTGAACCTCATGTCTCTGCTCTCCGCGCTGGAAGACATTCCTGACCTGCAGCTTGAAGCGGAGGAGAAGGAGGACAGCAAAGCAGGAGAAGAGGCCACCAAGCTGCCCAGGACTAACAGTCTGGAAGACCTGGGCATCAAGGTTTGTATTTAATTATACACCAGCTCCTTCAGCTATTCTATTCCTCCTCCTAGTACTACTTCCACTACTACTGCTAAATCTAGCCTGGAAGAGCCTGGAAGACTCTCACATCATGAAAATTGTTTATTTCTATTAACTCAAAGTCCATTCATTTATAAAATTGCCTCCTACCACCCATATTAACACTACTACTTCTACCAATAGAGCAATAGAGACCAAGACACTTTTGATAATATCAATAATAATACTACTATAAGTATCACTGATGCAACGATTAACTACTGTTGCTATGTTTACTAGTAATACTTATAGTATTCCCTTTTTATTCTACTTCTAGTAATGCTAGTTTTTTAGTTATTATTGATACCAGTATTCATGCTACCACTAGTGGTCTCACTACTACTAACTTCAACAGTGGTATAAGTTATTAGTTGGGCTGGGTGATAAATCGATTTAATCAATTAATTTGAATTTAAAATTCCACAAATTTCCAAATTTGTGGAAAATCAGGATTTTATTTTGCCAATGCATTCTTTGGGCTTCCATGAAGAAAATAGCAAGCAATGCCGATTATATGTTTAGGAAATATTGTCAAAATATTGTAGAGGAAGCTTTTTTTAACCACTATACGAGGCACTTTAATTTATTCATTTACTTATTTTTTAAGTTAGTTTGAAGTGAAGTGAAGTCTGTTCTTAGCTCATTGTGTTATACCATTAGCAGCAAACATTTAGTTATATTTTTAACGGTACGGCCGCCATCTTGTTTTACAAGCACGTTTCACTGCTTGTATGTAGTTGCGTTTTAAATTCAGGTCAACTCACAGACAAAATGCTTGACATAAAAGTGTTTTAAAATAATTTCTTTAGTTTCTTTTTGTGAGACTG
The DNA here is from genome assembly GCF_011125445.2 of Fundulus heteroclitus. Lineage (NCBI taxonomy): Eukaryota > Metazoa > Chordata > Actinopteri > Cyprinodontiformes > Fundulidae > Fundulus > Fundulus heteroclitus. The sequence goes on along the minus strand of NC_046373.1, from coordinate 21,370,121 downwards.
AAAGGAGGGGGGAAAAAAATCGATTAATCAGATTTAATATAATAAAATTGGAGATTTAATTTTTGAGCCACATCGCCCAGGTCTAGTTAATAGTAGAACTTCTAATGGAACCTTTACTATAACTACTAATCTTACTAATACTGCTATTAATAATACTAATACTAATAACACTAATAAAACATAAAACAGTTCTTTTTCCTTCTTTAATTAGGCAGGAAATGGCTCATAATAGACTTTTAAAAACACATGAAAAGAATACAGAAATGAGCTGGAAAGGAATGTTTTGTTCAAAACAACGTGTCCCAATATTTGTATTGCATTACATCCTCTTGGTAAAGAAAATATGGCACCGTTTAAGTTTTTCCCACTGTAATTAATCTGTTTAAAATGGCAGTTTTCAGTGTCCTAAATTCGAGATGTGGTTTTTCTGTCCGTCCTCAGGAAACGCTTTCCTCGCCTTCCTCCGCTCAGGCAGGAAAAGAAGACAAGTCAAAGGTGAAAGAGAACCCAGAGGAAAAAAAGAAATGGGCCATCCCTGTGAATATATCGTCACCCTGCGAGGATTTCTACAAACGCATCCCAAACCCAGCGTTCAAGGTGATGCCTCCAGTCGGCCTCGGCTGTGGTCCAGTTCCTAACGATCTCTGTCTGAGTGTGACGGATCACCGCGGGCGAGCTAGCGTCTGACTCTCTGCCTTCCTCCGCTTCAGTGGCCCTTCGAGTTGGACACGTTCCAGAAGCAGGCTGTGCTCAGGCTTGAGGCCCACGACTCCGTGTTTGTAGCCGCTCACACGTCGGCCGGCAAAACGGTGGTGGCCGAGTACGCCATCGCTCTGTCCCAGAAACACATGACAAGGTGCGTAACCGTTGGTGCAACTTAATCGCCGCCTGCCTCCCGAGTGCAAAGAGGAACAGGTGAGATATACTGGATGGGATTTAGCAGCAGCGCTGATTCAAAACAGTACAACCATAAGAAAGCTACGCTGCAAAAGGCCAAGAGCAGAGACAGATGCACAAAGAAAACACAACTCTTACATTTACACATGAATTATTAGATCACATAAAAATAGTTTTAGTGATTAAACTTGCCCCATCGCCCAAAAAATTAAATAAAACCACTCAGGTTGAAAGTCATGTGCCTACGATATCAGATGAATTTGATCATTTCTGCAGCAACTTTAACTCCTAATAATCTCTCGTTTGCCCAATATTTGACAATTTAGAGTTAATTTGTTGACATCTATAAGGGTACCAGACTACCAGGGGATAAACAGACTTAAAAATCCATCGCTGTCACTAACCGTAGATGTTGTGTCACTGAGGAGTTTGGCTTTAGAAATACCTTTTAGGAAATGTTGTTATATTGAAACCAACATCTGGTTCCACCGAAGCGGTTTAGAGTCGACCCCTAGATGGCGCTGACACAAAACATGATCAAATGTAAGTAAAGATTTTAGTGCACTGAGGTTTTCTCCATCTTCAGGCTACTAGCGGTTATATTACTAATGGTAGCATTACCGCTAATACTAGCATTGCTGCAAGTAATACACAATATCGTACAACACGAAATGCAAATGATACTTGTACAACCACTACTTCCAACTAATACTACCATAATACGAGTGCTGCCAGTCAATGTAATACTACTTCTAAGACTGCTAATGCTTACACTTTGATTTGAAATACTCACTTCTAAATGACAACTACAACTAATCATAATATTAATATTTTTATGTAGTATGTTCTCCTACTTCTACTACTGCTGGTACTAATACTAATAATACCAATTCTACAATTACTGCTTCTGCTAATTATGTATAATTACTATATATATAATTACTACAAATACTATTTCTATCAGAACTACTGTTACAAGTACAAATACTTCCTATTTTTCCACTACTCCTATTATTACAACCTCTAGTAATACTACTTATATTGTTACTGCTAACTGAGGCAATGGCTACTAATATTTATGATACTTGTACTATTAGTGCCAATTCAACTGCTGCGATCACTACGACTCGTACAAATGCTAGTAATGATAGTATTACTGTTGATATTTGTATTTCAGGAAGAAGTACTGCAGCAATAATAATAATAATAATAATAATAATAATAATAATAATAATAATATAACAAACTGGTTAAAGAACCAAGACTACCTTGAATATCCAAACTACTAATTCTACTAGCACTAATAATGGTAGTACAACTTATACTACTAAGTAATGCTGCTACTGCTACCAGTGCTGCACATACTACTAATACCAGTATGACAACTACTACTGCTGCTGAGCTTCAGCAGTTGCTTTTATATAGATTCATAAATCCCTATTTTATTATTGAAGATAATTGGAAGCTTCTTTTATTTACATATTTCTTTTGTTTCCAAAGAATCTCTAAATTGCTAGATTAAATTATTAAAGTAATTTAATTTGATTCAGAGCCATTTTGCTCACTTTATCATCTAATGTTGAAAGTATAAGTTGTATTTACTGATAACCTGCTGCCCTTTAAGGTATTTTTTTTAATGAAAATCTTGATTATTTGCACAGCTTCTGAAATAAAACTCACTGAATGAAAAAATGTACATTTAAGGACCTCTGGGGTTTTTTGCAGGACCATCTACACGTCTCCCATCAAAGCTCTGTCCAATCAGAAATTCCGAGACTTTAAAAACACTTTCGGGGACGTTGGACTCCTGACAGGAGATGTCCAGCTCAGTCCAGAGTCTTCCTGTCTCATCATGACTACAGAGATCCTCAGGTACCTGTTGTTTTTTAATCTTCATGTAGTGTATATTTTAGTTTAATACCGATCAATCAGATGTTTATTTTGCTGCCTACTCTGAGGTCGATGCTGTACAACGGCTCGGAGGTCATCAGAGACCTGGAGTGGGTGATCTTCGATGAGGTCCACTATATCAACGATGCCGAGGTCAGGAAAATTGTCACGTGACCTCCGCGTCCCTGCGCTTTCTCTTCGAAAACAACACGTCTTGTCCTCTCCTCTTGCCGTTCCTCAGAGAGGTGTGGTGTGGGAGGAGGTTCTGATCATGCTCCCCGATCACGTCAGCATCATCCTGCTCAGCGCCACCGTGCCGAACGCCTTGGAGTTCAGCGAGTGGATCGGGTAATTCCTCGTAGCTTCAAACGGGAGGCCGGAGGTGTTGTGTCCGTTCTGACGCTCCTAACCCGAGCCGCTTGGGTTCTTGCTCTCCAGCCGTATTAAGAAGAGGCACATTTACGTGATCAGCACCATGAAGCGGCCCGTGCCCCTGGAGCATTATCTCTACACCGGGAACAGCACAAAGACCCAGAAGGAGATGTTCCTGCTGATGGACGCCGCGGGAAACTTCCTCACCAAAGGGTACGGCTCCGTCCAGAGCGGGCTCTTCTGCCGCCGCCGCCGCCATGCTTTGCTCCGTCTCGGTAAATAAATCGCTGTTCCCATGTTCAGCTACTACACAGCCGTCGACACGAAGAAGGAGCGCACCAGCAAGCACGCTCAGTCGTTCGGCTCAAAGACGGCGCCTCAGAACACCACGGCCAGCCAGGTAAGCGTCCCGCGCCACCAGTGTTGCCAACTCAGCGACTTTGTCGCTATATTTAGCGACTTTTCAGACCCCTCCAGCGACTCTTTTTCAAAAAAGCGAATAGCGACAAATCTAGCGACTTTTGGAGACTCTTACGTGAAAGCACATATCGTTCATAGTCTTGTCCTCCAGCGGCAGGTGCTGCCGTGGGGCGCCTCCCCCGTTCTCCCCCTCCCGCAGGAGTCCCTCTCAGCGCTGCAGTCAGAGCCACAGCATGTTTACCCTCAGCGTCCAGACTGCAAATAAAGCGCACATGCACCGGAATTGATGGCTCATGTTGATCATAAATAACTGAATTTGAAATATTTTATCTTAAATAAATAACGGCATTTGATTCACACAGCCACATGTTCATGTTTTACCGTGATTTGTAGGCTCCTTAGTGGACCACAAGAGAAAAAAGAAAATGTAAAAAAAAAGTTGAAAAGAAAAAATTTGTAACTCCGCCATAGTGTCTCTTTATGGTTCATTTTGCCGGTCTCAAACCCGGGTAAAGGAGGAGGTTTAGTATTGTAATAAAATAAACATTAATAAAAATAAATAAAAAACAAAAATAAATAATAAATAAACATTAATGGACAAAAACAGTAGCTCTATATATTTTGAGTGTTTTTACTCACTTTTTGTCTCTCTCTAACAACGTTGTTTCTCCCACAGCGTCAATAACATGCACATCACATCATGTGGCAGATTATGCAAATTAGGCGATGACATCATTCAGCGACTTTTAGACCAGCCAATAGCTACTTTCCTTACTGAGGAGTTGGCAACACTGCGCGCCACCCGACGCTCTCCGCTCGCCGTCACGCTCTCTGTTCCCACTCCGTTCCACCCGCTTGTTCTCTCCCTCTCCAGGACCGGGCGGTGTGGCTCACCCTGCTACACTTCCTGTCCCAGCGGCAGCAGACCCCCGTGGTGGCCTTCACCTTCTCCCGGACGCGGTGCGACGACAACGCCCGCTCCCTGGACTCCATGGACCTCACCACCTCCGTAGAGAAGGCGGAGATCCACTCCTTCTTCCAGAAGAGCCTGAGCCGCCTGCGAGGAGGAGACCGGCAGCTGCCGCAGGTAAACACGGCTGCGTTCGCTCCTCTTCTGTAACTCCACTCCTGCAGGAGCATCTCAGAATCAGAATCAAGTTTATTGCCAAGTAGGTTTGCACTTACAACAGGGTTCCTGCGGATCCTTAAAAAGTCTTAAAAGGCATTGGATTCTATAATATAAAACTAAGGCCTTAATTGGCATTAAAATGTCTTAAATCAGTCTTTCTTAGGTCTTAAAATTGTTACCAGGTCATAAATAGGATTTTATTTTTGTAATCCTTACCAAACAGTAAAGTAATTGACACAATTATATTTTTTTTAATTTACTGAACGGCTCAATGTAACCATTATTGGTTCCGTCCCGATAGCGGAACCAAAAAAAAAAACTGTTGCAGCCGGACCATAGCTGTTAAAAAGAGTTGGCACTGATTTATAGTTTATTTTAGTAGGGAACAAAACAAAGTTTGTGAATTCAGTTCAGTAGTTGTTAAAAATATATCTGTAATTTGTGTGTTTTTTAGCTTTCTTCCTATATGGAATGTTTTTCAAAATCTTTAACATGTCTACTGAGCCAGAAAGTAATGGTTTATGTTAAAATAAACATTTGGGTGAAGTTGTCGCAACCAGGTTTATCTTGTTTATCGTGAAGTTGGTCTTAACTTTTTTTATTTCAAGTGGCATTAAAAAGTCTTAAAAAGTCTTGAATTTAACTTGCCTTATGCTGTAGGAATGCTGTACAAGGAATTTGACTTGGTGTTGATGGTGCAGACAAAAAATAAAAAAAAAATGGATATATATACAGAAGCTATATACACTCAGTAAACTGTGCGTTAATGTAACGCAGAAGCAATCTCAAGCAAATCTCAATTAGAATATTGTTAATTTATTACATTTCAGCAGTTTTCTGTTAATTTTTGTTAATTTTGATGATTATGGTTTACAGATAATGAAAACCAACAATGAAGATCGTTATAATATTATGATAGACCAGTAAAAAAGATGATTTAATTCAGAAATAAGTTGTGATTTACAACCTATATAATTGTAGGGAAGTCATTGCCACCTCGTCAAAGAAGGTAAGACGCAACAGGTCATTGTGAAAGAAACTGACTGTTAGTAAAATGTTTGGTAAAAAGTTTAGAGGAAGGAAGAAGAGGAGTAGAATGTCCTTTTAAGTGCATGGGGGACATTCTGCTGTGTCCTTAGACTCTCTGAACACAGCAGTGCAGACAGACTGAGGCTAATCCTCCTCCTAGTAACCAGTCCAGGCTGGATTTTTATACTTTCAGTGCTTCTGGATTACCAGAGGCCTGTTTCAAATGTTAAAACATGAGTTTGATTAGAATGGGGGGAATAAAATCAGTCTTTCCTCAGCGCAGTGCTTCTTATTTTCTGTTTCCTGTTGTGCCCGCCTTTGATGAATTAAACATGTTCAGCCACCCCCATCCCAACAAAACGGGTAAAAAATACAACTATTATTGTTTTCAGTTTTAATGCATCAAAGCAGTCGCTCATAAAATTTAAAACGGGATTCTGGGTAATTTACAGACAATGGTTTCTATCAGCTAAAATTTTTCAATGTTGCCACACTTTTTAAACTATACATTACTAACAGCAACATAAAGGGGTTTTAACCCGACTCATGCACTGAGCTATATTATACACTGGAGTGCTGATTTTGCCGAAAAACTGAAGTCACTGGCCGCCATCTTGCTACTCCCTACTCTCACAGAACCCCATAGGATTTGGTTGCAACAACAAGCAGTTTTCTGGCTCAGTGAAAACGTTTCACAGGTAATTCTACAGTCAGTGGATGTACTAACACTATCAACTACTAGGAAATTAGGTGCTGAAATATTTTACATGTTATTCATATTAAATATATATATATATATATATATATATATATATATATATATATATATATATATATATATATATATATATATATATATATATATATATATGTGTGTGTGTATATGTGTGTGTGTATATATATGTATACATATATGTAAATATATGTTTTTTGTATATTGTTATTTATATATTTATAAATGTTATATATGTATATTTAAATAAATAAAATGCTACATATTTCAGCACATGACTTTCTCAGTACTTGATAGTTTTAGAACATAAAATAAAAGTATATGGCATTAGACATTTTAAAAGTTTTAAGCCCCCCCTGAACATGAAAAAAATCCTTGTTATTCGATGCTGTAGCGCACATATTCCCTAGTTACTGGGGGAAAATAGGGAGTACCAATATGGCGGCTGGTGGCTTCAAAGCGACTCGTTCTAACAGCGGGCGATTAGCACTCCAGTGTATTATATAGCTCAGTGGACTCATGCCTGCAGTCAAAACAAAGGATGAAACAAAAATGTCCACTGCCTGCGGACACAGCAGCTCGTTCTCTGTCTGGAAACGAGGCACGTTACTTTTTAAAGAGCCACGAAATTACCCAGAATAGACGAGCTGAAAACATGGTGAAAATAATATTAAAGATAAACATCTGTTACATTAAGTTTTATCCTTTTTTTTTTTTTTAGGAGTTTATTAATATTTTTTAATCTACATTCATCTTCCCAGTTAAACTATTAACGGCAGGTACAGACCAAACAGCAGGGGGTGCTGTTGTCACAGTTAGATGGATTTAGAAGTCCATATTAACAAAAAGGCAAGGCTGTTGTCCCTGTATCTATATATCAACCTTGTTCTATGAGCATTTCAGTCCACGGACCTAAATCCTCCCGAAACCTTGATTCGCCTTGTTAAGTAGCTGCTTTTGTATCCTGTAGCAGAACATAATGAGAGACGTACGACTTGCTTGTGTAGATCTTGCTCATGCGGGACCTTCTGAAGAGGGGCATCGGCGTCCATCACAGCGGCATCCTGCCCATCCTGAAGGAGGTCATCGAGATGCTTTTCTCCCGGGGTCTCGTAAAGGTGAGTCCCTGTTTGCTTTTTAATTCAACAGATTTCCTATTAAAGGGGTCGCTTTGGTTCACCGCAGACCCCTTCCGACTTCCCATAGGTGCTGTTTGCCACGGAGACGTTTGCGATGGGGGTGAACATGCCGGCCAGGACCGTGGTGTTCGACAGCATCAGGAAGCACGACGGCACCGGCTTCAGGAACCTGCTGCCAGGTTTGAAGCTCTCCTGAGTCGACCCTCTCTGTCCTCGGATAAATAAGCAGAATTTTGATGTTTTTTTTCCCCCGTTTCTGGATCTTTGCCTCAAGGTGAATATATTCAGATGGCCGGCCGAGCAGGAAGGAGGGGCCTGGACGCCACGGGCACAGTGATCATTTTGTGTAAGTCGGGCGTTCATGAGATGGCCGATCTGCACGTCATGATGATGGTGAGTCCCTCCATGTTGAAAAACGCTATTGGGGATTTTTTTTTTTTTGTCTTCACAAACTCCAAGCCCTCTGTTATTCAAATGTTTTGCATGCTGAGTTAATCTTTTTAATTCAGCTGTGTGTGCCAGCTTCATTTTTCTTAATTTTTGCCCTGATTTTGTCTCTGGAAAAATAGAAAATTTGTTATTATCCTCTCATCATGTGCCTATATCATGTATTTATTAAATTGTTTAATGGTTTGTTTGAACTGCTGTTTTTTTCATACAGGCTTCAAAATAGAATTGGCTTAGAGTTAGATTAGCAAGGCAGAAAGTCTAAGAAGCCTCCTAGTTTTGGCTTGGAAGGTTATTTACAAGCTTTTTGCATAATTCTGGTGGGATATAAATACACATTTGTATTATTATTTAAATGTAGTTTGAATTATTTTTCAGCAGGGTTACTGTTGAAGCCGCTCCAGAAGCTTTTTCATCTGCAGCTTGATCTACGTTTGGGTTAGATGCTCTGTTTGGATATTGATGTGTTGCATAACTTGGGCTCAAATATCTTTGCTACTTATTTGAGGCAAAGATGAAGAATTTGGAGGCAGTCTTCCTTCAGTACCACTGGCAGCAGAACAGCCCCCAGAACAGTTTCTTGGTTCTTCACCATTAGTTTCTATCTAATGATGATATTTGTGGGATTTCTTTCTAGACCAGGGGGGTCCCGAGATCATCCAAATTTCTGACTTTACAATGTCACAGAGATATATTTGTTTTAATACAGCAAATGTATGCTTTTGATCGTGAAAAAAAATATTTCTCGAAAATGTACGACTATTCGATGTCTAAAAACATTAAAAAATGTTCTCACAAATACGAGAAAGGGATCTAAAAAGTTTGTAGGTTTTTTGTGGAAACTTACTCCTCTGTGGCCAGTAATTTATTTACTTTGATCAACAATTGCCGTGATAAATGTATATTTTATTTTTATTCTTTGGGATATTAAGAGAATAAACTGATAATATTAGGCGTATAAGAATATGAGAATAAACACAGGGGGAAGACTGTGGGTGTTTTTATGGGGGTTCTCACAAAATTACTACTATATTCTCACAACATTATCCCTTTATTCTCCTAATTTTGAAAAAGAAATCCTTCCCCTAACCCCGCCAAGATGGGGACACCCATCTCTGGCACTGTTATTATGGGGGTCCATGCTGATAAATTTGGTAACGCCTGGTCTAGACCATGGCTCCAAAAGGCTTTTTTTTTCTTTAATAAAACGCCCATTGTTCTTAGTATTGTTTAGGGCAATGATCTATCCGCTAACTATTGAATAAGTCAGACAGCTATACGTCTGCAGGAAGAAAAATGGTTTATTTATTTTGATTCTGTCTGTATGAGAGATAATCCAAAAGGAATCCAAGCTTCTGCACCCAATTTCCCTTATCCGTTCCATCCCAGGAATGTGACTAATTGATAGAAACAACAGGTGCATTTACCAAGGGATGAGCTTTCAGGAGCTGCCGATGGATAGAAAGACCAGTGTTTTTCAGAAAGAGTCTCGTCTCTTAGATCTGTCCTGATTTCTGTCTGTGTCCGGCTCAGGGAAAGCCAACCGTCCTCCAGTCCCAGTTCAGACTGACCTACACCATGATCCTAAACCTGCTGCGGGTCGAAGCTCTCCGAGTCACCGACATGATGAGAAGGAGCTTCTCTGAAAGCCACAGAGACACTCAGGTAATCCCTTGTTCAAGCGCGGTCGCAAAAAAAAAAACACGTAAAGATAATCCTCAGATACAGGATTACAGATCCTGGCTTGAGAAATACCAGAGGAGCAAAGAGAGAAACAGAAGCAGTTTCACTTTTCGTGTCTGTCGTTAGTCATGAACGCTGCCATTTATCTCTCTGCTCCTGCGGCTGTAGGCACACGAGAAGAGGATCAGCCATCTGAAGCAAGTCCTGGCATCTCTTCCTCCCTTAGACACAGAGGGCCAGCTCTCTGACATTTTGCCTTATTACCACACGGTGACAGAGTTGCGGCACACCAGAGAAGCCCTGCAGGTAACCCCACACACAGAAGACGCCCGGTCCTCTGCCATAGCATCTGATTCATGTACTTCCTGACCCTATAAATACATGTTTGCTTGCGCTTTAGATTGGGAAGTTGGGAATTTAATTAGTGGTCACTGCTGGAGGAACTGTACCCGTATTTGGGCTAAAGCGCTAACGGTACAAACGGTCCACCGAAGGTTACATCCGTCTCATTCGATCACAGCCGTCATTCGGAATACGACTCGCACATATTGATCTTTTTGCTTTCTGTCAAGTGTGGTGACTGGAAACGAACTAGTTAAGCTCAAATTATCTAAAGCACTCCACACCAAACTAATGCGAGACTGTCTGCTGATGACGACAGGCTGCGGTGAAAGACCCACCTGCTTGTTTTTAATCTGCAGTGCGCTGAAAGGTTGTTGGTTTCCACGGATAACACAACATTAGAGAGAGGGTAAAAAATTTGGTAAGCTCAATGATCATATAATAGCAATAATAAGCTATTATAATACACAATTGCCGGTATACATACGCAGATAATCGGCGTTTGTATTTTTATTTCATGTCCTCGATAGAAGGCGGCATTTTAAATGTACTAGTCGGAACCCATCATAGATTTTAATAGCTTCGCTAACCTTGAGTGCAATCTAAACCCTGCTAGGCTTGTAACAAGCGCCACCTAGTGTTCAGACAGTGTCAACCCAGATGAGTGAGTGTTTTAGCCTACATTTTTTCTGTTTTCATAAAAGAATATGTTTTAGGTTTTATTTTTGTTCTATATTGCTTTTATTTTGCATGCACTAAAGATTAATTTAACTGAAACCCTTTCTTACTTTTTAGGTGTGTTGACTTAATCGCATTATCCGTTTAATATATATAATTTAAGGCATTGTTTTGCTTAAAATTTGCTGAGAATATTGGAAATACTTTAAATCTTAACGTTCTCTTACCTTAGAGCTTCCTTATTAGCGAAAGTGTTTTTATTTTCTTTATTTGTTCTTTGTCCTTGTTTCTTTGATGGTTGTTTTCGGTTGAAGTTAAATGAAAGGAAACCTAACTTTAAAATGTGGAATTCTGTTGTTGTGCTTTTCGATCATAACCGCTTCAATCCATTTACTAGACCAAAATTTAGGTACATCCCATCCCTGATTTAGGCGTACCGTTACGCCTTTACGGTTCATAGGAAGCTAGCTTTACTAACTCTGGCCTCAGCTTCCTGTTTATCTGCCGTCTTGATTTCAGCAAGCCATCCTGGAGTCTGTGAACGGGCTGAAAGCGTTGTCTGTTGGTCGAGTTGTCATCGTCAACAACAAGCAGCATCTCAACGCACTGGGAGTTATCCTACAGGTAGGTGTGAGGAAACAGTTTCTTCTGAAACAGATCCTGGACTCAGGTTTTGTTCTTTGTCAGGTAGCTTCTAAGTGCAGAGCCGTTATATTCTCTTTATTGTACTTCTCACATGCACTTTAATTTATTTTTTTTATTTTTATTTTGTTGATTCCTTGACTCTGCGACCCGTATTCTAATAACTGATTCTGATTTGCATTTTCTGTGTTTTCTGCATGACATAGAGGCCTGTGAGCGGGTTAATAGTTGGTCATAGGGTGGATGCAGGGCTTCAGGACCACACAGACCAGATGTGTTAAATTACCCTGGCTTATTTAGATAGCAAATAATTGTCAAAGTACAACAAAAGCTGTTTGACTTTACACAAGGGATGGACTTTATTTTTTTAATGTTAATCGATTTTATGACATTTTCTTATCATGAGAATAATTTTGATTCCATTTAATAATCTCAGTATTGCCTGGATTGTTGCTTTTACGATTTTTTCCACAATTGTTTCCATGAGAACATCATCAAATATCAATAAATCTAAAGTATATATATATTTAGTTCCTGTACGTCGCAGCCTCTGAGCTGCTTAAAGAATGATTCAAAGAAATTGTATATGCGTTATCGTAAATTTTAGCATTCTCACAATAAATATCACAAATTATTGAGATAAAATTTTAAGTTTATATTGCCCTTCCCTACTTTACACTCATGAGCGATATTTACCATATTATCATTTTTTTTTAAAGCATAACTACAATAGAGTATAAATACCTTTATTGACCCACAATGGGGAAATTTGACAGAAAATACCAGACTTGCACACAGATTAATTAATGTGAAAAATGCTAAATTAAAATTTAAGCGGTGCAGCAAAAGAGAGAGCCTTATCAGAGGGGGGGAAAATAACAGGGAAATTATTATTAGTTAGGGCATATTCATATAAATATGTAGAAAAACAGCAGCTAATTTACAGAACGTTGTAAAAAAAAACCATACAATTTGCATGAATGTACCAAAGAAACACTTCCAAGCGTGCAAATAGTCGTTAATGCAGCAGCAGACAGTATAAAGTATTTTAACAGAAGTCTGGAAGAACGACCTGCGGAAGCACTCCTTAGAGCATCTGGGATGCAGCAGTCTGTCACTGAAAGACTTGCATGGGGTGAGACAGACATTGTCCACCAGTGACATTTTCCTTACAGTCCTTTTGTGTCCCACCACCTTCACTGGGTCCAGGGGACATCCCAGAACAGAGCCGGTCCTCCTCATGAGTTTATCCAATCGTTTCCTCTCAGCTACAGATAAGCTTCTGCTCCATCAAACTATACAATAAAAGATGGCTGATGCCACAACAGAGTCAAAGAAGGTCCTCAGGAGCGCCCCCTGCTGGCTTGGAATGCATGTTTTGTAAACCATAAATTCTAATTGATCTAATTGATGGTTTTCGCAAACACCAAAAACTGAAGGTGTTACCTTCTTATTTTATTTTTCCCGCTGTTGGTTTCATGAGTGCATCAATAAATATTACTACATTTGAACATGCAACTTTAGTAAGTCCGTGCCTTTAATACGGAGGGACCCGGGTTTGAATTGGCCACATCTGCCAAGTCTGTGTGCAAGTCGCAATGACTTGCTTTGGCGACTCTTGAATAAGGGAGCCGCAAAAAGGACTCACATTTGAAATAATGATTAAAAACAATTATTGTATGCTGTTTACTTTAATCACACTTCCTTACGTAACTGGTTTCCTAAAGCAGCCCATTTCATAATGGGTAAATGTTTTTTAGAGCAGTATTGTGCTTGTGGGGCTTTGACTGCAGTCACAGGCGAGCGATTGGCAAAAAAAACAACTGCCGGTCATTTGTAAGTTCTTTTTTATTGTCCATTTTACCATTGTCACAATAAATGTCACAAAATATCAAGATAAAAACTGAAAGTCCAAAAATCCTGCTGTGATGCAATCAAGTTGCAGTTTCCTTTGAAGAAATCTGCAGGACATTCAGCGAGTCATTTACACCTGCAGACTGGTTTAGCTCCATCTCATCCAGCCTTTGTGTCCAAGCAGCAGGACGTGGCCCAGAAAACCAGCAGAAAAAAAAAATCACCTGATTTTTGTGATCAACAGCAAAGCGACCCCTGTGAGTGATGGTTCTTTGTCCTTATAATAACCCCAAACTACTTGTTTTCCAGGTGTCCAACGACGCCGTGAATCGCACCTTCACCGCGCTCATCATCTGTGAGAAGGGGAACGAGGAAGGAGGCCCAAACGGCGAGGACAACGGTGCTTTACCGCACCTCTACAATACAGCTCTGTTCGTACCTGAAGGTAGAGCTATGCTAACTCTTTAATTTTTTTTAAAACCTAAAACAACATTTGCTGTTCAGCTGCAGGATTATATTTTTCTGATGTTGTCTTGTTGGTTGTGTCAGGTCCATGCAGCCACACGGTGCAGAAGCTAAAACTGCAGGACATCTCCGCCATCACAGTAAAAACCCTTAAAGTGATTCCCGACAGAATAATTGATAACTACAACAAGAGGCAGCAGCCGCGGTTCAGGTGACGTCAGCATTTATCTTTCATGTTGTAAAGAATGGTTTGGAAATCATGTTTGAGATCGTGTTTGAGACAATACTAACGTTTCCACTGTGCAGCAAATAAAAGCTGACTCCACATAAATTGTTGTCATGTAGACTGCTATTTTATATATATATATATATATATATATATATATATATATATATATATATATATATATATATATATATATATATATATATATATATATATATATATATATATATAAATATAAATATATAAATGGTAGGCTTATGTTGACCCAAAAATAGCATAACTTAATGTCATGCTACGCTGTGCAGACACTCTGTCTACACTGACGAAGATTCAATGACAAACGCTTGGAGTGGCTGACATTGCAGGGGGGAGTTTGACTTATTGATAATTGTTTAACCACTTGGGGGTGCTTATAGGACATTTAACTTTCATCACTTGATGGTCTGTTATGAAAAACATTGGCTTTGATGTCACAACTTCATCTATCCTGACCATTAAACCCTGAGGTCCACAAATTTCCAGAAAGAAATAAACTAATTTTACTATACTATTTTACTATAGATACTCCTTCATGAAGTATCTTTTTGTCAGTAGGTTGCAAACAACTTGCTTTTTCATAATTTTGATGCCATTGGCTATAAAAATCAAATGTCCAGTTGAAGAAAATGCATTAAACCTAAACAATTAAAATACTGTTGGTTAAATAATAAAAACTGTTGATCTTTAATTCAAAAAAATGTAAATTTCCTATAGTATACTATAAAAACAAGCTCTTGTTTCAAAGAGATGTGTAACGTTTGTGGCTCTACACAAAATTTGTTTAGCTGGACCGAGGGCAAAAATGGCTCTGCGTGTTGTAGGGCTGCACGATTAATCGCATTTGCAATATAATCCCAATTTAAAAAAAAAAGCAATTTCCAAATCGCAGATGTCTGCAATTTTTGCCTATGTAACAATTAATGAATCAGACGTGTCCTTTTAGGTGTCAGTAATATGTTTAAAGTGGGTTTGCCTCCACATGGAAGGGAAGACAGTTGCAGCAGTGAGATAATCTAATTTTATTACTTGTTTTAGAGTTTATATAATCAATACTTTTACAAGAAACTCAGGAATCTCATCATAGCATTAGGTACTGGTCAATCAGTTCAATACATAGACTTGCTTGTTGGTTGCACTTTGCACTTTATGTTCAACAAGGATTGATGTCCAAATCAATTAAAAGCTGTTCTCTTGAATAGTATTCTGATTAATAAAAAGATTAAAAGTGCTTGTTTTTAAATAGTCCTTGTTTACAAACATCTTTATCTAGAGGCCATTTTTGTTGCTTGTGGTTAATGCAGAGAAAAGTCAAAATCAAATCGCAATTTGGTTAATATATATCTTAAGCAGAACCCAATCATTTCTGCTCCGAGTTGAAACGCAGCGGCTCTTTTAGCACCTAATCTGCACAGCGATGAAACAGATTGATTTGTTGTTTGTATATGTTTAAAAAGACATGATAAATTAAACTGAAAAAAAAAAAAGCACTTTAAAGGCTTGGAGGTGAAAATAAACGGATGCTCTTGCAGCTATGGTTTAATCATCTCCCCCTCACTCATTATTCAGGAACGACCCTCCAGGCCAGGCCATCTCCACAGCGACGCAGGAGCTGCTGCGACTGGCCGAGGCGAACCCGGGCGGCATGGCCACCCTGGACCCGGTGAACGACCTCCAGCTGAAGAGCGTGGAGGTGGTGGAGGACTCCATGAGGCTCCGCGTGCTTCAGGACAGCCTGAAGGACTTCAGCTGCATCCACTCGCCCACCTTCGCAGAGCAGGTTTGTGTTTTCCCCCGATGTGTTTGATTACCCGTTTCCCCCTGTTTATATTTTTGAGAGACGCAGCAAATACTAGACAAGGGATATTAAAGCGGCGCTCTGAATCTCTTTTGTACAGCAGCTGAATATTGAAAGAGCTAATTAACATCACAGCTCTACACGAGACACTTAGCCTGGTTTTCGTGGCGTGTCCTGTTTGTTTCATTTCAGCCCTGCTCCAGTTTTTCCTTTCATCCCTCCGTCAGTTCTCCTCTTAGCTTCATAATAATAACATCAAACTCCACCTTTAAACATCTGCTCTCATGCTCTGGGAGAAGTCTTTCTAGCAGCCTCAGTGAGGAGATAAAGATGCAAGAATGTGAGCTGCTTCTATAATTAAACACGTAGCCGCGGCTCATCGCTGTCTCATGATAAGACGCTTTAACTCGCCGTATCACACGCTCCTCTTATCTGTCTGCATCCTCACTCCCTCAGGTCTTTAGTCAATACTCTGGGTTTTAACTCCTTATTAATGCACCTCGGATGAGTAATAAAAGCCATTTGTGCGTGGCAGAGTGAACGAAAGTAAACCCCGGTTGGGGTGTAGGGTTCTGGCCTTTACAAAAAAATGTACATGCAACATATTCCACACCATGCTATTATTAAACAAGGATAAAGCCAAAATTGAGAAGATGTTTGCTGGAAAAATGTGGTTATTTAGTCTTGGAGTGGTGTGATTGAGCGGGTTTGGGATGGAAATAAACTGAGTTTTGCTTTATATTACTTAAAATGGCGGAAACACTAAGATAGTTCAGAGCCACACAAGCAGCAGGCGGATGGATCCGGTAAAATTTGATCTCAGGTTTAACCTTCATGATTTTAGTAAATAAATTTCTGCAATGAAAAGATTATCTCACGCTGGAGCTACAGATCTGTAAAAGACTAAGATATACAGTATATTTGCACCCCTTTACAGATTCCTTCAGTTTTGTTTTTTTACTTTTTTCCACATTTCAGATAAAAAATTTTATATAAAAAATTAAAAATCTACTCAAACCAAGGTGACCCTGTGTGAAGAAGTAATGACCTCCTAAACATAATAGCAAGCCTTTTCTTACTAATTTATTCACATCAACGCTTCCACCTATTGATGAACGATTAACAAAGTCTTTGTTTTTTTCCTAAGGATATGACTGATACTTCGTTTAAATCCTCTCATAGCAACAAGGGTGTACTTTTTTTTATTTAGCTTAATTTTTCTCTGACAAATATCAACGTGAAACCTGTAGAGTAGTTTTCTTCACGTAAAGCTAAAATCAAATCCCAGCATAAAAGGGTGTACTTTCTTTCCTTTGTTCCTTTTTTTTAAGAATTGCTTTTTTAGTTGTGTTTCTGTTGCACAGTGTGTTTAAAATTGGTCTCGTGTTTTCCTCTCAGTTTACTCGGATTAAGGAGAGGATGAGCGTGCAGGAGGAGCTGGACCGGCTGCTGTTCCTGGTATCGGACCAGTCCCTGAGTCTGCTGCCCGAATACCACCAGAGGATCAAGGTCTGGATCTTTTACCCCCGGGTTCCTCTGCCGTTTGTTCAAGTTTATAAAACGGTTAAACGTAACAGAGTTAAAAGAGAAAATTAGAGAAAACTATAAAATAATTCTGTTTTCATGGTTAATTTGTATCTCAGATGTGAAAGAGGATGATCTGAATATCCAAAAGCTAGGAGGTTTGAATTAAGAAATTTAAAAGAACTGGATTCAGAAAGTCTGCAGAAAGGGGGAAAAAATAACATTTTCTCTGATAAATCTCTACTTGTAGATTATCTTTCTATTTGCGCTCCATCACTATAAAATTAACTGTTTTTAGCGCTGATTGAGAACATCTTAGGATTGTGAAGAATTACTAAATGAACCTGTTTTTTTTTTGTTTTGTTTTTTTTGCTGGTGCTATCAGAAACAGTTGAATCGTTACCAACCAATCGTTACCAATAGTTTTTGTGCCGCCTAACAATACAATTTGTCTTGTAAAATGATTCACACCCCTTGACATTTCCCACATTTATACCACAAACTGCAAACATTAGATTGAGTGAAGTTCAAGTGAAAGCATGCAATCAAGACCCTTTTGTTTTTAAATGGTTTAGAAATCTGAAAAGTGTGGCATGTGTTTGTTTTCAGGCGTTCCCCAGCCTAAAGTCTTTTAGAGCCAGTGTTCTTCCAGTGTTAACTTTCACTTTATCCATCTTCCACATTAGAGTACCTTTCGTTAAAGCAAAGCATCCACGTGGCATGATGCTGCCACCACCATGTTTCACTGTGCCGTGTTCTTCAGGGAGAGGCGCAGCGCTAGTTTCCCTCCACTTACGGTGTTTTCCGTGTAGAAAAGTGAGGCAAGAGTTTCATTTTGGTCTCAGCTGATCAGATTATTAAATTTCTCCACACTGAGGTCCCTGTTCCGTCTGGGGTGTTCCTTGGTCTTCATTATGCTGCTTCACGTTTGCTATTTTTACGTGACGAAATGTGCAAACATTGAACCGATGGGAATACTTTGCAGCGACCTGTAACTACTTATATATTATGTAAGCTTTCTAACCAAATTTGGCCTAAATCATAATTTTTATGGATAATTTTAGTGCTATTTCACCTTTTTGTTTGTGTGTTATTATTATTATTTTTTTTATATTATTATTTAACTTTTTTTATTATTTGTTCCAGGGACTTGAGAAAACGTTAGAAAGCATGAAAATAATTGGAATCCTTCCTGTTGGAATGAACAATTTTAGGGGGAAAAAACCCATAATGTAAATAATGCCTAAAATGCGTTAAATATATTACGCCAATAATTAAAAAATATTAAATATTAAAATTAATTATACTATATTTTGTAAATATTTTTAAATAAGATATCATGTTAAAATAAGTACTAAAAACAAAAAACTAGAATAAATAATCAAAATAAGAATTAAATAAGATTGAATAAAAAAATATTGCACACAGCAGCAACTTTGGTGATTTGTGCACTCTACAAATATTCTGTTCATTAACAATTACATAAATGACACAAACTGTTAAATAAATAGATATTAAATTACTTCATAATATGAGATATTTAATAAATTGTTATACCGAATTGAAAACTTATGGTCTGGGTTTGTGCAACATTCCCTCTAAAAAATAAGCAAAGTTCAATAAAAACTAGAATAAATAACTGAAATAAGGACAATAGGACTAAATAAACAACATCAAAATTTCTTTAATGAACAATAAATGGCTAAAACCTTTGCAACTTAAATTTCCAGTGCACATTAAAAATAATTCCCATAAATAATTGCAAAATAGGAAAAGTTGATAACTATTAAATAAACTGAAATTAATATATTTCTGGAATACCAAAATAATTGACCCACATTTTGTTTAATACTGTTTCAATGTCGCTGCATTCTAACTTTAATCTTAATTCATCAAACATATCTTACATTTTAAGTACTTAACTTCCATAAATCTGCTGCAAATCTGCTGCAAAATAAATAAGATAAGATAAGATAGTCTTTATTGATCTCACATTGGAGAAATTCACTTGTCACATCAGCTCAATAGTCAGGAGAAGGTGCCAAAAGTAAGAAAAGGGTGAATCACTTATATGCAGTGTATCTTCCTATATACAGTGGAACAAAAAGAAAATGAGAAAAAAATAATAAGAATAAAAATACAAAGGAAATCGGAGTAGGCAGATGATGTTTTGTGTACTTCCCAGTTTTTTATATATATATATATATATATATATATATATATATATATATATATATATATATATATATATATATATATATATATATATATATATATATAGCAGCAGCAGAATTCTTCCTGGTCATAGCACAGGTTATAGCACAGTGTATTAAATAGATTATTGCACATTAAATCAGTATATATCTTATTTTTGTGAGGCAAATGCGTGTGGCTTTAAAGAACCGGGTGCCGTTGCGTGAACGTTGATCCGTGCGGATCCGGGCCAAACCCAGACGGGTTTATTAATATCGCCTCTCTGTGGCCCGCAGGTCCTTGAGTCGCTGCAGTACATCGACGGCAGCGGGGCGGTGCAGCTGAAGGGCCGGGTGGCCTGTCAGATCAGCAGCCACGAGCTGCTGCTCACCGAGCTGCTGTTTGAGAACGCCCTGAGCCCGCTGGCGCCCGAAGAGAGCGCTGCCCTGCTGTCCTGCTTGGTCTTCACCCAGAACACGCAGACGGAGCCGCACATCACCGGCACGCTGAAGGAGGTGAGGAGAGGAGCGGGGACGCTGCCGCTTTGCACGTCACGAACAGTGCAGATGCCGAAGCGACACGTTGCAGAGACTCCACGGTGACTCATGTTGTAAAGGGCTCTGTGGCTCTGATGCATAACATCCTGCAGAAAGGACAGCGAGGCCACGTCTCCTGACTCAGACCAGTCACCGGGGCACTTATTAAATCACTTGCTGGGTTGGAGTGTGTGTCAGGAGCCGCCTTGACACAAAAAAGCGCTTTACAGGAGCTTAAATTAATGATGAACCGATGCACCGTTTGTGAAAAGAAGCAGTTGGTGAAACAGATTTCCTGGAAGCTGATGTCGTTATCCTCCTGTTGACACCTAGGAGTACTTTCTGGAC
Organism: Fundulus heteroclitus; assembly: GCF_011125445.2. Classification (NCBI taxonomy): domain Eukaryota; kingdom Metazoa; phylum Chordata; class Actinopteri; order Cyprinodontiformes; family Fundulidae; genus Fundulus; species Fundulus heteroclitus. The sequence continues at coordinate 21,349,740 of NC_046373.1, read as the reverse complement.
TTTAGTCAAATGGGTCTTACAGGTGTTACCCACTTTGTCATCTTTTTTTTCTTTTTTTGTTTTTTTCTCCCCCTCCTCTCAGGGCATCAACCGCGTGCTTTCCGTGGCCCAGCGAATCGGACAGCTGCAGCGGGAGTGTGGGATAGCGCAGACGGCCGAGGAGTTTGTGGGCCAGTTCAAGTTCGGCTTGACTGAGGTGGTGTACTGCTGGGCCAGAGGCATGGTGAGACGAGCCACGTTCAGATCAGGGCTCAACGATTTTGGAAAATAATCTAATTGCGATTCTGTTTTCTTAATATTGCGATTTAATGCAATTTTTTCCGGTTTAATTTATCATGTGTTTTAAAATATATACAAACAACAAATCAGTTAGGTTCCTCGCCGTGTGGATTAGTTGCTAAAAGACCCACAGCATCCAAACTCGGAGCAGAAATGATTGCGTTCTGCCTACGATATATTTCAACCAAAATTGAAATTTTGATTTTTCTCTGCATTAATCTCAAGCAACAAAAATGGTCTCTAAATAAAGATGTTTGTAAACAAGGATTATTTGAAACATGAACTTTTAATCAGAATACTATTCAAGAGAACAGCTTTTAATTTAATTGGACATCAATCCTTGTTGAACATAAAGTGCAAAGTCCAACCAACAAGCAAGTCTATGTATTAAACTGATTGACCAGTACTTAATGCTGTGTATGATTATATAAACTCTAAAACAAGTAATAAAATTAGATTATCTCACTGCTGCAACTGTCTTCCCTTCCATGTGGAGGCAAACCCAATTTAAACATTTTACTGACACCTAAAGGACGCGTCTGATTCCCTAATTGTTACATAGCCAAAAATTACAGACATTTGCGATTTGGAAATTGCGTTTTTTTAAATCGCGATTATATTGAAAATGCGATTAATTGTTCAGCTCTAGTTCTGACCCACTTTACACCTGATTGCATCCAAAACTTATCCGGGGGGGTAACATTGTGTCAAGGAAAACCAGTGACGCTATCATGGTAGCTCTGGTTTCTGACTGAAATTTGACCGACAGCGTTTATTCCTGAAAGGTTGGACCATTGGAATGCTTTTTGTCATAGGAGTCATAGTGCAATGTATTTAAGAAGCAATTAATACTGCAATCTATTATGTTCAAACAGTTGCTTTTGGGATCGGTGATGACATCAATGCCATCACAGACCGCATAATATACTACATACACTTCGGCTTTGAGAAAACTCTTCCCTCCGGGGAAGTACCGTGCTGCAACAACAACAACAAGGCGTAGCATAACCCTGATAATAAAAAGCTCTCCTGAAGGAGAAGGAGAGAGCCTTCAGATCAGTAAAACTGGTTAAGGATGGAGGAGGAATATTGAACAGCAGCTGCAGTAGCAGGCCATTAGTGGGTTGAATATTATTGAACCAATTTATATTTAATGTGCAGTATAAAGTCTTAGATCTTAGCATTTGTGTGAGACCAAAATGAAAGTGCAATAGCTACTATGGAAGTAATATAACATTATTATGTTAAATGTTAAAGCACTGTGTATACAGTCTAAGCCAATAATATATATGTATATATTATGATATATATGATATATGATAATAATATGATATGTATTTAAAAAATGATAAAAGAATCCACGTTTCATCATAAAAAATCTTTAAGATATTTTCAAATGGTCAAGACTCTAGAGAAAACACGATAAACAGAAAAAAAATAAAGCATTAATTTATTTCTGCTTTAGGAACATAGCCAACATACACCCCAGATAATAAGCGGTCTATCCAGCTTCTTAAAAAGAAACAAAAACATTCGTCATTTCCATCAAACACAATGTTTTTACTGAAAGGTTGCCTCTGTCCTACTTGTGTCGTTTTAGCGATGAACTTAGCTTCTTATCAACTTTATGTTAACCTGACCCTAGCCAGATTGATATCGCTCTGCCTAGCTTCACTCACTTCCATCTGGGACATCTTCCATAGAGAGTGATTTCTCCAACCAATTTTATTGTCCAGCCAATCAGGACGCAGGGCTGGAGTTTCATAGATGTGACGTAGTGGAGAAGCGACCGTGAAAAAAAACAATGGCGGCTCGCATCGAGGAAGCAAGCGTTAGCATTGATGCTGCTATTTCTTCCATGTTGTCCAATCTACCTAATATTGTTTCATTAAAAGAACATCAGAGAACGACTCTGAAGGCTTTTGTTGGTGGAAACCATGTTTTTGCCCTTCTCCCGACCGGATTTGGCAAGTTTAGTTTTCCGCGGCGCGCCCGTGGCGGAGCGGTTAGCGCGAACTATGCTAGGAGGCCTTTAGTCCTCGACGCGGTCGGCCCGGGATCGACTCCGACCCGCGGCGCTTTGCCGCCTGTCTTCCCCCCTCTTCCTGTCAGCTCACTGTCAATAAAACGCCACTAGAGCCACGAACACATAAAAAAAAAGTTTTGTTTTTTCCTGCGTCGCTCTCATCAGTGTCACGGGTTAGCTTCGGTGTGAGTGGTTGAAATAGCACGTCGATAAAGATGACAGACAAGTGGCTTATCCAATCATATGCAAGGATTTTTGATAAGGCCCAGCCTTCAAAAAAGGCAATTCCTATGGAGAGGTCCCAGATGTATGTGAGTGGAGCTAGGCGGAGCAATATACATCTGGCTAGGGTCAGGTTAACTTTATGTTGCATTGAACAGCAAACGTCACCAAACATATTATTGGCACTGAGAGCCCAAATGCTTGAATAATTAGCTAACATTTATTGCACGTCAGGTGACTTTTTATATGCATACTGCGATCTATGATATTGCGATGACGGAAAACATGCGATATTTTGTGCAGCCCTACTTCAACCTGTTTGAAACTGCTGTTAAAAGCAGTTTCTAATAACTATTTTGCTGCCACGCCCGTACGCTCCGGAGCATAAAGCTGCTTTTTTACACGGGTGGTCAAAACCTGCCGACGGTTTATTAAACAAGCGCACCGCTTCCCTCCCCCCTGTTTGTCCCACCGCAGCCGTTTGCTGAGATCGCGCTGCTCACAGACGTCCAAGAGGGCACGGTGGTGCGCTGCATCCAGCGTCTGGACGAGGTGCTGAAGGAGGTGCGACAGGCCGCCCGCATCGTGGGAGACTCCGTCCTGGGGAGCAAGATGGAGAGGGCCTCTTTGGCCATCCGCAGGGACATCGTCTTCACCGCCTCCCTCTACACCCACTGAGGAGTCTACGACCCTGAAGGGAGGGGCGGCGACGCATGGTGTGAGGGAACGAGCTGTAGCTCGTGGGTGCCGTACACAGGGGGAGGGTGGAGATGTTTCGAGTTGTATGTGCCTGAAGAAAACCTTATAAGCATGTCGATGTTTACATGGAAATCTTTGACCAGGAAGAAGAGATTTTAACTAACAGACCAAATGCTGTTGTAATTTATTGTACAGAAATAAAATCTGTGTTCCAAAAACTGCTGTCACAATAGCCGTTTTTATTAAATAATTGTTTTTCATCTCTCCTCCTGTGGAAAAACAAACTCAGGACAAGAGCAGGCGTGTCAAACTCATTTCTATATGGGGCCACTTTGGCATCATGAAGTCAAGCGCCGGTTGCTCATGTATAAATGTTGCTTTTGATTTCATTATTTCATTTCAGTTAACATAGAAATATAAAAAAATGCACAGTAACATAAAAGTAACACCTTATGCCCAGTTTATACAGTTTATGTGCAAAGAAAGTTGATATTGGGGGTGAGTTAAACTTTAAACCCATCATTCTGCATCACTTCTTCTCTTGTTGGACATTTCTGGGTTATTTTAATGTGTTGTGGGAAAACTGACATCTAGTAGCAGATGCTGTAACTACACAGTTAAAAAAAAATCAACATTCGCTACAGGAGGCTCAGTTTTAGCCACTTTGTTCACTTTAAAAGAATATATACCTCTACTTTATGATATGATATATCATTTTTGGCTCTTGAGGGCTGGATAAATTGCCTTGACGGACCAGATTCAGCCTGCGGGCCTTGAGTTTGACACGTGTGGTTTAGAGAGAAAACTGAGTTGCTGGGGGTAGAAATCGATCATATTGGTCAAATTCCAATAAGGATTTTCCTGCAGAGCCGGTGAGGGATTATACAGGGCCTTAACCAGAGTTCAATTTGGGGCCCCTTCCCCATTTAACCCAATAACTCTCTAGCAACCAAGCCTTAGTCCAAGCTTGATTGCTTTAATCATGTACATTAGCTAGATTAGCATATTTCAATAATTTGTTGTGGCTAATTTTGGATAGTGTGACATAGCTGGTTAAAGATCTTGTATGATTAAATATTAATATTTAAAGTGGTTTAAATATTTTAATAGTTAAATGTTTTTCAGTCTGCAGCCTGTCTTCTGCGTATCCAGACGTCGGCGTAAGGAATCATAAGCATAATAATAGAAAGTTCAGTGAAAGGAAAAACCCTGGACTGGAAGCATTCAGTGTGTCTGTATTGCACTGGGGTCTTATTCCTCTTGATGATTGTCTATGATGTTTAGGGTTTAGGTCTGTCTAGTTTGCTGCAGGATACCTTATTCCCTCTGTTTAGCTCCGTTGGTTTGCTTGTCATTTCTCTCCCTTCCCTCAGTATTTATGGATACCTACCCGTTTATTTGTTCCTGGTTTCTGTTGACTGCTTTCCTCTGTTTCTCCGTATTCGGTATGTTTAGTTACGTTGCGCAGTCAACCTCTAAGCTAGTTTGAACCTCATGATTATCACACTGCCCTTTGGTCCTCCTGAAACCACAATCACGACATTTCTCCTGAGATAAGGATTTCGGACCACTTTTTCTCCGCACCCCAGGTAGGACGTTTTTGATGTCTCTGGTTTAGAGCAGCTTAGCACATTTAACATTTTCAGAAAACTCTTTACTTAGGTATCCTCTGCGGCTTTCCCCGTTTGCTTGTGCACTTTTTGTTATCTGACACACTTTTTCCTTCCACTAAACTTTCCATTTATATGTTTGGATACAGCACTCAGGCAATAGCCCACTCCTTCAGCAATGGCTTTTTGAGGCTTAACCTCCTTGTGGAGGGTGCCAATGACTGTCCCTTGGACATATATGTCCTGTCAGCAGTCCTCCCCAGGACAGCTATAACGTTGCTGTATCAATGAGTTTTATTTTGGATAATAGGCCCACATTGTGTTCAAAATAACCAAAAATAAATGTTTGGAATAAAGGATTACTGAAATCAATTACAGTTTTCATTTAATGAGATTTAACTCCAATAACAAGTTTTAATATATATTTTTTTAAGTGTGTGAAGTCCAGCACTGATTGGGGTACTAATGCTGGCCCAGAGGCGAGCCGCCCAGTACGCTTCTACTTGGGGCCGGCTCCGCTGCAGCCCACAATCCGGGCTGTCGCTTTAAGACGAGGGTAGTTTTGTTTCATTAATTGAAACCTTATCAGAGCAGCCAGCCACACGGAGCCGGAGCAGAACAGAGGAGCGACACTGAGCAGCTTTGGATTAAAGATCATTTAGGCGTCAATAAAAAAACGCTGAACGTTTATTTGAAAACGAGCATGTTTTCTTTAGATGAAGACATCCTGAAGATGGGGTTTAACGCGTTCGGAGGAGTAAAAGTCTGAATCATCGAAAGGAGAGAGGGGGTGGCTTTTTAATTCTTAATTTTCCCAGCAGCTGGAGTCAAACACATCGGATTTGAAGGAGGCGCACCAGGAGATCAGGAGGCATGTCGTCTGAAAAGCACGGTAGGACCGACGCGCCTTTCTTTTTTTTTTTTTTGTGGGAGATTCTGTCCACATTTCTGCTCCATCCTGAGCCGCTTGCGTGCACAGCGCCGCTTCACCAGGAGGATGCGCCGCTGTGTGGGTGCAGCAGGCGGCGGTGGTGGTGGGGGGGGAGAAAATCACCGCAGGGCCTCTAATTATCACTGCTAAAAAAGTGCCCCCATCAGGGTGGTTTCGGGTTATTTGCACCCCAGCGACACGATTCGCTTAACATCTTTTTTATAAACCGTCCAGAATGAGGCGCTGAGATACATAAAACATCAGTTTTCTCCTTTAAAAAAAATAAATAAAAAATCTCATTATCATCAGCCAGCACGAGCTTTACGTGCATCTCTCCGGACTGTTTGATGTGGGTGTCCTCCGCGCGTGCCTTCACTTGCTCGTGCCTCCACTAATTAATCAATAATAAATAAATAAACAACAGCGATAGCTTTGCCTCTGAAGCCCTGTAGCTACTTTTCCTCTGGTGCGTGGATGTGACACTCGGGCTGAGGGCGAGCTGCGGGTCCAGGATAAACCGGGCTAAGAAGAACCGAAGCTGAGACCAGATCCAGGCTGGTACAGCGGAGGAGGCTGCAGATATACGGTCAGACAAAGGAGGAACAGCAGCGGCTGTGCGCTAATGAAACAACTACCAGCATTGGTATCGATGAGCCGCAACTCCAGTTAGAGAGAAATGTATGCAAAACGAAATATGAGTAGACAAATGTCTGTTATCCTGTTTATACAGGGCGCTACAAAAGTATTCACACCCCCTGGATGTAACCTCTTCACATTTTGTCATCCCCCTCTCAACCACAAACAGATTGCATGGCCTTGCCTTGCAGCAAGCAGGTCCCAGGTTTGAATCCCGGCCTGGTCTCTGCCTGTGTGCGTGGGTTCTTTCTGGGTACTCCTGCTTCCTCCCACAGTAAAAACATTGCAGTCATACCTAAGCATTAAATTGAGTTTAGGTATGACCCGTGTGTTTATACCTCCCCCCCAAGGCAAGGCAAATTTATTTATATAGCACAATTCAGTACAGGGACAATGCAAAGTGCTTTACATGATTAAAATATAGCAAATTAAAACAGAATAAAAGCAAGTAGGAATAAAATGTAGATAGAAAATAAAACAAAAAAGTGGTGGTTAACTTAGGCAATCCTAAACAAATGTGTTTTTAATCGTGATTTAAAGGAACTCAGGCTTTCCGCACCTTTACAATTTTCTGGAAGTTTGTTCCAGATAAGTGGAGCATAGGAACTGAATGCCGCTTCCCCTTATTTAGTTCTGGTTCTAGGGATGCAGAGCAGGCTTGAGCCAGAAGACCTCTCACCCCCAAATGGTTCAGTAATACAACAAAAATTGTTTCCACTGACCCATGTGGGATGTGCAAAGAGGTGATCAATCAAAAACTATGTGGAGAATAAAATAAACAAAGCGCACAGTGCAGCTATAAAACAGGAAAATAAAAAGTGCACTTCCTGTTTTACACTCGTATACTGCACAAGGCCCACTTCAAGGAAGCGAGACACTGATCAACATGATTACAGATATTCCCAGTATCATGGATCCCTAACGGCCATGTCTTGGTAGGCTTGCAGACTGTTTTTTTATTTTCAGATGACGGATTAAATTGTGCTCAGAGAGAAAGCTTATTTTATCACCTAACTCTGCTCTCATCCGTCTCCCTGACCCATCCTGCTGCGTCTGTCGGTCGACGTGAAGTATTTATCTCCTGGGATTAAACCATACACAGATAGACTCTATTTACTAGCTAGCTAATTGTGAAGGCAGTTGGGTGCACTGGATTTTATTTGTGGCTGCCAGAGTAAAGCGAGTTGAAAACAAATGCAAGCCTCACTTTTTAGATTTTAATTTGCACGACAAAAGCTTCGAAAACCATATATCTAATTTTCCCTTCTACTTCCCAATGATCCAAAACTTAATAACATAGACTACTTTTGTGGTTTTAATCATGAAAAACACATTTTAAGAAGTTTATCAAACAGCAGAACTTCTTCTGAAATCAAATAAATCTCCTTAGATTGCCACCCACATATATTATGTCAACATATATTATGGTTTATTTTTCTAATTATTTCAGTGTCTTGTTTTAAGTCGTTATTCCATGGGTGTATACGCTCCCCTCCTTATAACAAGCTTCCTCCTGGACATGCTGGTGACATCACAGAAGGCACATGGCCACTGATCAGAGGTCTTTAAAGTTTGCCCATTTCTATTCATTTAAATTACTCTTCAAAAACTTTCGAGGTTTATACATTTTGAGATGATTTGGCACCAATAAAACCCCTGAAAATGTATTTTTTGAGTCTCAGAATAGACGATTTACTCAATTTACAAGTTGGAAATATGCATGGAAGGTAATCAGATGGAAAGAGTTAAACAGAATCAGGAACAGGTGAGTATAAGTTAGAGGAAATTAGTGAAGAGGATCATGTGTCTACACTGCAGCACAGCTACCTGTGGCAGGAACTTAGAAAAGCATCTAGAAACTAGAAAGAGTTAAATATTTAAATGATGTATTTATGGTCCAATTAAGGTTTTTTTTTCTCCCAACAGGAAAACCATTTAGGCAAATACTGTATTGAGTGTGTTTAGCTCCGAAGATATTGCTATATTAGCTATTAATAGCAACCATGATGAAATTTCCTCCAGCAATGACTCATATGCTGCCAGACTTTGTGGGAGGCTAGAAGTTATTAGTTAAAGCAATAACTCTGTTAGAGACACGTGACTTTTATGCTGCTACATCATCTCCTTGAGAAATGTGCCTTCTTCAATACCTAATATGAGCAGAAATCATCAATGCTCAGAGTTCCACAACAACAAACATGAATTATTTTGTGTTTGATTCACCCAAGAGGGAGAATTGGAAAACAGGAAGAAATCAACACGGACTCAATAGCAAAATGTGATCTCTTACCCCTTTTTAATCATTTACAAAAATGTAAGAGGTCAACTAGAGTACACTTAAATCTGTCAGCTAATCAAATAAATGTTCATGTCAGCCAAAGATAAACAAAAAAGGCAATTTTCAAATGCATGAAGCAGAAACAATCTATCCAAACCAAGTTGTCCCTATGAGATAATATAACTTCCCTTCTGGTTAAGTCAGAAATTTAGAGCTGTTAACCATATTTTCTGAAAATTTTACCAGCCACCCCTAGGCCCAATTATTGCCTGACCTGCAGATCCACAAAATATCTTAAATAGACCAGTATGAAGACACGAAGTTGGCTAAAAGATCTCAAAAAAGCAACACATGATGCCTTGATCTAAGGACATTCAAGAACAGATGAAAAAAAGGTATTGAGATCTGCCAAATGGAAAAGGCTTTCTGTGTCATTTCTGAGCATGTTGGAGTCCAGCAAACCACAGTGAAAGATATGGAGAAAACATGGGGGCTGCATGTTTGGTAGGTTTAGCTGGGATACCAAAAATACTCCAAGAGCGCGTCAACCACTCATCCAGGAGGTCACGTAGGAACCCAGATCTACATATTAAGTCCGGTGTTCATGATGTAACTATAAGAAAAAGACCGGGCGAAAGTGGCATGCATGTGTGAAAACCAACAGTGACCAAAAAGAACACAAAACATCTTGATGGTCCCAAAAAAAACGTTTGGGAAAATATTGAGTAGACTGACAAGATAAAAGCAGAATAAGTGTAACCCATAACCCATCACATGTGAAACTAACAACATTACAGAAAAAAAAAAATAATACCGACAGTCTAACATGGGAGCGGTAGTGTGGTGGTCTGAGGCTGCTTTGGTCATTTAGAATGAGAAGATTCACATTAAATGGTAGATTCATAGTTTCTGGTCTATACCTGATAATCCTGCAGAATCCAGCCACAAGTTTGTGACCTTATGTTCAAGCACAATTATGCAACAGGACAATGATCCAAAGCGCACCAGCAAATCCACCTCTGAAAGGCTAAAAAAAAAAAAAACAAGAGAGGTTTCAGAGTGGCCTAGTTAAAGTCTGTTCATGAATCTGGTTTAGGTGCTTAGCCAGGACCTTCAATAAGCTGTTTTAATGATGGAAAACCGTCCAAGTGTGGCTAAATTCCAACAATTGTGCAAAGAAGAGTGGGCCAAAACGCCTCCAAAGAGATGCAAAAGATTCATCCCAGTATTGCTTGACGGCAAATGTTGCTGCCAACGGTGGAAGACGAGAGAGAGCAATTACTTTTTCTGTAGGGCTGCGTTGGTTTGGTTACCTTTTTTCTCTTAATAAATCAAATCCCAATTTGAAAAACGCACGTTTTACTCAGGCTATCTTTGTCTCAATTTACATTTATTTCATGATCTAAAACATTTAAAGCGAGATTAAAAAAAAGAAAGCAAAAACAGAAGAAATATTTTTCCATAGCACTTAATGTGGAAATTATGAACAGATTTTTAGCCCTGCGTGTTTATCTGCTGCATCCTCTGTTATTATTCTGGATATTCTTGAGTCTGTCTGTTCTGAAACAGATTCATAAAAACAAAGGTGCTTGAAGTGAGTTAAGAAAATCTGATGTACAAGTAATGATATTTTACAGGCCTGGATTCTCAACTAATTTCTTCACAACAGAGGTTGTTGTAATCTTTCCAAAAGGTCTTGATCCAAAGGTCTCCATTCTCTTCAAAGGCCTTCCAAATTCTTTCTTTATACTTTTTCCACTCCTTTTTCACAATTTGTTTTATCCACCAGTTTTAGAGGGAAGTGTCTTGTGTTTCTTAAGTCAGCTACTTGCCACTGATCAATCATTTAGACATAAAAAAGCTCCTAAAGTCAAGGATGGAACATGTGTTTGGATACATCACAGACTTTACTGTTTCCTAAATACTTGACTAAGACACTATCCATCTGCTGTAGATTTGTTTTTATATCATGACGCTTTTTCTTTTGTCCTTTGCATGTCCACCTTCCCAATTTCAAGCACAAACTACACAATACAAGTGTAGTAAATACAAATATAATCAAAATGTAAAATTTCGCACCCCATCTAGCTTCATTAGACACAGTGATATATTTCAAGTGTTCATTTCTGGAAATGTATATTATCATGACTTACAACCCAAGATTTAGTTGGTCAGAAAATAGAAAATTTATATAAAAACAGAAAAAAAATATTTTTTTAATGTTTATTTGTTTCCAAAACTGTCTCATACAAACATTCATAATAGTCCAACCTTGCCCCAGTTCACATATTTACATCTTTGTCTTCCAATTCAGCCGTGAAACTTAGCAGATGATCAATATGTTGTTATACCATGTTATACCAAAGGGGGCGACAGTGGCTCAATTTATAGTAGGGAGTTCGTCCTGCAATTGGTGGGTTGCCAGTTTAATCCCGACTGTCTGTCTCAGTCTTTGTGCCCTTGGGCAGAAAAGACACTTTACCGGAATTACCTGCTGACAGTGGCGGCGTTTGACAGCCCCTGTCAGTCTGCTCCAGGGCAGCTGTGGCTACAACGTAGCTCACCACCGTCAGGGTGTGAATGTGTGAAAGACTGACTGTAGTGTAAAGGGCTTTGGGGTCGTCGGACTTGATAAAGCGCTATACAAGTACAAGCCATTTAGCATTACCATATCTGATACAAGTATTCTGGAGGCCAGTAAGGAACAATCAGAATCAGAATCAAGTTTAATCGGCAAGTAGGTTTGCACATACAAGGAATTTGACTTGGTGATGATAGTGCAGACAGAAATAAGAATACAATAAAATAAAGTAAAATTGAATAAAATCAATATATATACAGAAATAATATACATTCAATAGACTGTGCATTAACAAAATGCGTCTTGTAAAAAATACTCTTCTCGAAAACTCTGAACTCAATAATAAATCAATCCAATGGTTTTCATTTCCATTCAAAAGTCCAAAAAAATACATATTTTTAATTCTGAAATGTAAGTTTATGGCCTGAACAATCATAAACCAGACTGCTGACATTATCATATTAAGGGAAAGTTGAGTAGGAGGTCAAACTCTCGTTATAAATGTGCACAAGCAGCAGGGATTACTTCCGTATCACTTTGCAATAAGGATGTAATGCATGCGACTAGGAGTCCTGACCAAGTGTGGCAAGTGCAAGAATTATTTTTCAGTGATATTCTGAGATGCCACAGAAAAAGCAGCCAGAACTGTGAGGAATATTTTAAGCCCTCCAGAAAGGTTGAAGGGCTGATAGTCGAGACCACTTTGCTGCCCACTAACCAGCAAAGTATTCAAGTTTAAAGTTGTTTTTTGGAAAGTTTTGCAGAACAAGTGAGGCTATAAATATCATCAGCAGTGATCCATCCGTTTGTTGCTGTAAAGCTATCCGGGATCAGTGGTGATTTGTGAATCTGGAGGTTATCTTGGTTGCACTTTATTTGAAGGGGTGTTCATAAGACTGACATTACACTGTTATAAACATGACATAACACCTGTTATGAACATAAATGACTCTTTATGAATGTTTAGGACTGTTGTCATTAATTGTCATTCGGTAAATGATGACACTATTTAAGCAAAGTTGACATTGTTTAAAATGTCTTTGTTATGACAACTTGACATTAACAGAGACAAGGTTAAGTTTAGGGCTTGATTTGGGGTTTTGTTAAGTAACACTTAAGTAACAAAGACATTTTAAACAATGTCCTCTTTTGCTTTAAAATGTCATAATTTACCGAATGACAATTAATGACAACAGTCCTAAACATTCATAAAGAGTCATTTATGTTCATAACAGGCGTTATGTCATGTTTATGACAGTGTAATGTCAGTCTTATGTACACCCCTTCAAATAAAGTGTTACCGTTATCTTTTGTGGATTATTTCACGATGAATACAGTCGTCTTCTGAGAAATCTCCAGCCCGCCGTTTTCTCTTATAAGGGAGCACTCTGTCTACAATTTCTCTCACGACTGTTGACCGTCTGTAACCTTGTCTAGGTGTACCAACCCCCCCCCCTCCCCCATCTGTTTCTGGTTTACCTCCCTCTTGTGACGGGTGTTAGGGAGCCGTTACGTAAAGCCGGTCCCGGAGTGCGAGTCGTCGTCACTCAGCTGCTCGGCTCCTCTTCTGTCCCGTCAAACATCCAACATCCACCTCTGTTTCTATCCCCCCCCCCCCCCCCCTTTTCTTCCGTCCTCCATGTCCCTGTCAGGGAGTATTATCTCAGCTCCCCCTCCACGCTGCGAAAACACGACGCCCTATCAGTCATTTTCTGCGTCTGAAAAACACAGAGGGAACTCACAGGTGGGGGAAAGAAGACGAGGTTCTCCGAGGCTGAAATGCCACAATCCTGACTGATAATCAACAGAGAGGAAAAAGGGTATTTGTTTCATTATCTTCTTTCTGAGGTGTGGAATATGTCAATCGCTGTCATCATTAATGCAGAGACGAGGCGGGTCGGAGAATTTCTGCCTTTGAGGATGCTTTTTCTTTTTTCTTTTTTTTTTTTTGAAGTCCTGTCTGCGGGAAATAACTGGAGTGATGGTTGAATATTAATCAGCTGTTTTGCTTCCGATTGTCTGATTGGTCTTCCTTCTCCTCCTCCTCCCAGGACTCGACGAATCTGGCCGTCAGACCATGCAGCCGCCCCCGTACCTCCCCGGCCCTCAGGACCCCAACATGCAGCAGCATCCCAACATGCAGCAGCATCCCAACGTGCAGCAGCATCCCAACATGCAGCAGCATCCCAACGTGCAGCAGCATCCCAACATGCAGCAGCATCCCAACATGGCTGCCGTGCCCGGTGCCCAGCCTGGTTATCCTGCTCCACCTCCTCCTCAGGGCTCTGAGGGATACCTCCAAGAAACTCAGTTCCACTGTGGCCCATTTGGGCCCCCTGGGAACACGCAGGGCTACGCGGTCCAGACCCAAGGCCCCGGAGGAACCATGCCACATCCCCCTGTTGGGTACATCCACCCGGGCTACCCGCTGCAGCTGCAGCCCTGCACGGCCTACGTACCCATCTATCCCATGGCATCTGTGAGTCACCTTACAGCTCAGGTCTCATTAGTTGTTGATTTTATGATTGTGTTCTTTGTTTTATTTTGCTCTTCTAGCTTCAGGATCACTAAATCCAGATTAAAACAGTTTCCCGATTTTACACTGTTATGTTGGGATTATATGCAGCTAAGAATCCTGATAAATAGTTTAAACTTTACTTATCTAATGCTGCAATTGTTGCATTGATTGGACATAAATATGATTAGAGCTCATTTAAAAATGTTTTATATGAAAAGTTTTTTTGTGATGGAACTCCTCAGCGCTACATTAAGTTGAAAAGTGTGAAATGTCCTGCTGTTTTGGTCCTCATTGGTATCTTGAACCACAGTAACTGGTATTGTAGTTTACAGCGCAAGTGTTCACTGCGAAGTGAAAACAACTTAAAAACAGCGGTTCCTACACATTTTTCCAAATTAGTTTCCCTATTTTTCACATTCAAATTTCCAGAGTCCCTTTCCAGTTAATTTTTTGTCTAGAAGGAAGGAAGGAAGGAAGGAAGGAAGGAAGGAAGGAAGGAAGGAAGGAAGGAAGGAAGGAAGGAAGGAAGGAAGGAAGGAAGGAAGGAAGACTGAGAATAGGAAGGAATGGTGAGAGAAGGATGTAAGGAAGGAAGGCTGAGAGAAAGAATGGAAGGAACAAAGAAAGAAGGGAAGGAAGGCTGAGAATAGGAATGAAGGAAGGAAGACTGAAAGTAGGAGGGAAAGAATGGAAAGAAGAAAGGAAGGAAAGTTGAGAGTAGGAAGGAAGGAAGGAAGGAAAGAAGGCTGAGAGAAAGCATGGAAGGAAAAAGGAAGGCTAAAAAGTAGGAAGGAAGGAAGGAAGGAAGGAAGGAAGGAAGGAAGGAAAGAAGGAAGGAAGGAAGGAAATAATGGAAAGAAGGAAGGCTGAAAGTGTCAAAGAAGGAAGGAAAGAAGGCTGAGGGGAAGGAAGGAAGGAAGGAAGGAATGAAATAATGGAAAGAAGGAAGGAATGAAATAATGGAAAGAAGGAAGGCTGAAAGTGTCAATGAAGGAAGGAAAAAAGGCTGAGGGAAAGAATGGAAGGAAGGAAGGAAGGAAGGAAGGAAGGAAGGAAGGAAGGAAGGAAGGAGGAAGGAAGGAAGGAAGGAAGGAAGGAAATAATGGAAAGAAGGAAGGCTGAAAGTGTCAAACTGAAGAAGGAAAGAAGGCTGAGGGAAGGAAGGAAGGAAGGAAGGAATGAATAATGGAAAGAAGGAAGGAATGAAATAATGGAAAGAAGGAAGGCTGAAAGTGTCAATGAAGGAAGGAAAAAAGGCTGAGGGAAAGAATGGAAGGAAGGAAGGAAGGAAGGAAGGAAGGAAGGAAGGAAGGAAGGAAATAATGGAAAGAAGGAAATAATGGAAAGAAGGAAATAATGGAAAGAAGGAAATAATGGAAAGAAGGAAGGCTGAAAGTGTCAAGGAAGGAAGGAAAGAAGGCTGAGGGGAAGGAAGGAAGGAAGGAAGGAAGGAAGGAAGGAAGGAAGGAAGGAAGGAAGGAAGGAAGGAAGGAAGGAAGGAAGGAAGGAAGGAAGGAAGGAAGGAAGGAAGGAAGGAAGGAAGGAAGGAAGGAAGGAAGGAAGGAAAGACATAGCAACTACATCAACTACCAGAACAACCAATAACAAGTCGTCTGATCTGTTTCTGGTTCTCTCAGACGAAACATTTATATTTGAGAGTCTGAGGCCATTTTGCTGCAGCAAAGTTATGCATCTCAGCTGTAATAATTGATTTTTACTGGATTACTTGAACCCCGCCTCCCGCCCAACGGCCGCTGGAGAAACCCACCAGCCTCAGATCACGCTGCACTCCAGAGAGTCTGAAGTGCAGCGTGATCATCTCGGAGGCTGAATGCAGTCTCATGAAATAACCTCAGCTATTTTTATATGGATGGGCATGCTGCAGCTGAATCCCAGCATCTCAATAAGGCTTAAACATGCACCGCTTAGAAATGCAAACACTAATCTGAGGACATGCCTCTCTGCAAGAGGTGCATATATCTCCAACACAGTAGACCGTTTGGAGAAATGAATTTATTTAGAACTGAAGGTTAATCTGCAAGAGCTCTCCGCTGTGAATAAGATGGCCGATTTATGCAGCCAACAGTGAGTGAAAATCACTTTGACAGCTATTAAAAATGCAAAAGAAATCGGTTTCTTTTCCGGCCGTAAACGCTCTTTTAAGCTTCAGGTTTAAACATCCAAGCCCCCTCTGCTCCTGTCTGCTCAGGGTCAGCCCTACATGCCGGCAGGAGGAGCCCACCCAGGGATCCCCCCAGGCCAGATTCACCCCATGCAGATGCCCCCCAGCATCACCCTGATGGACCGCCGGCCGCCACACGACTACCTGCCCATCGCCGTGCTCACCACCGTATGCTGCTTCTGGCCCACAGGCATCATTGCAATCATCAAGGCAGTGAAGGTAAAACTCCTTTTCTTATTGTAGTTTTACGTCAGAATAATTTCACTCTCACTAAACAGCTAGATGTAGTGAAAGGAAATGGGGATGCTTCAGCTTACATACACATATTGAACGATTTAACCCTTCCTGCTTTGTGGGAACAATTTGGGGAACGAAGCAAGGTCCACGAAAACATGGATAAAAGAGAGGTTGGCGTAGAAAATGTTGCCTGGCCTTGAGTTTATATCTCAACTGGACAGAACGCCTTTGGGATGTCTAAGGCTACGTTCACACTGCAGGTCCTGATGCTCACTCCGATTTTTCTGTGAAATCGGATTTTTTTGCATTGTCATTTCACATTTCCAAATATATGCGACTTGTGTGTGATCTTCTGTTTGAACTGAAGCATTCATCCTAAGTGTCCCGCATGCGCACTCGAGGACGCGATGGCGTCACACATAGTGAGTGTCCTCAGTGTTTGCGGAAGTAAACATGGATTATAATGCTGGCGCGCATTTTTCGGTCATTCATTTATTTTCTAACCGGAGTTTTCCCTCCATTGACTGCTCTTCTCATTTTAGTCCGCTATGGGTGTCGTCTTTCTTCCCGCTTCTGCATAGCAGGACGCAGAATAGTGACGTTTGTCGAGTATCGGTGACGTACAGGTCGGATAAATGTGACCTGTACGTACAGACACAGGTCGCATTTGAAAAGATCAGATACGTATCGGATTCAGGACTACATATCCAAGCGGCCTGGGTCGCATTTGAAAAAATCCCATCTGTGTTTTTCAGACTGTCATAAAAAGATCAGATACAGGTCGCATATTTGCAAAAAAATCTGAATTGGGTCACTTCAGGTTCTGCAGTGTGAACATAGCCTTAGAATGAAAACTGCAAGTCAGGCCTTATCGTCCAACATTAGTGTCCGACCTCAACAATACTCTCACGGAAGTATTTCCGTTAAAAACACTCCTAAACCTTTAGTTAAGTCTTCTAGGAAGAGTTGGAGCTGTTTCAGCTGCAGCTGGACGACCAACGTTATTTTATAGCTATTTTAAAGCAAAAGAACGGGATGTTATTCAAGGTCATGTTTACAGTTGCGTCTAAAATTATTCACAATTTGGATTAAAAACACTTTTCATTCAACCAAGAATTTTGTTTCTGATGGGAAATGAGTCATGTATCTCTACAAAGATAATGAAACAATGTAAATGGTGAATCAGTTTTGAAAAGAAAAAAACATTTTATTTACATCTTAATGAAAAAAAAACACTTACATTTTTTTAAATAATCAATGGAGAGAAAAAAATCTTTATTGCCGTTATAACAGTCCAGCCCTGCTTTGAACTGTTTAGCAGCTTTTTGTATGTTCCCACTGATATTTTCTTAACTTATCTTTGCTGTTTAGCTACCAGTGTGTTACATTCCTTACCAAGACCATAATCTTTAGCTCCCTCCACAGATTGTTCATCTGATATGGGTCAGCCATTTGTTTCACCCTAAACCTGCCATGGGGTGTGAATAATTTTATGCTTTATTCCAGTAAAGGCTAATTGAGAGCATACCTTTGGCACCACAGTGTACTTAGACCTTCCAGGAAACCGTAAACGGCATTTAGGATCTATACACTTTACTCAAAGCTTAAAATAGTCAAGCTTTGATTAAATTCTGAGAACACAATGTTTATTTCGTCTTGGAAAGCACTCTCGCCGGCCACTTCATTAGATACACTTTGCTGGAAATGGGTTGAACCTGCTTTTCTGCTTCAGAGCGGACCTGATTCTGTTGCAGAGAACCGCTGCTCTATAGTCCAGTGGAGGCGTGCTTTACTCTAGCAGATGC
The DNA here is from genome assembly GCF_011125445.2 of Fundulus heteroclitus. Taxonomy (NCBI): domain Eukaryota; kingdom Metazoa; phylum Chordata; class Actinopteri; order Cyprinodontiformes; family Fundulidae; genus Fundulus; species Fundulus heteroclitus. The sequence continues at coordinate 21,331,736 of NC_046373.1, read as the reverse complement.
CTTACATTGCACGTGGCAATGTAAATCTTGGACGCAGCTGTTCAGCCATAGAAACCCATCCCATGATGCTCTCTTGGCACTGCGCTGGACCTGGTTGCCGACCTCCGCGCCTTAGCATCTGCTGAGCCCGCTCTGTGAGCTTACACGGACGGCAACTTCTTGGCACAGTTCCCGTCGTTCCCGAACACTTCCACTCTGTTATTATACCACAAACAGCTGATTGTGGATTATATGGTAGAAAGGAAATTAATAACCGGATCTAGTGCACAGGTGGCCTCCTATCACAACAACACACTGGAATTAACTGAGCTTCTTAGAGCGACTCGTTCTTCCACAAATGTTAACAGAAGCAGTCTGCATGCTTTGGTGCTGGATGTTATGGACTTAAATACCTGAATTCAATGATTTAGAGGGGTGAGTGAATACTTTTATCTATATAGTGTGGCTCTGTAGATGACTGAACGACAGAATAATGAAAAATAAATTACCCAACAAAGAAATAACCAGCTAAATTCACGCAGGAACCAACTAAAAAGTAATTTTTGGGCGGCTCGGCTGGCGCCCCAAAACTCCAGCATATTTAGAAACGAAAACAGTGAATAAAAGATGGCAGCTGTGTGCTTGAGATTGTTATTTAAAGAGATGTTAAGACTCCGGGAAAACGGCGTTAGCTCGTTAATTAGTGAGGCGAACCTGCTTTGGTGGCATCCTGCCGTTCACAACGTTTCCTTCAGAAAAGCACTGCCATAAAATGAGCTGTGAGTTGTAACCAAAACCGTGACAATCTCACTTTTTTTTTTTTTCCTACTGAAGAAATTTCCAGATTCCATTGACTTTGCACTCTGGAATGATAGAAAATATTTAGAGGAATTCGCCCCCTTTGCCAAACATCCCCAGCTGAAACAGCAACAGGCGGGAAAGGAGGAGGACTCCACACAAAGCAAGAGATCTGCGCTTTTCTGTGGAGTCCCATTACATTCCCTTATGCCCCGGAGGAACGACGAAACACTGATGCTTGGGCTCAAAGCACTACGCATAACCCAACCACCAAAACCACGCAGCAGTCACTTTGTTGATGGAAATCTATGAAAATGCACCTTTCCTAAATAGTCGGCCATGTTCAATTTGATTCTCAGCTCAAATGATACTGCTGAAGGTTAAATTAATTATCTGGCTTCTTTTATTTTTGCAAAAAGATGTATTAATTTTGACGCATCAGATGGATTTATTAATGAAAATGTGCTCTGAAGGAAGACAGATGTTTCTTTTGCTCTTTGTGGCATTAATATTTGCTGACCACTGTTGCCAATGTCTGATCTGATGAGTGGCGACGTTTCGGCACCGGACTGCCACCAAACAAGGATTTCCAGCATTTTCAACAACAAAAAAAAAAAATCATTCTAGGAACAAAAATGGCTTTTTACAGATGGGTTTATGTTATAAATATTAAAAAGCTATATATAACTACTGTAGATAACCACTAACATGGTATGAGTGAAGACGGTAGGAACAAAAGACACAAGGACAGTTTGAACTACACAAAGAAGGATGTTCCACTGTTGCTACACGCGGTATGAATTGCTGCAAAGTCGACGACACAATGCAGGCGACTGTCCATTGTGGCTACACGCTGTTTCAGGAAGAGTGAATGCTGCAAGTCAGTGACTGAATGCATTCTGCTGGCTTTCCTTGGATAGAAAACCTTTGACCAATCTGCATGATTTGGTTGAACTGACTCTGTAAAGTGCCCTGCAATTATGTCATAAATTGCAGACATAAATAAACTGATTTGAATTTGATTTGAAACAATTAGAGAAATGAAGCAAATAAAGGGATAAATTAAGGAAAGAGGGGAAGGAAGGACAGTAGTGGAGAAAATAAGGAAATACTTAGAGAAGGAAAGAAAGGAAGGGCACAAGAAAAGAAACAATTGAACAAGGAAGGAAAAAAAGGTGGACCAGAAGAAATAACTAGAAATAGAAGTAAGGAAGCGAAGCAAGCAAGCAAGGAAAGACACAAAGAGAGCCACAAAGAAACGAAGAAAGAGAGGACACAGGGGAGGGAAGAAGGCAGAACATAAGTAAGGAAAGAATGAATGACACAACGAAGGGCAGAAGGTAGGAAACAAGGAAGTACAAAAGCAGGAAATCTATGACAGGAACAATGTAGAAGTGACGGACACAAGGAATAAAAATTAAAATGGGAGGACAAGAAGGAGGCAAGAAACAAAGGACGGAAGTAGGGATGCAAGAAAGCAAAGAAGTAATGGGTTAGGGATGAGGGCTGCACAGTGGCGCAGTTGGTAACACCGTTACCTTGCAGCCTGGGTAGAACCTCCGGGTTTGACCTGGGATCTTTCTGCATGGAGTTTGCATGTTCTCCTTGTGCATACGTCGTCTCTGGGTACTCTGGCTTCCTTCCAACGGTTCAAAAACATGACTGTCAGGTTAACTGGTGACTCTAAACTGCCGTCAGATGGGTGTGCGTCAGTGGTTGCTTGTCCTGCACTGCAAAAACGGAACTAGAAATAAGTAAAATGTTCTTAAAATCTGTGTATTTGTCCTTGATTTGAGCAGATAAATAAGATGATTTGCCAATGGAATAAGAATTCTGCACTTTAAATAGGGACAATTCATCTCAATCATCTTATTTCAAGTGCAGTATGTCTAATTATCTTATTTCAGGGGTCAAAATACTCATTCCATTGGCAGATAATCTTATTTACCTGCTCAAATCAAGGATAAATACACTAACTTTAAGAACATTTTACTTATTTTTAGATCCGTTTTTGCAGTGTGTGGGGTTCTGTGTTTCTTTCTGATGGACTGCCGATCTGTTTAGGGTGTACCCCGCCTCGCGCCCATTGACCACTGGAGATAGGCACCAGACACCCCCGCGACTCTGCACGGAAAGGCCGGCATAGAAAATGGATAGACGGTTAGGGATGATGATCTGGAAGTACCACCTCCTCCTACTTTCTCCACACGTATGCAGATTTTTCCAAACTATGTGGGAACCCTTGCACTGCCAGCATGACCATAAAATACCATAAGCTTTCGGCATGCTCAAAAAACACTGCCTGTCCACTCATGCGTCTGCACTGCAAAAACGGATCTAAAAACACGTAAAATGTTCTTAAAGTTAGTCTATTCGTCCTTCATTTGAGGCAGTAAATAAGATTATCTGCCAATGGAATGAGTATCTTTGCCCCTAAAATAAGATAATTAGACACCCTGCACTTGAAATAAGATGATGGAGATGAATTGTTCCAATTTTAAGTGGAAAAATCTTATTCTATTGGCAAATCATCTTATTTACCTGCTCAAATCAAGGACAAATACACTCATTTAAAGAAAATTTTACTTATTTTTAATTCTGTTTTTGCAGTGTGTTATTCTGCTTTGGATAAGCCCTGGAAGACTTCGTCAAGATCCAATAAAATCAATGCACTTTGAAAATTAGACATACAAATACTGGAACCTTGAATAAATTCTACTCTAAATGGCAACCATTTATTGATTTTGTGGCTTCGATGTAAAATTGTAACCCCCCCGCCCCCCCCCCCCCCTTTTTTATTTATATATTTTTCTTTCTTTTTTCTTTTTTTTTTTTTTTTTTTTGCTAGACGTGTTTTTATTCATTACTAATTCCCTTTAATGCTTTCTTTCTACCCTTGTAGTTCTGTATGTGTTCTTTGTTCCTGAAAAGGTGTACTCTACAGCTAATGCTATAAACCAGGGAAGTAGGGGTCACAAACTCTTAGGTCCTCTGTAGGATGGTTTTATGTTCACTGAAACATACTGATATCATACGTTTATATGTCTGAAGCGTGGCCAGGTCATAAAAACATCAAGCCTGTCAACTCGTTCTATTTGATCTCATGTACTACCACTGAAACATAGAACAGGTCAGAGTAGTGTTGGGCGCTTCAGCTTCATAATTTGCTTTAAGTGTCTTGTTACTTTGCTCATATAGTTGTGCATTTTCATGGAACTGTAGGCGAAAGTTCGACCTTCATATGTACAGTAATGCTTATTGTATATATTGTCCCTGTTATAAATAAAAATAAATAAATAAATAAATAAATAAATCCACTTTTTGGGATCTATAAAAAAAACATCCAGATATTGAGGAGAACTGCAAACAAAATCTGTAAATTGGTTGGAGCAACGTGGGGCGCTATGGCAGAGTATCATTAAAAAGCTTCAATATTAAAATTAGACAAACTCAATAAACCGATTGTTGGGACTGAGATTAGGTAAGAGGAGGAATTTAGTTCTCCAGCTCGGCTTGTGGGCGGCGTTGTCCAAGCCGAACGCAGTGGCGTTAGACGTGTCAAAGGTCCTCGTGGCGGCTCTCCTCACCCTTTAACGAGTCCTGCTGTTTCATCGGCGTGACGGTAAGCCGCGCTGACCAACATGCACTCAACATGCCACGTTACGTAACAGGCACCACTGTCAGTGCAACGGGACAGAATGGATTTTGTCCTCCGGGCCCGCTCAGCTGGGCTGTGTGCTGAGCGGAGCTGACAGGGCGTGGAGGCACCGGTCCGAGCGGTACAGTATGTGTTTGGGCTGCGTGCGGCGGCGGCGGCGGCCCCCTTTATGAACACGCAGCCTGTGCCGCAGCGAAATCGATCCGTACATGGTGTTGCCGGGCTCCGTCTTGCTCCCACTCGTGCATCTTCTGGTTATGCAACGTGCTTGCTCATTTCTCCTCTCTTTTTTTTTTTTTTTTTTTTGTCCACCGCTCAGGTGCGCATGGCCATCGCTCGGGGGGACATGGTGACGGCGGAAATAGCCTCCCGCGAGGCTCGCAACTTCTCCTTCATCAGCTTGGCCGTGGGCATCGCCTCCCTTGTGCTGTGCACCATCCTCACCGTGGTAGTCATCATAGCCTCGCAGCATCACGACGACGACTGGGACCCCTAACCTGCTCTCCCGATGGGGGAACCACGTTGTCTAAATATTATCTAGCTAACTACTCTCAGTCGTTTTGTGATGGGGGGAGGGGGGTGGGGGAAATGCACCGTTTCTGCTTGTCGGCCCTTTCTGTACAGCTACCCACACGGTTTAAAGACCTATCCTGCTTCTATCAAACACCCACCAGTGACCAAAAATAGCAAGCGGTTGTTAAATAGGTCCAGAGTGAGTTTAATATTTGCTTTCATATTAAAAGTACAAGCCGCCCGGATGGAGACAAACCTTCTTGTACTAAACAATTTATTTGTCTGCTGGTAATTGATGCAGCCTTCGTTGATGCGGTTAGGTAAAAAAAACAAAAAACCTCACTGTGTGTTTTAATATTTTATTAACTGACCCACCAAACCCATTTATTAGCATCGATGAAATGCACATTTAGTCCCGAAGAGTGCACAATGCATCCGATTTGTTTTTGGAACGTAAACATGTGCTCTTCTAGAATTTTTTTATTTTTTTTTTTTACAGAGGAGTTTTTTGCTGCATAAGGCACTAATTTGTGAAGATGGACTGGTCAGTATGCATTTATACTAACAGATATCCAGCCAACATTTACACATAGGACCCATTCGTGTAGGAAATGGGTTGAATAATGGGCCTCAGATGAGGGGCCCCTTGGGTATGTAATGTGTTAGCTGACTAAATAGCTTTGATGCAGGTCAGCTGTGGGTAACAATTGGGACTCATTCAGGTCTTGGATGTGTTGAACAATATGAATACACTTTCTTGATGCCCATGTGTGTCCCAGCTAAGACCTACGTCTGGGTTTTCCAACACAGGTTGTATTTAACCCAACCAACGGGAGGCCCAGCCCCAGCCTGAGCAAAATATAGGGCTAATTGTACAGTGCTACCAGAAAGTATTCACACCCCATCACTTTTTCTATTTGTTTTTTTTTTTTTTTTTTACCAATTTCAATATATATATATATATATATATATATATATATATATATATATATATATATATATATATATATATATATATATATATATAGTTTTTATCCACACCAAACATATTACAATGACAAAGTGAATATATGTTTTTAGACATTATTGTTCATTAGTAAAAAAAATTTAAAGATTAAATAATGTTAATAAGGTATGCAGTCAGATCCATAGCTTACTATTTAGTTACAGCACCTTTGACAGGAATCAAACTCTCAAATTGCTGTTTTTTTGTGTATTTTCTTCCATTATTCTACTTAAATCCTTTCTCGGTTGGTGCTGTTGGATGGGCAGCACGAACAGACAGCCAGTTTAAGGTTCTGTCCAGAGACGTTCAGTTGGATTTAAGTTTGGGTTCTGGTTGGATCACTCAAGAACATATAAATATATATTGGCAGTGTGCTTTTGATTATTGTCACTTTAGTCTGAGGTCCACAGGTCCACAGCCCTGCTGCAGAAATGCATCCCCACACCGTGATGAACACAATGCTTCACAGTTGGGGTTGTGGTAGCCGGGGGATCAAGCCGTTTTTATTCTCCAAAGAAGCAGGATTTAAAGCCAAAAGGTTCTAATTTGGTTTCATCGGACTAGATAGTTTTGTTCGTCCTGGTCTGACTGCCTCTATGGTGCATTTTGGCAAAATTCAAACCTGCTGCCATGTGATTTAAAGTGAGGAGTGCTTCCTGTCGCACCCCTTTACCATAAATGCCAAATTGATGAAGTCAGCTAAGGTTGTTCTTCTGGATAGTCATCCTATCTCAACAAGGGAATGAGTGAGCCTTCCCTTAATCACCATCAAGTTCTTGCTCGCCCTTGGCACCGATTACTCAGTTTGAACGAAAGGCCAAATCTAAGAAGGGTCCAAACATCTTACATTACTGCTTCCCCTGATTTGCGCTGTTACACAGCCTGGTCTCAAACGGTCTAGGCAGAAAACTGCTTTGACTTCATTGTTCAGTTTCCGCTCTGATCTGCGCTGTCAAGTGTTCTCCATACCATCATGTTCAGTCAAATCAAGTTGTACGAGGTTCCCAAGGAGGGTCAGTGGAGATGAGATACACCTGAGCTCAGTTTTAAGTGTCATAGATAGCAACGGGCTTTTCTTTAATTCACAAAAATGTGTGAATACATGTTTTCACCTTGTCATTGATATCATTTTTGAGGGGATTAAAACAAAAAAGTAAACTAATCTCAGTTTGGGTTTAGACTAAATCTGTAACTTAGTCAAATGTGGAAAAAAATAAGAGGCTGTTAATACTTTCTGATCGCTCTGTACACCTGTTAGCTGGGTGGCGCGAAGCGAGTGTCTGTCAGCAAACTTTGCATTGAAATCCACGTTAAATGCCGGATGAGATAACACTATTATAAATACTACATTTTCTATTTTAATTATATGCTGTTATTTATTTTCTTATTTATGAAAACCCGACCCTGGCGTCGACCTTGTCCGCTGTAATTTATAGTGAGTCGTTGCAGTTATCTGATACTCTGAATTGGCTTAACGTTAGTTCCTTGTGGTGATGATGATGATAATGATGATATTGCACTTTGTAGTAACCAGATAAAATGACACAGCTGTTTACATTTATAGATCCTATAGTGCATGATGAATATAAATCTAGGCTAATGGGCTTTTAGTGCAAAAGTAGATCTGCTCCCAGCTGCTGATGGGAACACATTTCCTAAAATATTTAATGGGTTTGTGATGCAGTATTTTCCAAAGTGGTAAACAAGCTACTCTAAAAACAAGAAACGAAGACATAGATAATAAGAATATACATATGAGATCTGCAGATATTCTTTTTGCAAGTAATCTAAAGAAGTATTAGCCTTTTCTGTGGCAGATTTTATGCTATTTTACCCTCTAAGACTCTGTTCTTAGTGCAACAGTAGACATATGAGGTAACATAACCCTGCATGTCATCCTCAGTTTGTTTCCATTTGTCCTAAGTATTAAGGATAGATGTGTGCGTCAGGTTTCTACAATGTAGCTCCGAACAACAGCTGTGCTGTTGTCTCTTAGAAGTAACATTGCTGTCAAGTCGCAGTATGAACTTTTATCTGAGGTTTCAGGGGGTTATGAAATGAATGTTTCCAGTAAAAGAGAGAAAATATGAATGCCTACAATGTCTTGTAGCACTTTCTGCTCTATGAAAACAATATCCCTCTCTGTGAGTCCCTATTTAATGATAAATGGACCTTTTACATATCTCTTCTGCTCCAGTTGTTTCTCTGCTTTTCCCTTTGATGATGATACTTTTAAAAAAGGTTATACAGAATTATTTAAATTTATAGAGAGTATTAAAAAAGATATATGCTGTAGTTTGTAATTAACTGTATTATTAAAGCCTATGTGTTATTTTCTGTATATTTGGAAAAATCTGGGCCTTCGTTTATTAATCAGAAACAAGGATTATTCCTGCAGCTACAGTGTAATTCTGAAACAGGAAGTGATATTCTTTTGTAAAATAAGTTGTGGGTTTATTTTTAGATTTTCTTTCTTATGAGTTTAGAGAAAGCAACAATTTTATTGGTTTTAACTTAAAAACACAATATTCCTTTTTTTGTCCATTCTAACAAACAATCATTTGCACAACATGCTCTGTGACATATGAAGGCCTAGTGAGAAAAAGTTTTTCTTCGTTTAATCATAGTGAAGTAGCAACTAGGCCTCTGTTCAAAATAATAGCAAAAAATTTGCAGAACTCAAAATCATATAATAGCTTTTATTTCCATATGTGCCAATTCAATTGGAAACTATGCACATTCTAGTCAAAATCAGAAGAATGATCAAATACATTTACAGAAAATAACATCTTCACATCTGCTTTGCATGCAGATGAACTTCTGGCACCTTTAAACTGGTATTCAAGCCCAGGATGATTGCTCTGCATTTCATATTTCCTCTGCATTTCTTGGTTTTGCCTCAAAAATAGAATTTGTTTATGCTACCCAAACATTTTCCCTTGGATTAAGGTTTGATGGTTCATCTTGCCACTCCATAATGATCATTTTGTGGTTCTGGAACCAAATCCTCCTCGCTTACTGGTGTGGGGTTGTTCTCTTCAGCATAAGGCAACGGGACCTCTTAAAATATTTTTGATGAATCAGAACTTATCCAATATCCCTGATATGCAATACGTAGGCCCAAAGCCATGATATGAGAAACATCCCCCTATCTTGATGCCTCAGCCACCATACTTCTAGGAGGACTTATATTTAGTGTTTGGAGGTTGTCTAACAAACTTTCCATTTGTTGTTCTCCCTCCAATGAAAGTTTTTATCAAATCCTGAAACATCGTGTAGCCACATGTAATTCAGTATATTTTTTACTAACTTCCAGTTATTATAAAGCCTTGATGGCAGCTGTTACTGCCAAGGATGGTGTAACCAGTTAGATTTATTGGGTAATTACTTTTTTTTATATACAACCATGATGGTTTGAAAGTTTATTCCCTCAGTAATAAATGAAATCTATTTGAAAACTGTTATTTATTTTTATTATTTTTTATTCTGGTTATATTTTATAAGATTTATTTGATGGTCTGAAACATGGGATAAAAGGCAAAACAAACAGAAGACATCTGTAATGGGCAAATACTTTTTCACAGCACTGTAAGCTTTATATCGGTATTTACACCCTATGGGTAGGATAGTAAGTGTTACAATTAATTATCCATGAGACACAGCTTGCCCTTTATTGTAACCACAAAACATGGCAGATTGTTGTACCAGAGCTAACTGTTTTAGCGTACTAAAATACATAATGAATGAAATGTAGGAGTAAATCAAAGAGTCAAAGAGAATTACTTTTAAAACTAATAATAATTAGTTTTAAATATAAAACTAATTGACGTTAGTTTGACGTTTCAATTCAATTATCTTTTCATTTTCAATAATAAAAAAGCTTTTAGAATTAAAAATGACTTAAGTTTTGAAATTAAAACCCAGTCAGCAACATTTGACATTTCTTTAAAATGTCTCCCATCAAAATTCTTCCCTCACTTTTTTATTGGTTACTCTGACTGAAAGGGTCATTTATGGGAATTTTTAGTTTGTAGATTATTTTTGTTAGCACAAAAACACAAGCTCACTGTTCAGTGGAGCTTATACGTGTTAGCCTAGCTAAGGTTAGCTCAGAGGCATATAGCTAGCCTTACTCTCTCAAGCCGTTTTTAACTTGCCTTCTCGCACCTCTTTATTCAATGTTAAGCTTTGTACATATTTAAGATATGTGATATAATGTTATGGTCAGCATTTTTGAGTTTGCAAGTGTATTTTATTTATTTTTGATGGAAGACAGGCTGGTGCTAGGCTAACAGCTTCAGCTACATTAGCTTAGCAACAGCGTCACTGTCTGCAAGAAAGCCAAATAAAGTGTACCTCTGAAAATGTCAGATCTATGCGACATGTATTAAAGTTATGTTAAACAAATGTACATTTTTTATCTTTCAGCATAATTCCCATTTTCCCTTTTTTTCTGTTTGATAAATTCAGGCCCTGCTATTATACAGACGACGATATTCAGTGTTGCAGCGTAATTGAGACACAGTGCTGTTTAGTATTGTTATCGTACAGAAGGCTCTGGCAGTGAGTGTGCGTCTGCTGAATATAGACTTCTATTATTATGTGGCATTAGGCTGCACCTCCCTATGTGCTTTACAATAGCTGCAGCTGTTTGCGCTTCAGCTCCAAGATGGTTCCCTGTTTCTTTAATTATCTTGAGTTTTTAAGGGGTTGCTTGTTAAGAGAGCCAAAAACTACCTGTGTAAACGTGTGGGGGGGATTATCATTCTCATGTTCTTGGCTGTGTTGCACATGCATTGGTTGTTTATGAGTTCAGTTGTTTGAGTAATGAATAAAAGAAAAAATCTGGTTTGTGAACGAAATCTTTTTGTGTCTGGTTTCTGCATCACCTCTCCATCCTCTCTGTCACTGTGGCGTCTCCTCTTTCCCTCATCACTGAGTTGCTATTTATAGTTGCCCCGGTTTTTTCCTTCCTCTCCTCTCTGTCAGAGAACGATACACAGAAGCCCTCACAATCTTGTGTTTAATCACAAGAGGTCTTGTGGGTATTTGTGTTGCAGCTGCTGACATTTCTGCACCGCAGAAAAGATCTTTATCTTCTCACAAACCGTTGCGCCATTGCTACTGTGAGCAGTAAAATAGAAATGATGATCTTTTTGCTGTTTTCATTAGGTTATTTTTTCTAGATTTGCTGTTTTAGGTGGATGGAAAAACCATATATGGTTTAACGATTCCAATGTCAATCAGTCGTATTCCTAACAGGACAATCATCTGTCTTGTTTTTTATCATTTGATGATGAATTGATTATAAATTGGCAGGACAAGTATATCATGTTTTTTTTTTAAATAAGAAATGTATATTAAAAAGTGCACATGTATTTAGCCCCTTTTAATTTGATACACCTGAATAAAATCTAATGTGACCTGTTGCCACCTATTTAGTAGACTCTGCCTGTTTATAATTTAATCTCAGTGTAAATCCAGATGCTTTGTGAAGGTCTAAGGGGTTTGTTAGAGAACATCAGTCATCAAACAGCATCACGAAGACCAAGGAACACAGCAGACAGGGGAGGGAGTAAGGTTTGAAGAGAAAATAGCAGAGTTAGGTTTTAAAACAATATCCCAACAATGAGATTAAACATTTTACAGAGATCTGTTTGATGTATAATCTGAGATGGAAAGAGTACAGCACAACTGCAACGCTACAGAAACATGGCTGTCCACCTGTATGTTTACAATCCAAAGAGTAATTTTTACCTTTGCTTCTACAAAATTTAATTTGTCCAGAGCTGCAAAACTAAAAACAATTAAGAGAAATAAAAGAGTTTATCATATTTTATAAGAGTTTACAATTTCAAATTTTGTTCACTGTTTAAAGAAGAACACATTTCATTACTATTTTTGGCATTTAAACCAAGGTAAAACATGAAACTTTTACAAAATTGCAACCAATACTTTTTGTTTGATGGGACATTCTAGATTTACAGAGAAAAAAAGTGAAACGGCATCTATTTTGCTGCCTATTAGCAAGTGTTTCCTTTTACAAACAATGCCACTCGTATGTGAAATTCGTTGCAAATATGACACAAAAGCTCGCAAAAAACCCTCTAAGACCAGCCTTACTAAATTTAAATCACTGCCAAGTTCTTTGCCATTTTTGTGTGAAGAGTATTCAGAGTCACTGTGAATGACGTGGAGAGCAGGGTTCAGCTCTGAAGCTGAACCTGTGCTTACAACGTGTGGAAGAAGAGCATGTTATCAGAGTAGCAGCTGATATACCATGATACCTGTGGAGGAGTTACAGAGATCTACTGCTCAGGTCGGAGGATCTGTTGACAGATGTATAATTTGCTCTTCATAGATATGGCATATGGAGAAGCAAAAAAAACAACAACAAAAAAATAGTTGAAAGAAAGTAATACGAAATCCTGTTCGCAGGAAGAAGGTCTTCTGGTATCGTCTTACAGCATTTTAAATTGTCTTATCATTGAAAAAAGATATATAGATAAACTTACCTTGACTTTCCTTGCCTTCCCTGGTGTCATAAGATTTTTTAGCCTAAATGCAAAATGCTATGGGAATTAAAAAAACAACATTTCAAGTACATGACTCTGAATACACCATCATGACATCGGTACTTGGTTTGACAGCATCGTTCTGTGGGGATGCATTCCTTTAGCGTGGACAGGAAAGTCAGTTGGAGTTCATGTAAAGATGGACTGAGCTAAACACAGGCTGTTGTAGATTTTCTGTCACCCAAGACATGACAAACCTAGGTAGAAGGCAACTGGACTCATTCTCTGATCCTAAAGGATTATTCAGTTCTGGAGATGGTTAGAAGTAACAGACATATAAGTTGTATCCAGGACAATCACACTGACTTGAGTTAGATATGCCTGATAGTTTCATAGGTCAGAATTATACAAATATTCTTCAGAAAATGAGTGAAATAATCAATGTTTTATTCTTTCCATTATTTCCCAATACTCAAAACCAAATTTAAATTTGATCTTCCTTTTCTACAATGGCTCTAAGCCACCAGTTTCAGGTCTGCCTGTACAAATGTTTTTACAAACGTAGACATTTTCTTCCCAGCTTCCCAAAACATTCCCAGCCTCCATCCGTCATCTGCCCGGATGCTGCAGCTGAGATGGCAGCCCGGCATGGGTGCAGCAGAATGACACAAACACACGCAGCGAGGCTGACCCAGGGGAGGCTGCGACCGTGTGATGGAGGATGGAGGCGTGCAGCGTGAGGCCAAGTTAAACGATCTCAGATACACTGGATCTCCTCGGGAAGCTAAATGGCCATCTGTGATCCTGCAGAAATAGGTTGGCTCTACTCCCCCTTTTTTTCACTCCAATCTCTTCTTTGATCCAAAGCATGCTGATTTTATTTTAACTTAAAGCTCAAGCCATCTGGTGAAAAATATACAGAATATACGTATTTTCTTTCATAGCTATCCTTAATTTTTGGGAGTTGAACAGCCACTGCCTTTATTAAACATTCCTCATGAAGTCAAACTTCAGCCTCACTGATCCATCAGCTACAGGGTGGCTGTTTGGATCTTAAGATACAAAATCTTGGGCCATAATGCAAATGGGGGGAAAACAAAGAATGAAAGAAATAATAATCCTAATTCAAACTGTAATGTATGGAAGCCTATTTCTGCCAACAGGAAGTCATAATTAGGAGAATGTAAGTTGCAGTTATGACTTAAAAACGTATAGTTATAACTTTTATTCTCATAAAAAGGACTTTAAAACTCAATATTATGACTTTAAAACTTATAATTTGAACTGCCTGTTGAGCTTTTATTTTTTCTTTCATGCTAGGAATGTGCTTTACTAGTTTAATACGGTGGTGGAAGAGTAATTATTTGGGTTTGTTTTGGTGCCCCAGAACTAGGACTCCTCACATCCATTCAGTTAATCATGAATGTCTTCATAATATCTTGTGAAATACCCCCCCCCCTCCCCCAGCATATTTCTTCTGTCATTTTATTTAATACATTTATTTTGTTTTATATGTTTCAGATCATCAAACTCACTTTTAGAAAAATGAAATAAAACAAAAGATAGACTTAAAAATTTCAAATGCAATTTTCAAATTATCATATTATTTTATTATTATTATTATTATTATTATTATTATTATTGAAGGAAAAAAGTGCTGTTCAAGCTGTTGCCAGGGGACCATGTGATTTCCTCCATGTTAAATTATGAATAAACTGTGATTAGGTTTTTGGGAGAGAAAACCCCCCCGGAAGGACCCGATTCTGTAGGACCGGTAGAATCAAGAAATCATGCACAAACTTGAATCGGGCAAAAAGATCTCAAAACTCAGCAAATCATGCCTCATTCTAAAAGCATTCAAGAACAGCTCAAAGTCATGTATAACTCTGATTTATTTCTAAGGCTGCAGAACTCCTGCGACCCAAAGTAAGAACCATTTTCCATAACTGTAGAATAGAACCATGCTAAACCTTCTCAGTATTTGCCAGCCTAATAAAATGACTGACATAGTAATTTTGATCTCCTGGGAGGTCACAAACGAACCCAGAACTTAATGGTCCACATCTAAGTGCAACTGCAAGCCTCACGGTCATGATCTGGCCTTTTCTGTCGGCATGCTGCCACACTCCTGCTGCACAACAGTAATTAACGATCATCTGACACACCTGTGAGCCAGGCCGAGGTAATGCAACCAAGCTAATCTCCTTTGCCTGTTCCTTTGTCTGTATAGACTCCAGCAGACAGGCAGTGCCAGATTATTGACAGTATTGTGCCAGTAGATGTCCAGCAGTTTTCCCTGCCTTCTAGGTTCAGACCTCGGCCGCGTCTTACGGATCTTCCTGCCTTTCCAAGCCCCTGTTGGACATCTACGCTGCCTTTCCTGAACACAATCTGGACTCTTCTCGCGACCACAAACCTCGCCAAGCCCCACAGATCTGTCTGCCTGTCTCTATCCTCCTGTGCATGATCCAAGTCTGTCCTGCAGAACTGATCCAAGTCTCTTGTGATCCGCTTACATCTGCCGTCCTGCTGATCAACTTCCGCTGTGAGCAGTCTGCTCTTCACCGCCAGGCTCCTCAGCGTTCTCCAGCAGTTGTTTTCTGCTTGCACCATGTCTCAGATTCCTCTTCATTAATGAATCTTTTAAACGCAACACCGCGTCTGGCTCACGTATCGGGTTCTCTGTCTGCTCTGGCACAACATTCATTTGCCTCAGGTAAGGTCCGACTTGAGGATTCAATACTAACAAACAGACTGTTAAGAACACAATTGCCCATTTCATATTTTTCCCCAAAAAATAGCTTGAGGACCCCCATAGGAAAATATTAAGTCAAAACAAAACCGACTTTTTAAAGGGTAATAGGCATCCCATTGTATACGGTGTAACTCTAATGCAACATTCACAGCAAAAAGAACATTGTCCTGTAAAAGTGGTGGCATGATGGTCTGGGTTTAAGTCTGCTCTGCTGCTTCTGGACCTCAACAACTCGCTGTAATTGATGGAACGAGGAATTCTGCTCTTTCCTGTAAAAGTCTGAAGGAGAACATCTTTCAGCTCAAGTACACAACAACAGCGGGTCCACTTCCTTTTGTAGCATGACCTTAATCAGGCTCTCCATGCCGGACATACGTTTGTTGTGGCCAAATTAAACCAATTCTGCACCAAAGACTGGACCAAAATTCCTCCTGAGCATTGTAAAAGGGGAACCCACACTTGAACATTAAACCATTAAAATGTTGTTTCTGCCAAAAGTAGCACAACCAGCTATAAACGTATAGGGGCAGTGATGTCCAAACTCTCTACACCTTCAGCGAATATCACCAAGTTGAAACCACTCAGTTACCCATAATATATATTTTTTACAAGTGAAAAAGCCAAATAATTTTATACTAAATTATTTAGCTTTTACCTGCTCAGCAATACAATGAGGATGCAGTACCTCAACGAAACAAAGTAGAAAAGAACAAATTATTGTAAGTCTGGAAACTATTTTTCTAAGGACTTTGCCCCTTAACGTTCGCCCCAAAAACACCTAAGTCACCCGTGAAACGTGTTTCTGAATTAAATGATATACATTTCTACAAACATTTCAAACATCTCCTTGCAAAGGCAACACTAAATATGTGGACTCAAATATCAAATGAGAAATGAGCTACAAGTCCTACCTACTACAAGTTAAAATTTGACAATGACAGCACCAAAAGGCAGTTTTCTCCAAAGCAAATGGTGTGAAGATGTATTATTTTACGTCCTGAAAGAAAACTAGTGTACATTTGGCCCCTCCATGTGCTGTCAGACCCTTAAGGTATACTATCTCCTAACTTTTTTTTTGGGTAAGATTTGTTATTGTGCTAGTCTAGAAAATGTTTTGAGTCCATTCCCAACAACAGGAGCATTCCCCACAATTTGTCAATGAAAATTAATTTTTTTTAAACGTACAAAAAGTGTCCATCTGCATCACCGCCATTTAATGGGGGAGGGGGGGGGTTGTAGCTGTGGTCAGGGGCCACACAAAATTATATATATAAAAAAATATTTGGACACCTGTGGTTTGTTTTTTATTAAAGTTTTTCACATTAGGACGAGCTAGTTTGAAAGCTGCATTTTCTGTGTAATCAGATGATCTTTGTCTGAAAACATTTGTTTGATGATTTAAAAAAAAAAAAAGTATAATCCGACTGCTTTTTCCTACTTGCTTTTTTTCTGCTTTATTTCCTGTATTTTAATCATGTAAAGCACTTTGCATTGTCTGTGTACTGAATTGTGCTATATAAAAAAATTGCCTTGCCTTGCCTATCTGAGACTATTAAGTGTGAAATAAAAAAATTCTAAGTACTAACACCTTTAAAACGTTTTCATAACCAGACGATCTTTATTATGTCCTGATACATGAAGCCCAAGTTGAAAATAGGTGTACTTTCTTTTTCACATTTGGAAGTCTTTGATCCATCATCGACATTTGAATGTATGCGATTAACATTGTTTTTGTTCATTTTGTATATTTGTAATGGATAAGCCTTCAACACACATTTAAAGAAATAGATATCAGTCCCTTTACAAATGAAGGTTTCATAGTTCACAGCAGCGTCGCAGAGGATCTTCTCTGCAGTTTAAAGTACAGCAGATTAAATCAAACAGCTCTACGGTGTATTTATTATTTGTATAAATAATTTAAACAACAAAGTCATAAATGCAGTCGTGATTGTTGTGTATAAACAACTATATACATTGTTTTCCCAGCAGCTGGGCTGAATGTTGACAGCACTTGGCTGAACGCAAACAAATGAACATTCAGGTGGTGCAAACATAGAGCTGGCAGAAAATCAGCATCCAAGCAAAAAAAAAAAAAAAAAAGGTGGCCCGACAGTACGGAGAGAGAAATATGTGCTGCTTCGGTCCAAACGAGTCCATCGGTGAATCAAAACAATGTAAATCCACGTTGGCTCCAGGAGAAAAGATGCTGCCATGCGTTAGCTTCTCTGTTTTCCTTCAGCACTCAGATCCAGGTTGTACACCACAAAAAGGGAACTAAAAGCAAGTAAAACTTTCTTGAAATTAGTATAGTTTTCCTTGATTTAAACAGCTAAATAAGATTATTTGCCCATGGAATGAGTATTCTTACCCCTAAAATAAGATAATTAGATATCCTGCACTTGAAACAAGACGATGGAGTTGAGTTATTCTTATTTTAAATGTAAAAATCTTATTCCGTTGGCAAATAGTCTTACTTACCTGCCCAAATCAAGTAAAATACACTAATTTCAAGAAAGTTTTACGGTAACACTTTATTTGAAGGGGTGTACATAAGACTGACATTACACTGTCATAAACATGATGTAACATCTGTTATGAATAGAAATGACTCATTATGAATGTTTAGGACTGTTGTCATTAATTGTCATTTGGTAAATTATGACACTATTAAAGCAAAGTTGACATTGTTTAAAATGTCTTTGTTATGACAAGCCCTTAACTTAACAAAACCCCAATTCCTTAACTTAACCTAATCCTTAGCCAAGCCCTTAATTTAACCTAATCCCAAACTAAAACCTTAATTTAACTTAATCCCAAATCAAGCCCTTATTTTAACCTAATCCCCAAATCAAGCCCTAAATTTAACCTTGTCTCTGTTAATGTCAAATTGTCATAACAAAGACATTTTAAACAATGTCAACTTTGCTTTAATAGTGTCATAATTTACCGAATGACAATTAATGACAACAGTCCTAAACGTTCATAAAGAGTCATTTATGTTCATAACAGGTGTTATGTCATGTTTATGACAGTGTAATGTCAGTCTTATGTACACCCCTTCAAATAAAATGTAACCAGTTCTACTTACTATTTGTTCCCTTTTTGCAGTGTAATCTTCCTTCTCATTGAAGAACTTTGTATTTAATGTACTGGCAGAGGCAGAGAGGGGCCGTGGTGCAGTGATTCCTCGGGGGCCTCAGGCGGTGGCAGGACGGCCCCGACAGCCTCTCAGACACCAGCAGCTTCACGTAGGCGGCGCTGTAGGTCACCAGGAGCTGGTGCGCTTTAGCCTGAAAGAAGAGAGCGAAGACATGCCGTGTCGGTCAGGAGTCTACATACACGCACAGTCGGCTTTTAAAACGTTATTCATACATTTCAGAGTCTTGTGCAGGATTTAATCTTTGCACGCTTTGCTTATTCCAAAACCAGTTTTGATGTTTTTGGCTTCGTTGTGTCCAGGTTCCAACCGTCTAGCTGTTGTTTTGAGGTAAAATGGAAGAATTTGGAGCTAGTCCTCCTTCATTATTCCACTTAATTCATGCAATGCACAAGGAAGCACTGGCAGCAAGTTAGCCTCTAAAGCATGATGCTGCCACTGCCGTGCTTTACAGTTGGCATTGAATGGCATCACCTCAACTTCTCCAAACAAAGTTCCTTATTGCGGCCGAACAGCTCAATCTTTGTCTCATCTAACCATAATGGAGATGATCTTGTATCAGGAGCTTCCTGTTTGTTCAGCAGGCACCATCACATGGCTTCGTCATGGACAGGGACATGGCAGTTTCAGCTTCTTCCGGTTTGATTGGCTGAAGAGGTGGAGGTTCCTGGGTTGCTTCAAAGCATCCTAACCAGTTTTCTTTCCTCTGTGATGACAAGGTTAGGCCAGGTGGTTCAAGGGTTCAGTGGGTGTTCCAACAGGCAGGGGCGGTTCTAGATCAAATGTACCAAGGGGGCCAGGGTGGGGCCAATGTTTTTTTCATGGGGGCACCGAATAATTAAACCGAGAAAAACTGGGACAAAATTCAATTGTTTGATATATTAAGTGAGCTACAGAGCCAAAGAGCCATTTGTGTCTCTGGAACTGCTGGTTACAGACCCCTGAAAATTGCTAGCAAAATAAAAATGTAAAGGACAAACATATCATCATGAAAAATTGATTCAGCATTATGTCTTCAGTACAGGGGCCATAAAAGGGGCCCTGACTAGTTCCACAGGGGCACCGGCCCCTGTTGGCCCCTGTCTAGAACCGCCCATGCCAACAGCAAAATGAGCCCAAAAACCTAACAAAAATGGTTTTGAACTATACAAAGCAGGTTAATATGCTTCTGGAATAACACTAACCTCAACACTGTCAATATATGCAACATATGTGCACTATAGATATTATATTATATTAATGCATCCTGTCTACATTGACCCTAGACTTAACCCTAATTTAATAAAATCCATTAAGCAATTAGGGTATCATCTTCACATGTGCTTTTTGTAGAGCAAAGTTGCCCTGGCATCTTTTGGTGGCCAACTTCCCAATATGGTATTTCTGAAATACCAGCAGAAAACAAAAAGCTGTTTTTGTGCCAGGAGATCACCCGGTTTGAAATAAACCCAAACTGAATTTTCCCAGAAACCACCTGGAGGCTACCAAACCTGTTAAGGAACATTTAATCAACTATTAGTGAGGATGAACACTCCAGATCAGATACGTTCACGCACTGGATAAAAATACACACAAGCTTTTTTCTCGCTATCAGACATTAAACATTAAACTTCTTCAGTTAGCATTACTAACGTTATTTCTCTTCTCTGAACATAATAATGACTAGTGATGGTTTTACGTGTCGTTCCCCAAGTTTAAGTTTTTTGGCTATTCCTAATATTGAGCAAAATGTGAAATTTCTGGCTGATGCTTTAAAATTTCTTCAATATTTCAACATAATGTTCTTTCCTCATGATAACGTCTATTTTTCTGAAGCACGCGGTTTCTCCTGCTGCAAAACAGCCACTCAGCAGGACGCAGCCACCTTCACAATTAACTTCACAGTTAGGAATAGCCATTATGACCAAACACTTTAATAACTTTTATCGGACTACAAGACATCTCCTCAAAACTCCAAGGTATATTTTTCACTGAGAGCATTTCCACACTGTAATCTGTTGTTTTTTATGTTGCTTTTGGAATAATGGCTTCTTCCTCACTGAGTGGCCTTTCAGCACATTTGGTACAGGTCCCATTTTATTGTGGATACTAACATCTTCTGGGATTGATTTGGACATTTCACACTGAGAGCTTCTTCATTGGTGTGTCATACGAAGGTACTGTCCTTTGAACTACAAGAGTCAGGGGTCACCTTAACTTTATGTAAAATAAACACATTTTTCATGCTTTGTTATAGATATTGTCATTTTAAAATCTATATAAATGCAAGTGTGAATAAATAGGAAGAGTAATGGAATAAAATAGAGTTTAGGATGAAGCTCACTGGTGAATTATGCTTTTTTTGCAGAACAGGCTTGTGGGCACCACATGTGGTCCTGCTCTTTAGGAATTATGTTGATGGTTAGTTCAGTTGTGGAAAAAAGAAATTATTTGACCAGAAATTGATGTATGAGCTTTTAAACAGGTCCGCTCAGGTTCAGAATCATCACAATCCAATTTAGTTTATTTGTACCAATGACATCTTGAGAGACGGATCAAAGCAAAACTGTATTTCATATTTCTCTAATAAAGATAGGATTAGTTAGATAAGATCATCATGCACAGACATGAATCTCCATGCATGGCTCTCACCTGAGCAGGTAGCATAACTTCAGGAACAAGGCTATAGCTGGAGGTGACCTTTGGGGCCCCCGTGTGGCTGGATGGCGTACTGCATCCCGTGTCCTCATTTCTCAGCAGAGGCCTGTTTTCATCACAGTCCTCCTCCTCATCTGAACCTCCGGGCTCGGGGTCGATGGGATGGGGCTCCGTCACCAAGACGAGATGCGACATTCTGCTCTTCATGGTTTTCTGAGACGAGAGACTGATTTGATTGGTCTGACACAGGCTGCAACCCACATGCACTCTAAACACCTCCTTTCAAAGCTCAAATGTCAGCCGGTTTGAACTTAACTGATTAACACGGCTTCCAGAGCATCCGGAGTTATGTTTCTATTCGATGCGAATCCGGGCAAACCGAGAGAGCCTCAGAAAAAAATCAATGAAACAGCAGAAGGACAAACGGCGGCAGATGTGCTCGACTCTCACCTGGGTGTCACTTTCCACGAAGCTGCGCTCCTCTAACGTATCAGTCAGTGTCCTCAGACAGCGGGACATGTCCCAGTACACGAAGCACAACTGCAGAGACACACAAACAAGTGAAAAAATCTCTGATCTGATTCCAACTTGGTAAAACAACACCACGGATACGCTGAGGTACATCAGCAACGGTGCCCTGCTGAAGCATTCATGAACCTTCATCTGTTTCACATTTTGTCATCGTACAGCGACAAACCTCAGTGTATTTTTGTTCAGATTGTACACGATAGAGCAACCCCTTGCTATGCATAGTTGTGCTTTTTTTCACTGCATTTAACGCCACGGTATTTTGAAGAATGTCTCTTTTAAGATTTGTGACTTAGAGATGGACATGGTCGCCATCTTTCTTTGCATTAGAGCTCAAGTTCTGTCAGTTTGGAGGCAGAGTGTCTATGAACATCAATTTTCAAGTTTTGCTAGGCCATCGTGACACATGAACATGCTTTTCTCTCAAAGGTCCCATTGTAGCTCTGACTGTATGTTTAGGGGGATTTTGTCACAGAAAGGTAAACCTAAAGTCTTCAGCAGCCCCTAACATTGCCCTGTATTTAATTCTTTCCATCTTCCCATCAACTCTGACCAGCTTCCCTGTCCCGGCTCATAATAGTTTATGTGAAGACAGCTTCTGCCACCTTCACATAAACTATAAGTACCTTGGAGTGTACTTTAACAACAAGCTTGACTGGACCAGGAACACCAAGGCGGTCTACAAAAAGGGTCAAAGCCGACTCTTCTTCCTGAAGAGGCTGAGGTCCTTTAACATCTGTGGGACGCTGTTGAGGATGTTTTATGAGTCTGTTGTTGCCGGCACGCTCTTCTTTGCTGTCACATGCTGGGGCAGTGGGCTGTGGGCTGCCGACAACAACAGACTAAACAAAGTGATCAGGAGGGTGGGGGATGTTGTGGGGGAAGAGCTGGAAACTCTGACGGCAATGGCAGAGAGGAGGATGCTGTCCAGGCTACAGTCCACCTTAGACAATGTCTCACACCCTCTCCATGACACACTGACCCAGCAGATGAGCTCTTTTAGCAGAAGGCAAGGCAAGGCAAGGCAAGGCAAATTTATTTATATAGCACAATTCAGTACAGAGACAATGCAAAGTGCTTTACATGATTAAAATATAGGAATAAAAGCAAGTAGGGATAGAATGTAGAAACAAAAAAGAACATTAAAAACAGTAAAACAGTTTAACTGGAACATTCAAAGGCAATTTTAAACAAATGTGTTTTTAATCTTGATTTAAAAGAAGGCTCCTCTTACCCAGATGCACCACCGAGCGCCACAGGAAATCATTCCTGCCTATGGCCATCAATCTCTACAATGCCTCCCTCAGTTATCCTAAGTAATTTCCCTCTGTGATCATTAAAGTATGTCTGAGTCTGATTCTGAGTCTGAGCTGTGGATCTCTGCAGCTCCTCCAGGGTTTCCATTGGCCCTTGTCTGTTTTTCAGATTAATGCCCTCAACCAAGGTGGACTCCCCGTGTCTTGGTAGGTTTGCAGCTCTCCTATAGAGCTTGTGGTTGTAATGTAACAATTTTTTTTTTCAAAACTCTGGGTGTGTGCATGTAAATGGCAGGTTAAACATTTGGTGTGGAGATTGTGGACCAAAAGGATCCTTCATTGGATCCTTTTGTGCATTTAACAGACCTAGGCTTGTACTGCCTCCATCCTCTTGCAGTTGTTCATTTTTTCTGAGATTCCTCCTGTACACCTCCAGGTGCCGACTGACTGCCTCCCTCTGCCGTTGGACTCCCAGAAGAGCCTTCAGAGTTTATCCTTTCCAAAGACCATTTGCTGGAGGATGCACAGACTGCACCACCCACCCAGAAGCTGCAGCCAATGGTTGTCATTTATGATGCGCCCATTACGAGCCGGGACGTAACAGCGACCGTGATTAGACTGTTGCCCAGTCACAGCCACACAACATCCTGTGGCCTCTTTGATGTGAACACCTCATGAAATAAGCTCTATTCCTGCTGCTGCTAACAGGCTCTTTCA
The DNA here is from genome assembly GCF_011125445.2 of Fundulus heteroclitus. Classification (NCBI taxonomy): domain Eukaryota; kingdom Metazoa; phylum Chordata; class Actinopteri; order Cyprinodontiformes; family Fundulidae; genus Fundulus; species Fundulus heteroclitus. The sequence continues at coordinate 21,308,217 of NC_046373.1, read as the reverse complement.
TAGTACCCACAACCCAGATTTCCAGCCACCATAAAAACAACCCCATGATTACATAAAACTTTCTGCATGCTCTGTAAAAAAAACAGCTGTAAAAAACTTCCGATGCATCCCCGAAAACATCTCCAAACTAGGCAGAGACCATCCAGGTATACCCTTTTGGTGCACAAATAACGTTATATTTGTCTTAAAGACACAAACCTGCATGTGTCCGGTGCAGTTCTGCACCCAGTCTGCAACCCCCACCAACAATTTGTGCTTCATCATCCTCTCATTCACCTGGACCAACCGAACGTCTATGTTGGTGTTGATCTGACGGAAGAGAAGATATTTAGCTTTTCACACGTCCAGCAACGTGCTGAAATTCCACGGCACGGCTTGCTCACCTCTTTTTTACTGTAGTGAAGAACGAAGATGATGGCGGTGGTGAGGAAGATGGAGACGAGGCTGACGGAGAGAATGAGGACCCAGAAGTCGGCAACGGTGATGTAGAGGTGGAGGGTTGAGAAAACCGCACACCATAACACCACATACAGCACCTGGTGGAAGCAAAGTAATCAAGAGATAAAATAATCGCCATGCCCAAAAATGGAACTTTTTCTAACTAAAAAACTAACAAAAAAAAAAAAAAAGATTGTATGTCCAAAGTCCGCATGCCAAAATTTTTTTTTCTTTTGCAATACATGTTAAAACATAAGAAAAACAAAAAAATTATATAAAAAAGCTTAATTTCAAAGAAAAAAACAATGAATTCTAACTGTAGATAAGCTGGAACTATGTGTCAATATGTTAATAACATAATTCAAAGACTTTCTGACAGAACCTTTTTTTTTTTTTTAAAAGTTGCTTGTGTTGCTTTTCAATATTTGTATGGTGCCATAGTGGACTGATAGTTAATGATTTATAAATTACAAGGTTACCACGGCGACGGGCAGAGACCTGCATTTGCTCTTGCAGCAACAGCCTTTTTATTTATTTAAATTTTGATTTTATTTTATTTCAAACTAATTTTTGAGCAAGTTTAGGTTTTGATTCCTCAAAATAAATAAATAAATCAGAGGGAGATTACGCAACTCTAATGAAACATGAATTTATTATTTAGGTAAAACCTTTTTGCTCATTTTTATCAGGGACGCCAATAAACAAGGAGGGCTCTGTAAGCATCTGCTGTTATAACCCTGAGGCGTTTGTTTTCATCCTGTCTCTGTGGTTTATGCTCTGCAAGGTGTTGCCATTTTAGTTCATTCCTTCAAGTTTCTTGGTTTATTCTTGTGTTTATTTCTTTGTGCATTTGGAGTCATTCATGTTGAATCTCAGAGTTTTTCTTTTCTTACTTCAGCTCCATTCTTGTTAATTAGTCTCTCCCTGCTTACCTTCTGCCTCAGTTGCGCAACATAATCCCCTCATTGATACACCTGCACTCAACGTCATTCTCCATCCGTCCCTCAGTATATAAGCTCTCTGGTTGTCATTTTTCATTACTAGATGGTTCTGTTTAACTACTATACTTCAATCCTCTTTTGACTTCCCGCATTTCTGCCATTTATATAAATTTCCGTCATTTTACTATCAATGTTTTTCAACCGTCTGCCTTCTTCACTTGAGTCCTTCGCAACTAACAAACATCTACCCAGAATGAAACTTGTGATACGCATCAACCAGATCGTTTGATGAGCTTATAAACGCAGCAATTCATTTATTTATCTGGATATTTTTGAATTTAAGCACAATCTACAAAGCAAACTGACAATGTACTAGATGGGAGAAGTAGTAGTTACAGAAACAGTTTTTAGTCTCCTGATGTAAGCAGAAAACCTGCACTTCCCTGTCTATTCTGCTCATATTTTTGGCTGTCTTGACAAAAAACATGTTAATAACCGAGGAAAACCATAAAAATAGTTGTTGAAGAAGTGAAACTGAGGAGGCAGAAGCAAGAAAGTTTACTAAACACTTAATACCGGTGCCATTATAAAATGGAAAAGCCCCGAGTTGAAAACCATGTATCTTCGGACTGAGGGGACATCCAGGGCTATTTTCAGTGCAACCTCCATTTCTCTGGCTGGAATCTGATAAAAACACACAGAAAAAAAGGGATTAACATCCTGTTATGAGACTGAAACACACCTTAAATGATCCCGTCTGAGTTTCAACTAACCTCAAAGCCATCCCTCTCCAGTTTGGCACGGCAGAGAGACAGATCGAATCGAGGGTTGAACATCGAACTGGTCGGGATCGCCGCGACACACTGACCTGACAAAGACAAAGGATCGCTGTCACAATCCCCGGGTTTTGTTGATTGATATTTAAGGTTCCGGGGGATTCTGCAGCTTTCTGTTTTTCATCTTTCAGTCTTTTTTAACATGTCTGATTCTGTTCTTTCCTGTCCTCATTTATGATCATGCTCTTTATGATATTATTCGTTACTCTTGTTCCAGTTAGATTGTTTTCCCCTCCTGCCTGTCTTTAGTTCAGTTACTGAGTTTCTTTTGTCATAATCTGTTCATTCATTGTGGTTTTGTATTCTTGTTAGGTTTTGTTTCCTCCTGTCTTATCCTTGCTCTCTCTCTGCCTCAGCCTAATCATCCTCATATCTTTCACCTGTGCTAATTGCTTCACCTGCCTTCCCTTCATCATCGCCTATCGCCAGTCTGTAAAGTCGTAATTTTGTTCTTTATAAAATATCCTTTATCTCACCATGTGTTTCCCAGACTCGTGTCTGCTCTCTGGTTCAAAAACAACCACAAAACTTATGACAATAATGATTATTTAAACACTTAGAATTCATTGTGTGTCAAGAATTCTTAAATGCAGCTATGTGGAAATCTTGGCTACATTTCTGTTTTAGAAAGCAAGCAATCCAAGCACAATCAGTAAACATATCAAGTGTACTTCTTGAATGTGGCAAAAAATGTGTAACATCTTGTACAAGTATTCATGCCCCTCGATGAATTTTACATTTTGTCGCGTTACAACCAAAGACTTCAATGTATTTAATTTGGACCCAATAGCACATACTATTAAAGGGGAGGGAAAACAAAGGAAAAGTAGAACTGAAAAGAGCAATCCAAAGTAATTCTGCCCCTGGTGCCGCACCTCTCAGCAGACCACATTCGACCATTCAATAGCATCTTATGTTTCGTCAGGTCAGATTCTAACTTACTGGCCAAAGTACTCAGCCTTAAATGTTTGCTCTTACAATGCACTATGATTACTTGGCAGCATTGCTCGGAAAATCCGAAATACATGAAAAACAAAAACAAAAATCAAAATATCTTCTAAAATTATCAAAATATTCTTAGCAGCATGTCATGACTGTAGTACTATATGCCATTCCAAGACCTTAGATCTAAGACTTTTTGAAAAGAAATATATTAATTCCCACTCTGAGCATGAACCCGACCCTTTTTTATTAAATTTACAAATAAACCCATAGTGTCCAAAATATTATAATTTAACCCTCTTAAGACCAATGCCCCCCCCCCCCCATTTTTTCCTGCTCAAAAGAAACATGCTTAAATCTAATCACGCTTTATCAGAAATTAAAATTTCAATAATCTTGGTTCAATCTTAGATAATCTATGGAAATCAAATTAGCTATTTTTTTTTGTAACAAAAATGAGTTTACAGTAATGAACCCAGAAAAAAGAAGAAGTAAATAAGGCTGCTGGGCTTAAGTTAATATAATTTTCATCGGGTGCAGGCTTCAGTAAAAAATGTGCCTGTGGACAAAAGATTTTCCAACAGAAAAATACTCCATTCATTCTAATTAATTTCCACTTAGACACACGCTGCGCTCCATCTGTCCTCGGTACCTCCATGTCAGAAATTTAAACTGGAACGGCCTCTAGAGTCAGTATTACGAGTCAGAGAGTCTGTACAACAGGATGGTACCCGACTTCCACATTCATGATGGCTGCTACTAGCAGCAACACTGAGTAAAACCTCATACTTTGACTGTTTTTAGCAGTTATGTATTATTCATGTAACATTTAGTCAGTCGTACAGGTGCTAGCTTTCAGTGTTCATCAGATGGATGTTTCAGCTTTGTTTATTGGCACAAAACATGTGTGAATGTGTACAGTGTTATTTTCATTGTTATTGTTTTAACAACATTAGCCATAGTCGCTAAGCCACCAATGAAAGATTGCCATCTGCTCTGCATACCTAGAACCAGAACCAAACACAGAGAAGCAGCATTTAGTTCCTATGCTCCACTTATCTGAAACAAACTTCCAGAAAACTGTAAAAGTGCGGAAAGCCTGAGTTCCTTTAAATCACATTTGTTTAGAATTGCCTTCGACTGTTCTAGTTAAATAGTTCTACTGAAACATTATTAGTTCAACTTTTTAGTCCATCTGTTTTTAATGTTCTATTTTTGTTTCTACACTTTATTCCTACTTGCTTTTATTCTGTTTTATTTTCATATATTTTAATCATGTAAAGCACTTTGCATTGTCTCTGTACTGAATTGTGCTATATAAATAAATTTGCCTTGCCTTACTGTTGTTTAACGTTTAATATCCAGTCGAACAGTTCAGCGCTGCTTAATAAAAGACAAAGAATTTGCATTAAAATGTGATTTTAAAACCCATTCTGACTTAGGTTGGCTGTATTTGTACGTTTAACCATGACTTTGTGTGAGCGTCCATGTTTTTCCCTACTGTCCGACAAGAAGGAAGCTGGAACGCAAAAAAGGTGGAGATGACGTAATCTTCAACACTTTAGTCTCCGAGGCAAATGGAACGCACAAATATTTCAAATTCAGTTTGAGTTTTCCACCAGCTGTGTAGGTGACACACCAAACATGAGGAAGAAAGTGCTCATATCAGATGAGATCATTGAGCTTTTTCTCTGACATGAAAAAAAACCCTGTGTGGCAGGAAGTCAACACCGTATATCGCCTTGAACACACCCTTCCTACAAAGAGGAATCAGGACAGCATCATGCAATGGGAAAGCCTTTTTCTTTTCATTGAGTCATTGATTTGTATCCGACTCGGAATGCACCCAGGAGGATGCATGTGCTTAAAAACATCAGCACTCCAACTACTGGTTGCTCAACTGCAAGTCACCCGAAATTGACAAAGACTCCTGGACAGGTGTTGAAAGATTTCAGAAAAACTGGGCGAAAGTCCGGTTCCCTGACTGGTTGCCTGACCTTGTTTGCTGTTGCGATGACCCGGATAAGTGAGAATTTGCACAGGCAATTAAAGAGATTCACTGCAAAAACGAGACTGAAACTAAAAATAAGTAAAATGTTCTTAAAATTTGTGTGTTTGTCCTTGATTTGAGCAGGTAAATAAGATTATCTGCCAATGGAATAAGGTTTTTGCACTTGAAATAAGATGATGGAGACGAATTGTTCCTATTTTAAGTGCAGGATGTCTAATTATCTTATTTTAGGGGTTAAAATACTCATTCCATTGGCAGATAATCTTATTTACCTGCTCAAATCAAGGACAAACACACTAACCTTAAGAACATTTTACTTATTTTTAGATCTGTTTTTGCAGTGTGCTCCATCCAATCTGACTGAGGTTTGAACCATTTTGAAAAAGCTTCAGCCACTGGATTTGCAAAGTTTCCAAACACTGTCACAAAAGTCTTGCTGCTGTAACTGCAGCAAAAAGTAGTTTGACAAAAAAATTTACTCAAATGGTAGATTAAAAATGGCCTGTACTTGTATTGCCCTTTATAAAGTCCAAGGACCACCAAAGCATTTTAGCCTACATTCAGTCATTCACCCACTCATTCCCACACTGACAGCAGTGAGCTACATCGGGGCGTTTTGCAGGGTGACTGAGCTCTGCAGATGGGCTCAATTAGCAGTTAAATGACTAGCCAGTCAGAGAGATGCCCTCGGTCGGCTAAGAGGATGCTGGTGGAGGACAGAGCAGGAGAGCAGCTGTGGAGGCCCCTAATGAAACAAAGAATGGACTTCCCCTTTAGTTTCAATTATCTCAGCTACAAATAGTTTCTTTATAAACTGTGTGCATGCAAACAACCAGTAAGTGCTGCAGTTTTGTTGAACTATCTTTAAAAATATTATTACATGGTTAGCTTGTTGCTATTTCACTCTGTTAGAAATGTGTGCACATTCGTTGTACAGTTCACAAGGTCATATCCTCCTGATTTGTTGTATATTGTAATATATATATATATATATATATATATATATATATATATATATATATATATATATATATATATATATATATATATAAATATATCTGCCATTATATCAGATTTTCTTTGTACATTATAAGCCATAAATCTATTATTTTGCTAAATGTTTTTGGTTGTAGCTTGAATGTTGCAGTTGTAATTTGGACTCAATAATGCACTTTATATTTTCTAGTTTCGCCTCTTCACAGAACCAGATATTTAATAGCCTTCAATCCTAATGTTCATATTGAACTGTGAGGCCAACAGCTTTGAAGAAATGTGTAAGGATTTATTTTTTCAATGCTTTGTTTCAATGCCACACACACACACACACACACACACACAGTATATATATATATATATATATATATATATATATATATATATATATATATATATATATATATATATATATATATATATATATACAGCTCTAAAGTCTTGTAAGGAGAACTAAAGGAACTTTTATATTTTTATTATTTTATTTTCTTCTGCCTCTTGTGGTGTCAACTCTTAGAAAACTGTAAAATTTGGTTACTTTGCTCTGGCTACAGAACAAGGAAATGCTAAATATAAATGAAAGCTACACTTTTTATTTTTTTGCAAAAATAAGGTGGAAATCTATGTATAGTTTCCTTTCAAATAAAATTTCACAACTTTACATCTGCCATCACAATATATTCTAATATAAGAAACGAAAATTTGTGATTGTAACATTAAACAAACATATAAAGGTTCATCTGGTATAAATATCTTTGTTTTAAATTCCCCTCAACCTATGTAAAAGACCACAAAAAATTTGAGACAATAAAATGAAATTTGGGGAAAAAAGTCAATTACTTGAACCAGTCTAGTCAAACTGAAAACAGAGAATAGGAATTGGTTTTCTCCTACTCTAATAAATGTTAAAACAACATAATGGTTTTAAATTTTATTTTCGTTTTCGTTTCGTTATTTTTGTAAATGTAACATTTATATATGATCACCAAATATCAATCTGTTAATAAACCTAAAATCAAATTGCTTATGTTATGGAAGGATATTCATATTTAAAACAGTCAAATGTTTGATACTGTGAGTTAAACTGAAATCTAAAAGAAATAATGAAGTCAGGCGATGTCACCCGTTGATGTATATTTGATGAGCAAACATTGCTTGATCAGAATACAGCATAGCTTAATTTTTCCTAATCATCTCTTGATGAGATATTATAAAGACAAAAACGCAAAATAAAGGCAAAATTTAGATACCATTTGTCCACGTGGATCTGTTGCTGTGGGTCTGTCTGTCAGTTTTGGTTTGTCTTATTTCAAAGTCCACCTCAGTCTCCTCCGTCACCTGGCAGTCCCCGTTCTTGTCCTCCATCAGGTCCAAGGTCACTAGATCCTGAAGAAATAACAGTTTAGTTTTTTTAAAATACAGAACTCTCTCTGTTCATCCTTTATGTAACTGGTCTGGTTACAACACAAAACAACCATATAATTATGGGGATTTCCCTAGTTCATGTGACAATAGCTTAAACAGCGCAGACACAAATGTAACTAACTAGCATCCAGAAACAGCACTTGGGAAATAAGAGAAAAATTAGGCTGTGTGTCAAAATTCATGACATTAGAATAGATCATATTTTGTCCCACGGTGGGGAAATTCAGCAGGCGTATCAGCAACAAGTAAGAGTGGGGAAACAACACAACAGAAGAAAACATAATGTAGTCTATAGTTATTAAAATGTCTTTCTAAAGAGAGGTTTTCTCACGCTGCAGTTTTCTGGCAAAAATATTCTCTTGAGTGCTAGCATAATGTTAGCTTAAAATTGCTGGATAATGCATTTCTTCCCCTAAAAGGTAAGGTTGGGATGAGTTGTGCCAGTATTACAACTCACCTCCACTTGTAAATATTTGAAATATATTATTTTATTGTAACTGTACATTGTATTCTTACATTTTCTGACTAAAACTTTGTGATATTCCTAATTTTAGACCAGAAATAGAAATAGACCATCACGACCAATGAAATCAACAAGTGACAAAGGTTGGTTCTTCTGCCCATTTGGACTATTGGAAATGGAACGCTCTGTGACCTGGAGGGGTGTGGTGTGTGAAGTGCCTCCTTCAGATTTAAAGAGACGGGACCAAAACAAGTTGTTCTCAGACAAACTTTAGAACAGGGGTAAAAAGTGGGAATATAGAGCTACAATAATGAGAAATTCAGACCAAAGCATTGCAGTTCAACTATATGTAGACTACAACTAAATAATTTAAATGACTAAAGAAAGAATTTTAAAAATGTATGTCCCGTTTAAGAAAACTGACCTTTAAGGAGCTCTTGTGGCACAATACGCTTGTCAAAAGTTGACTGTTGATGTTGCAATATATCTTTAAATAACTTAAGTTACTCCTGCCTCATTATCTGCCCTAGCCGTTATATGACTAGGCAGATGATGATTATATTTATCATTATCTGCCTATGATAATGATTATATATCTGGGATTTGAATATCCTTGATGTACTTTAATAATCAATGGCACAATTTACCCCGATGTATTCTCTCCAAAGGCACAACTTACCCCTGAATAAAGGCAAGTTGTGCCACAAGACAACGTTTTATTTCCAGAAAGTTGTGTTTCTTAATGTCTATATATCAGATCCAGAGGGATTGTTCCCAAGGATGCACCACATCCTGAAATATATGTACATATTTTTGTTGGAAGCATTACAGACATGGTCTCACGAAGGCTTTAACTTTACTTTAAGCAAAAATTGGTTCAACTCAAGTAATGCCAACTTCATATATTAGCTATCAAAAAACAAGCAGCCTTACCTGGTTGATTAGTTATGGGGAAAAAAAACACCTGTAACATTTGCCGTTTCAATCAGGATTTAGGTTTTTGATTGAAAACATGTTTAGCTTTTTATATTTCTTCTTCATTACTCTGCTCCGTGGTTTAATGAAGTAGCTAGCTGCTGCACTGATATAAACAGACTTCTCTGAACTGTAGAAACTGAAACTTTGTAAATTAAGCCAGTGCTAAATTTGACATATGCAGACATTCACAACATGGTCAGCACTTTGTTTTACATTTTATTTTCTGTATTGAGATTTCTTGTACTTTTTGTAATCAGTATGTCTTGTAGTCGGAGGTTTAGCACTGCTTGCAAAGTGAATGACACATACATGCTTATAGAAATTATATAGATTAATGTAACTATTACTGACTCTGCATGATTAGCATTGTTAAATATTTTTTTAGATTATTAACAGTCTAAAAGAACCTACTTTGGACGTCACAGCTGGCGCCATGAGCTCTCCTGGCGGGGCTGAAGGGTTTGTATGCGAGGCGGAAAAGTTTGAAGATGTCACGGTTCAAAAAGCAGAACCTTTACGACAGAGTTGTAATCGCTTAGGCCCCTCAGACACGCCACAGGTTTTATCTCTCATAAACACGCTCACTGTTCACTTCACAGGCAAGAAGCGTGCGAAACTGCAGGAAAGATTATTTCTGCTTTTAGAGCCTACTCCAGTGATGAAATGTTGTTGCAGCAACTCTTCATGTTGCTCCACTCTCTAGTTTTCAGACCTTTCCTCCTTGTTATTCTATTTTAGAAACTTTTTGTTGTTGTAATTGTGCAACACTATGGCGAATGGCCCAAATCTCCATCTAGACTAGAGCACTTTTACCCCCCCCACCCTTTAACACACAAAGCAATTAAAAGCAATTAAAAGAGCAAAAACAAAACCCAAAGCCTACTTACAGAGCCAACCTTCTCCTCCCTCCTGCTCTAGTTCAATCACAGTGCTGCCGTTCCGGCCTCTGGCAGAAACATCTCTAACAACGCAGTGTGAAAACACAGCCCTGCCCTCTTGAGTTTTTCTTTTTTTTTCTTTCATTTTCACTTCCTCGCTTGTTAATAAAGACCTGCTGGCACAAAGCTGCCGTCGCTTGAAAGTTCACTTTGCAAGCATGCAAGAAGAAGCCTGTGTCTCAATTTCAGCAGCGTGTTCAGCATTTTGTTGCCGCACAGACCAGAAAACCAGTAAAAGAGGAAAATGTTATCTGAAAACATCATCTTAGTGAGCAGCGTTGCCGTAAACATGATACCAAACCATTTCCTGTTGCATTTAAATTCAACTGCAGAAGGACCATGAGTTAGATTTACAACTCAGCAAAAGGGGTTATGTGTCATTTCTTTTTATAGCAATACATTTCTTAGAGTGTGTGTCTTTAAACAAGAGGAAGTCATCTAACACCTTTGAGTCGTATAAACCTTTTAGATGAAAACTATTCGAGGCAAAACGAGAATCCAAAACCAACAGCACTGATTCAAAGAAGCAGTTTTCACGGGATTAAAGGTTGCCGACCTGTGGTTCAGATGAAAGTCCATCCTATGAAAGCAGCCGTGTCTCCTCGTCATTCTTGCTGCAGTCGTTTCCTGACGAGAGAGGTAACTTTGAAGTTGTTCCTTGAAAGCAGCTTGATGCCATTCCAGACCGTAATGTTTTCTTCTTCTTGTGCCTTAATGTGTTCAGCTTGTTCCTCTCGTCCTGTCTCTAGCTTGTGACTCAGATCAGCTGCGCCTCATGACTGCTGGAATGTGGTTGGTGCTCCTCATCTCTGTACAGGAAGAGCAAGAAACGAAGCTGCCGGCATCGCTTTACTCATCCTCTGTGGTCTAATCGACGTGTTGAAACCCGCTTTGGAGCGGCGCATGATGGCTGAATCCAAAACGATGATACGTTTAATGCTTTGCTTGCGTTAGGATTTATGGTGACAAGCAGCTTTGGTTTGGCTGGCATCAGGTTGTAGTTTTATTGTTATAGCTGTTACACATTAACTCATGAGGTCCAAAGAGTCATTGGAAGCCATGCCAAGAAAACAAATGTTTTTTTTGTTTGTTTTTTTTTGCAAAAATGCATGGGAGTGTACACCCTTGCACAATTTATTCAATTAAATATATCCATCCATCCATTTTCTTACTCGCTTTATTCCTCATGGGGTCGCGAGGGGGGTGCTGGTGCCTATCCCCAGCTTTTCCAATTAAATAAACATAAAAATCTATTTATTCCAGTGACTCAGTTCACTAAAAGTGAAATGCATTGTATAGATATACTGAATGAATGAAATGAATGAAAGGAATTTATTTCATTTGACATTTAACAAATTTAACAAATAATGATAAATAAATCAATTTCAGAAATACTTCAAACAAACAACCAAGTACCGCATAAAAAAAGTAATTGGGTAAACATTAACTTCAATTTTCTGTTCCAAATCAATTAGAAATGAGATAAACAAAATGTTCCTCTAAACAAACTTGTCAGTATATTTACCCTGATATCTGACATTATTGATTATTGATTAATGTAAGTTGTCTGAAAAGGGGTATGAAGAAGATGTCATACCACTTCTCCCTGTAATTGCACTTAAAGTAACCTTAAAGTACTTTCCTGTTTAACAACTATATCTTTGATCCAAAATTCACAGAAAATACACACAATTATATATATATATATATATATATATATATATATATATATATATATATATATATATATATATATATATATATATATATATATATATATATATATATATATATAATGGCTGGTAGACCATTATATATATATATATATATATACACCCCAGCACCAGTACAGAAGACCCAGAAACCAGCATGATGCCCCCTGTATTGCACACAGACAGATGTTTTCAAACATTTGTTTCTGTCAATTATGAGGATATTACAAGCTAATTAAAGTATTTTTCCATGTAGTTATGTTATCATATCCCAGTTAAATTAAGGTTTTGACAGATGTTTCCCTCCACCAGGACATTAGTGTTATCAGTCAAAAAAAAAAAAAAATGAAAAAGGACATTTGTTCTTCATAGTTTGTATACAAATAGTATGTGAAAGGATTCATGTCCTCTTTCTTGAAAGAGTTTGACATAACTGTAAACCTATGAAGACAGGGCTGTCCACCTAAACGTACCGATTATGCTGGTAGACCATTAATCAGAGAAGGATCCATAAGTCCTCAGTTACTCTGGAGGAGCTGCAGAGAATAAATCAACCGCTGAGATGTGAGAATCTGTCAACATGACAGCTGTTAGTTATGCCCTCCACAAATCTGACCTTTACACAAGACACTCGAGGAAGAAATATGTCACTGAAAGAAATAAATTAGTTATGTTAGCAGTTTGCCAACCTGAGATACACAGTTAATATGTAGAAGGAGGTGCTTGGCTTAGATCTGGTAACGGTTAAACCTTATGCCTGAAAGCAAATGGATGGACAATACTCCTAAAGAGGAAGACCCCTGAAATGATTAGTGATTAGTGAAGTATATAGCTTAAAAGGCTCTGTTCTTTAGGCTTTATACACCCACATAGAAAGTGATTGTGTTTTTGGGCTATTCTGCCCCACTGTGGCTTAACACGGGTAACTGCATACAAATCACTGTGTGATATTGCATGGTACAATTTTAAGAATTTGTTTACATGTAAGAATGAAAAAGTAATGCATAAGTTCATAATTTGCTTTGTTTTTTGCTGAGCTATATCATGTGGTAGTGCCAAGAATTGCAAAAACAAAACCATAACTATCCATCCATCCATCCATCCATTTTCCGACACGCTTATCCCTGCTGGGGTCACGAGGGGAGCTGGTGCCTATCTCCAGCTGTCAAAACCATAACTAAACACCTCAAAATCATGACAGAACCTCCCCCTCATGGGCCACGGATATAAGACGGCCTCAAAAAAGTCCAAGAAAAACAAAAACAATCCCAACAGGGTGGGTGGAGAGGGGCTTGGAAGGAGGGCAACAAAACAGAGAGTTCAGGTGGGACGGTCCAGCAGCTGTTTAATAATTTGCTGACAATGCACAATCCTTGGAGGCTGGCGAAGATGAGGTTGTGGTGGCCGACCATGTCTCAAGCAAAGGCTTCAGGAGAACACATTGCACCAGTCTTAGCAGCTCTGCACTGGTTACTGGTTATGAGTATAAAAATCAATTGGTTAAATCTAAACATTGTGGTCTTCAATTATTTCATAAAATAATTTTAAGATCTGGTATAGACACAGATTAGGAACAGACTTTTTGGGGGAGTATTGAAGAGATAAAATTACTAATATGACAAAAAAAAAAGTCATAGGAGAAAAGTCAAAAACGGTAATATCAGGATAAAAACGTCATTTTATGAGAATTAAGGGGGAACATTTCCAGAATAGTCACAGTTTGCACAACTATTTTAGTCATGGAGTAATAGGGCCAGGTTAGATTCTTTTGATTATTTTTATTCTTTACAAGTATAAAGTCAGGAGAATGAAGCCAAAGAGGTACGAAAATAATCTCGTAGTGTTACAAAAATAAAAATATAATGAATATAAGGTATATTCTGAGATTAAAGTCCCCCTGATACTGTTTAAGTGACTGAGTCTAACAGATTTGCCACATTCAACATGGCGGACGCTCTGACTCATCCGCAGCACAGGCAGACCCCGCCCAACGAGGCGTCTACGGTTTCCTCTTTTATTTTGGTGAATGGCGGTAGTCACGTGGTCACATCCGTTGATCACATGACTTTCCCCGGATAAACAGTGAATAAAATGTTCACCGGGCGAGTGAGTTAGAGAGTTAGTTTTTGGTTCGGGTAGCTCGTCTGGACCCTCGGCTCCTGTTCCGTTTGCTAATATCTGGCCAGAGCGAAGAAGAAGAAAGTTTGAGGAGTCGAGTCCAACATGGAAAGCGGAAGCTGGACTACCGCTGCGTCCTTACTGCTGTCTGCGCTGCTGTCCGTCTGCCTCTGTGCCGTCGACCCTGCTCAGGTACACCGAAGCTGTAGTAAAGCGACAATTACTGCGGCATAGCAGCGTTATATGCCGGTCTAAGCTGGCAAACACCGCGCAGCTGAAGCTGTGGGAAATTGTGCTTTAAAATGTGTGACTGCGTTATGGAGGTTTTCAGTTGTTTCACTTATGTCATCTGCAAAAGTGTCAAAAAGCACCTGACTGCTTTATGCTCAGCCTCAAAAGGACCGGTCTTTCCTGTGAGGCTGGTTTGGACTGCTGACTTTTACTAGCCTTTAGAAAATACTTCTCTATTATATATATATATATATATATATATATATATATATATATATATATATATATATATATATATATATATATATATATATAGCCCCCTGTTTTTCCCATTTACCTGAAAGGTTTCACAATGAGCATTGCTTTCTTTAAAATTCGCTTTAAACAAACTATTGTACTGTTAAAAATCTAATCTCTATACAAACAACTGTTGTGCTTAAAGAACCAAATTAAAAGTAAACGCCTAAGCACTTTTACATTCACAGCGTTTCAGAAGGACTCCGAATTTATTCTTTAATTGCATTCAAGTATTACTCAATTCCACTTGGATGAAGTTGTATTGTTGCACCTACAGACGCAGAGGTGGGTAGTAGCTAGTTACATTTACTGTAGTAACGTTTTGACCAAAATGTGCTTTTAGGAGTAGTTTTACTGCACTATTATTGCTACTCTTGAGTAAAATTTCTAGCTATTGTATCTACTGTGAGCAACTCCATGACAAAATAACAGACATATTTGAACCAAAAATGCTCCAGAGAGAGAAAAACCTAGTTTATGTTAAAGTGAGACCTCTTGTTTGTACACAAGCTTTGTTATTTTAATGTTATTTTCTATCTGCTGAGCTCATTTAGCCATTTGGAGGTCAAACGCACGTACAGTAAACTGTAGATATTGTTATTGTAAGTACTTTGCACTATTCTAATATACTGTATATACATTAACTGCAGTAAGTATTGTTTAAGTTTATTGTTGTGAAAGAATATTTAGATAAGTGCTTCTGCCTGAATTTATTTTGCAATTATGTTATTCATTGTATATATTTTTTATTTTTTTATTTAAAATACCAGGATTTGCACATAACCTTATATTTTTGTCTGTCTGATAACATCATTTTTGAATATTAAATTCTCAGCTGTTATTATTAGTTACTAAGTACTTGAGTAGCCTTCTTACTTAATACTTTTTTACTCTTACTTGAGTAATTTCTTAAAACTAAGTAAAAATATGAACTATGAAGTAGTGCTACTCTTACTTGAGTAAAATTTTTGGCTACTCCACCCGCCTCTGAACAGGAGGCTTCCCAAGATGAAAACTCTGCATGTTCTCATATCTCCAGAGACGGACTTAAACAAAGATATTGGGAGTCCCATAAATTTAGATGTGAGATGAACAGTTGCTGTTGAAGCCGGAGGTCAAATGGGAAGACTGGTTCAGCATAATAGAAAGCCAACAGTAGCTTAAATAACCACTAGTTATAGCCAAGGTGTGCGGCACACATCTCTAAACTCACAACCAGGTGCCATTCCTGAGGTTTCAGTTTGTACAAACCCAGCAAAACTGACCAATAACATGTTGTAAAAACGTTGCCCGTTCCAATGAGCCTCAGTTTCAGCTGCCATATTTAGATGGTTGGGTCTAATCAGGGGTAAATAAGTATTGGAAAATGAGGTAAAGAAAAATCTTTATTTTTCTTAAGTTTAGTACTACCTTGCTACCTAAATGTCCAATCTGTCTATCCGTCCGTCCAGACATGAATGGATTAATCAAGGAGCTACAAAGTAAGATATTTACTGTAATATCAACCTAAATCATTCTCATTTGTCACCCAGGATGGAAGTAGCATTCCCTATAAACAATGGGTCCTCTCCATAATCATAATAATAATTGAAATTTATTGATCTCACAATGGAGAAATTGACGTCTGCATCTTCACCCATCCCCTTGGGGAGCAGTGGGCTGCCACTGTGCGGCGCCTGGGGAGCAATCTGGGTCAAACTTGGTCTAAATTTAAAATTTGACGGCTAGTCAGGGTCTTGTAAATTAAACTGCAGAGAACCATTGTCTTAATATTGCAGTGTTTTATGTGATGCAAAGTATTTTCTTTGTGTTTTCCTGAAGAGATGTTCTCAGAAAGAAAATTATGACAGATTTCCATGCAGGATTCATGCTGAATGTCTAATATAAATAACATATCTGCAGTAAATTCAAAGCAAAATTTTGTATACCCCCTTTGTATTCTAGGGCTTCATGTGCTTCATTTTTGTATGTAGGGTTTGCGTGGGGGTGCTTACTTTGTCATCTCTCATTAAAACTTTGTAGTTTTGGTTTCACCTTTGTTCTTAATAAATAATGACATAATGCAATCTGATGCTGAGGGTAAATAAAGTAATTTAGCACCTGGTAAAGACCAGGGGTCTCATTTATAAAGCTTGCCTACGCACAAAATGGGGCTTGAAACTTGAGTATGTCACTTTCCACACAAAAGTTGTGATTTATAAAAAAAGAAAAGAAAAAAATTGCAGGAAAATGTGCGGTCATCACAGCAACTCTGACCCATTTTTTTTTTAAAACCACTTGAAGAAATGTGTGTACAAAAAAAAAAATTCCAAGCAGAGTTTGGATGGTGCAGACATATTAACTAATTCCTGACATTAAACTCCGAGCTCATTAGATTTGTATTATATATTGCATTGCGTATTCTGTTTCCATTCGTGTATCGACATGTTTTCTGTTTCTTGTTTCAAAATGCAAAGACATGAGCGTTACCCAAGTCTTTGCTTTGTGCTGCCACTTTTACAAACTCAACAGACTGGAACCAGATTGCTGATGATACAGACATTTTTCCTGCCTCGACCAGCTTTGCTCACAAACATTCAAGCTACTTATCTTTCCCTTTGTAAGCCTTTTCTTATCCCCCGTCCTTAACTCTTTATCATCTTTTTTCTCTGTTGCCTAGATTGACCCTCTGGTGTTTGAGGAGCAGCTGCTGTGGGTGAGCGGAGCCCAGGGTCACGTGAACACCTACAGGATCCCACTCATCACCTTCACACCCAAAGGGAGCCTGCTGGCCATTGCCGAGGGCAGGAAGTCGACGTCCGGTGACGTAGGAGCAAAGTTCATCGCAGTGAGACGGTCCACTGACAAAGGCAGTACCACCACCCCCAGAAAAACAAGCAAACACATCCTTCACATGTTTATTGGAAATTCTTCTGATTTAATATAAAATGTTTGAATGGCGTACCGCGCACATGACGTCACCATCTCAAGAGCAACGCCCCTTTTGCCCCTTTGGTAGGGCAAACAGGTAGAGAACGCCCATAGCCACCAGCTATTACACGCGCAACAGAAACAGCGATATGACCGACTTTATAGCCGTTAAACTTTCGCAAGACGATGTCCCAGGCGCACGGTTTACTTGTCGAACTGTAGAAGAACACAACAACCTTCAGCTCAAACGATGGCTTGAGTGTCGAGGGTTTCAAAAGACCGTAAAACCGGCCGAGTTCATCGAACGGTAAGTCGTCGTTTTTTTTCCTGCTCGGCGTTCATGGCGTCGTCAGCCGTTTTTTTTCTCTTTGTAATCACCGTCCAGGAATCGATGTTGCCAATAGGTAGCTACAAAACAACTGTTTACATCTCAGCTGCCATGATAGCCTATATGCTATCATGGTAGCAGGCGCTCGGTTGACAAAGGTAAATAGTATTCAAAATACTCTTACCTGTTCACTACTTGATGTCGCTGGAATTGGGTCAGGATGTTCTTCGGTCCTTTCCTCCAACAAAATGCTTGCTACATATGTACGTGAATTTGGTAACTTTTTCCGGGTTGAACTGTTGTGTACGGCGAACGCACCGGTGAACCCAGCGCACATATTTCTCCTTGGCAGTCTTGAAGAAAACATCCTTCATATGCGGCCGATCAGCGTACCTCGAGTCGCTGTTGCACGTTCCATAGCAACAATGTTTAAAAACCATGGTCTTAGATTTGGAAAAAGCAGTCGTTTTACGAGTAAAACCAAGGGTAACGCACGTCTCTTTTACAGCGAAACAGCGGAGGACAGAGCAAGCTTGCCCTACCGCGGACCACGTGATGTGACGTCTCGTGACGTCACGTTCTAAAAATAGCTCGCTCGCGGTACGCCATTAATCAATGATAAAATCTCCAGAAAGGAGCAGAACTAGATAGAACAGCCTTTCATTGAACGGATGCAAATAACCCATGTAGTCTGGTATCACATCAAAGCATTTGATTTCCAGAAAGTTCTAGTTTCCACGCAGCTTACTTGCTTTCCTTCTGTCTCACCTTACAGGCGACACCTGGTCTCCGACCGCCTTCATAGTGGACGACGGGAGCTTCCCGGATGGCTTGAACCTGGGCTCCGTAGTTGTGGACGAAGAGGCGGGTTCGGTGATTCTGATCTACACCATCTGCTTCCACCTTTACCACTGCTCGCCGGCCAGCACCATGATGGTGGAGAGCTGGGACGACGGCCTGAGCTGGAGCCAGCCCAGAAACCTCTCGGTCCAGCTCGGCGTGAAGGCTTTCGCTCCCGGGCCGGGATTCGGCATCCAGGTCAGAAAGGATGTTTCTGTTTATCCTTGAACAAAATCCCAGTGTCCCTCTAGGGGCCTATAGGGAGCATTAAGGCACACTGGGCTCTCCAATACATCATTGTAGCGCATGAATGTTCACATACTGTCCGTACATGCACTTTGTAGAAAGCAGGTAAGGATCCTGGTTAGTGCTCCGTGCACATCAGTACATACGCTCCACTCCGGCAGCTTGCACGTAGAAATCAGTATGTATTAACCTGTGAAATAAAGAAAAGATAAGGAAAATAATGTTTTAGATGTGCAAGCAGCGGCTTTTAGGTTTTATTATAATGTTGTGACTCACCGGAGCCTCATTCTGATTCGCTCACAGTGATGAGCGATAAACACACAGATTTAGTGTTTTTGTTTTCCTGATTCGTTTTGACTGGTTAAAATGATTGCGCAGGAGGACAAAATCAGTAGAGGCTTTATTTTGACTTACCTGGACCTTCTCATGGAGCTGGCAAGGTGATGAAAAGTTGACGATACTGATGGTGCTTTCTCTGGAACATTATGGCTGGAACTGATGGTGGGGCTGCAGAAACCTTCAAAGGCGAAGAAAGCAGTAGCAGAAAATACTAAGAGCATATTAGCGTCATGATTGCCTTCACACCAGGGAGGTTTGCCAAATTAGCTGCAGTGCAGCCACGTTTAAAACAGCTGTCGAGGTTCTGCAGACTGTGGTTTATCTAGGGGCCAAAAACCACAAGCGAAGAGGATTTTTCACTATAAAGAGTAGCTAAAATTTAAGCCAAATTACCTGTTTTACAGCTACATTTTTATTGCCATCATAAAAAAACTGAAAAGCTTGTCATTCACATCACATGCACATAGTTAAAGGTTTGATATCAGCATTTTAAAAGCTGATTTCATAGTCATTTGAAAGTAATTCAGCTCCTGATTGAGTCACAGTGTTAATCTTTTTTTTATTACACATTGGAGAACAATTGTCACAACTGTGTTGTTTACCTTGGTTTGTGCTTCTGGCAACGATAAAACAAGGAACAAAGTTAGTTCTAGTTTCGAGTCAGAGGGAAAGTAGTCTGATAAACACCTTAAAAGACACCAGGTTTTCTACATAAAGTATATACATACCTTAATAAACAGCTAGTTTTGGTCCAAGTTACTTTGATTTCCAAGTAGGAACTCTGCCATCTAAAGTTTTAAAGCTGTATTATACATTTAATTTTGTTGTAGTTGATCAAAACATCTGTAGTTACACTCAGGCTTATCATATTGACTATATTTAAATTTCATTTTAGTAATATTGCGATATTTTGTCAGGTTATGTGTATGAAAATGGTTCCCGTAAAGCAACAGGATTGTGATATTTCACTGGTTGATGTGTAATTTCAGTCCAAACAGGATCTGCCTTGTTAATAGTTTATAGAATACAGGCATTTTAATCCCCCCTTTGTAATTTTACTAGATATGCCCTGAAGTCTTCCTAGATTCAAGAAAAATGTCCAGACTTTTCCATCCCTGCCCCCATTTTCGTGTGTGCAAAAAATTGATAGGCATGAAGTCGGAGCAGTTGGAGCAATATGTTTCTTGTCACTAGAGGCTATTTGGGTAACGAGTATATCTGAACGTATGAAATGCCTCATTCATGTGAGATGACAGAGCCTGAAGGTAAAAGCCGGTGTAAACAAACCGACCTATGAAGTTTGAGCTCGTGTCAAGCCGAGCTTTGCGGAACCGCAGAGTACAGGCGTACGTGTGATCACATGCTTTTATAGCACAATGAGCCACATCGCTAGGCCTCTCACAGTCCATTAAAAGTGATGTGAAACCTTTGAGATGTTTGCGGCGGCATTTGGCATGATCAGCTTGATGATAACAAACGACTTCTTCCTTTATGATCCAGCTCGACATTCTCTGGTCTTGTATGAATATCTATCAAG
Organism: Fundulus heteroclitus; assembly: GCF_011125445.2. NCBI lineage: Eukaryota > Metazoa > Chordata > Actinopteri > Cyprinodontiformes > Fundulidae > Fundulus > Fundulus heteroclitus. Next base: position 21,287,694 of record NC_046373.1, on the reverse strand, counting down.
CTCACATGAAGGGTGTTTTCCTCCTGCAGCAGTTCAGTTGTTGTCGACCCTCAGTGGTGGGAAGAGAATCTCGACCTGCCAAGTGCTAATAAAAGTTGCTTTGTTGCTGTTTGCACGTGACAGCACTTAGTTTCCGCGTTGCAGCATTTTCACCGTTGTTAGTGTTGGCCTTCTATGGTATTACAAGTAACCATGCAGTTCTCTAATTGTTTTGGCTCTTACTGAATATTTATTTGTTTTTTCTTTTCTTTGCTTTTTTTTTTAGTCTAGAATCAAGAATCTTTTATTGTCACCACATTTTACCACGGTTTAATTACCTTTGAGGGTGAAAAAAAATGTGATTTTATATTATAGCCGACAATGCATTTTGCAATGTTGGGAAAAACAGTTTCCAAGATAAGGAAATGCAATAAATTTACATTTGAAACCAACCAACACAATCTTAAACTTAAAAAAAAAAAACATCATTATTTACCCAACCTGCATCATCCCTTCTCCTCTCATTGCACAACAATGCTAGTTTTTGGTTTATCTGTTGGTTCACAGAGAGAAGTTAATTAGTATCTCGCTGATTACAACTCTGCAGTCAATACTGGGCATTGCATCTTCTTTGTAAGCATCTTTTTCCTCAGTGATGCAAGTTTCAGGCAGCTGATTCGGGAAGAGCTAGGCTCCATTTGTTTGCTTTTCGACGGGTTCCAGTGCAGATACTTGACAGGGCACTGTTCTCTGTCAGACCCGATAAAGTAGCTGCGCATTTCGAGCACGTCCTTTATTCAGATTAGAGCAGGAAAAAACATAGTTTGAGTTGATTTCTTTTTGCGGGTGGGGAAAAAACAACAGAAATTGTTTGTTTTTTAAAACAAAATTACCAATGCAACAATTATTGGCACTCCTGCTCTATACTTTTGCCAAAAGTTAGTATTCTATAGCATTTCACAAGGTCGGAGCACACGACCTCTCCTCTGTCACGCTTTCTTCTTTTCAACTTACCCCACGGGCTTTCTGACCTTTTTCTTGCAGATGAAACCCAAATTGTGCTATTGCTAAGAGGTCATGATGCCATGCACATTAACAGAGCCACATCATTACAGACCCTCCTCTATACTCAGTGAAAGATCAGAATCTTAGGCTTTCAATGTGAAGACCAAGACATCTGGGATACCTCCCAAACAAACATTGTATATTTATGTAGCACATATTAGCTGTTATCGGGACTTGGTTTTGGATTTCTCTACACAATTAAGATCCTGCTACAGCAATAGATTTTATTCAATGGGGTTTTAGACATCTTCCTCAAGGGAGGATATAATTGAGGAAGATCCTGTAGCTGTGTGTTTTGAGCTGATGCGGATTATCAGCCACTGTGTCACTACCACCGGAAAACAAACCGACTCAGAAGCTCTGATTGTAGGAAGCTTGCTCCTGTCAGGAAAAACCAGAATGTGGACCTGAAATCCAAACCAGACAGAGTTGCATTTAAAAAAAAAAAGGTTATTTAGACTAGAAAACCTGGATGTAGTCAGGGAACCTCTGCCGGAGCAAGCTAGTTTCTACCTGGTAGTGGCGGGACCAGGCTTTACTCACTACAGAGGCATCAAGAAGAATGACAGAGATCAGTTTGTAATCCACAATGTTAGGTAGGGTCATAGACATCATATACGTAGACCAGGGGTCTGCAACCTGTGGCTCCAGAGCCGCATCTGGCTCTTTACACTTTCAGCTTTGGCTCTTAAAACCTTAGACCAAAAATGCAGGGGGAAAAAAATGGTCAATGTTTCTAAATGTAAAGGTCATTTAAAATTGCTAGGTTTAGGATGCATTTAGTTCTGCAATATATGTGTAAGATTTCCAGAAAGAAAGAAACTATAGGTGTATAGAATATTTTACTATAGATAAATGAAGTATCTTTTTGTCAATGGGTTGCAAACAACTTGCTTTTTCATCATTTTGATGCCATTTGCTATAGAACTCAAATGTCCAATTAAAGAAAATTAATTAAACCTAAACATAAAAATACTGTTGGTTAAATAATAAAAACTTTTCATCTTTAATTAAAAATGTTTTAACAAATTTCCTATAGTATACTATAAGACAAGCTCTTGTTTCAAAGAGACGTGTAACTTTTGTGGCACTAAACAAAATTTGTTTAGCTGGACCGAGGGCAAAAATGGCTCTGCGAGTGGTAAAGGTTGCTGACCCCTGACGTAGACGCATCGTTGGGCGGGTTCTGCGTATGCTGCAGATGAGTCAGAGTGTCCGCCATGTAGAATGTGGCAAATCTGAAGTTAGTCCGAGTCACTTAAACAGTATCAGAGGGATTTAATCTCAAAATATACTTATATATTTTTATTTTTGCAATATTAAGGGTTTATTTTCATATCCCTTTGGCTTCATTCTCCTGACTTTATACTTGTAAAGAATACAAATAATTAAAAGAATCTAACTTGGCCCTATTGCTCCAGGACTGAAATAGTTCTGCAAACTGTGACTATTCTGGAAATGTCCCCCTTAATTCTCATATGATTTTTTTCTCATAATATTATCACTGTTGTCTTTTTTTGTTACTTTACTGTCCTAGGACTTTTTTTCTCATATTAGTAACTTTCTCTTTAATTCTTCCCACAAAACCTCTGTTCATAATCTGTGACTATACCAGAATTTAAGAGAGTCACATGTGACGGTTTTATGAAATAATGAAGACCACAATGTTTAGATTTAACCAATTTACTTTTATATTCATATATATAACACACACACACACACACACACACATATCTAGCGCTAAGTGAGTAGCTGTGGAGAGCTTACTGTAAGTAGTGCAGGAGCCAGGTGCAGCGCATGAGGCTGATTACAGCGGAGCAGGTGGGCGTGTGGAAAACAGAAAGCAAGGAGGCACAAATCATGACAGCTCTTCCTTTTATCTGGATGAGCAGTGTTCTTTACCTTTTATATTGCAACCCAGACATCGCAACAGTTTCTAAAATAATAGAAAGTCTGACTCCCCTTAAAATGAACTGGATCAAAACCAGGAGGAAATTCAAGTGAAAAATGCTCACAGTAAAGAAATTAGACCCTTTGTCTTTTTCCCCCTCAATAGTAGATATAGTAACACCACAAGTGTCTTAATGGCGAACAGATTACTGACTGTAAAGCTTGTTGCATCATACTTTTTACGCATGGTACACATCAACCATGCAATAGCTTCAACAGAAGATCCAAAGATCCCCAGTGAGGCTCTTTAAAAGCTGCTGCATGTATTAAATTGATTTCCAACAGTCCTTTTTTTATATATATAATTAGAGCCCCATGAGTTGTGGCTTGTTCATTCATTTTATTTATGATGCTTCCTCTTTCAGCCATCTCACATGTGACCGTGGGAGGAATTAAAAGCCTTTTTTTCCCCATTAGTAAGCAAAGCTGACAGAGGTTGCCTAACACTAAAATTACGTGTCTGGTTTTCACATCTCTATCCCATTTGTCATTTCTTATCAACATAAAAAGCCGAAAGCCGAGGTTAACCCACATAGAAATCTAGAAAGGATCCAACAAATATACCTGTTTAGTACAAAACTGTTAGCACTGCATTTTCACGCACGCAATCAGTGTACTTTTTAATTTGAACCGTGTTGTTACTGAAAAGTTGCTATATAAATAAACTTGCCACAATTTGGGCAAACAAACAAACAAACAAAAAACCCATCACACAGAGTGCGTTTGGTGGAACATCGAAGAAACCCAGGAGGAATCAGGCGGGGGGGTTATGACATGAGATGGGCCAGGGATCTGAGAGAGCATCAGAAAACCAAAAGTACATGAGGCACGTAGTGACTGGGTAGCAGGAGTGTAGAGCGGGAGAAAACCGAGGAAATCTAAAGGATTTATCCATTTTAGCCAAAATAGAACAAAAGGTTCACCCATGAACAATCAGGGCCTTTACATTCTGCACCCGTTTGTGTCTTTTTGCGCTACAGAAGCGCCTCAGACCTGCGAAGGGGCGTTTGGTGGTTTGCGGCCACGGGACGATAGAGGGCGACGGGGTGTTCTGCATCCTGAGCGACGACCATGGAGAGACCTGGTACAACGGCGCAGCCCTGAAGAGCATCCCTTACAACCAGCCGAAAAAGGCTCAGGACTTCAACCCCGACGAGTGCCAGGTACGTTTCTACGTTTCTACGGCAACTCACAAGGAGCTGCTGTACTTTTAAACAGACGATTTTAGTCGTTGTGTTTTAACTTGTGACGATCCTGACGAACGTTACCCGTGGAAAGATTCTGAAGTTGACAGAAAGGCTGCAGGACTCCATTTTGGTGGTTTATTTATTGTTCTTTCTGGAACACCATGGGACCATAAAAAAATAAAATAAAAACAACAAAGCATCAAAGTATCCTCAGTGGTGTGGTGTGCAGCTGTTTTGTGCTTTGAAAAAGTATTTGCACCCTTATAGATTCCTTTTTGTCTTTGATTTTTTTGTTACACTTAAATGTTTCAGACTAAGATAACCCGAGTAAATAAAAACAAAACAGTAAATGAACAATGATTTCATTTATTGAGGGAGATAAGCTATTTACACCAGCCTGCCCCGATGTGGAAAAGTAATCACGTCCTTTGTTAATTGCTGAACGATCTGTGATCAACCGCGTTTCTTGATTCAGTTACACAAGCCACACCCCGGCCTGATTCCCGCCTGACCTTTAAGATCAGGAAGTCACTGAAGCTGAACCTGTCTGACAACATCAAGCAGGCTAAAAGATCTCAAAATACACCTTGACTCAATATAAAAAAAGCCAAGACCTGAGATTGGGTCGCGGGGGCAACAGGTCCAGGACAGAAACCCAGACGTTCTTTCCTCCCAGTGGCATCCTCCAGCTTATTCTGCAGGATCCCAAGGCGTTCCCAGGTCCAGATGGGATATATAGTCCCTCCAAAGAGTCCTGGGTCCTCCCCAGGGTCTCCTCCAATGGAACGTGCCCGATAAACCCCATATAGGGAGGTGCCCTGTGGACAGCCTGATCAGATGCCCAAACCACCTCAACTGGCTCCTTTCGATGCAGAGAAGCAGCGGCTCTACTTGGAGCAACCTCCAGATAACAGACCGCCTCACCGTATCTCTAAGGCTGAGCCCGGCTACCTTCTGGAGGAAGCTTGTTTAAGTCGCTTATATGTAGGATTTTATTCTTTCAGTCATGATCACTGAGCTATATAATACACTGGAGTGCCGATTTTGCCGAAAAACTGAAGTCACTGGCCGCCATCTTGCTACTCCCTACTCTCACAGAATCCCATAGGATTTGGTTGCAACAACAAGCAGTTTTCTGACTCTGTAAAAACGTTCCATAGATAATTCTACAGTCAGTGGATGTACTAACACTATCAACTACTAGGAAATTAGGTGCTGAAATATTTGACATGTTATTCATATTAAATATATATATATATATATATATATATATATATATATATATATATATATATATATATATATATATATATATATATATATATATATAAGTATGTGTATATGTATATATGTGTATATAATATATATATGTATATATATGTATATATATATATATATATATATATATATATATATATATATATATATACACATACTTATATATACATATATAAGTATGTGTGTATATATATATATATGTAAATATATGTTTTTGTATATTGTTATTTATATATTTCTAAATGTTATAACTATATATTTAAATGAATAAAATGCTACATATTTCAGCACATGACTTTCTCAGTACTTGATAGTTTTAGAACATAAAATAAAAGTATATGGCATTTGACATTTTAAAAGTCTTAAGCTCCCCCTAAACATGAGAAAATCCTCGTTATTCAATGCTGTAGCGCACATATTCCCTAGTTACTGGGGGGAAATAGGGAGTACCAATATGGCAGCTGGTGGCTTCAAAGCGACTCGTTCTAACAGCGGGCGATCAGCACTCCAGTGTATTATATAGCTCAGTGGTCATGATCCATACCTCATGATTGTAGGTGATTGTCGGAACGTAGCTGGAGCGGTAAGTTTGCTTTTTTGGCTCCGCTCTTCCTAAACTGCACCCGCATTACTGCAGATGCGTCCCTCGTTCCGTCCTACCGCCACTCATGAGCAAGGCATCAAGATACTTAAACTCCTCTGCTTGAGACAGAGACTGACTGCCTGGCCTCAGACTCAGGAGGAGTGACTCCCTGGAATGGTGGGCCGACTAAAATCATTTGAAGAACAAATTGACGACTGATCCTGGCGGTCACAAAAGAACCCTGAACGGCATGTGAAGCACAGCAGCCATCAGTATCCCCAGGTAGGGTCAGAGTTCATGTTTTAACAATAAAAAAAAAGAGAGACGGGGCAAAGATTGCATCCATGGGAGCAAACCACAGCTGACCAAAAAGAACACCTTAAGCTCAATCACTGTTGGGTTCTGCAGCAGAGCTTTGATCCAGAACGCTAAAGCAGGTCCACCTCAGAACAAGTCAGGGATCACAAACACCTGATGATGGCAGCTGTTACCACCAAGGGTTGCATAACCAGCTTTAATGTTTAAAAGGCCCGGCTGGTTCTGCTATCTCTTTTCCTCTAATAAATGACATAATTAGGTGCATTTTGTAGTTATTTGTATTAAAAAAGCAAAAAGAGAAGAAATCTATAAAGGTGCATTATTTTTTCCCCCCATTATTTTAAATAGTTGTTTTTTTTTATGCACAAATACACAGACATGATTTTTTTTTTTTTAATCACCCTACTCAGCTGCGCATTTGTTTAATCTGACTCTGGTATTTTTGATAACTGTACAGTATTTTGTTCTTGTCAGTTTGTACTTGCTGCACACTTATTCTTATTTTTTGGTTAATTTTTTTTTTTTATCTGTGTGTGTGTATCTGTGTGCTTTCATTTACTTTTCACGTCGCTGCTGGTACCCCTGAATTTCCCCACTGAGGGACAAAAAAGGTTAAATCTATCAAAAGTGAAAGCAGCTGCAAGAAATGCTATGATGAATTGCTAGTTTTAGGTGACTTTACTCTTATGTGGCATGGAGGTTATTTATCAGAATCCTTTCAACCCATAACCCATTGCCCATTAATTTATTGAGACATTGTTAACTCTTAACGTGAAACAAAGCATCTTGATGGGGTTTTGGATAAATATGCTGTTGCAAAATTTATTATTTACAGACAAAAAAATCAGTGGCACGGGCCGGGGTCATTTCTAGTTTTCAGACGTCTTGTTGCATCTCTTATGGAAAAAAATAGAATTAAATTGAAAGGAAATTACAATTTAAAAAAAAATTTTCAGGCGATAATGGCAGTGCTACCCTGTCCTGAAGTTTTGTGTTTTTCTTTTTCTCTTTTTATATTAATGATACATTTAAAGTTAAAACACAGAGAAATGCGCTGATAACTGAAGCTGAGCTCTACTGCCCTCTGGTGGCTGCTCTGTCTCTGTCACCCATAGCCATTGGTAGGTATATACCATTCTGATTGTAGGATAACCTGGAGCAAAAACACAAGATTCATTTTATTATTTGTAGATCATTATTGAATTTGGACTGAAAATACAATAAGGTTTGACAAGTGATCATATATAGTTATCATTAATACATTGAAACAACTCGAAAGAACCAAGATAAATATAATTTGTACAGTCTGGGGAAAAAATGGGTGAGGGCTGAATCATCATTCTTGTTTAAATATAAAAAAAATTGTACATAAATGAAACAAAATAATTACACATTCAACAGAAGCTCAAATTCTCTCTTTGTTTTCCTTATTCCCTACATTTGCACTTTAACTAAAGCTCAGTGTTGGCTAACATTATCCCTTACTCGAGGCGTTTTGAACATAAGGTATCCTCTGCTGTTATAAATAGTCTCACTGTTTATAAAAAATATTTGGATATTTACAGGTAATAAATGATGTGTTATACTTTTTCCTCCACTGTAAAGCAGCTCCTTAAATTTGAATGTCTTAATTTGATAAAAAAAAGTGTTGTCTCTGTAATTAAACCTGATCCCTACAATTATTGCTTAATAGTATTTAAATACTAATTTAAAAAAAATGAAAATGTCTTTTAATTGGACATAGTTTAACTGTCTCTACTTATGTAGCATTATCTATCACAGGCTTATCAATATTTATATGATGTATAACTTTTTTTATTTTAATACACTAACACAGACGGTGGGGAATTTAGTCTTAACAACTGATGTTAAGTTTGAAGTCAGGGTCAGCTGAAACGCCAGACACCCAGCAGGCCAGCTTAATGGACACCAGGTCTCACTTGTGGAAAAATGGTGTCAAGTCTGGTGCAAAAATCCTCGTAACGAGCAGTTTCACTGGGTGTGACTCGGCCAATTCTGGTTTTGCAGACTTACACACACACCTCTGTTTATTAATGGTTTTTGTTGCCTCAAGCACATAATTTGGGACATGGGGGGGTCGTGGCCGAGTGGTTAGAGCAGCGCGCTTGCCTGGTTCGATCCCCAGCGTCAGCACTCATGGTCCCTGAGCAAGACCCTTAACCCCAGATTGCTCCCCGGGTGCCGCACATGGCAGCCCACTGCTCCCCAAGGGTGATGGGTTAAAAGCAGAGAACAAATTTCATTGTAATGTATGTTTCAATGACAGTAAAGACGATATTACTATATTATTATTACTATTACATGAATGAAGTATAAATGGTGAAAAAGAGAAATTTTAAAGTGAGAGCAGCACAACAGATGATTAATGGCACACCCTAAAACTAAAAACCCTGGGTGTGCTGGTGGTGCTGGGGTGGTGTGTTCAGCCTTAGTCCTCGACGTGGCCATCCTAGGTTCGACTGCGGCCTAATGACCGTTTCCTTCTCTTTCTCAGCCCCCTTCCTGTCCCCTTCCTGTCAGCCTACTGAACAATAAACTAAGCACAAAATATCTTAATGAATAAAGCCAAATATTGCTTGTATTGTATACTCTGATTTCTGCAGGAAAGGGAGCTGTAAATCATTGTTTATCCAAAACATAAAGAGGATATCTGCAGCCCTATTTATTACCAAATTAAATGGAATGCAAAGAAAAGGTTTGATAAAAGATGAATGCATGTAGTATTTTAGGTAGATTTTGATTGGTATTTCTCAAATTTTCTACATCCAAAAAAGTATTCTGACAGATGATATTTGACATGTTTATCTAGTCTCTTAAACTTTTTTTTTTTTTTTTTTTGCTCTGGAATCACAGAAATGAGATTCTGGAGCGCAAACATATTTTCCATCTGACCCCTCTTCTGTCTTCCTGCAGCCGGTTGAGATGCCGGACGGCAGCATCATGATCAACGTGCGGAACCAGAACAACTACCACTGCCGTTGTCGCATCGTGGTGCGCAGTCTGGACGGGGGCGTGACTCTCCCCGTAGATGAGCTGTTTTTCGACTACAAACTGATCGACCCTGTAGTCGCCGCCGGAGCTCTGCAGAAAGACGGAGTGCTCTACTTCACCAACCCATCTGACGACAAAAAGAGTAAAAATAAACAAAATTAATTTGCATATGCAATCAATTTGAAGTTACCCACTAATGCTTGGATTGGTAAACGCAGCAGAGAATAAGCACGCTAACTTATTGCTCTCTCCTCAGGAATTAATCTGACGCTTCGATGGTCGCTAACGGACGGAAAATCCTGGGAGGAAAAAGCCGTCCAGATCTGGCCGGGGCCGAGCGGCTACTCCTGCCTTACGACTCTGAACAGTGGCTCTGTAGAAGACCGGAAGTACATCTATGTGATCTACGAGAAGGGCCACAAGGACATCATCGAGACCATCTCGTTTGTGAAGATCCACCTGTACGGCGGTCGTTAGTCAGTCGATGACATCTACATGAACACATTTTTTGCTTTTAAATTGTTTGATTCTCAAACCTTAAAGGGAAAAAGGACACAAGGAGATTTTGTGGTGCACCAGCTTTCTCAGGACGACAATGAGACACTTTTTAAACATACTTCCTTTAAAAAAAAAAAAAGATTTTGGGAAAAAGAAGTCCTGCATTGTGAATATCCGGCAACTTGATGTGATTTTCCTCCTTTTATAATTTTCCTGTTTTTTTTTTTTTTTTACAATTTTCACAGCTGATGAATTCTGATATTTTATCTTGTTTAGCCAAATAATTAATGAGCCTTAATCTGTGTGTTAAGGGACAAAACCCGGCCAAGCAGGAGATGCTAAGGCAGTACAAACAAAATAATAATTTAGTATGTTATTATTGTCATGTGCATTAACCTGTATGTTTTTAAACTTTATCTTTAAAGATATTTGGTAGGGTGATCCCTAAAAAGAGCACAAAAACATATTTTCTCCTTCTACTTCATGGAGAAAATGAGCATTTAGGTCCCAATCCGCCAAAACATGATCCTCAGAGAAGGAATACGGGGCCAATCCAGCTGGCATCATGATTGTAGCTCGCGGATGTCGGCTGTGCTCATTCTGAAACCTGCATCAGGATGCAGAAACCACGACTTCCATCTTCATCCAATCTGTTTTAGAGGTTAGGACACTGGAGCTCTGAAACAAGCGATTTTCTGGAGTAAGCAATATTTCTGTCTACATACAAATCATATCAGCTGGTATTAAAATCCCATTACATAATGGATCAGATCTAAAAATTTCTGATTTTATTTTATTTTTCGGGGCGGGGATAAAGAAAGAGTTTCTTTTTTCAGCAGCATGACCTAGATAGATTTAGTGGGACGTGATGTCAAAAATGGAAGCTGGCTGAGGAAAAATCCAGATTCTGCTGCTGTTTGTTTGATTTTTTTCAAAGATCAGACGTTCAGAGTAAACAGCATAATTTCACGAGGGAAGAAAAAGATTTAAGGAGGTTTAGTCCTTAAAGTTTGAGCCTCAGTTCAACCCACACTCAGATTAAAACTCAGAGTAGGTCTGAATGACTCACTTTTAATATATGATTTTTGAAATCATGACTTTTGCTTTTTTTTTCATGTATAAATCCATCCAGGTTAAATATATATTTTGTTTTTATGTAATTATCTAAAATAATGTCCTGGTCATGGCATGATGCACTTAAATATCTTGATATCTTGTTGAGTTGCAATGTTTTGTTTTTGTTTGACTTGTTTGTGTTTGAGAGATTGAATGTGGCATGAAGGTAACTCAGCAATATGGTCAAAATATCATGGCTCCACTCAGATTAGTTTAAGGTTTGGTCTGATCTATTTTCTGTCTAAAGAAAAAATAATACTCAACGGTTGCTTATTGCTTGATGTTGTTCATCACAAGACACTTTAAACACATTACAGTCTTTGTTTAAATGTCTTTTATGTTGTTTTGTCAGTGGATGCTGGCGTTTTTGGTACCACGCTTGTCAGAGATACTTTTTCCCTCTTCAGACATCTGATATGACTTCATAAATTTTAGTTCCCGACATTTTGTTATTTTAAGGAATTTATGTAAAAATGGAATAAAATCAGTTTTCTGATCATTTTTGCTTTTTATTCATTGAAATTATTTAATCTGTAGACCTGAGCAGCATCCCGGTCCCTGCAATGGATTAATGTTTTTGCTTTGTGTTTTTTGTAAAATATCAAATAATACTATGCAATGTGGGACTGTCATTTACAAAATCTTAACAAAACCGTAATCTGTCTAAAAAGATAATTTTTCCCCAAACATATTGACTTTAAACAGCAAATACTTATGGAATATTTATCCCTTGCTAGGTTTAATGACAGGAATAAAACAGATTATAGTTGCATTGCCAAGCATTGTTTGATTATATCTTGATATGTTTCATTGTTGACTAAATATATTTCAATTTAGAAGTATAATGGAGCTGTAAGTACAGTTGAAGCCAGATACTTAAACAGTGTATCAGAAATACTTTTTTATTTTCTCTGTATGATATAATGACTGGAACCTTCTTGTTTTGCTTTATTTAATTCAATGTAATTATTTATATCTGTGCAATGCCAAAATAATGAAAGTCAGAAGTTTACTATGCCTTTAAAATATTTGGAAAAGCCCAGATAAGGATGTTATGGCTCCTTAAGATTCTCATGGGTTAATTTGCTACGTCTGAGTTAAAATGGAGGCGAATCTCTAGATAAAAGTCAAAGGAAACACCTCAAACATGCTGATCCCTTGTGTGCCAAGGAAAACTTCAAACAAACCAGGAAAAAGTATAAGGAAAAGAATTTTGGATTATAAAAAGTGTGGTTCATTCTTGGATGCAATTTACAGATGCCTGAAGGTTTGTTTCCTCTGTTCAAACAAATATATGCAAATTTTACCAGCATGGGAATGTCCAGCTATGGCCCATAGGACTGGATCTCCAAGGGTATGGCGCGTCTAAAATTTGCCACAAAGGGGGTTAAGTAGAGGAGACCTTATTATCAGACAGAATCCTGCAATGAGTCAAAACAGTGAGTTTGCATAACCAAAGTATGCCGATGTGCCCCCGAGCAAGTCACTAAACCTTGACTTCCAGTCCGTGCACTGGTGTGATGTTTATGATTGAGACTGGGTGGCTTCATTGTAAAGTATTTTGAGTGATGAGTATGACTAAAAATGCTGTGTAGGAATTCTGTCCATTTTGAGCAATGGATGAAACGAATGAAGAATGATTGAATTATTACAGCAATAATGTGCAATCATGCAGGAGATCCTTAGAAAGATGGCGCTATTAGGAAACTTTCAAAATATTCAACACACAGTGAAATAAGGACTTTTTAGATGTCTTTACCAGATTGGGTAGAGTCTGTAAAGGGTTCCTTTGGTGGTTTGCATGAAGCCCACAATAAGCCCACGTTCTAATAATACTCACCTGTACACTGTGAATAGCACACTGTCTATTTCCCCTGCATTGTTTACATTGTTTACATTTCAGTTGTTTACATAAATTAGTGCTGCACCTTATCCTGAAATTTACTGCAATTTACTGTGATTTTTCAAGCTGTATGCAAATGCAATTTCGTTCTGTACGCACTCTGTGCATACAAAATGACAAATAATGTTGTCTAAGTCTAAGTCTAACATTGCCCAACCTGTGGGACTGGGAAATACTGACATAATACTGAAATAACAACAAAACTAGTGGATAGGTCACCTGCAGTCTTCCAGTGAAGGTCAGGTGCAACTCAATAAATGAGATTATCCAAAACTTAATTAACTTCAATTAAAGAAGCAAAACTCATAAAATAGACTTATTAAACACAGAATGAGGTACATCAAGTGTACGGGTGCATTGGGCGAACGTACATTGAATGTCATAATGATGACATTTGCCGACGTTTGCCAAACTTTTAGGGCCACGTTCAGCAGACATAGTCTGAACGTTCAGTGTTTTACATATACTGTCATATTTGGGCTGGACGATAATTCAATACCGATATATATTGTTCGCTAGACGTATAGTGATAGTCAATAAAAAGTTCAGTAGAATAACAGTTTTTATTCCTTTTGCATTCTAGTCATGTAGGTTAATATTACAGTCGTTACATCCTCCCAACCAATCACAACGCAGACCCAGGAACCAAGCTCCGCCCCCTTCAAAGAGTTCAGAAAGCATGCCTTCTTTTTTTTCTCTTAAAAACTTGCAGTTTTGGTAAAAAGTTGGTTGAATAAAGGGTTGAGTTTGAATTCAGTTTTTGGGTGTTCTGTATCTAGAAATAGATAAGCAACAGCATAAAATGGCCAGGACTGCACTTAAAATAAATGTTTTGAATTTGTTGATAATTATCGATATCGATCAATATGATTTCTGTTTTATCGCTATGCTTTTTTCCTATATAGTCCAGCCCTATGTCATATTATTTATTATTTTGAAGACATGAAAGACTACCAAGGCAAAAGTAACATTGAAACCACAATTTATTTTAGAACGATACCTAAAGAATGTAGAAGTAATAACACATTTTAACATTAATGCAATGGTTTGACAACAAAAACGGGAAGAAAGAAAAATTGGTAACACATATTTAATCAAATTGATTAGACATTTATTATTGATTGTGTAACGTTACCAAAATAAACAAGCAAGTTCAGCATATACTACGATTTTTTTTTTTTTTTTTTACTTTTTTATTTTATGAAAAATAAACGGTGATGGATGCCCTTTTTTTGGCTTCAGCGCGTGTCCCCAAAAATGTCTGCGTGTAATATCCCTGCCTCTGCCTTCTAGTGCAAAAATTTTCTTTTTTTTTATTGTAGTAAATTATTCTTTTGTTATATTTAGAATGTTTCCCGTTTTTAAAACTCCATAACCTACTTTGATAAAAAAATAAAAATAATAATGTCCTCTAAACCAATACTTGATATCTAACATATTTTATTATAGTTGCGTAATATAGCATCGTTTTTGTGAATGAAGTTTTTTTTTTCAAATACTATTATTATTTTTTTAAAAATTGTTGCATCTGTGGCTATTATTATTAAAAAAAATTGTCGCATTTGTGGCTTAGACATTTATTATTGATTGTGTAACGTTACCAAAATAAACATGCAAGTTCAGCATATACTACTATGATTTTTTTAAATTATTTTTATTTTTTTTACTTTTTTATTTTATGAAAAATAAATGGTGATGGATGCCCTCTTTTTTGGCTTCAGCGCGTGTCCCCAAAAATGTCTGTGCACGTGCCTGGCTGATAAAGACTGTATGGCAGATCCCCGTGTTGTTAAATCTCTGTTTTGACTGTCAGGTGCTTTGGCAAGTGCCTGCTAACACTATTCATCTGCGTGTAATATCCCTGCCTCTGCCCTCTAGTGCAATAATTTTCATTTTTTTTATTGTAGTCAATTATTCTTTTGTTATATTTACAATGTTTCCCGTTTTTAAAAATCCATAACCCACTTTAATAAAAACAAAATAATGTCCTCCAAACCAATACTTGATATCTAACGTATTTTATTATAGTTGCGTAATATAGCATCGTTTTTGTGAATGAAGTTTTTTTTTTCAAATACTATTATTATTATTTTTTTAATTGTTGCATCTGTGGCTATTATTATTTAAAAAAAATTGTTGCATTTGTGGCTTAGACATTTATTATTGATTGTGTAACGTTACCAAAATAAACAAGCAAGTTCAGCATATACTACTATGATTTTTTTAAATTATTATTATTATTATTATTTTTACTTTTTTATTTTATGAAAAATAAATGGTAATGGATGCCCTTTTTTTGGCTTCAGCGCGTGTCCCCAAAAATGTCTGTGCACGTGCCTGGCTAATAAAAGACTGTATGGCAGATCCCCGTGTTGTTAAATCTCTGTTTTGACTGTCAGATGCTTTGGCAAGTGCCTGCTAGCACTATTCATCTGCGTGTAATATCCCTGCCTCTGCCCTCTAGTGCAAAAATTTTCTTTTTTTTTTTATTGTAGTAAATTATTCTTTTGTTATATTTACAATGTTTCCCGTTTTTAAAAATCCATAACCCACTTTGATAAAAACAAAATAATGTCCTCCAAACCAATACTTGATATCTAACATATTTTATTATAGTTGCGTAATATAGCATCGTTTTTGTGAATGAAGTTTTCTTTTTCAAATACTATTATTATTTTTTTTTAAATTGTCGCATCTGTGGCTATTATTATTAAACAAAATTGTCGCATTTGTGGCTTAGACATTTATTATTGATTGTGTAACGTTACCAAAATAAACATGCAAGTTCAGCATATACTACTATGATTTTTTAAAATTATTTTTATTTTTTTAACTTTTTTATTTTATGAAAAATAAATGGTGATGGATGCCCTCTTTTTTTCTTCAGCGCGTGTCCCCAAAAATGTCTGTGCACGTGCCTGGCTGATAAAGACTGTATGGCAGATCCCAGTGTTGTTAAATCTCTGTTTTGACTGTCAGGTGCTTTGGCAAGTGCCTGCTAACACTATTCATCTGCGTGTAATATCCCTGCCTCTGCCTTCTAGTGCAAAAATGTTATTTTTTTTATTGTAGTAAATTATTCTTTTGTTATATTTAGAATGTTTCCCGTTTTTAAAACTCCATAACCCACTTTGATAAAAAAATAAAATAATGTCCTGTAAACCAATACTTGATATCTAACATATTTTTTTATAGTTGCGTAATATAGCATCTTTTTTGTGAATGAAGTGTTTTTTTTTCAAATACTATTATTATTAAAAAAAAAATTGTCGCATTTGTGGCTTTCTGTTGAGGTCCCAAACGGCTCCCATCTCACGAAATTCACCCAGTAGCCGTTGACGGCTCTTTAGGTGACGGATTGAGCGCAGAATCAACTATTTTCTTTCCCCCCTGTTTTCATTTATTTATTTTTTTATTTTAGGACTGGGGAAAAAAAAGAAGGAACAAGAAAGTAAGCCGAACACCCCCTCCGCCGTTACCTTTGTGGAATATCGATCTAATCAAAGTTGGAGGCGGTTGTTGCAAAGACGTTTTCTTTCTGTGTGTCTCTGCGTGTCTTTGCAGGAGGTTTGAAAGCTACACCGTAGCAGCGAAGCTAAACCTATCCTGCGTTACAACCTCGAGACAAGTCGGGACAGGACCAGGTCAGTGGACGGGCCTTTTTAACGCGCTATTAACGCTTCGGTGGCATTAAACCGAACCCAGATATGCCCTCGTTACCCCCCGAAGGGTTAAGATGAAGGGATGTTCTGTAGCGAAGCAGCGGTATTTTTCCTCTCTTAATTGTTGTTGTTAGCCAACGGTTATTTAGCATAGCTTGGGAGTTGGGGTTGAAATTGACGTGGTGACCGTGCGTGTGTGTTATGTGTTAGGGGGGATGCTTTGCTTTTTGTGTGTAATATGTGAACGGGTTGAGTTGATGTGTGTGTTTTTTTTAGGAGTAGAAGGAGAAATAAACCCCACAGCTACGCAGCAGACGTTACCGGATAAACGTTAGCTTGGCTTGGATGCTACTCGTAGCTTCGGCTAGCACACCCGAGTGTCGCTTTGACACACACTGCTGCCAGCTGAATTGATTTTTTCTTTACCACCACTTTATATTGAAAACGAGCACGTTTATATTCTCGCGTTGCTTTTATTTGTTTTAACGATTTAAGTCGGTGGGTTGTGTGTTCACAGGGATGTAGTTGAGCCGTCCTGCGCTAACAGCTCCAGGCCGCTCTCCTCCGCCATTTTGTTTCGTCCCCTATTAAAACTCGTTCGTTCATCTTCGTCTCTCCTTGGCACCCTGGGAGCGAGCCCGGTGAAGGCGTCCCGGTGTAACGCGAGTGCTTGCGTGCGGTGAACCAAGCGGCTCGTGTTCGGGGAGCCGTGAAACGACGCGGAGCTCCGGTTGTTGAAAGCGTCTTATGAAACAACGCAGCTCTCCCCTCCTCCCCAAAGAGAACAGAGGGGGGCCTGTGTGTAGAAGCAGCTAGCCTCAGCTGGCTACCTAAATCATTTTTTTTTCTTTAAATGATTTTTTTTCCCCCACCATCGCTGCAGGTGGAAGTGTTATAACCACGAATTGGTTCGTTTTCTCCTGAAAAGATCGCTGCCCCCCCCCATGGTTGACAGAAGCTTAGCAGGGCCTCTTTGTGGTGTACGTTTTGCTCCCCAGTTAATCCTCGTACAACACGTAGTTCACCGAAAGCCATCCCACGACCTAATTTTCTAATCTCATCTGGCTATTGAGGCACGCTTGCAGTGCTGCTGCTCCATGATCCCCCATGTAAAACTATTAGATATATATATATATATTTTTTTTTGGTAATCTTTTTGTTTTCCCCTTTAGTTATTTTGGGTCAGTGCCCAGGAGAAGACTCTTAGTGATGCGTCAATCAAATCAGAGACTATATCTGAGATTGAAAAATCTGATTTATTTTTTTTTAATTCCTCCCCTCGTTATTCAATTGATCAGATTTGGAAATTCACACCTGTTTTGGCCTGTAAGCACATCAGCTAACTGACGTACGTTGGTTTAAGCATTTTTTTTTTTAAAGCAAATAAAAAGTTAGGGGCATATTTGAAGAAACTATCATTAACTTGTCATCGTTTTTTGATGGATTAAAAAAAAACTTCTACCTGCTTCAGGGTTTGTTGCATTTAGTTGTTGGATTCAAACAAAACTTAAATTTATGTGCCTTCGTATCTGTTTGAGACCTTTTTAAAGAGAAACATTCAGTTTGGTCAAACTATTGGTCTTTCATTGACAGCCTGATTGGTGCGGCTCCAGGTTAGGGCGGTGCCATGTGGCTGAAACGTGTCACGATATAAGATTTCATATCCTTCAATATCGATAATTATCGAGTAGTGTTTTGTTTACCTATTTGAAACAAAGACCAGGGGGAAAAAGGCTGAATTTAAACTATAACCGTAGCCCTATTTAAATGTAAACTTTTAAATATGTCAGCCCCTCTACCATCCTTGCTTACCTTGGCCGTGAGAGGTTGAGGGTCTAAATCCGTTCCTCTGCCTAGATCCCCCAGAATACCATGGTGTTCTGGATCGGAGTTCAGTGGCATTATTGAACATTTTATCAGACATATTTTATATTGATCAGGTGTCTTATCACGATTATATATTGATATTGATTTATTGGCCCGCCCAACTCCAGGTAGTTTGCTTCATGTCCGAGGCTCAGGTTGGAGATGATCTGAAGTCGAGATGGGCGATGTGAAGTTATTAGATTGTTGGTGGTGAACAATATGTTGCGTCGCTGTCGTCGTTGCCGGTTCAGTGTGGACAGTATCTGTAAACTGTAAAGCATAGTTTTTTTTAGCGTTCCAATGCTTCCTGCCAATAATGTTTTGCTAGTTTGGACAGACTTTCACTGCATTGCAAAAAGGGAACAAAAAGTAAGTAAAACCTTCTTGAAATCAGTGTATTTGTCCTTGATTTTAGCAGGCAAATAAGATTTTTTTGCCAATAGAATGAGTATTTTGTCCCCTAAACAAGATAATTTGATATACTGATGCATGATTCCTATTTTAACTAAAAATCTTATTCCATTGTCAGATAATCTTACTTACCTGCTCATATCAAGGACAAATGCACTCATTTTAAGAAGATTATACTTACTTTTTGTTCCCTTTCTGCTGTGTGTCTTCAATGTCCACATCTATTAAAAGCCTTGGTGACCCAAGATGTTTAAGCATAGAGAGTAGAAGTAGAGTGGTAGGGACTGTGATGATGGAATAGAGATGGGGAGAAATTGTGTTTTAGTCGTATTTGATCCTATTTATGCAATATTCAGCAATATTATAGCAGTGTCTCATTTCCTTAATATTGTGCATCTCTATTTATGAAGAATTAATACATTGATGGTCAGTCGAAATGGAGGGATTAAGATTATTTTTATAGGGCAGGTTCTGCCTATTGCTTTTCTACGCTTTTCCTCTGACTCACTCATTGCCGTTTCCATTGTTTTTATTAAGCATCATCAACTAATCTGACTGAACAATTAAAATGAAAACCCCTTGTATGTCAAGGGTGCTCTTGAACTGAGTGGTAGTGCCTTTTCAAATTAAAACAATTTGTTTTAAGTGTGACCAAGAAGTCTTTAAGTGGACTTCAACTTCTAAGTGTTAAATGTCTGTCGACACAAATTGCACAAATGGATGAAATTTTCTTCAATCATTCTCTTTGATCTTAGGCACTTTTCTAATTCTTTCATTAATTCAAAGGCATTGAGGGTATTGTGGTTAGATTGTTGCATCACAGTACATTTTTACTATATTACTGCCTTCTTGAAACATATAGTTATTTAATATGGTAGAAATTATAGTGTCTTTAAAATGTGGAAAAATTAATTTCACACATCTTGAGAGGTTGATTTCTTTTTTTCTTTTTTTTTGCTGGAAATTAATTTACAGTAAATGTTGAGCTTGGTTCAGTTTATTTATATAGCGCCACTTTACTACAACAAAAGTCATCTTGTGGAACTTCACAGGCCAATTTGTAAAGACGTACAAATCTCAGGAAAATGTAAAGACTGATCTTTAAATCGTAGGGGTCAACATTTCTGAATGTGACATTTAAGATTATGGTGTGAGATTTTGAGTGGGTGATTATATAATTTGCATTTAATAAATGCAACAAATCCTTATCACATCTTTGTGTGCTTGAAATGCTTTCATCGGTCCCAGTTGTTTGTTATTTCCTCTTGATATATTATCAGTTTTACTGTAACAGTCTTTATGTTAAACTGGTGAAAACAAATAAATCATATTTGGCTTTAATCCTGCAGCAGTGGCCGGCTCCTCTGATAAAATACCCGTCTCTGCTTTGCATCTCCCTCCAGCTGTTGCTTATTTCACTGTAGGCACATTTCATTTTGTAGCAATAAGTTTTGTGATGCTGACTGAAAAAAAGTTGTTCTGTCAGGAAAGGTGATCCTTGCGGTGCGAGTTGACTGTTTCACATATTAGGAGATTTTTAGCCTCAGGTATTTATGTTAAGTTACTTTATAACTACTCTTAAATACTAAAGCTGAACACAAATGAGCAGAACAGTGTGAAGTCACTGCTTATGCTTTATAAAATCTCACCATGATAAAGACGGATATTTCTCCCCATAACAAAAGGCGTGCACTGGCTGCTCCACTGGCTTCACTTCAGAGGCCCTTAATCTGCGCTGTAGTTTAGTGGCAGAGTGCAAGTTTGTCATTTATGTCAAATGTGAACTTTGTGATGTGAGGTTATAAGAGCTGCAGCACTCCACACCTGAATAAGGCTGTAAATATTGTATAAGGAAAACTGACATATTTATTTATGCTAACGCAGAGTGACTAAGGGTTGCAGGACGAGCGCCTCCATAATTCATGATATCTCACATTAGATGTGTCTTAAAGTTGCAGACACGGGCATAAACCAGCCAATGCAGTTTTTCAAACATGCTGATTTATTAAATAGATTTTTTTCTTTTTTTTTTTTTTGCCATGAATATGTTGAGTAAACATTTTGCTGTCAGGTTTACCGCTAGACACCATCTCAACCACCACTTAGGATAGGATAACGTTTGTAAAAGCTAAAAAAACAACACTTGATTCTTTTTTGTCTCAGCCACAGTATCTACATTTAGATTAGTTTCAGAAATCTTTCCACATCCTTGTGAAGTTCTGCTGAACATTATTCATACATATGGCACGTTTGCAATAATCTTTTATTGTTGCCCACATGAGTAACATTGGGACGTAACAACAATACAATTTATAAATAAAGTTGTATTATTGAATAGTATTGAGGGAGCTAAAGATTAGGGTGATGGCAAGGAGGCCTCCCAACCTCTAAGACTTGAAGCTCAGCGCAAAAGATGAACCGTCAAATCATTCGTTTTACCTGTGGAGACACGTTAAACGTTTTGTGTTAAACTGTAAACAAAAAGAAATGTTTTTTTATAATCATTATTATTACTATTATTATTATTATTTATTATTATTATTAGTAGTATTATTATACCTCGTGTACATTTTTTAAAATCTTTTTTGGAGGTGCCGGTGTCACTTCCTGACAGAAACAAACTTCGTAGGTGAAAGAAAATAAATTGCTGCCTGAATTTGCCAGGGGTTTAATCATTATTTTGAGCTCAATTGTTTACCGCTGTTTTTGTTTCTCTAAACCTTCCCCATGTTCGTGTTAAAGTTTTTGAAACGACGGTTAAAATATTAGCAGTAATACATTTTGTTGAGCTTAACGCGACCACTTCTTGTTTCTTAGAAGCTACATGTCAGACTGGGAGAGCGTTCATGTTACTGCATCCTGTTAGTTTTTTGTTGTTTATGTCATCGGTGCGTGTCATATTATATCCAGAGAGCTCCTGCTTTCGGTTTATTTTGGCTCTAAAGCTGTGGTTCTCATCGTGTTTCAGTCACGGGCAATTTGGTCGCGCTGGAGGTTATCTTAGACCTTTTTTAAAACGATGAAGACACAATCAGAGCCGTAACGGTAAGAAGAATTGTCCGTTCACAGTATTGACGTTTAAAGGAGTTGGACGAGGTTAGAGCGGCCGCTAAACTGCCGGTAGCTAAATCACGCTGAAGTGGACAGATGTCTGGGCTGTGTTTTACTCATGGTGCTCATCACGAGTTTAATCTGAAGGCCTGCCGGGAGCCCAGCTCAAGGAGAGGAAGAAAATAATATAAAAGGTGTTGCCATATAAACCCAGATTCTGCTTTTCTTTAGTCCATTACCGCTGATGAACACTTGCGTGCTTACAGTCGGCGTATTCTGACCTGCAGAAAGTCAGTGCAGGGATGAAGATGATGATGATGATGATGAGGGATATTGGTGCTTTGCTCAAAGGGTTCGGCAATCGTTTCAGTTCAAGAGTAGCAGAAATGCAAATCTATCTGTTAATGGTTTTCTGGAAAAGTGAGTCGTCTATCAGTTTTACATTTGTCAGATTGGCCGAAATTTTTGCTACAGATCTGATGGGCTCTCATGTTTTGTTGGACTTAATGCTAAAATATATTCAATGATATTAATAAGTAATAATTAAACAGTAATCCTGATTTGGATGTCATTATGTTCTCAATGAAATGCACTTAAATGTTAGTAATGATGAAGAGTATTTAGCTTGTTAGCAGCGGCTCTGGTTTACTGTTGCTGAGCGTATATTTCATATGGTGCAAGTTTGGAGTAGGGTTGGATTTATTTTAAACAATTCACCAGATTATTGGTAATATTACATCAGACCAATAAAAACGCTTTTTTAATAGTTGGGCTTAATGAAATCATGTTTAATACTTGGGGTTAGCGTTGGATTATTTATCGTCATCATGAACATTTTCTATTCAGCGTTTGGATTTATTGTGACAACGATTGAATTCCAGTTAATAATGCCTGAAACCCCAAAAACTCACAGTATTGTTGGAAAGGTTAATTTTTGCTATATTTTCTCCAGTTTGTTCCATGAGAGCATCAAGAAATCTCAATAAATTCAAACATACGAGTAAATGCAGTTAATGTGCAGCTTAGTGCTAAAAATCACTTCTAACTGGTGTCCTGGAGAAACCTGTTTAAAAATGGGGATTTTCTTCATGTTTGTGGGGATATGATGACTGTGACACGCAGCCATGGAGTTACTTAAAAAGACTGGAGAGAAAGACGTTTTAATTAGGTTTTCATCATCATGTTTATTACCACATTAAATGACAAGAAATGTAAGTTTGGTTTTTTTTACGTTTAAAAGGTACCTTTGAGTAAACATGTTTCAGTTTAACATTATTTACAAACATTTAACACAAATCTATAATATAATAAAAAAATAGAAATAAGACTATTATTTCCACAGGTGTTACAATAATTAAACACATTTATCATTAAAGGTTCAACAATATCGTAAGCACAAATTAAAAGAATTAAAAGAACTTTGGCCGGATCATTCGACCTTTTCGCTAATATATATATTGTAACCTTTACAACGTGTAAGAGGAAAAAGAAACGGGAGCGCTTTTATTTCAGGCTTCCTTTGTCGCTAGGGTTAATAAAGTCTCCTTCAATCAAGTCAACAGACCTCACACAATTGATCCTGTTTTCTATAAGGACTCTTCAAATGTTTCTGTCGTTCACTTTCACTCTCAGCTGTCCGAGCATCCCTGGTGTCGTATCACTCAGTGTCTCTTCCTCTTCCTCCTCCTCCCACAGTCTCAGGGCTCACCATACTCAATGAGCGGACAGCGCAATGTCAGAGCGCTCTGGGCAAACTGCAAAGGGGAAGGAAGGCAAAACCAAGTATGCGTCGCTCAACTTGTTTGATACATACAAAGGAAAGAGCCTTGAAACACAAAAGCCTGTTGGTGAGTATCTGCCTCGTGTCACGTAGTTTCTCATGTGCGGGACGCTTTCAAGGGATGTGTGTTATTTCTGTCTGATTTATTATTTATTTTTTTTTTTTTGAGGGAGTCTGCTGCTTGCACCTTTGGGGAACAGATCTGCTCATTCACTCTTTGATTCTGTGTCGAACTTTGATGCATATATTTATTCTCTCTCTCTCTCTCTGATCTTTGTGGTATTTCATTCATCTTTCCGCTGCCTTTGAGTCTCTGTTTTTATAGCTGTTCATATATATTTACGGCTCCCCATTCAAAACACGAGAAACACAAATTGTAAATTACAAAAAGCATGGACTGGTAAAAAGAAGATGAATCATGCACGCAGTGAGCCTGTCTGTATTAGAGGCTTACTTATGAATGCTGGATGACCTTTGTGCTCCTCTCCCACTTTATGTTTTATTCAGAGGCTCCCCATTAGATCCAAGCAGACTTCCTTATTCCCAAAACGGCACACTTCCCTTTCAGGAAAACACATCTTGGCTTGTTGCGGTTGCCTGATTTAGAAAATGGGCTCTGTAAGCGTTGTCAGACTAAAAACCCGCCAAGATCGTAACCTTGGTCCCTCGCTGGAGTCGCATATTCAGCCGGGCTAGCAGCAAAACTCGATCCCTGCCGCTCACCTCGCCGTTACACCCAGCGGATCCCGTGGGTGTCACGTTTCACCGGTCCGTCCGTGCTAATGTCCCTCTCTCCCCACGTCAGTTCCCCCCCGCCATGGCCTGCAGTCTCTCGGTAAAGTTGCCTCCGCGCGGCGTATGCCACCACCTGCCAACCTGCCCAGTCTGAAGGCAGAGAACAAAGGCAACGACCCCAACGTCTCGCTCGTTCCCAAAGACGGCACAGGATGGGCAAGCAAACAGGAACCAGCAGACCCAAAGAGGTAGTGCCGACTCGGCGACTTTTAAATGTTGCTGTGAGCGGTTGTCTTCGAGCCAGACGTGACTCGCTCGCATCTTTTTCTTTGCAGTACCGATGCATTATCAGCACCGCAGCCGGAATCGCAGCAGCCTGTGGCTTCACAGACACCTGCGCCGACCCGCCCGAGAACCCCACCAGTTTCAGAGGTAGAACACGTGCACTGCTGTGAAATGAAAACCTCTGTTTGTCTAAGAAAACCCCACAAGCCTCCTGCGTGTTTGTGCTGTCCTCAGGCTCTGGCCCCACCTTCAACACAGGCCGTAGGGGTAAGGTCTTGGGCACAGGCCAGCGTTACACTTGGAACACAAGGGGATGGTGAGTCCAACTTTCATTACGTCCTTTTTTCCTGTAGGTTCTCTCTGTTGCTATTAAGCTGCCTTCCTCCCCCCGTTTTGCAGGTGGAAAGGGATCAAACCTACCATCGCCATTCTCTCGCGAGGAATTTCCCACCCTGCAGTCGGCTGGCGACCAGGACAAAGCTGGCAGAGAACAGGCCACTGCAGATCAGTGGTATGGGCCCGGACCAAGCCTCCGCCCCCAGAGTAAGCCATTCCCTTGATGCCGAATCGAATCCTGTTCAGAAATTGCTGCATCATAACGCGTAAAAAATGATCCAGACGCGCGTCCGAGGCGCCTTGTTAGGGGAATATGTGTAGTTGGGATTTGCATCTATTAAGATAATGTAACTGTGATTTTCCAAATTGGGGGGGTGTTTAGTGTTATCGTCCATTTATCGTTGCTCAATATATGATGATGTTGATTTTGGGCCATATCTCCCAGCCCTACTGTGAACGCACGATTACATGAGATGAGTGCTTTGTGTTCTTTGCTTCTGCTCCACTCAGACGTTACAAGTTGGCGGGACGGTGGGGGCCGAGCCTTGGCACCCACCCTGCCTGGGGAGGGGGCAGCAGAGGGGGGCACAGGTGGAGCGCTGGTGATGGATGGGGCAGCTGTGGTCCCTCCTCCAAACTCCCAGATGCCTCCTAGGAATCCCCCAGCAGGCAGCCCCGCCTTGCCCCTGCCCCAGCCCCCCGTGGGGCCCGGGTTTCCCCCATATCGAGGGATCATACCACCCTTCGTAAGTTTATTTTATTTTTTATTTCCTCTGTTTTATGTGGAACAGTACGTTTGACCAGACTCTTTTTTTTTTTTTTTTTCTCCCCCCTAGATGTATCCCCCCTATCTCCCGTTCCCGGGGCCCTATGGCCCTCAGGGGCCCTACAGGTACCCGGCACCAGGGGAAGGGCCCGTCCCGAGGTGTGTATCACCTGTTCCTTTTCTTGGAGACTGATAAAACCTGACTGGATGTTCTGTAACATAATGTCACAGAAATGCTGATCGTACAGTTATTAAATATTGCTGCTGCTACTGGACACGATTCTTTTTCCTTACACTTTTAACGAAGAGCCTTTCTCTCAGGTTCCCACGTGGACAGGGCGGTCCTGACAGGCCCCACGGCGGCCCACGGGATTCAGGAGAGGTGGTGAAACGGCCCTCCATCTTAAAGCAGGACGACCTGAAGGAGCTCGATGAGCTGGACCATGATGGAGATGATGGCTGGGCAGGTACAGAAAAAAAACCTTACTTACAAATTCACAAATTTTCAGCAGCTTTACAGGTGCTGTTGTGATTTTTGTTTTTAATCGACAAATCAGTTAAAGGGTTTAAAAAAGGTCAGATGTGAGGATAAAATCATTGAAAATGCTGCCAGATTGGCTCATTAGTGTCATACATTAATATTGTCTTTACATAAAAGTTTATGAACTCTGGTATATTAACCATGAAAATGGAAAACTTAAATATTCTTGGATAATTTGAATGGAAATGTTTTAGATTTTCTTAAATCTGCTTTTAGAGCAGCTCTTGATTTATTTTCCAGTCCCATTAAATTTCCCTTCTATAGCATCGCATTAAAAAAAAAACATTTTATTTACGCAACCGAGTGATTAAGGAGCCGATGGTATACTGTCAGTGAATAAGTTTGATGATTTCTAACACAGCATTTGTTGCTACTATCACATTTCCTGCCTGTCGAAGCTGAGAGGCTCATGCGGCTACCGCTCACTCAGTGAGTCGGGGGATCAGATTAATCCCAGTGATGACTGCTGCCGCCATTATTCACTCAGTGGGACGTCGGGTCCAAACGACGCTGAAGTAGTTTCTGTTTGAACAGGGGCTCACGAGGAGATCGACTACTCCGCCAAGTTGAAATTCAGTGACGATGAAGCAGATGAAGACGGAGACCAAGACAAGAAGGACAGCAAGAACGACTTGCGGTATGTGAACGACGCGGTTCGCGGTGCGCTTTGACGCGTATGATCACAACCCTGCTTTGACTCTAGGATGAAAGCACAGCTCATGGGTGGCACCGGGGTTTATTTCACGTTTGACTTTTCTCCTTAGTGAGCAGCAGAGGTCCCAGGATGCTCCCACTGCAAACTCTCACTCTCGAGCCTCAGACAGCGGCGGAGAAAGTCGTCACTCGCCTCCCTCTAATGCTGACGGCGTCCCCCAGCCCCCCTCCAGCAAGCCAGGAAGTGCCGAGGAGGGAAGCAGCGGCTGGGGAAACCAGGCGGCGCCGTCCAACTATCAGCTAGGGAGTCAAGCCGCAACAGTGAGTCACGCTGCTAAAACTCTGGGTTTTGTTGTCATATTGTAGCAGAGGCTGACGTCTGTTGCAGCAACCTTTTATGATACTTCTTAAGCATGTCCTGTAGATTCACCATGAGTCCTTTTAAGATGGCATGTCAGCTGTTGCAGAGTTTAATGAGATCAGAAGCTCAGGTGTGATCAGCGACTCCCGTACTGTACCGATCCCAAACGATCAGAGCCGCAGTCTGATACCTGTGATCGGACCCGGACCTCCGTGGTGTTTGCATGCTTGTGTCAGTGCAGATTATGGCTAACCGTGTCTGCCTGTATACAGGGGCGCAGGCCTGGATTGGGTGGTCCCCGGGAGCAGCCCTCCCCCCCACCTGGGCCGCTCCTCGGACAAGGGCCCTACTCCTATTATCGACAGGTAGACTTTTGAACCGGGCCTCGTAGATAAAGTCATTCCTCCCACGATCTCATCCACCGCCTGCAGTTCGCATCGTTAAGTCATCTTTGCGGGTGTATCTCAAGAAATTAGAATGTCAGCATAGTTTCAGTAATTTTATTAAAAAGAAATGTCTAGATATAGATTCATTTCACACACAGGGTTATATTTGAAGTCTTTGTTTCTGTCCACAATTCAGTTGGTCATGAAATTAGAAAATAAGACCAATAAAGATGAATTTTTAAACGTTGTTCTCTAGAAAAGTGTGTATTATGGTACATGTACTTGTTACTTAGCCAGGCTCCTTTAGCATGAATTACTGCATCAGTGCAGAATAGCATGGCGGCAATCAGCCTGTGGCTCTACTGTGGTGTTAAGAAAGCTCAGGTTGCTTTAAGCAAAGCCAGCAGATCATCAGTAGGTCAGGTCAGTTTGCTGGCCAATCAGGCACAGTGGTACCATAGTTCATGAACACAAGACTGTGGAACCTTGGTTTCCAAATTAAATACAGCATCTACTTTCTCCTGAAAAGAAAACTTTGGATCTCTGAGCGACAGCACAGTCCTTTTTCTCCTTTCTCCTATGTGTGGTGAAACACTGACTCCAGCTGCAGTCCAAGCCTTTAGAATATAAAGGGGTTTTTATTGTGCGCCTTTTTTTTTTTTTACCCCACTTCTTCCTTCCACTCAACTTTCCATTGATATGCTTGGATACAGTTCTCTGAAAACTAGCCTCTTTAGCAGGGACCTTTGTGGCCTGTCCATCAGAAGCTGTTCCCCATGATTGTTTGTCCTATCACATAATTTTTATATATCGCAAATCCCCGTTTGTCACTTTTGTTCCGTTTAAAAATTTTCAGAGAAACTCAATTTTGGGTTTTAATTCGCTGTAAGCCACATCAGTCAAAAGTAACATGAATAAATGCTTGAAATATATCCCTGTGTGATGTCACTAAATCACTAAAATGCATTTCATGTTCTAATTTAATGAGATGCACCAGTTTTATTTTTAAATCCTCTTTGTTTTTGTTTTTTTAGTTTTATCGCTGTTTGAAATTCCATTCATTGAACATTTTATCAAACACTCCAGCTGTGTCATCACCGGGATAAAACTCTGCATGGTTGCACATTACGCCTCTTTCTAACTCTCCAGGACCGGCCACACGGTCAGGGTGCCCCTCTTGGCCCGGTGAAGCCCGCCCCTGTCCAGCTGCAGCCCGGCTCAGTGGCTCCGGCCACCTCTCCCCAGCCTAGCCTGCTGGTCCACGGGGCCCAGGGCGACGACGAAGACGAGACCTGGCGTCAGCGCAGAAAGCAGTCCTCCACTGAGATCTCCGCAGCCGTGGAACGGGCCCGACGCCGGCGCGAGGAGGAAGAGCGCAGGATGGAGGAGGAGCGACGGGCCGCTTGCGCCGAAAAGCTGAAGAGGCTGGATGAGAAGCAGCAGCAGCAGCATGGCAGCAGCTCAGGAGCCGGCGGCGGCGGCAGCAAGACCCCCAGCCTCGATGGGAACTCGGCAGCCGCTACGGCCGGCAGCCCCACTCCGTCCGCCTCTGCATCCTCCCCGAACATCAGCCAGCCAGCCTCCCCGTGCGTGGACACCGAAGAACCTCCAGTGCTAGCAGCCCAGCCAGGGACCGGTACCGGAGCGAGCGACCGTCAGCGAGCCAGCAGCAACAGCAGCTACGACTCCAGCGCGGGTGAGTCTCAGAGGGAATCGCCCAAAGTCCTGTGTGGTTCATCTAGGAACGCTTTAACTGGTCTCCAACTTCTGTTCAGATGTCCAACAGTGTCCCCAGCCGGCGGTGTCCCAGTCCCAGCAGCCCATACTGGACGTCCCTCCATCAGTGGAGAGTAAGGAAGAGGCCGTAGGCAGCCCTCACGTCCGTGCAGGAGGTGGAGCAGAAAGGAGCGTCGAGCCGGTGAAGGTTGAGAGTTCTGGTGGAGGAGCGGGTCGTCAGGCCAGTGGTCCTCCCGGGCCGGGTTACTCCAAGTACCAGAAATCTCTACCGCCTCGCTTCCAGAGGCAGCAGCAGGTCAGGACCGGTCTTCTTTCAAATGTGACACAACTGCTGAAGTGCTTTTCGTTTTCTGACACAAACAAGTGCAACATTTTTCATAGCAATCACCAGAAGATCCGCATATTTCTTGTCTGAATCGACGTTCTCGCTGTAAAATATTCACCCTGTTTTGTTTCCTTTCTTTTTTTTTGTTCTTCAGGAGCAGCTTCTGAAGCAGCAGCAGCAATGGCAACAACAGCAACACAGCCAGGCATCCCAAAGTCAGCTGTCCCCCCAGCCCCAGGGGCCTCAAGGTCCCTCCCCAGGTCCGACCCCCCAGCCAGGCCCCGGGCCAAAGCAGGGCGGACCCCTGTACCAGCCTGGCAGTATGGTTCGCCCCCCGCCTCTGCCCATGAACTTTGATCCACGCTGGATGATGATGCCCTACATGGACCCTCGCATGATGCAAGGTCGGCCTCCTCCCATGGAGTACTATTCCGCCGGCATGCACCCGTCTGGTGAGTAAACGCAAGATTACCACAAACTGAATGATAAAAAAGCAATGTTTAAAAAAAACAATCTGACTGGCTTTACTTCTACAGGGCTTATTGGTCGTGAACGATCTGATTCTGGCGGCTCTGGCTCAGAACCTTTTGACCGACAGCAGCAACATCCGGGCCACCCTCACCGTGGGACTCCGCCGATGGACCCCAAGCTGGCCTGGGGGCCCGAGGTGTTCCCCGGCGGAGCGGAGAACCGCGGACTGACGTCTCCGTTGAGACAGAAGCAGGCCCTGGAGGAGGAGGATGTGGTGAAGGGACCCAGGCACGTTCTCTTCTCCCTGCACATTTAGGGTTCATTTATGTTGCTACAGTGCTTAGCAGAAGTATTCACATCCCTTTGAACTACTTCAGGTTTTGTCGTATTGCACTTAAATTCTTCCAAATATTTTAATCTGATTTTATCAACTCTAAGCAGTAGGGCTGGGCGATATGGATTAAAAAATAAATCTCAGATTTTATCATACCAAATCCGATTAATCGATTTTTTTCCTCCTTTTTGTTTCATAAAAAGAAATTAAAGAAATAATTTTAAAACCTTGCTTTTTATGTCAAGCATTTCGTCAGGGAGTTGACCTGAATGCAACTAAAAACAAGCTGTGAAACAGGCTTGTAAAACAAGATGGCAGCCGTGCCATTATAAACAATGAAAATATAACAAAACATTTGCTGCTAGTGGTATTACACATTGAGCTGAGAACAGGCTTCACTGCACTTGTGAACTTCAAACTAAGTTAAAAAAAAAGGAAATAAGTAAATGAAGTACCTCGTATTATGGTAAAAAAAAAAGTTTCCACTTAACAATATTTTGACAATAATTTTGCCTAAACATATATTCAGCATCACATGATGTTCTCTTCATGGAAACCCAATGAGTGTATTGGCAAAATAAAATCCTGATTTTCCAAAAATGAAATCTTAAAGAATTGTAAATTCGAATTAATCGATTAAATCGATTTATCGCCCAGCCCTACTAAGCAGTACATAAATCAGTAGTTGGCGGTTTTTTACAAGCAAGAATCAGTAACTACAGATCAGTGGGAAGTGGAGTCATCTTGCTATCTTAAAGATGTGGGTTTGATTCCAGCTTCCTCCTGCCGTATGCCGATGCACCACTGGGCAAAGTACCTAACCACAAGTTGCCTGTGTAGACATTTGTGAGTGAGTGAGCCTGTGTGAACTGATGAATGTTGTTTGATTAGAACGGCGCTGTATAAACTTGGTCTACACACCATTAATGTTCAGCTCCTTGGGTTCTGGCTGTTTCAACAGGGAGTGTTTTCCTGTCGCACATCCAGAGAATTACACTTTTGGCTTTGCTTTGCAAAAGAGTTCAAGCTGAGTCAACTTGGATGGAGAGGTTCTGTAAACCGCAGTCGTCAGTTGTTGCACTTGAAGCTTCACACCAGGCTCAGAATATCGATCAGCGTCTCAGAGGTTTTCCACCTGGATTGTCTAGCATTTAGCTCTATCCAGCTCCCCACAGCATCATGCTGCCAAATCCATGTTTCACAATGGTTTGTTTATAGTGTTTTGCATGTCAGTCAAAAAGTCCAATATTGGTCTTTTTGAACTTAGTTATTTCATTCTCCTCCTACCTGACCGGAGCTGCTGCTTCCTCATATTTATAAATCTGGGGACTGGTTGTAGCTGTCTTACATCAACCACTCTCCTCTTGGCACTCCTCTCTAAAGGTCAGGTTGCTGGTTAGTTATGCTGTCAACAGATTGGATCACACATTTGGCGTCTCTGTTTACTAATTTGTGGACTTCTGAAGCAATTGGCTCCTTTATTTATAAAATAGGAAAGACTTTTTTCTTTCACTTAACATTTGTGCTACTGTGGTTTGGTCCATCAGGTAAAATATTTTGATGTTTGAGCTGCATATAGTATGTGTCAGTGGAATATGTTAGTAGGAAAACATGTCCATCACTAGTAACCAATAAAAAAAAAAGTTTGAGGGGTGCGAATATGTTTGCTAGGCACTGTAGTTACAGCTGTCATGATGACTGATTTTAGCCACTCTTGTAATTAGTGGCAACTTTATTAATTTTCTTAAATTATCTGCACATTATTTGATTTCAATTATTTTGTAAAATTTGAACTTGTGTTTCTCCCCTTAGAAGTGACACTCCTCCACACCGCCTGCGAGATGGTGGATCATCATCGGGGACCTCCAGTCAAACGCCTCCTCCTCCTCCTGTTGGTGTGCAGGTTGGCAGCCAGGGAGGTGCACACCATCCTCATCACTACATTGGAGGGCGGGGCAACTACAGCAACTTCCCCGACCAGGGTGCGAGGATGCCTCCCCACCCGCAGCAGAGGCCGGGCGACAGGGGTAACCAGCCCCACGGCTTCGCCCATCCAGATGACGGGGCTCCTCGAGGACCTCAGCAGGTGCAGATATGGGGAGCCCCGCATCCTCATTACGATCGAAACGGGCGTGCAGATCTGCCCGCCGTGGAGGGCAACTCTCATCTTCCCCACCACCACAGCCACCACCATCAGCAGCCTCAGTTCCCCCTCAACGCCCACAAAGCGGAAAACAGCCGCGACAGGGTTGCCGAGGCCCCCGCCAAGAAGACGGACTCTTCTCCACCTCTCCACCAGCCCTCCCTGTCATCCTCGTGCTCCTCTTCCTCCTCCTCCTCGGCCAGGGAGGACGGGAAAGCAGCCCAGCATCATCCCCCGCCCCTTAGGGAGGGCGAAGCCGGCGGGAACTCTGGTGAACGAGGCGGCAGCGGCGGCCATGCCGGCACCAGTCACCCAAAACCAGACAAGTCAGGCCCCGCCTTTCTGGCCCATTCTAGCCAGACTCCTCTTCACCACGGAGGTCCAAACCAGACTCAGCAGCATCCTCACCCTAAATCAAACCAAAGAGGGGGGCGCGAGCATAAAACGGAGACACAGTGGGGCCCGCGGCCTGGAAGCAACAGCGCGGGTGGGGTATCCTCCCACGGCAGGAGGGGCAACAACGCAGGAGGAGGGAGCAACCCCCGCGGAGGAGAGGACTCCAGTACTCCATCAGACCACAAACCCTCGAACCAGACAGGAGGCAGCAACCCCACCAAGAGGGCTGGTCCAATCAAGAAGCCCCTGCTGAAGGAAATGAAGAGGGAAGGAGGGGATGCTGATGGGGGAGAAAAACCAGTGAAAGACAAGGAGCCGGACGGTGGCCAAGCCATCTCCATGAAGCAGGAGGCCTCTTCCACGTCCCAGAACACCTCGCTGGCAACAAAGGAGGAGCAGAACCATATAAGTAAAGCCAGGAGCGGAGGAAAAGAACGGCCCCCTGGAGGTGGAGGAGGGTCCGGCAGAGGGTCCAAAGATGTGGACTCGTCATCTTCTGGGTTTTCCTCCAGGAGGGACAGAGAGCGCTCCTTTGACAGAGGCGGGGGCTCCCACCACCCCGGAGTGCCCATTAAAGGGGGCAGGCCTAATCGGGGACGAGGAGGAGAGTTCTACCGCGGCGGCCGTGGCTACAGGGGGACCTACACCGCCAGCGCCGGACCCACGGGTGGAGGTCGGGGTAGAGTGGGTGGTAGGAGCGGGCGAGACTACCGCTCATCAGTGGGCGGAGGCCACCACCAAGAAGCCAAGGGAGACGGATCCGGTGTACGGCATGGTCAGGACCGGTCTCAGCACAACCCCGCCAGAGCAAGAAACCGCAGCGAAACGCGCAGCGAGGGGTCCGAGTACGAAGAAATCCCCAAGAGGAGGCGGGAGCGAGGCTCAGAAACGGGCAGTGAGAGCGGGGGCAGCGTCCTCGGCCACTCGGACAAAGAAGACCACACAAAACCCGGTTCCAAGAACTGCTCAGAGAGTGTCAGCGCCCCCGGAAACATCTCTTCAGCGCCACCTAGAGTTTCTCAGGCCCGCGTCTTTACTCCCCGAGGAGTGCCCTCTAGGAGGGGCAGGGGGGGAGGAGGTGCAGGGGGAAACATGTACAGGGGCAGCGGCAGCATCGGGGGGCCAGCTGGGGGACAACGGGTCGGACATGGCCCGGGTTCTTACTCTGGGGCCTCCAAGTCCACATCTTCAGGCCGGAAACAGCAAGGTCCACCTCAGAACTCTGGACCTAAAGATCTGGGTCGAGCAGGGGGAGCAGGAGAAAAGAAGGACAAGGTGGTAGACGGAGGTCCGAATCAGGGGGCCAACCCCCCTCCGCCATCTTTGCCTGCCACAACTCCTCCTGCTGTGGGGTCCACTGAGAACGGAGGAGTGGTGACCCATCAAGCTTCGACCAACCCTGCCCCAAACCCGGCGGGCCCAAACGCCCCCGCTCATCCCGCTAACCGGGGCCAACCCCCTGGTGGGTTCGAGAGACCCCCGAGGCGCCGCCGTCATAGCCGTTCTCAGCACCAGCAGGACAAGCCCCCCCGCTTCCGCAAGCTGAAGGAGCGAGAGAACGCCGCGCGCATCAACGGAGGCGTTGGGGTCATCGGCGGAGGGAGAGCGTCGTCTCCTTCCCTGAATGCAGTGCAGGACAGCAATGGCGCCCCGGTCGCCGCTCCAGTTCCAGGAAATGGGCAGAACGCCAACCACAGCGCCGCCCTGACCACCACCACCAACAACAACAACAGCAGCAGCAGCAGCACTGGTGGGCAGCTCAACAACGCCAACAGCCACCACCACCACCACTACAACCAGAGCAACGCCGGTCCGGCCCACCCCCAGCACCACCACAACCACGGAGCCAAGTCTCCCGACTTCACCAACCAGAACTCAGACCAGGCCAACGAGGAGTGGGAGACCGCCTCGGAGAGCAGCGACTTCACCGAGTTCAGAGACAGGGAGGCGGGCGGAGGGAAATCCTACGGCTCCCACCATCACCACCACCCGGGAAGAGGCGGCGGGGGCGGGGGGGGAGGCGGAGGTCCGGTCGATCGAGACATGACCGGTAAAGAGCCGTCGGCGAATAAACGAAGCTTCTCCAGCCAGCGCCCTGGGATGGAGCGACAGAACAGGAGGGTCAACGCTGGAGGAGGCGGAGGCAGAGGTCCCCGCGGGCCCCCGGGCGGGGGCTCCGGCGTGCCTGCGAATGGAGGGGGCAATCGTGGGGAGAGACGCGGCAACTGGCCATCACCGAAAAACAGGAAGTGATGGGAGTATTAAGATGTTTTATTAGACGCCACCCTTCATCTTAACCCCTTCTGATCGATTCTTCACGGCTTCTCTGTCGACTCCCCTAACATTAGTGGACCGTGCTTCACCTCCGCTGACATCTCTTCCTTTCACGTCCTCCTGCGCACCGTCCGTTGTTCTCACCTCATCTCTGTGTTCTGTCTCGCTCTCCTCTCGTTCATTAACTCACCACCACCACCACCTTTTTTTTTTTTTCCTCCCCCTACCCTTCAACAAACACGCCGTGGTCTGATCTGAGAAGGCATGTGGCTGTGTTCACTCATGCTCCACAATTACTTGGCTCTACAAGCACAAACATGGCATCTTTAAGAAGACCCGCGTAATCAAAACGTTTGCTTAGATTGCCTGAAAATGTTTGGATTGGGTTTGTTTTAAGAACATTTCCACCCCAGTCTGGCCTTGGGTGGGACTCGGGGAGTAAAGGTCTGCATTAGTTTCCTCATAGAGGCAGAACCCTCCTTTTTAATAACTTCATACCTTCCGAGGTCGAGTTTTCTGCTGTTTTCCCGGTTTTTTTTTTTTTTTTGTTTTGTTTGCTTACTTTGTTGCATTTTTAGTTGGATTGCTCCCTCAGTCCATTCTGTACAGCAGGTGATTAAATACTTTGCCACTCATTTCCCCCCCCCCAATTCCTCCATGAAACGTTTGTCTGGTTAACTCCTCGGTGCTCACCTCCACCTGCAATTGATTTGTTGTTAATATAAGTGTTTCTGTTGCTTGTTCAGATAGAAGGTGTGAATTTTTATTTTTGCTCTAAATTGTTAACCTGCTCTGACATTTCATTTGTTATCCGTTTGCTCCTGTTTGCTCTCTTGGATTTCTTTCCCTGGCCTCATCGTAGCAAAAATCCTCTCCTGCAGAAATGCTGCAGACTGCAAAACTTACCCAATAAATATAGTTTGATCAAATTTGTTTACCCTGTGAGGACTGTATTGATAGCATGATGGCTTTATTTTAACAACCATTATTTCCTCAGTGACCAGCTTTTTTTTTTTTGTGCGTTTTATTTTATTTTTATTTTTTTTTGTCTTTCTTTCTGACCCCTCCCGCAAATTTAAATGCAGTCAATTCTGACAGGGGGGGGGAGAGAAAAAGATCCCCAATCTAAACGCTGGTCAAGATGTTTAATGCAAATGTTTATTCTTCAGTAGATTATTGAATATGTTCTAATAAGCACTCCTTGTAGAATAATTTCTCTTTTTTTTTTTTTCTTTTTTTTTTGCGGTAACGTGCTCGGGGATGTTACAGGACGGGTTTCGCTGTCCGGGCCCACAGAACGGACCCAGTGTTGTACTTTTTTTTTTTTTTTTTTTTTTAAAGCCCCCCTCTCTGCTGTCATGGGCGGCCCCCCATGCAGAGATCCCTCCTACCTAGAAGGACTCGACGTCTGAGGAAAGCGTAATTTCTCAGAGAGCGCACGCGCAGCCGGGGGCCGTTAAAAGCA
The DNA here is from genome assembly GCF_011125445.2 of Fundulus heteroclitus. Classification (NCBI taxonomy): domain Eukaryota; kingdom Metazoa; phylum Chordata; class Actinopteri; order Cyprinodontiformes; family Fundulidae; genus Fundulus; species Fundulus heteroclitus. The sequence continues at coordinate 21,250,826 of NC_046373.1, read as the reverse complement.
GAGCGCAGGACAATGCCCAACGTGTGACGCGCGTTCCTCTTGTGCAGTTCGCACGGTCCGTGTGACTTTTTACTTGCAACAAAAAGAAAAAGGAAAAAAAAAAAAGAAGAGAAATGGTGACCTGGAGCGATGTAGGATTACACTCATTAAAAAAGTAGTTTTTATCACAGCTAGGAGACGTTAAAGCAGCTTATAACAGCATCCAAAGTGAACTAAAAATGATTTCCTTTGCATCCATTCTGTCACTGCTGTAAGTTGGGGCTCTGTTTGTTTACTGACAATAGTTTGAAGATTGTCTCTGGGATGTTGTGAGTAGGGCATTTGACGAGTTGTGTGTGTGTGTGTGTGCGTGCGTGCGTGCTCGTGTGGATGTGTGTTTTCTGGTGTTAATAACTCGGGGAAGGGGGGGGGGCAGGGACGGGAGGGGTGAACGGCGAGCACTTTTCTGCCTCGTTTGCCCTCCCCTCCCCCACATGTGATTTAACGGATATAAATCTTCTTAAATACATCCACATGTATACATTCAGCCGTGTGTATATGTTCAGCATCCAAATGAAGACGTGGGGAAAAATGTCACTTTTTGTGTGCGTGTGTAATTTAAAGCATCTCTTCAAACAGCAGGCGAGTGAAGCTGGCACGTTTTTTTTTTTTTGTTTGTTTTTTCCACTCTGAAATTCTTCTTAGCATGAAAACACCGCCGGGTGCTGCTTGCATTGCCTGTTACTGGTTTATACGTTGGTAGCTGTACACTTAACACTGGCTCAAAGAGTCTCTCATCCCTCCTTAACGTTGCCGTGCACATTGTTGTATGTACCCATGTTAAAAAAAGAAGAAAAAAAAAAAGATAAACGCGAGTGGTGTATTCCGACGAAAGATCTCTCAACGATTGTATTATGTTTCCAGCGTTAACCGAGGTACACAGAGTGGTTCAAGCTGTTTTTAGCGTTCATGGTTTTTAGTAAAAAAAAAAAAACACACAAAAAAAAGGAGCCGTAATATACACACATGTATGTATATTGGTATGTATCTAAGTTTTTGTCTACCCCCAACTTACATTCCCACAAACAAATGTTGCAATTTTTAGTTCAAGGGAGCAATGTACAAGCAGAGAAGTGTCTTATTATAATAAAGTTATAAAGAGAAGGCAAAAGTTAAATAAACTACTTTTGATTTAATGGAAAACAATTGCAAGTCTCGTTATTTGCAAGTCTCGTTATTGAAGTGGAATAAAGTTTTCTCTGCAACCATGAAAAAAAAAAGGGGTTCAGGAAACAAAACGGGCAGACGAGCACCTGTGCTTGTGTAAATGACTATGTCACTGAAGTTAAGTTAGGTAATAAAATTAGAGTGAAACTCATTTTTACTACAGTGACGTTACCACAGTCCCGCAGACTCATCGATGACCTTAAAAAAAAGAAGAAAAAAAAGGGGTTAAACCACAAAAAGTATTTTCTGTTGGCAAAGTGCTGCATCCAAACATGGAAATGGAAAGTTTAGTGGAAGGAAAAGGTCTGCAGTCAGATACCTGGATATTTTTCCTCCCTCTGCTGGCGCGCTTTAAGAAGATGTTTAATTTTCTATTCAGACTACCAAATCTACCTGGACCTGTTTCCATCAACTTGACTGGCCAGAAAACAGCTGAGTGGCACCATAGTCTGATCTCCATGCAGCTGAATTGGTGCAGTAATTAATGCTAAAGGGGCCCCAAACAAGTATTTAAACTACTCAACAGTGCACATGGATGTATATTCAGTACTCTTAACATTTCTGATAATAAAAGATCTTGTTCAATATTTTAACCGTCTAAATCAATGACTTTTAGTTTGAGTTGTCTGTATTTCTGTTTGATTTATGTCCTCATATTCTGACAAAGTTGAATTGATGTTCCTTTTTTAGTCATTTTAATTTATTAAGTGTTAATATGTTGAACTGAGATTTTTAACCTATTTTCAGAGCAGTAGATGCCTTAGGTTCTTCCTAACTACTAAAATAGTCTGCATCATGGTTTAACTACTAAAGAAGTCCTCACGGTGGGTTTGTTCTAGGTCTGAATAGATACTATTTTCCAAAACTTGTTTATCATCCAAACATCCATACTGTAATGTTTGTGATCTTCCAACCGGTCTGTCCATCCTCCTCATTCCACTCAGTTTTTTTTTTTTTTTTTTTTTTGGCAGGTTCTGCATTTAAAAACTGCCTACTTTAGAAGCATCCGCTGTATATCCATTTATGTTTTTTTTGTATTTTTGCTTTAAAATGGACTGAGACAGGGCTAAGAGGACAGGAAACGAGTCAGAAAAAGTAAAGTTTTACATGGAAAATGTGTAGGAACCCAGTTGCAAAAACGAGACGATGAAATCCCGTATTAGAGCAAAATATTATTTCCAGAAACTCCTAATTAAATTTTCGGATTTAAGGCTGTGCAAAACTACACGTGAGAATAAATAAAGCAGTCAATACACAAGTCTTAAATTTGAATGTTGGCACTGCTTGTGTGACTGGAAAGAAATGACGCCTAAAACTCAAAAAGTGGTGACGTCCCTTTCAATGACATGAACTGAAAAAATCATTGCATGGGCTTTGAGTTTCAGCAATTTACTGAAAACAGTTTCATATTTAACTGCAAAAATAAAACGAGGAACACACCTCACCCGACTGGGTCTATATGGAAAAGAGGGTTTTCCATACAGTAGTAGTTGTACTGGTTCAAGGTGGATCTTGTTGAAATTTAAAGGGATTTAGAGGTTTTCTGACCATGTCCCACTTGTAGAAGATGGTTTGCTGACCACATCCCAGTTTTAGAAGAGCCTGGAGCAGAGTAAGAACTCTGGAGTGACTGCACATCCGTTCTGCCTGGGAAATGCCATTGGATTCCCTTGAAGGGATGGAAGACGGTGGATGAGAAAAAACAAAACACTTTTAATGTTAAAACTGCACATAAAGTTGGTTTTATACCAGAGGTGCTCAACTTCCATCGTCAAGGGCTGGTTCACTGTGAGTAAAGTAAACAAACAAACAAAAAATAGACTTGATTTGGGCTTCAGATTAATTAGTTTCTTTGTTTTGCCGTAATTGGCAAAGGGAATGTATATAGTGTTTTGAATTTAAAATTAGTTTACAAGTCCTTTTTAAATATATCCATAGTAAATCGTTTAGTAAATTATAAGAGCAAACTCAGCTTTGGGGGCTGCTTCCAGACGTTTAAATGGTTTTGGAAACCGTACAGGGAGGATACGTTTCACCCATATTGGTGTTGTACTACCGGAAGCAAACACCAGGGGGCAGCAGCGAGCCACCAGCCTCTTCAGGGAGAAGAAGAGCCTGCTGGGTGAACCGGGAGGGGGTGTCCATTTTATTTACACTTGAGAGAGAGAGCTCTGTAACTGTTAATCGGCTTTTCTTTAGCTCTAAAAGTTAAAAATACAGGTACGTGTTCATTTTAGTTGGACGTAATATGTAACCGAAAGCAGCGAAAAGCTGAGTATAAGCGGTTTCGAGGGGAAGCCGGTCTCGACGCCGAGGCCTGTTTTCTGTCGCTGCGCCATTAGCCGTTTTTATTTTAGCTTAGCGAGCTAACGCTGGCTTCGTTAACCACCGCGGCTACATACACCACGTATTCACAATTGAAATCAACGGCAGTTAATTTAAACATTGCGATGCGTTTTGAAGAAATTAAATGTTTATTAGCGGTTGGTTTTTACAAGAAACCGGCCCCTTAAGAGAGAACGGTTAGCCGGACACTTAGCCGTTTTAGCTCCGAACTGATAGCTTAGCACACGGGTGATATATTTCACATCGCATACTTTATTTTCACCTTTGACAGAAGCATTTTTGGTCATTTTAATGAGAAAATTAATACATTATGTACAGACAGAGTGTGTTGCATTCACTTAACATTGGCGGAGAAGGAGAAATTCCATAAATCTTTTTAATTTTTTAAACCAAAGATTAGCTGCTCGGGCTTAACATTTGTTACTGTAAGGTTTATGTGTTCTAGCAGATGTTGTAACTAGACTAACCAGAAATCTTCCTGATTACTGTGAAGGTTGTGATCGCCTGGATGATGGGGCGTTTAACGCTTGTGTTGCGCTTCCTTCTGTAGGCATTTAGAGATGAGCAGCTCAGAAGAAGTGTCGTGGATTTCCTGGTTCTGTGGACTGAGGGGAAATGAGTTCTTTTGTGAGGTAAGTGAAAGTTCAACCAAAAGAAGTTGCCACTGCTTCACTTGGTGATGTTGATCTCCTATAACTTTATATTAAAACTAAGACTAAGATTTTACTTTAGTCTGATTCCCCTCGTGGTTCTGATCCTGTTTTGGCCAGACACCCTGTAGTAAACTTAATGACTCTTGATGAAACTTTTACATTGAGTCCCTGTTTTTTATGCAGTGTACAGCAGCTCTGCAGCTTTTAGACGTGTCTGCTTCAACGCGCCTGAATCAAATTGACGGCTTGCCAAGGAGGTAGAAAAGTCATTTGATTTGATAAAAGGTGGCTGACACAGGCTCCCAACGACTGGTGTTTAAGGCCCCTGTTGTACACGATTCATACACTCTGGGAGGGGGACCTATAGATTCTAAGTATTTGTGAATATTATTGCAGGTCTGTTTTATGCTGAAAAAACAATAAAAAGGCAAAACTGTCTTTTTATGACTGAAAGGGGTTGGGGTTAGTCCTAAACGGCATCCGTCCGGCACACATCCCTTTGACCATCATCTATCTGTACATACTTCATCGCCCAGCTGTCTATCGGCCCATTTATACGGGCCTGCCCCCCCCCCAATCCAACCAACCAACCAACCATCTTTCCATTATTTATCCTTACATCCCTTCTATCCATGTGGTTAACCATCCATCCATCCATCTATCCAACAGTTTGATCCTCCTGACTCTCCATCCATCCTTCAATCCCTCCTTCTAGCTGTCCATCTAACAGCTCATCCCTCTGCCCTTCCATTTATTTATCCATCTGTCGTCAGTCTATTTACCCTCCGTTACACTTATTTGTCTGTTGTCTATTGATTCCTCCACTCCCTGCTTTTTTTTCTTCAAATAAAATCCAGTAATTAGCATAAAATAGTGGAGAAAGAGCGTGTTGCTCTGAGGAACTGAGTAAGTTCCTGGCCCAGTCAGGTACCCTGATGGGATGGAGCCTGGGAAATAAATCCTTTCAGGAAATTTCTTCGCTAGTGAATATCCCACAGTCGACTTTTAGCGGTGTTTAGTGATGTCCAAATGAGGCGGTGAACCACTTTATCGGTTGTATTTAGCAACAAAGCTTTTATTTCAGTGACGTGTAGTGATGAAACGATGTAGCCCAGGGTCTTAAAATGATCAACTGGTTCATAGAAGTCAAGGCTTTAACTGGTAAATGTTTTTAAAGATTCATTAAACGTCTAAATGACGTTGGAAACGTTGGCTTTTTTTACTCGCGGCCTCTTGGTTTATGATCCGTGGGCTTAAAGGATTAAGCCACGCGAACTGATACGTTGAATCAGGAGATTTACAGTAGACGTAGAGATAAGATGAACAGCCAGGCTTGGACTGGTGATGAGAAAAGACGCGTGACGGCGACTTTGGCTGGACGGCTCGTCTTCACAGCCATAAAAGTAAAGAGGCAAAAACGCTTTTCAAGAAGTGGAGAAACAAATGGAACGGAAACGATGCTTACGAGGCAATGCGCGGTTTACTTTATTCTAGATGCAGATTTTGACTTCCTCTGTTTAACTGAACTTCAGGTGGACGAGGACTACATCCAGGACAAGTTCAACCTGACGGGCCTGAATGAGCAGGTTCCTCATTACCGCCAGGCCCTGGACATGATCTTGGACCTTGAACCAGGTCTGTGGTCTCAGTAAAGCGATTCTTACCGACTTCATGCTTCATTTAATCCTTCTAAGACCCGGCAGAAGGATTAAAGGAGCAGTAGATGTTGACTTTCATCTGTTGTGCTTGTTTGAAGTCATTTTTCTCTCTGATCCTAACTCTTAACATGACAAGTCTTTCATTTTCAACTCTTTAGATTTGTTTTTTTACTCTAATGAACTTATTTTTTCAGCCTGAAACATTTAACACTGAAACGTTTCTCTGCTGTGTCCGTCTTCAGACGAGGAGCTGGAGGACAATCCCAACCAGAGCGACCTGATCGAGCAGGCGGCCGAGATGCTCTACGGCCTCATCCACGCTCGCTACATCCTCACCAACCGAGGCATCGCACAGATGGTAGGTGCCGCTCAAGCTGATGTGACGCCGCCTTTGCTCCCCGTTTCCACCGGGCTTAATGGATAATTGTAAAAAAAATAAATAATAATAATTTAATGGATGTACAGCAACAGTTGTTACGAGCACCTGGGAATCGGTAACGTATCGCTGTTTAAAATCTATATTAAACTGTTAATATCAAATAAGTGCAGCATCAGTTGCTCAATCGTTGCCAGATTATCAGAGTAATGCAACAAATGAGAAAGAGGATTTGGCTCCAAATACAATCTTGTACAAAAATGACTTTTTGTGCAGCTTCTGTAAATTTCTTGTTCAGTCCTATTCATACAATGGAGGCTGAGAACTGTTTTAATATCATTAGAGTCAAATTAAAAAGATTTCCATCCATCCATCCTCTTCCGCTTATCCGGGGTCGGGTCACGGGGGTAGCAGCTTCAGTAGGGAGGCCCAGACGTCCCTCTCCCCAGCCACTTGGGCCAGCTCCTCTGGGGGAATCCCAAGGCGTTGCCAGGCCAGCCGGGAGACATAGTCCCTCCAGCGTGTCCTGCGTCTTCCCCTGGGCCTCCTCCTGGTGGGACGTGCCCGGAACACCTCTCCAGGGAGGCGTCCAGGAGGCATCCTGACCAGATGCCCGAGCCACCTCAACTGGCTCCTCTCAATGTGGAGAAGCAGCGGCTCTACTCTGAGTCCTCCCCGGATGACTGAGCTCCTCACCCTATCTCTAAGGGAGAGCCCAGACACACTACGGAGAAAACTCATTTCAGCCGCTTGTATCCGGGATCTCGTTCTTTCGGTCACGACCCAAAGCTCGTGACCATAGATGAGGGTAGGAACGTAGATCGACCGGTAAATCGAGAGCTTCACCTTTTGGCTCAGCTCTCTCTTCACCACAACGGATCGGTACAGCGCCCGCTTCACAGCAGACGCTGCACCATAACCCCCCCCCAACACACACAAACACACTAAATGAAGTTGCAGCTATGTAGTGTATTGACCAAAGACCACCAGCAGAGGGTGCTGTATGCCTTTAAATGGGACTTTTGGAGTAAAGGAGAAACTTTGCTGCAGTACAGACTATTAGGAGATGTAGGAAGCTGCTCTATTAGACCTAAACCTTCCAGTACAGCCAGACGGATTCATTCCTCATGAAAAGATGCTGCAGGTCAGCCCGTTTAGTGCGTACGAGTTTACAGCCTCATCACGCCTGGTGTCGGCCAGTTCAGGCCAACCTAAAACCAGCAGGTATTGAACCAAGTGCTGGATATAAAGAATGGAGAAAATCGATAGAGAAATCATTAATGATTAAATATTTAAAACAAAAATGGAGGAAAAGTCAAACTAACATGCTTTAAACGTAGAACAGTGTACACCCAAAGGTACCGGCAGGAACACGCCGGACAAAGATGGAAGAAAATCTAAATAAAATATTCAGCTTATACCGGGTTAGCAGCCAAACGAAGCTGAGTCGGCCTTTCTGATGTTTACATCAGAAATGGACATGTACAGGAGGAGAGATGCTGCGGCACCGACGCCTGGTTCTGTTTCCTTAAGTCTGAAATCCACCGCAGGATCCGGTGGTTCGTTTAGCTCGTCACCTTTCCTCCTCCTTTTCCTAAAATAAAAATAAAGATAAATGGGTGCGTGGCTAAACCTTAGCGCTGCGTCTAGCTTTTCTCCAAGCAGTAAGCCAGCAGCGAAGCATGTTAAATAATCTTAGAAACTGTGGCGTAATGTCGTCTTTTACCGTAGAAAAAAGGCAAATCTTTGCTCCAGTGTTTCTTTTTGTCCAGGTTTAAAATGTGATGGTGGAGAAATTAGATGTAAAATGCTTTAAAGTCAGATTTAAAAGTTAAATCTCGTCAAGTTGACTCTTTGTTTTTTTTTTCTTCTTCTTCTTCTTCTTGTTTTCTTTGATCAGCTGGAAAAGTACCAGCAGGGAGACTTTGGATATTGCCCACGAGTATATTGCGAGAATCAGCCCATGCTCCCCATCGGTGAGTTAAAACGATGCTCTGTGGCTTCTGACAGACGAAACACGACCACAATTAAATAAATAAATTTATTTTGCTATGGTTGAACCTGTTTCCTTTGTTAAAGTTATGTTTTAGTGAAGGGTTTAACTTGCAGTGGATCAAATGAATGCTGTGACTGTTGGCTGTCCCCTGTGTCTCTGCGCTTCAAGCTCTTTGCCTCTCTTCTTCTTCTTCCTCCTCCTCAGGCCTGTCGGACATCCCAGGAGAGGCCATGGTGAAGCTCTACTGCCCTAAATGTATGGACGTCTACACACCCAAGTCCTCCAGACACCACCACACAGACGGCGCCTATTTTGGCACCGGCTTCCCCCACATGCTCTTCATGGTTCACCCTGAGTACCGACCCAAGAGGCCCGCCAACCAGTTCGTCCCACGGTTAGTAAGACTTACTCGGCGCGGTCGTTGCTTGATTGAAGTTAGAGCCGTTGTTTAATCTTTATATGAGCCAGACACTCAGCGGGGGTTTGTTTTTGTACGCGTTGGTGGGATTTAATGGGAAAAATTAGGTTCATGGCTGAAAAAACCGCCTGTTATAGTACAGAGGAAATTAATCCAACGATGATCTACAGCAAAAAGTGCATAAATATTTAATAAATGACAGTAAATACTGAGAGCTTTCTCTGAGTTCCTTCAGCTCTCTCTAAAGTCTGGCTTCATGCAGCACTAGTCCTGTTTTTTGGTTATAAGAACCATAGGAAAAGCTTTTTTATTATGAGGCTAAAGTGCTGAGTCACTTTTCAGGCCTGCTGAGTCAACAAGAAACCAGGTTTTAGGTTTTCCGTATAAACGTTGAATCTGGAGACGGTTTGAGTCCCAGATTACAGGAAGTGTAGAAAATGAGATGGAATGTGGAAAAAAAAAGACTTTACTGCCTGTCCTGTTTGTTAGAAGTTCTTCACTCGTCTATCTGTCCATGGTTCTGTCCATTATGTCCAACCATCGACTACTCTGTCCATCAGGCTGTCCTGCCATTTTTGTCCGACCTATGCTTCACTGCTTGTCTGGTCGTCCATCCATCCTTCTGTTGCTTTCCTTACATCTTTGTCCATCGCTTTGTCCATCCATCCATCCATCAGTCAGTCAGTCTTGTGTCAAACTCAAGGCCTGGCGGCTGAATCTGGTCCGTCAAGGCAATTCATCCTGTCCTGAAGAGCCTAAAAAAGGCCTATCATGTCATAAAGTAGAGGCATATATCCTTTTAAAGTGTATAAAGTTGCTAAAACTGCCTCCTGTAGAAAATGTTGATTTATTTTTATTTATTTTACTGTGTAGTAACAGCATCCTGCCACTAGATGTCAGTTTTCCCCACAACACATTAAAACAACCCAGAAATGTCCAAAGAGAGAGACAGTGATGCAGAATGAGTTTAAAGTGTAACTCACCCCAATATCAACTTTTTTTTTTCCAGATAAACTGTTTAAATTGGGCCTAATGGTATTAGTTTTATGTTACTGTGAATTTTTTTTAACATTTTTATGTGAACTGGAATGAAATCAAAAGTGTCATCTATACAGGAGCACCCGTACAGATGCCCTCATGATGCCAAAGTGTCCCCATATAGAAACTAGTTTGGCACCCCTAACCGTCCGTTGCCTCATTCTTAAAAATAAGAAGTTTCTACCAAATCTCTAAAACTATCAGTGTGTGATCACGCGTAAAGGGGAAACGATTGACGCCGCTACAAACCGCCTCCATTCCTCTTTTTCCGATGTTGAACGTGTTTGCTGTCCCTCAGCGCTCTGTTTGTCTCCTGCAGGCTGTACGGCTTCAAGATCCACCCCATGGCCTACCAGCTGCAGCTGCAGGCCGCCTCCAGCTTCAAGAGCCCCGTCAAGGCCATCCGCTAGGAGCGCCCCCCCCCCCCCCCCCCCCCCCCCATGCGGGAGGAGGCAGGAGGGGCGCGGCGAAGGGAACGCATGGAGAGGGGTCACCTGTCTTTTCTACAGCTCCCCCGGATGCCCCCTCCCCATCGTCAAGACTGTATTATTTTTGATTTAGAATAGCCCGTATGGGCGGGGGGGAAGGGGTTAAAGATTTAAGTGTGAGCGAGACAGAAAAATAAAACACACACATAGACGACAAACTTTAGGTTTACCGTACCGAACTCATCCGTGCCAAAAACAGAAGGTCTGAGGAAGCCGAGGAACCGAGGCGCAGCGTGGCACTACAGTTTGTTTCCGTGTTTTATTTTTTTATTTTATTTTTTATCATTCAGCTGATTGATGGAGAGAACGTTTAGAAGCTGCAGCGTTCGGCGAGCGGCGGGGAACCCTCCGTCTTCGCTCGGCCTCCTCTCCCCCCCGGAGCCGCCGGCTGACGCTCAGAAACGTGGTTTGGATGCTGCTAGCAGGTCGTTTTTTTTTTTTATTTTATTTTATTTTTTTTATTCATCACGCATTTAAACGGAACAGATTCAAGCTATTTCTGGGGTGGCTCGTTTTTTTTAAACGTTCTTTAAATTTGCCTTACGGTACAGAAGAGAAGAAAAGTGACTGTTTAGGGAAAGACAAATCAGACTTTGAGTCGTCGGCCGGTTGTAACTAACGGCCCTCTTTAATCCTCCTGCTGTCTGCATGCGTGAAAGCAGCCCCCCCCTCCCGTTCATGCAGTCGGATTCCTTCCCCCCCAGAAATAGTTTGACGTCTCGGAGCGACTCCTGGTATCAGCCGTCACTCGTCGCGGGCTTTCTGTGTTGAATTCATTCGGAAACAGGAAACATAAAGGCGAACAGCGGTTTCCAGTCCGTTTGCTTCTACGATGAACTAAACAGTTTATAGTTCATGTTTTTATTGTTTGTTTTTTTAATGAGCCCCTAACAAACAGGATGGAAATGTGACGTTTGGAGCCCGGTCACTTGTTCGATCCTTTTTTTTTTTTTTTTTAGTTAAACAGCCTGAAGTTCATACGCATCAGCTGGACATTCAGCAACGATCCGATGGCAGGTAGACGTAACGTTACACAGCGTTGGTTTTAAAGTGCTTATTTCCGGCATTTCGTTTTTTTTCCACAGTAAAACAGGGTCCCTGCAGTCGTGTAGTATCACATTTGGTTTATTCGTTTTTTCCAAGTCAGGATAAGTATGGAAAGGGTGAAAAATTAGCCTAGAAAAATGTTTTTCTTGATTTTTGAGTTTTTTTTATTCTATAATTGAAAATATTTGTTTATATTCCTGTTTGGATAAGAAAAAAAATTGGATATCTTGTTTGTTTTTCTGCTCGGTGATGATTTAGATGTTTGAGTTAGTCAGATTTACACCTGTGAGATTATTGGAAAAGAGCAATTTAGCAGTTTGTTTTATTTTGTGGGGGGGTGTAGTTCTTGATCTGGGTCAGGATTAGATGCATAATACCCAGACTTGAGTTGATCTGTGCTCTAAATACCAACAAAAGGTCATTTTCTCTACTGATGATGGGGATGTTTAATGATTTGTGGAATAACTCTAGTAGTCAGAAACTCTACTAGTGATGAAAATGTTCCTAAATTTTAATAAATGCATGCGAGTTTATACCAGCTGATGTCTTCTGATAACGTCCAGCTCTCACTATAATCCACTCGTATGTTTACTGAGGGGTTAATAGTGCAAAGCTTTTCCTGTTAACTGTGGTTCTGATCCACGTTTGGGTCTCTTAACAGAGGCTGTAGTCCCCTGATCAACCCCAAAATAGCTAAAAGTGACCTGCTCCTGCATGAAGGTGGTAATCTGTGCGGCTCCTAAGGTTTGGGTTTACGAATAGAAACAGGATGTGGCGCCACATCAGCACCACAAAACAAAGGCTTTCACATCTGTTTGAGGATTTTTGATCCTCAAATGATTTAATTTCTTTCTTCTTTTTTTTTTTTAACTCTCAGAGCCGGGCTCTCGCTCCCTGCTTGCCGACTCAGCAGCAGTACGTTATCGCTCCTAAACGACACGAAGCCAAATGTCAAACTATTTCTGAGGAGTTCGACAATCTGAATCCTTCAGCTCGCTCCTCTGCTGCACCGATCCGACTTCAGTCTCTCCTCCGTCTTTTATTTATGTTCAGCTTCAGACGGGCTCGCCGTCCCCTGACCCTCTGTTTAGGTTTTTACTTTTGTTCCAGTTTTGATAGACAACAGGCCAACCCCCTTTTTTTGTTGCTGTGTGACTGCAGCAGGTTTTCCTCTTTGAGGCTTTATGACGCAGGAGAAACTGTATTTATGTGTCCTGGTTTTAACTCATGTTTGTGTTGTTTGTGCGACTGTGGAAGGGTGAGCAGGATTCGGAAACTCAATAAACTTCTATTTTCTTTTCATGTCTTTTGTCTTCTCTGTTGAAATTCAGCCGTCGTTACAGTTAAAGATCAGATTATTCCGACCCACAAAGGTCCCTGAAACGTTTAGTTGTTTTGTTTTCGCTTAACTTTGTCGGCGTTGACGCAGACTGGATAAAATTTGGTCAGCTTCTGTATTTTAGGTTGTATTTGTTTGCTTAAAGCCTGGAATATATATTTTATAGAGCAATCTGGATCCCTTCAGCATTTAGGTACCATTCATTCTCATCTCAAAATTAGTTTTTATTCCCCATGATAGCTATTTTTATTTCCATTCTCTTTTTACCTTCAAAACATTTTCTTAATGTACTCCACCAGGTCACTTTTTTTATGTGCTTTAAATCTTCCAATTTGCATCTGACATTAAAATAAAAACTTTTTGGTTTATTTGTGTTTATCAGTAAAACTGATTTTTATTGCTATAATTGGTATTTAAGTACTTGTAATTTCAGTAAATTGTAGAATAATTGGGGACTGGAGTTAATACGGCTAATAATACATTTACAAATGTTATACATAATATTTTTATGGAAGTCTTTGAAAAAAAAACTTTTTATCCAAGGGACAGAAGTGGAGATATTTATGGAAAATAATTACTTTAAAAAAAGTGTATATAGGATGGTGGGATGAACATTTTTCTTATTGCTAACACTGGTAGTTAAAGGCTTAAAAATTCATGCATATTTATGTATGGTGAGGACTGATGTTAATAACAATACAATAATACAGAAGTTGCTGTATAAAAAATTAGGACACCCCATTAAATATTCATTGAAGAAATCGTCCATTACTGATGTCTAATCTTATTTTTTTTGTTCATCTGTGGAAATCAAACTGATTTAATTGCACCTGAAAAAAATAGTAAATTTCGTCTTTAAAGACAAGATGCCAATAATGTGTTTTTTAGCTTAGGATAAAGTTGGGACACTCACCCAACTATTAGCGAGTATTAGCCGTTTTGGGTGAAAGTTTATAGTTTTTATAGTATTTGTAGTTTTTGTCTTTGGTTTATTTAGTCTACATGGTCATGCTTATAGCTTGAGTTTTTATTCCTTACATACTTTTGCCTTATAATTTCACATTATGTGATACACTTTCTATTTTTAAACACCCTGTGTATGTTGCATGTTTTCCACCACCACAAATTCCTTGTTTATTACATTAATTAGTCAATACGCCCGATTGTGAAACGCTACGAAGCGATGCTATAATGATGTGGACCTGAGGAGAGACACACCTGTATGTATCTCTGCTACAGAAAAATCTTATCAGATAAAGGTTGCCATGCCGTGTTTTGCTTTTTTTAAACAAAAAATAATTTCCTGCAGGATTCCTTACAAAAATCTCAACTATTCCTGACCTCCATGTGTGTCGTCTGGCTCCTGTAGTGAAGCGAGGGTGTTTACTTGTTCTGGTGTGGCTGCAGTGACACCAAATCACAAGGCTGGGGTCATGTCGCTGTGGTTATCTTTTATCTCGTGGACGGCCTTTATTCACCCACATGCACAGAGCTGAACAGGAACATTGAAACTTCCACATCACATATTAGGCTTAAATTATACCGTTTGATAGCTTGAGAATCTAGCGTATGGTATCTCTACAGGTCAGACTCTGCACCGCACCCCTCCACTGGCAACAGGACTGGAACGTCTGGGTTTGTCTTCACACGGCTGCTAAGTTTTTCCAGTGGGGGAAGAGGAGTTTTGCTCATGACTCAGGATAACCCCAAACCACATCTTGGGACATTCCCTTCTCCTCTGCCTCCCCTTTTAGGAAATGTTTGAATGCTCCACTAAAGAGTCACCTACTTTTCTTGCAGCCATAATGAGCCCAATGCACAGTGCTGAGTTCTGTTTCTTACCTTTTTCAGTCTAAAAAGCAGCTTTTTGACTATCAAGTCCAGCAATGTTTGAATCAGGTACAGCGGTTGTGAAATCCAGATGCAACAAGTTTCTCTGGTATAAATTTTAGGTGATATGCTTTCTAAAAGAAAAAAGAATATCCTGAAACTCAAATCATGTGGAGGTTGCACCGTCACAAATTAGAATATAATTGAATAGTCATTCAAATCAGTAAATTAAACTGGCTATTATAGAGATTCATTACACTGTGATATGTTTTAAGAATTTATTTATATTTAATGACATACTTACTTGTTTCTCAGAAATTTAGAAAATGACACGAGGCCCAGAGAAAAGGAATTTTAATACAGACGTGGCTTGCATAAGTCGCTGACGTCCTCTATTGGGAGGGTAGGCCACAAAATGCTGTTGCTAAAGAAGCTTACTGTTCAGAGTGCTGTATTAAAGCATAAACAGTCGTGTTCAGTAATTCAGGCTATTATGGAGCATTTCAGTTACTAAATCTACCAACTGAAACACATTATACAGATTAATAACAGATACTGATGTTTTCGAAGCCTTCGTTTCTGTTAATTATGATCATTTTCCAGCTTACAGCTAATGACAACATGACATTTAAGATTAGAATATTTGACCAAAACCATTTTTAATACAGAAACGTGGGCTCAATGAAAAGGTTGCTATTTTCAAAAGCTACATTTAATCTGACAAATAAACCTCGTCGAAAAAATATTGTATATGACTAAATGGAAAATCGAGTGGAAGGAAGAACTTTAACCAAGATGTTAAGCCACTCTTGAACCAGAGACCACTTCACAAGCGTCCTTCCTGGGTTGAGGAGGGAAGAAATAACTGGACTGCTGCTCAGTGGTCCCTCTTTGTTTTTTCAGATGAATGTAAGTTTTGAATTTCTTTTGGAAATCAATGCTCAAGAGTCTGGTGGAAGAGTAGAATCGCTGTTTTATTTGTGTTTTATTACAGTCAGAGGCATTATGGAGGCTTTCTGTCTATTAAAGCAACCTTGGATGTCTTAACACTTCAGCAATGCCACAGGCTAAATGAGAAGAAATTGAACCTATTATAATTGTTTTTTCAAAATTAAAGTCCAGCTTCTTTTGAAAGAGCCAGCCAAAACTTTCTGTTTGTCCATTTGCTCTTTCTAGTTCTGTGTGTTGGTTACTGAACACCACAAACATGAGAATTAACCGCCTCAGGAAGAGCTGTCACAAGTGACTAATCAACCCTGTGTTAACCACATCAAATCATACAGCCAATGAAAAGGGGATTCTAAAAAAAAACAAAATTTTTTTTTAGATACCATAAAGACTTAACCTCTTAAACCCGTGAGCTCCCTTACAAGGAGCCTTGAGCTCTTTAGCTACAATAACGAGATAGTAACCGACTAAATGAGACCAATAGACACAATTTCTCTACAAAACTATGTACCAACTATATAATAGCATCCCACATTTTCAATTTCAAGAATAAGTTCCTAATTTCAAAAACTGTGCCAAAATGGCACAATAATAATGGGGGTCTGCCTGAATTTCACTTCAATCCAAACATGTATAACTTCTCAATTGCTTGTTATTATGTGGACATCAAACTTGCTACAGCCGTAACCAAGATGTTGTAGTTACAATTTTATTGTGTTTATTTCCTTCTGTACAGCAAAAGTGAGAGGTTTTGCTTGTAAACATCTTTGTTATTGTCTGGCAGAATACATTTTTTGGCCATTTAAATACAAGGAATAGAGAGTCACATTCATCATATGTGTGCACATACCTAGCAAACACAGCCCATTCTGATTCTATAGTCAAATCAATTAATTTTAGCATCAAATAAAAGTGTCCTAAAGTAAATGTTTGGTTTTGCTACTTTATTGTTTTTTTTTTGTACTGATATATATTAATCAAAAACACTTACAGGAACTTTTTTTTAAACCAGAGAATGACATCAAATCAGTGGAGCATTGGTCAGTTCAGAAGTACAGAGGGTTGTTAATCAGTGTGAAAAGAGGAATGTTTTTTTATTTTTCCGTTCCACATTTTGCCGTGATAATTTTTCTGTAGTTCTGCATTGAGGGGCCGCACTGCAAAAACCGAACTAAAAATAAATAAAATGTTCTTAAAATGTGTGTATTTTTCCTTGATTTGAGCAGGCAAATAAAATGATCTGCCAATAGAATACGATTTTTCCACTTAAAATAGGAACAATTCATCTCCATCATCTTATTTCAAGTGCAGTATATCAAATTATCTTATTTTAGGGGTCAAAATACTCATTCCATTGGCAGGTAATCTCAAATCAAGGACAAAAAAACACAACTTTTAAGAACATTTTGCTTACTTTTAGATCCGTTTTTGCAGTGCGACATCCTCTCCCAGGCCCAACCCGCCACCGTGGAGCTCAGCTGGTATTTGCCAGAAAACACCAGAACTGGGAGGTTTGGCACTGATGGCCTGCTCTGTTTACAGATGGGAGGCAGGTTCACTCTGAGCTCATGTGACAGGTGTGAAATGGTCCGGAGAGGCTGTGGTGAACGTTATGCTGCCTGCAACGTTGTTTAGGATGATCTGTTTGGTGGTGCGTCAGCGTTGGTCTAGGGAGGCACATCCATGGATGAATGCATTGACCTGAACAGGATAAAGCGACCCTGAAAGCAGCGGTTCCTGGGTTCCTCCCGGTGCATGGATGTGTGGTTCCTGGAGGAGGAAGGAACTGATGCCACTGACTGGCATCTAACCTCACCTGATCTTTAAGCCAGTGTTTTCAAAGGGTAGCCATGTAAAATAATTTCCAAGTCGCTGCAGGTATCAACAATGCAGATCACCTGAGGCCTAATCCCTCACGGTTCTCAGAACCAGCCCCAGACAAGCAGAGGCAGCGTTTAGTTTCTAAGCTGCTAATTTCTGGAATAAACTCCCTTGAAAACCTGAGATGTGCAGAAACTCTTTGCTCCTCCAAAAACTGCTCACTGCAGCTACCAATGAAGTGCAAAGATCACATCTTAGCTTTTTATTTGCTTACATTTGAAACCTAATGTTTATTTTTGTGTTTTATCTCTTCCCTTGGTTTCCTGTTCGGGCTTTTTTAGTTAGTCTGCGAATGAATGGTGCAACACAAATCAAATTCAGATTAATACTTTGATCATAACAGTCTAGCAGAGTCATAAGTCAAACTAAGACGTTTTGATTGGACATGTGGTTCTACAGGACATTTTGAAGTGACCTGGAGAAAAAGTAGAGCAGAGTTTAAATCAGAAGAAGAAAAGCTTCACAAAAGGCAACAAATGTGATTTTTTTTAAAAAAACATCTTCTTCTTTGCAGTATATCAGTTTAAGTGTTTTTGACTAGTTTTTTTTCTGTAGCTCTTTGTTTTCTGTGACACACATCATCATTTCTGCAACTGATGAATAAGGATCGGCTTGTTTGCCACTCGCCCTCTTTCCATGTTTCAAAATGTTGAGAAACACGGAGGATCTGTGAGCCGAACTACATCGTGAGACGAGACACCCTCCACCCTCTTGGTCAGGCATTTCAGCATCACAGCTCTGCAGATATCATTTCGTAACTGCAACCACCTTCTTGCAGAAAGCCTCGGAGACAACGGGCTGACTTAGAAACAAGCAGATCAGAATACCACCCAACATTTCCTGTCGTGTTTCTCAGAAATGTTTGAGCACACGCAAGCAGAAACCTGCCCAGAACACCTGTTAGAAAAATAAAAAGCTTAAACCGAGCCCAGTTGTGTTATAACTGTGTTCTAGAATGAGAGCAAGCTGCAGCAGAACCTTCGCTTTGGGCAGTCAGTATGACTGACTATATAAGTTCAGTCCATTTACCATCCTCACGTTGTTTTTTTATGCAGTGAAGAGAGTTTTAAAAAGTTGGCAAAATGTTTGAAAATTGTTTTAAGCGAAAAACTATCAAAGACGCTACCATCTGACGAGAAGGTCACTCTTTTTAACAATAATGTCAGTGTTTCATTTCAAAAATTGCTCTTTTCTTGCTTATCGGCCTCTATATAAACCTGACTTTACTGCAGCCTTTCAGTGTACGCTCCAATATGGAAGAAATGTAGTTTTTTTTTAAAAATGAAAATTTTAAACGATTTAATTTAATAATTACTATTTTGTACATTTTGAATCTGCACTGAGATGCAAAGAAAGGCTTTTTAATAAAGGATTTATGCTTAAAATAATAAAATTAAGAATGCTACGTAAGGAACATGGGGGTGAAAAGTTTATTTATTTTGCTAATGAAACACTTATCTATCACAGATTCATTATACACACAGTGATGTATTTCAAGCAGCTATCGCCAGAAACCTTGATAATTACGGCTAGAGGTGACGAAAACCTCAAACGATACCATGGGTAGGTAGGACTGCTTGAGAGGTTAGCCGCAGTAGACCGCTGCTGATCAAGCTAGCTATGAATAGTCTGTTACCACATGTTGACTGGCACTGAAACTTAACCCCAAGTTGCTTTGAGTGCTGGGCATGACTAGAAAAGCTATAGAATTCAGTGTGTTTTCCATGATAAAGGAAAGTTTAGTGGAAGGAAAAGATTTTTGCTCTTGCATGCCATCAAGAGTTGTAGAAGCCTGTTATTCGACCATTTATTCAGGTCAGGTGTGTTGCAGCAGGGAAACGCCTAAAACATGCAGGACAGAGGTCCCCGAGGACCAGGGCTACTGCTGCCACCACCAAGCTTCACAGTGAGTATGGCGCTCAATACAAAATGTACAAAATCTTTTTTTCCTTATACTTTCTCAAATAAGCCATAGCTTGTGCTGGTATTTCACATAAGATTTCATAAAAATAAAAATAAAAACTATAGATTTGATTGCAATTAGACAGAATGCAAAAAGAGGAAGATTTCTGCCAGGCACTTTAAGCGTCTAAAATGTGTTGCTGCAGTAAAATACATATTGTTCTTCATTCCCTGCAGAAGAGTGATGGAACTGGACTTAAAGCATTTAGTTCCTATGCTCCACTTATCTGGAATAAACTTCCAGAAAATTGTAAAGGTGTGGAAAGCCTGAGTTCCTTTAAATCAAGATTATAAACACATTTGTTTAGGATTGCCTTCAACTGTTCTAGTTAACTGAATCACCACTTCTTTGTTCTAATTTCTATCTACATTTTATTCCTACTTGCTTTTATTCTGTTTTAATTTGCTATATTTTAATCATGTAAAGCACTTTGCATTGTCCCTGTACTGAATTGTGCTATATAAATAAATTTGCCTTGCCTTGCCTTGCCTAAATGATAAGATTTCAAACAAAACTGCCGTGTCTACCAGTTGATAGAAGTTTATTGGTAATTATAGTCGTATCCATGAGCTCTTTGAATTTTAGTTGAGTACAGTGGGACTTTCACATCACATTAAATCTACTGATAGCCCAATATTATTAGTAAAATTGAAAGAAAAAAAAATCATAAACTTAACATTTCCTTTTCATGAGTAGTTGCCTTCATAGACATACATGTCTGTGGTTGCCTCCAAATCCGAGACCATGGTCTTGAGCCAGAAAAGGGTAGAGTGACTTCTCCGGGTTGGGGAGGATGTGCTGCCCCTAGTGGAGGAGTTCAAGTATGAACTCCTCCACTAGGGGTTCATACTTGAACCCCACTAGTTGGGGTCTTGTTCACGAATGAGGGGAAGATGGAGCGGGAGATCGACAGGCGGAATGGTGTGACGTCTGCTATGATGTGGGCGCTGTACCGATCCGTTGTGGTGAAGAGAGAGCTGAGCCAAATGGAGAAGCTCTCGTTCCTACCTTCATCTATGGCCATGAGCTTTGGGTCATGACTGAAGGATAGAGATCGCGGATACAAGTTTTCTCCTTAAGGTGTCTGGGCTCTCCCTTAGAGATAGTTAAGGTGGCTCGGACATCTGGTAAGGGTGCCTCCTGGACGCCTCCCTGGTGAGGTGTTCCAGGAGGAGACCCAGGGGAAGACCCAGGATACACCGGAGAGACTAAGTTTCTCGGCTGGTCTGGGAATGCCTTGGGATTCCCCTGGAGGAGCTGGCCTTAGTGACTTGAGCTGCTACCCCCACGACCAGATCCAGATAAGCAGGAGAAAAGAAGAAGAAAGGTTGCTTATTTCCTTTAACGCAGGTTTTCTTTGTAGGCTATTATGTTTCGGATTAGAATACAGTGACCTCCTCTTGTCTTTTAAAACCAAGAGAGGTCCTCCTGTCAGCTGAGAGGGAACAGGAACAACTTCCCCTAAAAAAAAGTCCAGTATTATGAACATTATATTTTTAATGAAACTATTCACAATTTGACCTTCTCTGACAGAAAACGATGTCATTATCATGTGAGCGCCCCCGCCTCTATTTTCTATGCTTTTTTTTTGTTTGTTCCTGTTTCTCTTTGTTAGATTCTCGTCAAAAGCCGACTGGAGAGTTCATGTTTTTCTAAACTTGCTTAGGCTGTGGAAAGGGAAGTGTGTCGCAGTACGCATCACGTTTCAACCTTTTTATCTCCCGATCCGCTATCATGATTCCCAAGTGTAAGTCCACACATTTAACATATTTAACAATTTAGATGTGGCAAAAAAAAGAAAATTTCTTCCTGAACCTCACTTTAAAACATGAATGTTTTAACATCAATGTTTTAAAGTGAGGTTCTGACCAGTCATCTTACCTGTAGTAGTGAATAAATTTGGGATTTATACTCTGATTTAAATGAAAATTCCAAATTTCAAGCTCAATGCCCAACCTGGCTGCAAACTGTTTATTTGCACATTAATAAAGACGCACGTAATACTGCACGAGCTCTTGTTTTGTGTTAAAAATAAACAAGTATTGGCTC
Source organism: Fundulus heteroclitus (assembly GCF_011125445.2). Lineage (NCBI taxonomy): Eukaryota > Metazoa > Chordata > Actinopteri > Cyprinodontiformes > Fundulidae > Fundulus > Fundulus heteroclitus. The sequence goes on along the minus strand of NC_046373.1, from coordinate 21,229,590 downwards.
ATGTTAATATTTTAAGTGACATTACTCCCAGATCCTGCAAAAGTAATTACATAGAACAAGTTTGACTTTAGATTTCCACATCAGCCGGTGCTGCATGGCCTCCTACTTGTCACATTGATCAGAGTTGGCCTGGAACTCACTGTCCCACCCAGCTGTAGGAGATATCCTCCTCCTCTCTCCATCTGGGCTGCAAATGATTCATGCATGGGTGAAGCCACCACTAGCTGGGTTGTTGTTGTTGTTGCAGGTTCCTACGTGGACCACAAGTTAGTAAACCAAACCAGACTGAAGAAAAATACTCTATAAAATTAAAATGCATATTAGAAATGTTGCTCTTTTGGATAATTTTTGTTCTTCCATGTCTAGATAAAGGAGGGCAGTGTATCATGGGAGCAAAATGATGGAGAGAGCATGCCCAGCAGAGTGAAATGTTCTCTTGCTAACAGCATTATAAAGTAATGACTTACTTACTACTTCACTTCTTCACTAGACATGTTCCTCCGAAAAGGTGATGCTGTTTTGCTTTGTTTATGAGCATACAAGGCGCCGGGGAGGGGAAATTTTGCTTATTGCTACTTTAAACAGTACAAATTGCACAAGAGCTGTATTTAAATACAATAATGCAAGTAAATGGAGCTGGGGGTATGTTGCGCTATTTCCTCCCCTTTCTGATGCCACCCTGGGCAACTGCCCACATGGCTCCTTACCAAAAACAGCTGCTGTGTGATCAGCATAACATGATGGCTTTTGAAAATGTACTCCTTATAAATATAAATGCAGCCGAGTCAGAAAAACGTTGTTGTCCCGCCAACATCATAACGGTCTGAGTTTTTGCAGCCAGTCAGACAGTTTTTTTTCCTGCGCCATTTTATTGACTTTTCTACCATCCTAGTTTTGCAGCTAAATAAAAAAGACTGAGCAACACTTGTCTAACCCTTTATTGTACTATTTTGGTGAAGCTATACAAACTAAAGTCTCAATTTCCCGTTCCAAGTTGACAGGACTGGCGCCGGGTGTATTGTGCTGCTGCTTTATCCTGTCTGCTTCATTGTGTAACATGTCGCTCACTGGCCGTGTTCCCTATTTTGGACCATTTTCTGTAAATCCAAGAGGTAGTCTTGTGAGTAAAATCAAAACACATGAACAGTTTGTGAAATATGCAGTCATGCGCAACAGGTACCAACAATGAAGTCACCTAAATATTCTGCACATTTTAAAATCCGGGGTCTGAACTTAAACAAGTTATCTTCACTAGCTTAGCTTAAATGCACGTAATTAGCTGCTGCCATATATTATTGGGCCAGGTGCTCTTTAATCAACAAGCAATTGAAGAAGTCTATATGATAAAGTAGATGAGTTTACTTTTAAAGTGACCTTCCCTCCGTTTATGGGTGTAACTGGAGCTTTGGGAGCTTCATTGCCTGAGGTTTGAAACTGTTAAACATTCCAGCTGATTTTGAGTATAGGCGAGTCTTCCTGATAACACGGTGGTAAACAATGACAAGGGGGGGGGGGGGGGGGGGGGTTCTGTGATTCTTGCATCGTAAACAGTAAGCTGTAGTCTTGAGTTTTAGTTTTGAAAATCAAGAATTTGATAAAAAAATTAAATTGTGTGGACAGTTGGAGCCGTGTTGTGATCTAGTATTAATAGTAATATCATCTTTATTGTCATTGAAATATACATTACAACAAAATTAGTCCTCTGCTTTTAACTCATCACCCTTGGGGAGCAGTGGGCTGCCATGTGCGGCACCCGGGGAGCAATCTGGGGTTAAGGGTCTTGCTCAGGGACCCAGAGTGCAGGCCCTGGGGATCGAACCAGGTACTTGCATCCTTCTCTGAGTGCAAGCACGCTGCTCTAACCACTAGGTTACCACTCCCCATACACCAAGACGCAGCTCGGTAGGCAATTTGGGGTTAAGTGCCTTGCCCAGGGGCACATCGACATGTGGCAAGTAGAAGCTGGAATCGAACCCCAAATCTTCTGATTGCCAGATGACTACTCAACCCACCAAGCCACAGTCGCCCATATCTAATACTCTGACCTAAATTTCCATGCGATGGATCACTGCCCCTGCTTCCAGTGTTATTATTATTTTTTGTCATAACCTTAGCTTTTGTAAACTACTTTAAAAAGTACAAAAAAATGCATAAAAATGTACTTAATTACAGTAATGCGAGTAAATATAGCTAGTTAATTTCTACCTGGGGGTATGGTGCTCTAGTTCCTCCCCTTTCTGATGCCACCCTGGGCAAGTGCCCACATGGCTCCACGTTAAAAACTGCTGCTGTGTGATCGGTGTAATATGGTGGCTTTTGAAACTGTGCTCCTTATTCCTACGGGAAAAACGTCTATTAAAGTTAACATAATGAATGACTGAACGATAACTCAGTCTGTTGATTTTTGTTTTTTTAGTATCAGTGTATTTAAATGTCTGACTCCTCACTTACGCTGTTTCTTTAGGAAAATCCCCCCCTGTACCTGTTCACTGCAAGGTGACCTGCCCCAGGCCCCCATCTACCAGTGTTGAACCCGCAGCAGTCAGCCTCATCCCTGATTGGATAACGGTGACGCATGGGTAGGAGCTGGCGGCTTATAAATGCAGCCATGTCAGAAAAAAAAGTTTGTTGTTCCCCCTAACATTATAACGGGCTGAGTTTTTGCATCCAGTCAGACTCTCTTCTCTCTCAGCGCATTTTTCCACCCCGTCATTTTTTCAACGACTTTTCTCCTAAGATGAACTCTATTGCTGTGATCCTCGCTGTCGGACTCTGCTTTGCAGTCGGTAAGGAGGCGTTAATTAATTCATTTATTTATTGTAAAATGCGACTCACCGTTATTTTAGATCCGTTTCACCCGCCACGCCTTACAGAGACGAGAATGTGTTAACCTTTTAATTATTATTTCACTTTACACGTCGTTGACTTTATTTCTATAATTTACCCAGGGCAAGTTTGGAGACTTTGAATTGAGTTTTGCGTGTTTTTCTTTTTAAGTTAATGTCGCATCATTAAATGTAGTGATTTTGCCTTTGTGCAAATTATGGCGAATTCTCTCGTCCTATAACCTTATTTTTGGCTGTTGTGGACACTTGGGGAGTTTTTCCCCGCACATGCAGATTGTGCGCATACTGAAACGCGCAAAGCTTCAGGCTGTAGGTTGTTTTCAGCGCATCGAGACGGAAACATCAAGCAAACAAATGTCGATTAAAATAAGTAATTGACACCAGCCAGAAGCCACTGGTTTAAATATAAAAACATCCTTTTGCAAGCTTGTTATTAAAATGATGTCGAAGGATGGATTAAATCTGGGTGTGGTCACGCCCAGTTTTTTTTAATCAACCAGATTTCATTTGGATCCTGCAAATAAAAAATTATTGTGGGGAATATTAGTCACATGCCGAGGAAGATAATATTGCTTTCATAAAGTCCTCCAAGGTGTTCTAAAAGTAAAACCTAAAGTTTTCTTTGGTCTTTTTGGAACCAGAAAATTGCACATCTATGCCAGTATATCTATGTTTTTTCTAAACCACACTCATTGGCCTCTTTATTAGGTACAACTCACTAGTACAAGGTTGGGCATCCCTTTTCCATCAGAAAATCTTAAATTCTTCTCGGAACAGAGTCAACTAGGTGTGAAAAACATTGCTTGGAGAGATTATGCTCCATTCTGACATGATATTGCAAATTATTGTGATTAAGGTAACCAGCAGATGGATACAGTGGTAGTAAAGGAGGTACATGGTCAACAAGAATGCTCAAGTAGGCTGGGGTGGTTAGTATTAAGGGCACTAAAACACCAAAATAAAGCAAATATCCCCAGTACCATTATTTTTCCACCACTGGCAGCCTGAACCACTGACCAAAACCGCTATGGATCAATGCTTCTCATTGTTTATGCCAAATTCTGAAACTATTATCCTAGTTTTGCGGCTAAAAACAAGACCGGACGACACTTGTCTAACCCTTTATTGTCCAATTTTGGTAAGGCTATGCAGACTAAAGTCTCAGTTTCCTGTTCTAAGTTGACAGAACTGGCACCAGGTGTATTGTGCTGCTGCTTTAGCCTGTCAGGTTCCGATGTGTAACATGTCGCTCACTGGCTGTGTTCCCTATTTTTGGACCATTTTCTGTAGATCCAAGACTTGTGTTAAAACCAAAATAGATCAACACAGTTAGTTTGTGAAATATACAGTCCAGCTCAACAGGTACCAACAAGCAAGTCACTTAAATATTCTGATGCTAGGTCTGAACTTAAACAAGTTATCTTCACCAGCTTAGCCTAAATGCACGTAATTAGCTGCTGCCATACATTATTGGACGAGGTGCCCTATTGTCAAAAATAAATTAAAGAGGTCTACCTGATAAAGTAGATGAGTTTACTTTTAAAGTGACCTTCCCTTCATTTATGGGTGTAACTGGAGCTTTGGGAGCATCAATGCCTGAAGTTTGAAACCGTTAAACATTCCAGCTGATTTTATTGAGTGTAGGTGAGTCTTCTGGATAACACGGTGGTAAACAATGACAAGGGGGAATTTTTTGGGATCCTTGCATCGTAAACTGTTGTCATGAGTTTCAGTTTTGAAGATCGAGAAATTGCTAAAAAATGACATTGAGCAGAGCGTTCAGAAGAAGTTAATCTAAATCCTTTCACTTTTGGGGAAATGTTATTTTGTAGCAACAGACCATGTTGGCGGCCAGTTTTACTGTATTTTGGGGCATTTTTGCACATCAAACCTAAGTTATTGTCAATCTCTTATATGGGGACTGTCCCAATTCAGGGACTGCATTGCGAAAAAGAGAAGACTGGAAGAGATCGGCTTGTGAAATTGAGACGGTCTGGCCTGTCCCCGCCCTTATCTTAACTTTACTCCTGTGGCAAAGCAACCGAGATGGCACAAAGCAGCTGTGAAGCTAAACACTGTAGTATGACTGTAGGCTTACACGGTTATTATTTTCCCCTTTACATATGCATTATGACCCACATTATTTCATTTAAAATGTTGCTTTATCATCTTTTATTAAATTCTAATTCATTAATCAGCCAAATGTTTAATTTTATGTTGAAATATAGCACTAAACAAAATTAATTGATGACGAATACCATTCGCGTAAATTTGTAAAGCATTTTCCAACTTAAATGCTAACCCTAAAACTTTCTGAGCAAAGCTCGAATCAATTTATTTGTAGAGAATAATAATGACGAACTAACCGAACACTGACATTAGATATCTGGATTATTTTTAATGGCGGAAAGTCAGCTGGAGCTGCGAAGTAAAGTGCACGTAGAAAGGCGTTCTCTCTCGGCGTGGTGAGCTGAAGGCCGAAAACGTGAGCCAGCTGAGGTCTGAGCCATTTTAAAAATCAAGTGATATGTCAGCAAACACATATTTGGGTTTAACATAGTTAACCTCTAGCCTAAAAACTTTTAAAGGTTACTTTTATGTCACAGAAAGCATAATAAATCCAGCTTTATTCACAGCTTTTTACTCCTCTCCACCATTGCTGTTTCCGGTTAGAAAGTTCCGCTTAACCCCAATGAATAATGGGATAGGATTAGCAATGAAGGATACACAAAACCCATCCTTCAAATCGGGCAAAAGGACACATTCGTCGGCCGCATTTGAAGGAGTGTTAGAAGCAGTGGCGCCAAACTCATTTCTATAGTGGGGCCACTTTGGCATCATGAAGTCACTATAAGGGCTGGTTGCGCGTGCATAGATAACAATTTTTATTTCATAAATTCATTCTAGTTCATATAAAAAAAAAAAGCACAATAATATAAAATGAGCATCCTAAGGCCTAATTTATACAGTTTATCTACAAAAACGTTGATATTGGTGAGAGTTAAACTTTAAACTCATTATTCTGCATCACTTGTTCTCTTTTTGGACATTTCTGAGTTGTTTTAATATGTTGTGGGAAACCTGCTGTCTAGTGGCAGGATGCTGTTACTACACCGTTTAAAAAAAAATCTACACTCGCTACAGGAGGCACAGTTTTAGCCACTGTATACAATTTTAAAGGATATATCCCTCTACTTAATGACATGATATGCCTTATTTTTGGCTCTTGAGGGCTGGATAAATTGCCTTGACGTGCCGGATTCAGCCCGTGGGCCTTGAGTTTGACACGTGCTTAGAAGGACTCACCTTCTTCGCTGCGCTGTGACGTAATTGGCCTGCAAATATGTCCTTCCATGGTTGCAGCCCCTGAATTTGAAACAGACATAGTCTGCTCTGAAACATCATAAATGGTTGATTGTTGAAATTAACTTGCCAAATATGGTTTCAATGGATTGGTGCGGTTATTTGACAAAATATAAAATAGCCAAAAGAAGAAAAGCTCTTAAACTATGGAGAAAAGAAGCTATTGGTTTGTTCAGTTTTGCTAAATAGATAACATTGCTGTAAGTCATGGAGGGCGGGGCAAAATAGGCATGTTATGAACTCTTATTGTGATACTTTATTTGCCACACAGCCTTGTGACTCTGACTAAATGGGAACAAATCTACTGTTGTTAACAACTGTTAACACCAAGTCCATATTTAATGGCTAGGGTGGTCCATCTAGCTGAACATGAGACTGTTGACACAAAAGCCAAGCTCAGCCCGTCCTTGACCTTGTTTGATATCTTGATATGGATATTTTCCGTTACTTTTGGCATTAAAATCAACATGGTTAGAAGAACCGTAGATTTAGCCTTTTAATGAAGCCAATCATTCATAAAGTTTGGGATGTCTAGAACAGGGGTTCCCAAAAACTTGTGCCAGAGACTGATTTTTTTTTAGCATAGCAGATCATGGCAAAGGACAAATGAGAACAAAATAATGCAGACTAAAGAAAAGCTAAGCATTAACCAAACGACTATTGGCGCTTAGCTAAAAAAGTAATGACTTAAGTTGTAGTAGACTAACATTCTTGACTAAATATTTGGAGGACAACAAGAAATTCACTAAAGCCTAGTTTATTTAGCTAAGAAAGCTAATATGTTTGAATGTCAGGAAGCCAAAAGGTTGAGGTTTACTAGTGCTGATGCTAAACTATTAAAGCTGTGTACAACAGTTAAGTAATGCAAAAGTGTTAAAAGTGTAGGTAAAGTATAGCGTAAATAGAAATTATTGTCAAACGAACATAAAAAACAGGTAGCAGTGGCCTAGTGGTTATAACAGGGCCCTCACGTCCCAAGAAGGCTAAAAAATTCACTGGAATGTGCAATGTTGCAAGGACAAGAAATATTATTATTGCTATTATTAATATTGGCATTATTTGTGGCCATGTTAACAATACTAAAGCTAGCAGGTTGTTTATTTAGTAGGCTAAAGCTAATAACACTTGTTAATATATTCATTCATCAGAAGTTCTAGACAATAAGTCCAATAAGTCAGTCAGAGATTACTCTATTAAAGGAGCATAACGCAGGTTTTTGCAGGTGTTTCCCCCCTCTGGCGACAAGTTGAAATTACACCAGTGTTATACACACACCCATGTACACATCCAGAGAATAAGACCCAAATCAGTCTCTCATGAACTGATTAATGGAGCTTATAGAGGCAACTGTGGTGAATGGAGGAAAACTAATTTTACAAGCCTGGCAATTGTAACAGCATGTATCAGGAAAATAATAATAATAAAAAAAGATTTAAACTTTAAACTTGTGAAATGCTCCTTTAATGTGTTTTACAAAAGCTAAACATGATACAAAATAAATTGAATAAAACATAATCGTAAACTAAAACGCTAATGAGAAGCCTAGTTTGTTATTTTAAACTTCAGAGTTTTTAATCCATTAAAAAATAAGTTTAACCCTTCCATTTATTTGATGACTCGACAGACTGAGTAACCGACTGACGAAACATGGTGCTTTAAAGTGTTTATTACCCGATGTTCAGCAGGCTTCACGTTAATGCCGTTATTACAGGTCGGGAGGAGGCAGGGTGTTTGTGGATGTGGTTTTTTTCCACACTCCGTAAAAAAACAGTGAATCATGTCCCGACTTGCCAGCACCAGCCTGAGAAATTTTGCACCTTGCAAACGTTGTCATTCAAGAGTGTCAAATTCCATACACACGGAGGAGCTTCAGACTGGGTCATTTATCCTCTGTCCATTGTGATTTGGGGCCCGTTTTTCTGTTTTTTTGTCCCAGAGATTTTTTTCTACCATGTTGATTAGTTCTCCAGTTTCAGACCACACCCTAGTAAAAAAAGAAGCATATTGTCATCCTTTCTGGTTTTTAACTGACAGCACTGACCTCATTCCCACATCGCTTAGCCTGGATATAAGTTTTGTGTCAGAAGATTGATTCACAAATGCAGATGATGATATATGGGTGACAGAAGTGATGAGGAGGGATGAGTGTGTTTAGGAAGCGGGTGATCTCAGACCTCGGTCAGGTTTGCTACAGGTCACAGACTACTGGAAGGACAGGAAACCAGGAAAACAAGCAGAGTTTCCCCTTCCTGTTACTGTTGGCCACTTTTAGGCTGTTACAGAACTGCTTTTCCAGACAAGGAAAAAATATAACTTATCTGGAGAAGCTTTGGGTGTACTTTGTCAAAAATATTAATTTAAGTCCTTAAATTTCCTTCTTTTTTCTTCTTCTCTTCCTCTTCTAAAATAATCTTATTTTTGGGTTGCTGCATATTTGAAACAATTTAAATCACTGTCAAACCTTGTCAACTTTTAGTGTAACATATATCCCGAACAAATTATCTCATAATAGATTTAACAAATAATTCACCAAACATGACAGATTATGAGGACATTTTCAAATTCCTCTCCAGGTGAGCTCACAGATTAATTCAGTTTTTTAAAACTGACTGGTATTAGATCTATATTTTCATCCTCATTGATTTAAAAACCCAGTCCCCTTTAAAGCTGAATGACCCCTGAGCATGATGCTGCCACTACCATGTTTTAGCATCGGTAATGTGTTTTTATTTATTTTTATATTTTTTTTAGGATACCCAGGCTTGGGTATTTCCTTTGGAAGAAAATGTTTAGTTATTTGGACCTATTGAGAAAACCACCAGTATTACCACAGCTCAATTAGTGGCAGCCTCCTTGACCAATTTCCTACTTGTTTTTTATACATTTAGGAAAAAAATGTCCAATATTTGTTGTGATCCCTTATTTTCTCCCAGTTATTGATGACTTGCTTATCTGTACCATATTAAATAGATATAAAATGCTCTGACATGTTTTTATATCCGTCTCCTGCATTTATTCTATGAGATCTTTTTGCGTCTCAGGAGATCTGAACTGTATTTCAGGCTGATCAGATTCCCTATAATCTAATGAAATATAATGGCAGGTGTGAAATCAAAAGGACTAAAAGTTAAATCAAATTATGTATCTACAAAGTTTTAGCTGAAGGGTGTGCACACTTGTACAACCTGGCCATTGTACCTTTTTCATTCTTAACATCCCACCTAAAACAGATTTACTCTTTCCAGGTGACTTATACAGCATGTGCCACATTAAATTTAAAAAAAGTTTATCATTTTTTTTCAAATTCGCATTTTAAAAGGAATGTCTACATGTTTGAGAGCTAGTTTATGTTTCATTGGGCTATTTTCAATCGTTGTTCAAATTTTATTGCTAAATGACAGGAAAAGTCCTGCACAGCGATCACATATACTCCTGTGTAGCTCTCAAAGGATCCCCACATTTTAGCCTTAATTTTACAACCTTTAAAAATCAAATAGGAAAACAAAAACATTGAAACAGCATCACAGACCTGCTTATGCATATTTGTAACCATGTTATTCTCTAAGTCACAATGTACACATACGTATTTCTTTCTAAAAGAAGCTTTAAAAACACTGTTTGCTTATTTCACATGGTAGACTTGTTTACACACTGACTGGACTTCCCAGCTACCCATGCAATGTTTCCACACTTGGGGCCCATGACTCATGGTGTGGTTCCCTGACTTGGTAGGATTCTCCTGGGCGTTTCTGCTCGTGGGGAAATTATAGTTTATTGGAAGTTAAATTCAAGGCAGGATCTGGTAATTCTTTTAATCTGCTCTCAGCTCTTTCTGGGCGTCACAGGGATACTGGCTCCTGCCGACAAACACCTAAGGCCAAAAAAATGCCCTTGTTTAAACTCAAAACAGACTAGTTTAAATCTACTACACCATCAACACCCTCAGGTTTAACTTATATAATCCCAGTGTCATTACTTTTAAGGCACACTGCCCAAATGATCTTCCAGATGAAAGCTGCAATTTTACAGAATCAACTTTTAGTTTCCTCCTAGATGCATTTCCAGTTTTTTTTTAATAATGACTCAAGCAGTTAATTTAGCCTCTAACTTATGTTTTTATTTAATGTATGCCTGCTTTTAATTTGCCTGTCTTCTACCAACTCCTTCCTCAAAGGTTTTTGAAGCATGCAGTTCCGTTGACGGGGCAGAAGGGGGCAGTATAAGGCTGACTGAACACATTGGAGTTCATTTGCTAGGTGCCACACCCAGTTTACCAAAAAGGCTCCTTGTTCAACACGTTTGGCGAAGGCAGAAATCTGTAAATAACTTTTGTAGAGAGTTCTCTCTATACACAGTACAGGTCCGCTGTCATTTATTCTATTATTTCAGAAAACTGCACTAAACCCTGTCATCATTTATCAAACAAACATGATGCCACAATGGAGAAGCTTTTAGTAAATAAACTAAGTGCACCCATGCTACCTTCATAGGAAGTAAAATAGCTGGGTGTTCTGATCAAATGTACGTTACTCTGTAAAAGCAGGAGTTTTCAGTTTGCTGATGCAAAGCTAATGAGAGATTATTAACGTAATGCAAGAAAAGACCTTAGAGAAGCTGCCCTTCTTATCCAGACAGTGTTTTATAAGGTAATGGCTTCTCTACTGCGAGAATTTAGCTACCTTATGTGCAAAATGACTATGTAAAGGAGGTAAACTCTTTTTTTAAACCATTTTTTAATGTTTGATAGTTCATAAAGTGTTTAATAGATGTAAAAAGTAAAATATAGACATAAAATCACAGGGCATTAATGCCATGATGACGTGACATTGACAAAACATTAAAAGATTGATTGTAGTAGATAAAAAAATAAAATAAAAAATGGGCCGAATATTGAGCCTCGGGTGAAACCCAAAGCTTAAAGAAGTTTTAACAGAGATCACATTCGGAGAAACTCCTAAGCTGCCATCAGAGGAAAACCTGCCCAACCCAGAGCCTAAAACACCTGCCAGGTTTCTTAGCCTATCGAGTCGACATGTGTAGCTGGATATATGGTTGTTTTTTTCTCTCAATTTAGTGTTTAAGGAACAAAATCACTTCATGTAAAGGTTGAATGGGAACAATTAGGAATGATTTGCCGTAGAGCAGCGTACAAACTGTTGATGAGGATGGTTTGATTCCCTGCTGGTTCTGTGTTCATGTGTGGAGTTTTTATCTGGCATTACATGTGCAGATTTGAGCCCGTCAGTGTTAACACTTTACAAAACATTAAAAACCTATAGCAGAAAAATAGTTAAGGAAAGGTAATGCTGCTTTGTTTTAGATGCAGTTTTTTTTTTTAAAAGGACCATAATGTGAGAATACCTTTGGACAAAAGAAACAAAAAAAAAAAAAAAAAAAAAACAACAGCTCCAAAATGCTAGAAGAGAAATTGTTATACTCCTTTTTTGGTGTTAATTTAGGACATATTTTATCTAAGGGAGTATCTCTTCCTGTTCGTGAAGTTTAGATGTGGCCCGGAAGTGACATATAAATCTTTCAGTAATGTCTAAAGATAATTTATTACATCAGCACACTACGGGGGCTGAGGATACTCTAGGGTAGATTTAATGGACGGTTTTAAGGTGTTTACATCAGTAAACGTTTTAAACAGCCAGAGCTGTGTCTCACTTATCACCACAAAGTCACATTATTATCAGGCCTACTACCTTGGTATGTAATATTGTTCAGATAGTTCTGGGTCTGCTGTTCTTTAAGGGAACATTCAGACGTCTGTCTCTATCTGAGCGGGTAAAGACCAACTATTATCTGTTGACACACATTGCCTGTAGCGAAGAAACTCTGCGACATGCCATTTTTATCCCGACCTCTAATCTCAACCCTCAAGTCACCTCAAGCAAAGCATGTACCTGCACACCGAGGTGTGATTGAGAGACGTTTTACAAGAAACAAAGCCTGTTTTGCGTCAGAGCGTGTTTGTACGCATCCAGGTGGCACGAAGCCACGAAGGATCAGGTCTGACTGGATTTCGGGCAACTGTAGAGGGTGAGGCATGCAGCCTGTCTGGCCGCATTGCAAAGCGCTGAGGTATAGGTGATTAAGGCGTGGCCGTAGCCAGAATGCACCTGACACTTTGTTTTTCTGCAACTTTGTTTAACTCCTAAAGTGACTGGGATTTCTTCTCTTTGAATTTCAGACACAAAATAAAACTTATTAGGCTGAAATTGAGAACTGTAAATGTAAAAGGAAGAGGTGTAGCCTCTTTCTTAGGCTTGAAATACAATAGAATAAAATAAAAGTCACATTAGGAACTTATTTTTTGTTATATTTCACGTATTCAAATTTAGATTATTTATATAGCACCAAATTGTCATGAATGTCATCTCAAGGTGTTTTACAAGGCAAACTCATCTTCAGTTACGAAGCCTTTTAAAAGTATCAATAGCTCTTCAACTTTTTCACATTTTGTGACATTAAAACTACACATTTCAGTATATTTTTAGGGGTTTTATATAACAATACAAAGTAGGGGATGATTGTGAAGTAGAAGGAAAATATTGAAACACATGGTTTTGAAATAATCTATGGCACAACCTGCTAAGTAGTGGTGGTCACCCTAGCAGCGAAACAACAAGAAGGCCCGCTGGTAACGCTGTAGAGATCCAAAGGTCAGGTGGAAAAACCTATTGTGACAGGACAACTACAGAGGAAAAATCATTATTTAAAGAAAGCCTGAAGAACTTTTACAGGTTGTTTTTTTTACAAGCCGTGTATGGGACACAGCCAACATGTGGACAAAACTACTCAGATGAGAGCAAATGAGACCAACAAAGAACATTTTGGCCTACAACCAAAATACTTTTTGTGGTGAACTATGTTTACATCACCCTGAACATACCATAACTACATAGAAACGCAGTGTTGGTAGCATCAGGTTTTGGGGATACTTTTCTTTAGCTGTGATGGCAAAGCTGGTGAGAGTTGACTGGAAGGCGAATGGAGCTAAATCTAGGACAATACAGGAAGAAAAACTGTAAGAGGCTACAAGAGAGACTGGGGCAGAGGGTCCCCTTCCAGCAGGACAACAACCCCAAACACACAGTCAGAGCTGCAATCAAATAGTTTAGAATAAAGCATGTTTACGTGGTCCAGTCAATGTCCAGACCTAGATTCAACTGAGAACCTTGATGTTCACCGATGCTTTCCATGCAAGTCCGTCTGAATTTAAGCTGTGCAAAGATGACGTTGCAGAATTTTCAGTTTTCACATGCAGGACGCAGACATAGCCGTACTCCCAAAGACCTCCAAGCGAATGTGGCTCTGCAACGTACCGACTCAGGGGGACTGAATACAAACCACACTTTTTAGATTTCTATTTATGAAAAAAAACAAAAAAACGTGTGAAACCACAAATCATTAGGCCCGCCGCCCGTGTCACAATCATAAATTACTTATGCGTTCCACGTTCGCACTCAAATGCTCGCAGAGGTGTACAATTCAAATTGTATTACAATACAATGAAACTAAAAAAGGAAAATGTTAGACTTTATTGCGTTACTGACTCAGGATAGCTATCATTTCAGTAAATCCGACTTTCATCTGATCGGAAAATCTATTCATGAATGCGAAGCATGCGTTACAAGGAGTAACAGGAACTGGACGCGGTGGCTGTGAAAAGCCTGGGTGTAGCCGAAACCGGCAGGGCAAGGTGAGAATCATTTGCCTTTACATAAGCATGAGTGCGCTTCAACACGTGAATAAACACAATTAACGACGCTCAGAAAATTTGATTAAATTGGGCTATGACATCAGATCACTGTTTTAGTTTATGTCGATATGTTTATTTTGCTTTAAGGGGAAGATTTGCTAGGAGTTGCACACTGCTGGGAAAATGGCAACGACCAATCTGAAAGGTTTTATTGCTCAGGGAGGGCTGATTAAAATTAGACTTTCAGATAACTGGTTTTAGTTTAGTTAAATGTTTTTTTGTGTAATAGTTTTAGTTTTAAGAGGAGATTTTTTAGGAGTACACTCATGTGCGAGCCACCAAAATTGACAAAGATGTCGAAACGTTTTCAGAAAGAACTGAGCGAAAGTCCGGTTGTCTCCGATTTAAGCCTGTTTGCTGCTGCGATGACCCGAATAACTGAGGATTTACACAGGCGAGTTGTACACTGGTGGGAAAATGGCAATCACAAATAAGAAAGTCTTTATCGCCCAGGGAGGCCTGCTGGAAATGCTTGTCTCAGACGGCCTAAATAAAAAGGCTACCAAGCAGATGAGTCAGTGTTGGCATTTAACGTGATTAGCTGATTTACAGTTTAAGCTGTAACTTCACATCTAAACCAAACTCTTCAGTTGTTCCTCAGATATTTATATTCTGCTTGCAAGGAGTCAGGTTTTCTGAACTTTTGAATTAGTCTCAATCAACGTTCCTACAGATGTTTCAGTCCATTTCATCTTTCAGCTACTTCACTTATTTTCTGTCCAGTACTTGAACATTTACAGAGGACTGGCTTCTCTCCGGGTACTCCCAACTTTCCCCCCACAGTCCAGAACTGTGACTTTAAGGTTAATTGGTCTCTCTAAATTGTCTCCAGGTGTGAGTGTGTGCATGATTGTTTATCCTGTGTTGTCTCTCTGTTGCCCTGTGAGGCACTAGCGACCTGCCCAGGGTGTATCTGTTCCTGCAATTATCTATCCATCCATAGATGGATGATAAATTTGTATTTTGACCCACTTAGCTCTGACCTGCAATATACTGAAGGAGGATGAATAACCTGTGTTTGACTTTTAGATTAGGTTTATATGATCTAGATAGGTTTGTGGGTCTGACATTGTTTCTTTTTTTTCCAGAACTGGACTAAAAATGAATTAAAAACCAGGTCCA
The DNA here is from genome assembly GCF_011125445.2 of Fundulus heteroclitus. NCBI lineage: Eukaryota > Metazoa > Chordata > Actinopteri > Cyprinodontiformes > Fundulidae > Fundulus > Fundulus heteroclitus. Next base: position 21,214,494 of record NC_046373.1, on the reverse strand, counting down.
AAGAAAAATGTTGAGGCCTCCAGTAAGGTTGATGAACTATTGATAAGGCCCACTTTAAAAGATGACAAAAAGTTAATAAATTACGGGTGGTTTGAGATTTTTTATACAGTAAGACAATGTATTTTTAGACCTACATTGTATTACATCACTAATGTTTTGGAACAGGATCCGTTTCTACAGTATGCCGAGTCCATTTCCTTCAAAAACTACACCAGCTTACAAAATGCTACAAGTTTCAAGGACCAAACACATTATGACTGATGATAAAACACAGAACACAAGCTGATCGCAGTTCTGACATAAAACATTTGTATTTTACATTGTTGCCTAAAACTGGTTCCCTTAAACTCTGTGACGCAAATCCAGTTGCTAGTCTTCATGAAATGTACTTTTAAAGTCATAGTCACACTTTCCGTGTGAAATCTCTTTGTCTAATGCGCGGTATGAAGTTGGACCGGCTTTCAGACCTACATGTTTGTTTGAAACGCCTTATCTGCAGTTTCCAAGTAGCACATTACTGTGTTTCACTTTCCAGTAGTTCCCATTAGGCCCCAGGATCAAAATGATCTAACATTCATGTTTCTTAGTAATCTCCTCCTTTCTTCGTTCCACGATAGTCCATCATAGAACAGTTCGACTGCATGGAGCCTCAGCACCTAGGCAGTATTTATATAGATGTTTTATAACAGTGTTTCTAGACTAAATTAACTACGGAGGTATGGTATCAACTTATGAGGTTCACATATTCTTTACACAGCTTCCTGAGATGTTATTAAAAAATGGAGGGCCACTGTGTAATCTGGAAATGTGTATAAATAGTTAATCATGAGATTCTTTTTATTTCCAAAAGAAAAAAACATTGGTATTTGCACATTATATTCCATTTACTAGGGTTTAGCCACCTTCAAAATCCAAAAGACCATTTACTTGCCCCCAGTCCAGCTTAATAGAACGTGTTTAGAGCCGCTTATGTTACATGATTTATCTTTTTTTTGTAACTCTTTGTTCATAGGTAGTTTGCATATTTTAATACAGAATAAAAACCACAGAGCAGATACCCTTTACAAAAAGTTGTTTATTCAAGTGTACTACAAGTAAACTTATTTCATACTTAAAACAAGGCAGTGTACTTGAAGTTTACTTTTTATAAATCATATTACATATACTTAACAATAGCACACTTGACTTATACATAAAAGTATAAACAGAAGTCTAAAACATTAATACTAAGACTTAAGCTTATACTTAAGTATACTTAACATCATATCAAATTTATTCAAATACCACATTTAAGAACAACTGCCTTTGGCCAAATGTTGCACAAAAAGAAAATCAATGATAATTCAATAAAAGCACAGTACAAATAAAGAAAAAATCAGAGAAAAACGCTCTCACTTTGTTAAAAGCCGGTGAGGATAAATGTGATTTAAGAAGAGATTTAAAAGCACCAAAAGTTGAGGCCTGTCTAAGTAAACTGCTTCATGATAAGGGTAACTAAAACACAAATTCAGGGGTGATCTATATATAGAATACCAAAAACGACACGTCCTAAACACTCTCACTTATTAGCCAAATAAGCATCCCATTATATATCTTTTTGAAGTTTAATTGAATAAATCATTTTCTCCAGTGCACACAGTTGTTTTACAACATCGACAAAAGTACTATCTGTAGTGTGGGGCCGTTTGTCTGGAGCCAGATAAATGTCAGCTTTACTCAAGCCGTATAGGGCATTATTTTAAGATTGTTACACTGATATTAAAACACCAAACCCTTGAAATTATTTTTTCCCACTTCCCTCCAGAAAATCTGGATGCCGGGGGCGAGACAAAAAAAAAAAAAAAAAAACACGGGCTTGATCCGCGCAGTCCTCTCCAGATTCTCTCCAGCAGGCCAGAAATAAGTCTATGACTCAAATTTTGAATCTTTGTTACGTCAGGAAGAGCATCTCATGTGAAAACTGTGCCATGTCTGTGTGTAATGTGTAATGACTTGCAGAGGTGATTCCTGAATAAGGAAGCTGATGAAATAACTCCCTCTCAGATATTTTTGGAAAAAGATTTCAAGAAAAGAACTATGTTCTTTTCAAACTAGTACGTACTAGTACCTAGAATGTTTTTACTAACTGAGTGAAAGGCTGGTTGCCTCCAGTGTAAACCTGTTCGACACTAAATGTACCAATAATAACAGCAATATGTTGTGTATGTTCGATACAATTATTCCATGAAAAAAACTGAAAAAAGTGCTTTATATATTTAAAAACCTTATCTGGTTCTTTATCATTTTAACACAAGTTATTAGGAGCCACTGTGGAAGGTTGAAAAGGCAACTTGTGGCTCCAGAGCCACAGATTGCAGGCCTTAGCATGTACTAAACTCTGAAGGTTTCATCCATTCATCGGTTATAGATCCGATGAATGCAGGTTATTTATCCAGTTATACAGGCTCTGTTCTCTGTAGAAATAACCTTTTCTAGAGGTTGAGAAGCTCTGATCCTGGGTTGTTTTAATTAAAAAATGTGGTAGAGGCCAAATACAGAGTGAGCTTTTAATATGTACAGACAAAATAACTCAATAAATCGGGAAAGAAAATCTTATTTAACTCTCAAAATGAGAGAGAAAATCTAAATTAATGCACCGATTGAATGTTTGTTGACTTATGAACCAGAACAGATTGAAAGCGGGGAACATTCTGTAACCTTTCGTGTGAGGACGTCTGTACTTTCCACCAGAATATCCAGTCACAAGATGCTGTGGCGAAAACTGGGCCGACTGGTTGTGCTAAAACCAGAAGTTCCACTGTTGGTGCTGAGTCACAGAAACCGTGTTTCATACAAGGCTGTAAAAACAAAATGGCCAGGAAACAATGTCCCTGTGAAAACAAATCTGGAATAAAAGAAACACAGTACCTATAGATCGGTCTGTCATAATGCCTTGATTTGGTTTAAATTAAAGTCACAAAACCAATTAATGACTGTTCGTTGAGCTATTTTCTGATCTATACTCACATGCTGGTGACTGGAAACTATGTATTTCTTTTATTTAAAGTAACGTAGATAAGCAGCACAAGCAGCAAGCTTTGTCTCATTAACAATTATAACCAGATTCTTCACATCATTCCTACAATAAAACCACGTATTTCACTTTTTAGCATTTCATAGTGGCAGCGTGTTAAATCTAGATAGTCTGGACATAAACATCTAGATGAGAGATAAAATCTGCTTGCACTTTTAAATTTTACAAATGGTGTAAAATTTAGCATTACACAAATCTGAAAACAGTATCGGCAGACAGAAAAGCCACCTTCTCCCCTGCTTTTTCTGGACAATAACACCGGTTTAATTCAATCTCAAGGAATTTCTGCTTGAGATACACTTAAAACAAATGATTGGAACTAAAACTAAAGTCTAGGTGAAACTCAAGGGATCATATTAAGCTCAGAAGAAGTTGTAAAAGTTATTACTTTTTAGCATGGAAAACATAATTGTTTCTATGTACATCAGAAAACAGAAATTGTAATGCTTCTAGTCACACAGGAAAAAGACTTTTAACGTTTATTTAACATGTTCTTTTAACAGCCAAACATACTTGCTTGCTTTTAAGCTTAAAAAAATTAAAACAAATCTGTAGGTACATCAATCTTCCACGAATCAATCACAACTGGATTTTCATTAATTGTAGATTTGCTACTTGTTTGTAATATTTGTATGTGTTATATGGATATATATGTGTGGGCCCATCTGTTTTTTTTAAATCCCAGAAAACAGCAGATAACTACTTAAACTGGAATAATGTTTAAAGTTTGGAGGCACTGAAAATCAAACTTTCTTTAACAAAACCTGTATATTATGATGAATTGTTGGATTAAAAATGTATCTGTATTTATTCTGTGATTAGGAGAGTTTCATGACATGGCGTGTGTCTTTTTTCACAATCATTAGAGTTCATCTTCTGTGTAGTTTATAGCTGGCTGCTTCCTGCTCCTAATCTGTCATCGTTCATACAAAATCTAACACGGAAATTTTTTCTCTTGGCAAATCCAAATCCCCCTGAGTTCATCAGTGCATTTTTTTTAGATCTTTAACTTCCTAAACGAGATCAACATACCTTACTTTTTCAACGAATCTTTAAAGTCCCCAAACTTCTTTAGCTTTATCCTATGTCTTTTTCTGCTCTTTAAATGTTTGCTGGAGAGTTAATTACACTTCTCGGCTCCGGATTTATTTGGGGAGGTTTAGAACAGCGGCTTTTGCGTTGCGTACATGTAATAAACTCTGTCAATAAATAAAATTTCAATTGTAAAAAGCAATCCCCAAGGTCACAGTGCCGTGCAGAGAATGTGAAACAGATTAACTCCTCGGGCAGACAGGCTGCTAAACACACGTTTGTAGTTCCTTATAATGGCAATCCTGCCTGATTTTCACAAGATTCAGTGTAGTTTATTGTGAATTTCTACGATAGACCATCACATTGATGTACATAATTGAGGTAAAGTGGTTTAGATCAAAGCAAGCACATGCTGTTGTCCATCATTACTTTAAAATGAACTTAATTGTCAAAACTAATAATTTCTAAGTTAGATTTAAGTAGTGTCCAAACTTTCTTTTCAGGCGATATCTATGTAGCTTTGTTGGTTCATACATTAGTTGCCTTCTAGAAGCTAGTATAAAGCCTTTGCGTGTACAGCAAAGACTGAAATAGTTTGCGGTCTCTGGATCAGGTTGGCTGTTGGCAAGAATTCAAAGGAAGCATTAAAAAAAAGAGAGACAGCAGGAAGCAAATGTATTGTCACATTCCTTTTATGGTAACGGGGTTGGATAAGCTCCAAATCTATTTACAAGAAATAATTTTTTTGTCTGTCTCTTTTGTCCCCCCTCTCCACTTTCTTCTCCCCATATCGCCATCCTTGTTTCCTCACACCTAACAGGTCAAGCGCTCCAGTGCTACAAGTGCCCCCTTGGCATTTGGAACCTGTGCGTAACTACAAAAACCACTTGTGAAAGCGGGGAGGTATGCTACAATAGTGTGGGATCAGGTGAGTCACTGATATCAAAAAGATCTTACCAGGAAATAAATTCTTCGACATTCAGGACTGCATTCCCGATCTGCACCGTCAGATTTATAATCATTTTGTTTATCAATGTTTATCAACAGAACATGGCAAGGCGGTTCAATGGACTACCAAACTGAGAATCAGCTGAGCAATAATTACATTGATTGCATTAAAACAACAAAGCTTGTGCTCAAACAAGATGTCTCACTTTGACCTAAATCAGGGTTTCCCCTAGAAACATAGATAATCCTGGCAGTAGGTGTCGTGTCGGGACGAGCAGCCCATTAACTGGGTACCGTCATGTGCGTCAAGCTAAGAATAGTTAGCGTTAGATTATTTTGACTGGGATGTTTTCTCCCTGACTGGAACTTTACTTAGCCTGGCGTATAATACAGTGGGAGAAACCCTGTTAAATGTAGGTGAGCGTCTCACTGGTTGAGTTGCAGTGCAGGGCCTTAAACTTTAAAGAGCTGAATCACCCTCCCAATAATGATTTCAGTTTTTCTCAGAAGTTTACCGACACTCAGCATCGGCATAACAAGCTGTCCTTTACCAGCTTCAGTTCTTTTTCTAAAAAGAAGAACAGGATGTCCAAGTATTAGCCCCACTGAAGATTTATTCTGGGACTGTAAACAAAGGACAACCAAATCAACCTGACCCTATGTGAAAAAAGGCCCCCATACCTTTAAAACTGGTTGTGCCACCCTGTGGCTCAAGCCGTTGCAGTAATTGGCGCTGAGTGTTTTCCAGGAATCTTAGCCTGGTTATAAGTTGGCCCTGTTTGTGGGTCTGGCCCTGATTCAAACCTGAACTTTGACTAGAACATTCTAGAAACTTAATTTTGTTTCATTTTAGGCCATTCAGACATGCATTTGCTGGTTTAATTGGCTTATTCTCCTTTTACACAACCCAAATCCACTCGAGCTTAAGGTCACAAACTGATGGAAAGATAAAAAACACAGAAACAAAGATTTAAGGCCAAGACACACCAAATACGAATTAGTCTGATCCGACGGAAAATGGGATTTTATGAAATTGTAGCAATTGCATCTGTTTGAGGTGAATAGGGCCCGGCAGACTCACTTACGCTTCTATGCTGCTGTGTCTGTGTAGACCAAGGTAGACCCCTGGTCTATCTTGGTCGAAGCTACACAGCAATGTTATGAAAAAGTCACGAGTCATACAGGAAGAGAGACACGTTGGCAAAGTAAAACACATCCGCATTGGGGAAATCCCGGGAAACGCACAGCTCAGTAACTAACAAGTATTTTAATCCACAGTGTTCTTACCCATGGTAGTAGTTTAAAAATACAGAAAACAGATTAGAAAGTGAAATAACAATCTTTGAGCTTTTTCTAGTAGCAACTGGATATTTATGTTTACCGCCCGGCTTTAGCTGGTAGAATTTCTGGAATTTGTGGTACATACCCTGTACCCGAATACTCGATTTTGTGAGTCCAGTGGTGTGTAAAGGGACCCTTTATCCAGGAAAAAGAATCTGTACGTATCTGTCCTCGGATTGTATGGTTTGGTGTATCTCAGCGTTTAAAATGGTGTAAAGCTAGTGTGCACTACACACAAGACACATCATGTTATACTTACAAGTCTTTTATAAAATAAACTTTTGCTATACTTTGCTAAGTATATGGAAACAAAATGGTTTGTTTACAGGTGCAAAATCAAAGTAGGAAGTGGGAAAATAATGATGCGAAGGTACAAAATGGGGCTTAGATTTGATGACTTGGTATACTGACTCTTGAGCCAATAAATGTACAAAATGTCAGTGAGTAATTGTATCTCACAAACCTGAACCACTTGAGTTCTGATTACGTAAAATTCACTTATACGTTCTACGGTCTTGTAAAGATACTGTTAGCAAACAGGGCTTCAAGCCGCAAAGACTTGGAGCGCATCATCAAGAATAAATTGTTGAAAGTAGTGCAATCACATGACTGGAAGACCTTTCCCGCTAATAATGGGGGTTACCCCCTGAAGTAGGCCGTGCACACCAAACACAACATGCGCTAAACTCGACGCTAAACCCTGCAGTGAGTTTGGTGTATGACAAATTTCTGCTTTTGTGTGCGGGGCTTACTGCAGAAAATGCCTGACTTTCACTGGCAAGCACAGTGAAAAGTCTATAGTGGACTATCACAATGCACTGCAGTCAAAGTTCAACCAAACTTAGCTTTGACCAGGGCAAGTGCAGCAGATTGTGGCGCTTGGTGCAGTGTTACAGCGAACTTCATGTAGCACCAAGCTTGCTCTTTCCACAGCACAGAGCTAAATGTTTTTTGTGATACACACTAAACGGTTTTTGAGTGCGACGCCAGTATTGTCACATTTGTCGTGGAAGCCCCAATCCCTTATATTTAACAGAATGAATTACAGAAAACTTAATTGCATAAAAGATACTTTCCATACACGAGAGAGATGTTAACAAACTCTTCAGAAGACAGAACCCCCGGAAAGCTGCTGGACCAGACTCTGTGTCTCCATCCACCTTGAAGCACTGTGCTGATCAGCTGTCTCCAGTGTTCACAGACATTTTTAAAAACTCACTGGCGACATGTCACGTGCCAGCCTGCTTCAAATCCTCCACTATCATCCCTGTTCCCAAGAAGCCAAGGACCGTCCGTCCGTCCGTCCGTCTTCTTCCGCTTATCCGGGGTCGGGTCGCGGGGGTAGCAGCTTCAGTAGGGAGGCCCAGACGTCCCTCTCCCCAGTCACTTGGGCCAGCTCCTCAGGAGGAATCCCAAGGCGTTCCCAGGCCAGCCGGGAGACAAAGTCCCTCCAGCGTGTCCTTGGTCTTCCCCTGGGCCTCCTCCCGGTGGGACGTGCCCGGAACACCTCACCAGGGAGGCATCCAGGAGGACGTCCAGGAGGACGTCCAGGAAGCCAAGGACCACAGGACTTAATGACTTTAGACCCGTCGCTCTGACCTCTGTAGTTATAAAGTCCATTGAGAGCCTTGCGCTTTCACACCTGAAAGAGATCACTGACCCCCTCCTGGACCCCCTACAGTTTGCCTACAGAGCCAACAGGTCTGCAGACAACGCTGTCACTTTGGCCCTTCACCACATCCTCCAGCACCTGGACTCTGCAGGAACCTACGCCAGGATCCTGTTTGTGGATTTCAGCTCTGCCTTCAATACAATCATCCCAGCTCTGCTTCAGGAGAAGCTCTCCCAGCTGAATGTGTCTGACTCCACCTGCAGGTGGATCACAGACTTCCTGTCAGACAGGAAGCAGCACGTGAAGCTGGGAAAACATGACTCATTAGTCTGTCAAGCTCCTGAAGTTCGCGGACGACACCACTCTCATCGGACTCATCTCTGATAGTGACGAGTCCGCCTACAGGTGGGAGGCTGACCATCTGGTGACCTGGTGCAGGGAGAACAACCTGGAGCTCAACGCTGTAAAAACAGTGGAGATGGTTGTGGACTTCAGGAAGAACTCTGCCCCAGCTACCCCCATCACCCTCTGTGACTCCACCATCGACACTGTGGAGTCTTTCCGCTTCCTGGGAACTGTCATCTCCCAGGACCTAAAGTGGGAGCTGAACATCAACTCCCTCACCAAGAAAGCCCAGCAGAGGATGTACTTCCTGCGGCAGCTGAAGAAATTCAACCTGCCAAGGACAACGATGGTGCAGTTCTACTCCTCCATCATTGAGTCTATCCTCACCTCCTCCATCACCATCTGGTACGCTGATGCCACTGCCAAGGACAAGAGCTGACTGCAGCGTGTCATCCAATCTTCAATCTCTCCAGGACCTGTACGCCTCCAGGACTCTGCGGCGTGCAGGGAAGATTGTGGCTGATCCCTCGCACCCCAGTGACAGACTATTTCAGTCACTTCCCTCTGGCAGGAGGCTGCGGTCCATCAGGACCAAAACCTCATGCCACAAGAACAGTTTCTTCCTATCCGCTACCAGCTTTATCAACAAGGCCCAGAGCCTGCCCGCCCGCCTATCTATCTATCTATCTATCTATCTATCTATCTATCTATCTATCTATCTATCTATCTATCTATCTATCTATCTATCTATCTATCTATCTATCTATCTATCTATCTATCTATCTATCTATCTATCTATCTATCTATCTATCTATCTATCTATCTTTTTTAGTCTGCACCACCAACATCAGGTCAAATTCCTTGTAAGTGTAAACCTACTTGGCAATAAACTTGATTCTGATTCTGAAGGCCTCTTTTTAAACATTTATTTGAAGCCGTTAAAAATGGATTGAGTGGTTGAAAGTAGCTGTAAACACTGACGTTAGGGGTTTTCTCCTTTTACAGGTGCCGTCATAATCAAAAGGAAGGGTTGCACTAATGCTACTACTTGCAACACGCCCGACCTTGTGACCTTTGGCAGCAACACCACCTTCTACACTTTGACCAAGACGTGCTGCAACACAGACCTATGCAACATGGCCCCAGGCCTACCCGGGGCCTCTGGGCTGAGCCTGGCAGCTGTCACCATTTTTTATTTGCTTGTAGCCAACCTAATGGCTTAACTTACTGATACAAAGTGCACACATCCATATTGTACTATTGGCACTAGACCTATACTTTTTTTTCTGCATGGTTTAAGGTGCATTGTAATTTTTTATATGATTTAAGTCTCCTATGTATTCCTACATCTATTAGCCCTCCTCCGGTTGTGGAGGGCTAGTAATAAATTTACTTCAGTTGGGTTTTGCAAAACATTAATAAACTGAATTTACAAGATGGCCGTTTCAAATTAGTGTTTTTACATGTCAGGAAGTAATTGTAATGACAATTTGCAAGACGTTATTTGAAAAGTGTGACCCCTTATTTACAAGGTTAGCAATAGGTTAGCAATAACTTAGCTTTAGTTAGCCAAACTTGGCTAACTACGCTAAGCTATGGTGGACTGATGGCAAAATTACATCCTCCACCAAGTAGCTATTTGTTTTTGATGTGGTGCCTTACTTTTAAAGAAACAAAATCTTTTGTAGGTATTTATTAGTTCTACATATTATTTTCGAAACCAAGAGTCTTTCATCTGACTTACTCTACCCAGAATAGATTTAAAGCCAAATAGGCAAAGAGTAGATAAAAGGAGGAAACTGATTAATTTGGTTATCTCTAAACTTAGAAATAGAACAGATAGACAAGCAGCAAAATAATTGTCAGCAGTTAGCTTAGCTAAGTTAACCATGTTAAACTAACGTTGCCATCAGATATTCTGTGAAGTACTATATTTGTATCTGGCTATTAGGTTTAAGAACAATAAACTGTTGAAGGCAGTTCTGCTTATTTTAAAATAAATTTTCAGCTAATAGTTGTAGAAAAAATAGTATGGGTTTGGTCTTGAAACACTTCTTTTTGTATTTCTTGGTTGTTATTTTTTTTTTGTAACAGTCCATCACCTTTTTTGTCTTTCTTTTTAAATGAAAACAAAAAGACACATGACTCCATCAGTTGAATTTAACATCTTGTTGTTTGTGTCAAATCTGTACATTTACATAAGTTTACCAAAAACAACAGAAACTGGGATGACAGTTTTTACATATGTTTTCTTTTTGTGTATACAACTTGAGTGGGCTGGGTGAGATATGAATTGCACTTCTTACAGATGCTGAGGTATATGAAACTGAGATTCATATGTTATTTACCCTTAATTTCCTCTTTTATTTTCCATAATTGTATTTTGTCTTACCTTCTCTGGGTGTTTTTGTCAATATTTACAAATCCAGAGTTTTATTTCTGACTTTAAGGTGAAATAATTCCAGTGAAATTGGGTTTAACAAATATAAATAAAATTGATAAATTGGAAACAATAACCTGTGTGGTTAATGCTAAACAACATAGCAGTGATGTTGTTTTCCATATTGACAGGTTTTCCTGTATGACTTGAAAAAAGCAAAATGTGAACTCCAGATGGACATGAAATCTTGAATTACTTAACATTTAAGTCCTGACTCGACTCGGTACACAACCAGGAACAGAAAAAAAGAAAAAATAATAAAACAATTATATGTACATATATATATATATATATATAGAGATAGATAGATAGATAGATAGATAGATAGATAGATAGATAGATAGATAGATAGATACAATATAACAATATAAACGCAACACTTTTGGTTTTGCTCCCGTTTTTTATGAGATGAACTCAAAGATCTAAAACGTTTTCCACATACGCAATATCACTTGTGTATGTCACTCCCTCAAATATTGTTCACAAACCAGTCTAAATTGATTACACACTGTGATTAGTGCACAGGTGTGCCTTAGACTGCGCACAATAAAAGGCCACTCTGAAAGGTGCAGTTTTGTTTTATTGGGGGGGTGGGGGGGGTTCTGGGGACTCAGCAAGACAAGTCAAGTCGGTTACGACGACGAACTGGAGTCAGGTGGAGACCCCGATGAGGACGACGAGCATGCAGATGAGCTTCCCTGAGACGGTTTCTGACAGTTTGTGCAGAAATTCTTTGGTTATGTAAACCGATTGTTTCAGCAGCTGTCCGATTGGCTGGTTTCAGACGATCTTGGAGGTGAACATGATGGATGTGGAGGTCCTGGGCTGGTGTGGTTACACGTGGTCTGTTGTTGTGAGGCTGGTTGGATGTACTGCCAAATTCTCTCAAACGCCTTTGGAGACGGCTTATGGTAGAAAAATGAACATTCAATACACGAGCAACAGCTCTGGTTGACATTCCTGCTGTCAGCATGCCAATTGCATGCTCCCTCAAATCTTGCAACATCTGTGGTATTGTGCTGTGTGATAAAACTGCACCTTTCAGAGTGGCCCTTTACTGTGGGCAGTCTAAGGCACACCTGTGCACTAATCATAGTGTCTAATCAACATCTTGATATGGCACACCTGTGAGGTGGGATGGCTTATCTCAGCAAAGTAGAAGTGCTCACTATCACAGATTTAGAGTGGTTTGTTAACAGTACTTGAGGGAAATGGGGATATTGTGTTTGTGGAAAAAGTTTTAAATCTTTGAGTTCATCTCATAAAAAATGGGAGCAAAATCAAAAGTGTTGGATTTATAATATTTTTGAGTATATATATATATATATATATATATATATATATATATATATATATATATATATATATATATATATATATATATATATATATGTGTGTGTGTGTGTGTGTGTTGTACAATTGTTATGTTATGTGTTGTGCAATTATACACTGTTTAAAGTTATTTAATGTGTAATAAATAACTCTGTTAAGTATTGTCTGGAGGATATGAGCTCTAAAGCTGATATCAGGACATCTTTTAACAGCAAACTCTGCACACACATAGAATAAGGAGTGACAACTTCTCTTCAAGTTCAAGATTTAATAACAGACATAAAATGAACATCCAGAGAATGCTGGATATATAATGCTGTTTATCGGAATTAACACCATATTTCAATCAATAAATCCTCTCTACTAGGCTAGTGAAATTTAACTAAACTACTAAGCAAAATGAAGATAAAAAAAGCTAAGCTAAGGAACTATTTACATAAAACAAAAGACAAAACAAAAGTGGTTGATCATAATCAGAATAATTCAGTGAATCCTGGTTCACTGCAGATCTGACTTAAGAAAAACATAGAATGGAGTTAACTTAGCTTAACTAATTTAGAACAACATTTGGCATGTGTTTCAATCCATTCACAATGCAAATCCTGAGTTAAACAAAACGTTATTTGATGAAATAATGTTATGTTTGAGTTAAAGAAGCAAAGTTCACCTTAAAGAACATGGAATGAGCTTAAATTAGCTTCACTAGTACAGAACAACATTTGGTATGTGTTTCAACCACTGAGCTATATAATACACTGGAGTGCTGATTTTGCTGAAAAACTGAAGCCACTGGCCGCCATCTTGCTACTCCCTACTCTCACAGAATCCCATAGGATTTGGTTGCAACAACAAGCAGTTTTCTGGCTGTGTGAAAACGTTTCACAGGTAATTCTACAGTCAGTGGATGTACTAACACTATCAACTACTAGGAAATTAGGTGCTGAAATATTTTACACGTTATTCATATTAAATATACATATGTATATATAAGTATGTGTATATGTATATATGTATATATATGTATACACATGTAAATATATGTTTTTGTACATTGTTATTTATATATTTATAAATGTTAAACATATATATTTAAATGAATAAAATGCTAAATATTTCAGCACATGACTTTCTCTGTGCTTGATATTTTTAGAATATAAAATAAAAGTATATGGCATTTGACATTTTAAAAGTTTTAAGCCCCCCCCCCTGAACATGAGAAAATCCTCGTTATTCGATGCTGTAGCGCACATATTCCCTAGTTACTGGGGGGAAATAGGGAGTACCAATATGGCGGCTGGTGGCTTCAAAGCGACTCGTTCAAACAGACGGTGATTAGCACTCCAGTGTATTATATAGCTCAGTGGTTTCAACCCATTCACAATGCAAATCCCAAGTTACACAAAACATTATTTGAGGAAATAACATTTTAAAGAATGATTTTCTCTGTAAGAATCTGGAAACTTTATGAACGCCCGATTTTATGAATGCGATTATACCTCCGGGAGGTAGGGGTCGCTGCAGAGATCGGACGCTAAACTCGGTTACTCCTAAAGTTAACAAAACGCCTTTAATATTCCATATTAATGTGGTAAAAACTAACAAGCCTTGTACTTTAAAACAAGCCTTTTTTGAATGTCTGGAACCGGAAGTTACCAGAAGCTAATAGCATTTTGGCTGGCGGACTTTCGGCGCTTTATTTTTAGCCATAATGAGTGAGCCGGTTAACATAAACATTAATATACCATCAGTGTATGGAACCCCTGTGGAGATAACGTTTGTTATAACCATAACAACACACTCGAATCATATCGGCAATGACCTGATACAGAATATTAGCATGAGCTACGCCTGTTATCTTTTTGTGTTTAAAAAACACCATGTACGCATTACACAAACATTTCCAAATGACCATGTAACCTTTCCCTCTGGTTTCTCTGCCGAACCTGTCGGTGCCTCATGTGGGTCCGGTCCACTTTGGCCATCCAAGGAAAGGAGCAGTGGAAAAGCAGGGTAAATTGTTGGTCTTTTCAGCAGCGTGCTAGCCTTCAACTCTGTAGCCTAGCAGCAGCAAACATGTGGCCATAAACCAGCCGAAACGTGTTCGGGATCGGGGGCCTGGTCCGAGGCTCTGCCGTGTCCTCTGACCCGGTTGCAGTCACGATTTCAGTTCCCTCTTTCTCTCAGCGTGGGAAGTGGGTAAAGAAGGCCGAGCCGCGACATCTCAAGTCACCTTTCCTGTAAACAAACCTGTTTTTGGCATGGAGGGATTCTTTCCTCCTGCGCCTGACGCTGAAGTTAAGACAACAGACTTAACTCTGATTTGCCCGATCATGTCCTCCGGGCGAAGAGGGATTTCTCCCCTGTGCTGGCTAGTGTCTTTCGGGCCTGTGAGGCCCCATGAGGTTCAGGCCAGCCTCCCTTCTCCTTTAGTCTTTTTTAATTAAATTAATTAATGAAGTGCTCTTACCTTTTGTCTGGAGGAGTGGTCTGGGTTCACAGCAGGCACCCTGCCGTGAAGGCAGGTCCTTGGTGGCTGTGAATATGAAATACCTTTTTGGTCCTTCTTGATTCTTATATTGTTAAAAATTCACTCTGGATTTAGCCATGGCGTGATGGCATAACAGATGACAGGTAAAACGTTTGTAGGGGTCTTTGAAAAAATATTAAATTAATAAGATAAAAACATACAAAACCCAAAACCATTTCCAAACACACCATTATTGTCAATTTGCAGGTCTTATTTTGTATGGTTTAGTCTGCAATAAAAAGGCAGTCTCTCTAGAAAACATACTGATGGAGATCTTATCTTGTGTTCTCAGCAACAATCATAACATCTTACTCAGTACAAAAAACAATGAATGAACTGACAGATATAGACATTGTTTTTATGAAAATGCACTTTATAATATGATATGATGACAAATTTACACTTTGGGGCCGTGATCAGCATCTCAACAATTGTTTGAAAGTTTTATATGCCTCTGTCGATTGGAAAATGTATATATACTTTTTAATTTTACATCTGATTTTATTCTGTCGTTAAGGGTTAAACTATAATAAAAGCAAGCCATCCTGTAGCATGAGCGGTATAATGCCATCAGAAAATTATAAGATGTCCAATTTACCTTGTGTTACAGCTCTTCGGATCGCCCTGTCCCGAGTGAGTGAGAATCTACACTTTATTTCTTCTTTTTTCAACAAAGCAATCATGTAACATAAAACATAAATGCTTTACCAAAACAGGTACTTTTCATATTTCAGATTCTTGTAAAGACTTCTTGTACCCATACATCATCATGTGTGAGGCTCCACACCACTCCTTGGCCGCTCCTTTCTTAAAACACAAAAGGAGGATGACGATATTATCCACCCACTCCCCACCCTTCAGCTTTATTATTGTATAAATATCTGCATCAACGAACAGTCTCATCACATCTGATCTTTTGCAGCATCCGATCACCTGGGACGCAAGGACTTTTTACATAATCTCCAAGCCGAAAAATAAAAAACCTAATCAACAAAGATGGGAAAGCTCTTTTTGGGATTCGTTGTGGCCATTGCATCCTTGGCTTTGGGTAAGACTTATTTATAATTGAATGAACTGTGATGTTCTGAGATGAAGTCAATGCAGCATCATTTTTTAAGATCAAGGATCCTGCCTCAGAAAGTTTTGTTTTTCAGTGATATCATGAATTTAAATAAATAAGAATCATATTTTCTTCAAAAGAGTGATGGTGGTTGATTTAATCAGCTGAGATGTTGGTTTTAGAAGAGGATAACTGAAGAGTTTGCAACTATTCCACCTCATTCGAGCTAAACCAAGTCGGCTTTTCAGGAATAGTTGCTCAATGTACCAACACTACCCCATCTCTATTTTCAAAAGATTACAAAAATTATAGCATCGTTTCATGTAAGAAAATACCCAACAGAAAATTTTATTTCCTGGCACAACAAAATTATTTATATCTTCTAGGCAAGGCAAGTGTTTTTATGTAGACTATAATGTGTAAAATGCAGGTGAAATGTTTTTGTGGTTAAAAAAAAAAGTTAAATCACATCTGATTGCTTTAGATAAAAGCTCACGATGAAAGAAAAATCTCCCATCAAAGTCTCTGGAGACACTAACTAGATCTACGTTGTTTACTGGCTACTTTATTTTCAACTATTCAGTTACACTAAAGTTAAGAGTGTAGTCCAGATGTTCCAACACAATGGTGACACCCATGCAGCATTAGCCCAACCTAACAGCACCTTAAATGCCTTTCAGTAATATGAATAAAAATATTTTTTTTCCCAACCAGTTTCATCAAAAAGTAAATCCTAACTTTGACACCAAATGTTAAATCAGACTTATTTTCCAGCATCATACTTAAAAAAAAAAAAAAAAAAAGACATCAGACTTTCAAAGATGATGTGAGCTTTGCAGAGGGCGAGGCACGACTTGTTAAGGCTGGACCTCAAATTAGGGTTTGGTGGAAAAAACAACTTAAAGCAACTCTAATAACACTGCTGTGTTATTAGTGTTGCTTTATTGTTTGGGTTGCGGCACAAGTCCAAAAATGTTTGTAGGTCTCCTGCGCATATATTTATATCAATAGAGATGTGATAAATGTTTTTCATCACAACCAGTGTCATCAGACAACAATTATACATCCTTATAAATCAAACAACGTTTAAACTAAAAAAAGAAAGAAAAGAAAAATTACTCACTTTGTTTTACCAGCAGAGTTTCTAAGTGAGTGAAACGGTAGTGTGAAAAAGGAGAACACTAAATTATCAGTTATCTTTTCCAGGTACTGGATGGTGCTTTACTAGGTTTGACTGCACCTCAAATTAAGACGTGTTCAACCACATATTACAAGGAATCCAAGTAACACAGTAGGGTTGTGACACATGTCCGGGCTACCCAGGGGGGAGGAACCCTTGTACACAAATATTTAAACCTATTGGGATACTATGAAAACATATTGCAAATCATTGTAAATGGTGGATTTTTAAAGTTAGACAATTACAAAAACATGAAAATTTCACTTTGGGTTTAGCTTTAAGTGGATAAAAATCTTAACCAATGTGCAAAATCCTCACAACAAAAAAACTCCTTAAAATCTGTCATGTCTTGGTCGGAGCTTAACTAGTTTTCACCACACCTCAAAAAGGGTGAGGTCAACAAGACATTTCAGAAGAAAAACATTAATCTTGTTTTCCCTTTGCAAAATGGCAAGTTCATTGTGAGGGAGAAGGAGCTCAAATATTGGTACCAACATCAATTACACAAAGGTTTCTTATTTCATATCAGGATCATTTCCCATCATTTAACAAATAAAACAATTCCCAAGTATAAAAGCTGAAGGCCTACAAAAACATGCAGGGAAAATATGTTCATCCTGATTTTTCACTCTTCGATAACTGCTGGCTACGTATTTAACAGAACTGCTATACCTTGCTGTGTCTCTTTCAGTGGAGTCGTTGATCTGCAACAAATGCAGCGTAAGTGTGTTTGGCTTCTGCTTGGGCAATAGTACCGAGACCTGCGCTGCCAATCAGATCTGTTACACTGGAAAAGCAAGTAAGTAACCCTCTTATTGCATAAAAATGCTAAAACTCACAATACCAGTAACCCAGATAACGGATGATACGAAATTAAACTTTAAATGTTTCTCTGCAGGCTTCCCAGACGTCACAAGCTTTAGTGGCTTCAACAGGCAGGGCTGCAGGGACAACACAACCTGCACTAGCTCAACTGGATCTCTGCTGGGTGTCACCTACAACGTCAACATTACCTGCTGCTCCACAGACAGGTGCAACCCCGTCACGCTGAGCGGTGCCCCGTCTACCAAGATGACCTTCACCGCTGCCATCACTGGAGCCATGCTGGCCACTGTCCTGGGAAGCATGTTGTAATCAAATCACAACTGCTATCATCTACATTTAGCTTTTCCCCCCCTCATAATCAAAAGCCCTATATGTTATAAATCTTTGTGTCACAAAACTGCTCCTTTAAATGTTCAGTCAATGTTCCTGTGAGGATCAAATTTATGGCAGATGTCCAAATCATGGAAGTCGATCAATGGAGTGTTTCAAGGAAACAATGAGCTCGTAAATCTTTCATGATGTTGGGTTGGTTCAATCTTTATTTGTCTCAAGCAAACTGTATTTATGCTTCTACACCTTTATGTGTCTTATTGGGCTTAAGAATGATAAAATAAATCAAATCTCTTGCTAAATGGCAATGTCTAGCTTTCATGACTTTACTTAAATTAGACTCCGAGGCAGGAATGATGGGGAGTTACACAAGGTTACTTAAATATAGTTTGTCAGCATCATAAATAGAACATCAATCTTGCCGAATGAGGATACAAATAACATACATCTGAACAAAATCTTTTTCTATGTATAAATGTAAAAAACAGGTCTTTACTATTGTGGTCTCTATGGAGAAAGGAGTTTGTTTAGAATATGTTTGCCAGGCTGGAGCTGATTCCAAAGTGGTACAAAAAACAAAAAAACAAAAAAAAAAAACATGTAAGGTATGGTTTTCCATAGCCAGAGAGCCAATTCTATACTATTTCATTTTAAATTCCTTATCCAGAAAACTTTTTACCATCCATGCGAAATCTTTTTATTCAAAATTTAGAGTCTAGTTCATGTGATAATTTAATAAACTGCTTCAAGGCTGGATTATGATTCCTTTTTTGCCAGTCAAGTAGCAACGGTGGTTATAGTTAAACATCTCTATCACGACGCAAGCAAGAGTTATACATTGCTCCCACTGAGCAATAACCTGACTCAAGCCAGACACATGTCGCACCGCCTAGCTCCACTCACATCTCCATAGGAATTGCCTTTATTGAAGGCTGGGCCTTATCAAAAATCCTTGCATATGATTGGATAAGCCACTTGTCTGTCATCTTTATCGACGTGCTATTTCAACCACTCACACTGAAGCTAACCCGTGACGCTGATGAGAGTGACGTGGGAAAAAAACAATTTTTTTTTTTTTATGGGTTTGCGGCTCTAGTGGCACGCGTTTTATTGACAGTGAGCTGACAGGAAGAGGGGGGAAGACAGGCGGCAAAGCGGCACGGGTCGGAGTCGATCCCGGGCCGACCGCGTCGAGGACTAAAGGCCTCCTAACATGGTTCACGCTAACCGCTAACCGCTCCGGGGCGTCCCGGAAAACAAATCTTGTCAAATCCGGTCGGGAGAAGGGCAAAAACATGGTTTCCACCAACAAAAGCCTTCAGAGCCGTTCTCTGATGTTCTTTTAATGAAACAATATTAGGTAGATTGGACAACACAGAAGAAATAGCAGCATCAATGTTAACGCTTGTTTCCTCGACGAGCCGCCATTGCTATCAAAACAGTCTCACGTCATGGTCGCGTCTCCACTACGTCACATCTATGAAATGCCAGCCCTGCGTCCTGATTGGCCAGACCATAAAATTGGTTGGAGAAATCACTCTCACATACATCCCAGATGTATGTGAGTGAAGCTAGGCGGAGCAACATACGTCTGGAATGAGTCAGGTTAACTGAGCAACATACCTGACTTAAAAAGTGACGCTAGGTAGACGGGAATTAATCAGAATTTAAATCAAAGTTAAATCTACACGAGGCCCAGATTTAGATGTAATTATTTAATTTATATTAAGACTACATTTAGACAGAGTAATGTCAGCCCTTATATGTTTATTTATATATCTTACACAACCAATTAAACATGCATATGTGCACCAACAACAGTCAGTGACTCTTACAGAAATCCTAGAGTGCCTAAACCAAAAATTAACTAATTTAATCCAAACACATTGTGTTGATGAGATCAATGTGTGGAAAACAACTCAGTTTTTGTTCTTTTAGAAGGTTTGGATGAAGAGTATGATAGTTAATATTAGACATAGACAGACTTTATAGTCATTCCACTGCACATTCACAAAGTACATTTGAGCAAATCTTTGTTTCCAGGCTCTGAGTAAAAATAGAAGACAAATGAGAAACATTACAAAGTATTTGTCATTAGTCAGGAAAGTAGCAGCAAACCAAGAAAAGAAATTTTACATGTACAGAAAGGTTGTGTACAAGACAATACGAATAGTACAAGCATATAGCAGTAGGATGTATTGCAACAATGGTTGCACGTTTCCAGTGGTAGAGATTAGGCCACGGGTTTTTCGTTGGAGATCATCTTTTTTGGAGATCAATATTTTGCAGCATCTTAACTCTGAACTAAAAAGTAACTGTGGAAAAGTAACTCAACTATCCAAGCTGATTGGGCGAAGCAACACCTTGTGCCCGCCTACCAAATGTTGGTTTTAGCCAATCACGATATCATCATGAGAAACCACAAGAAGGTAAGCTAGTCAAGGCACTTCTTGCTGTTCTTCTTTCAAAGATGAAATCGTGAATTCTTACAAAACAGATGTGACAGCAGCAGCTACGCGAGCGTCCTCCTGCACTGTCATGTTGGTTCAGCTGTGGGCTCAGCAGTTATTGCTTTCGTCACACGGCACTGGTATGTCCCGCCTAAACTACAATACTGCAATGTGATTGGCCCGAATGGTTTTGGTTCAGACACAAACGCTCAGAAGCCAGAGCGGTTAAAGATGGATTCTCGTGTGTTTGTGAATGCGCATATACCATGACCAATCACACTCACATTTATACACAAACACTCAGATCAGTACTTTGGTGATTTCCTATGGGGTACCTCAACATGTGGAAGTGAACCCTTTTGATTACCAGATGACTTTTCTTCTCATTGAACCACAGTCACTGCAGTCAATTCAACTTTTTTTGAAAAAGAAATTTATGAACAATATTTGGGAAATTCAAAGAATATTTCTAGATGTCAAATAAAGCTACATAGATCACATAATGCAATCAGGAGGAACCTAATTTCCTTTCAGTTTCATTGCCTCTTACAAAAGAAGTTTAACATAATCAAAATCAATAAGAGATTGATTATTGAAACAGCAAAAATTAGCAGCAGATAGAAGTAGTAATAAATAAGATGACTATCACTAGTAATTCATCAATCTCAGTGACTAATCCAGCTCAACAGTTGCTCCACAGCTTTTCCAGTTGTTCAGAGTTTTAAAGGCTTCAGTAAACTGGGCTGCAGGGAAAATAATACAAACTGCAGCGGCACCAAGATTACATTGCTGGGCATCCCCTGCAAAACTGAAACGGTAAGATCAATCAATCAATCAATCCATCAATCAATCAATCAATCCATCAATCAATCAATCAATCAATCAAAATACAAGAAAATTATTATTTTTATTAAAATTTCAGCTGTTTACAACAAAGATAGTGCAGCTTTTTCACAGCAAAAACCAATAGAAATTGATAAAAATGATGGTAAGCATCCACTGCCCCTGGTATATAAATATAATGCACGTGTTTGGTGAAAAAACAACCTTCAATGTGGTTTGGGTTACAGACCGTGAGAGCAAATAATTACGCATGGGTGAGCTGGTAAAAGCCCACGAACAGCAGGAGCCTGATAATGGCCCTCACAGTTAAATGACCCACTCATTAGCAGTTTAGCTGGTTAGCTTGTTGAAATTTAACTTATTGTTTTAGGTCTGACACAAAAAGAAAGGAAGGTTTCTGAAACACTAAACACTGAAAAACATTAAATTAACACACAATTTAAAATGTGGTTTGCTTACCTGCGAAAACAGTTGGTTACATGCTTTTTACGTAATTATTGTTTCAAACTCCCTTTTCACACATTTCAGTTCCTCTTTCAGACAGTTTTTAACAAATACATAATAAAATGCTGAGATGCTGAGACGTATAGTGCACAGAGGTCACAAGCAACTTTCAGTAGCCTTTAGGTTTGTTCCATGTATGAAGGTTGCACAAGGTTGCATAAGCAGGGGAACCTCTTTTTCCCATTATCACAAAACTTAAAAAAAAAAAGACCAATTAACAAGGTCTTATCTCATTCACGCTCTATTGAGACTTTCCATTTCCTCTATGTTGCCTAACTGAACTGCTGCAATATCTAAAAAAAAAGCTCAGAAAATCCTTAAACATTTAAAATTAAATGTTTACTTAAACATTTAATTAAAAGTTTAATTTAAAATGTCTAATATTGTACAGATTTCAAACACTAGGCCTTGCGTTATATGTTTATTTACATCAGTTTATTTGGTTATAGCACAACTGAGCGCAGTATTAGCACTACGTGAACATAGTCCAGTGCCATCACCACTGATAAAAACACAATAAAGAAAATATCTTATTTTCATAATGGTTTTCCAGATACTCAACACCAAATACAATCCTGCAACAAATATAAAACTTGTTATATCGTTAAAAAACAAGAAACAGACACAGATCCCAAATATGCCTAAACATTGTTTACCAATCATAAAAAAACATTTATATTATTAAAAAACTGCTTATTTAGAGTGAGACTTCAGCTTTTACTAAACCAATAGAGATTGACTGGTTGACTATTGAGTTCAGGGATTTTGCAGCTTGACTGGAAGGAAAGCTGGAAGAATTTCCAGTAAAATCACATTTAACATCAAAACAATGCAGCCCATTGAAACCCACTGGTTCTGCAGCTATGAGTCGGCTGCAGGCCAGAGTCATGCAACTGAGAAGTCAAAGGTCAGATTTGGTGTTGACTGCAGGGCATGGTGCAGGAATGATGTGAAAGAAAATGCTAATAAAAAGTCAATCAAAGGGGATTTTTGCTGGTTAGTTGCTCTGCATCAACATTTTCTCTTGACTGTTTTAGAAAAACACTCACTGAGACAGTAAAAACCACCAAATCACCTGGCCTGTCCAGGTCTCGGTCTTTGTCCCCACCCTACCTTTCTTTTGAGACAAGGCGAAACTCAGAGAACCTGAAAAACCCCTCTTGTCCATTTCCTACCCACCCCTCACCTCATATAAACGTCCGTCCTCACCTACGGACTCATCACTCCTGACCCGCCTCAACGTCCGAGCACCTGGAAGAGAAGAAGCTTCAAGCCTTTGGAGGGAGTCAGAGGATTTTTCTGTGTCTTTGAGCAAAAATCAAGAGTTGAATCTACAAAGCAAGATGGGAAAGTTTCTTTTCGCTATTGTTGCTGCTGCTGCATCTCTGGTCTTGGGTAAGCTGAGCATAGTTGATTTAACAAGATCAATAGGGATCTACTTCATTGCTATGTTGGGCGTAAAAATACAGAAAAGTATATGAAAGTATATGTACTTTTAATTTAGATTGGAATAATGTAATTATATAGTATTAAATATATTTCAGAAACATGCATTAGTCCAACATGTTTAACTTGTTGTTTTAAAACAAAACTTAATATCCATCCATTTTCCTACACGCTTCTCCAGCGGTGACTGGGCGAGAAGGCTGGAGAAAACCCTGGACAGGTCGCCAGTCTGTCGCAGAAAAGCTTGATAGATCAACACTATTGTCAGTCTAGTAGTATCTCTTCTCACTAGGATTTTTTTTATGTTTCTGTATTTGATAAATACACCAAACAGAGTCAAGATTAACCAGTTTCTTGGCTTGTACAAAGGGTTGTTTATCTGTCTGAGGAATATAAGTGATTACTGAAGAAAGGGATTTTTTTCCCTTTGTAGTAAAGTTTTCCTTATTTGTTTGGGTTTTTATTTTAAATCCAATAGAAATTACCACTAAAAAGCCCCATTTTGCATGTTTATCTGAAATACAATCAGATACAGCCTCCGGGTATTTCAGTTTCAGCAAGTGCTGCATCAGGGATCAGGGTGTGGTCGGCAGGAAAAAACAAGAGAAAATCTATAATTCTGCAAAAGAAAAGCAAAAGGGCAAAGCATTTGGGATATTGAAGGCAAAAAATATTCCTGCACAACGTATGCAATTTGAGTCATAGTTTTTGCCGCACTTTTTTTCTTATCTCTGAGTGAAACTCTTTTTTTCTGTTTCAGTGGAGTCTCTGCTCTGCAATAAGTGCACCTTGAGTTTGATGGGCAAATGCATGAACGCCGTTAATGAGACCTGCCCCTCCAACTCTAGTGTCTGTTACACCGGAAGAGCCAGTAAGTACCCTTTTATTGCCTCAAAGCCTGACCTTGTCTTTTAGTCAAAAATTAACTAACAGCTTTGGTAAGTCAACAAATGACCCAAATTCTTGTCATAGCCAATAGATGCAGCAGAGGTATCCTGTTTTAGCTTGTGTGTCCTGATTGTGCAAACTATTTCTCTGAGCGACTTGGAGTGGAAAAGTTGGTTGTATATCAGGACTATCCAGTTTTTTGGGACCATTCAGGTCAACAGAGTAACATAAAGAAGGAATAAAAGGAAATGTCAGGAAGGAGAAAAGCATTTTTAGGCAAGAATAAATTACAAAGTCACCAATAAGATGCAAGTGGCTCACCAGTGCAGACAAATAAAAGTGCAACGATTTTTGAACTCATTAATTGAATTTATCTGTTTCTCTGCAGCTTTTCCGTCCCTGCCAGACTTTGTGGGCTTCAACATTCAGGGCTGCAGGGAAAACACCACCAGCTGTGATAAAACCACCCCTGACACCCTGCTGGGAGTCACCTACAACACCAAGATCACCTGTTGCTCCACCGACAGCTGCAACCCCATCACGCTCAGCTCTGCTGCATCTGCCAAGATGAGCTTCAGTGCCGCCGTGGGTGCAGTCGTCCTGGCTTCCGTACTGGGAAGCATGTTATAATTAAACACAAACGCTGTTCTATCTGTTTGTACCATGATTACTGAAGGTGTGTATTTGCATAATCAAGAGGTGCCTCTGAACTAAATCAAGCCATGTACTCGTTTGCTAAGAGCCAGATCTACTCAGGACTGCGTTTAATTATTTGCAGGTGTTCAAATCTTGAAAGTTGATCAATGGGATGTTTCACGGAAACATTGAGGATGTTAATCTTTCTTGATGGTATTTAGCTTTTGAGCTTTTGCATTTTTTTTAAACCAAAATGTATTTATCCCTCTAAATTTTGTGTCATAATAAACTAAACTACCTCTAACCATGAAGATTTTCTTTTCTTCCTACAACAGTCTCTTTTGTATTTGGGTTTACTTTTAATAGCCACATCAACGTTTGATTGCATTTTAAACCCATCTGCAACCACAGATTTCATTTTCATTTATGTGGGGCGAATACATAAATAAAAAAAAAAACTGGACAGGAAATACTTGTATCTTATATCGAACATTGTGTTATTGAAATTTTTCCATCACCTGAGGATATAACTGTGTGCTGTCACGCAAAAATTTAATTCACGTCAAATTTTTAAAGGCAAGATGTAGAAATACACACTTATATGTCAAAAAAATTAAGCCCATTGGGAAATCATAATACTAAACATTATTTTTTTACTCGGGTTCCTATTTCTAACAGCTCTTTAAAGAAGTTTCTCTTAACTTAAAGTCTCTGATGAACATACTAAATCTTGCGCTAATAAGATACTCTCGGCCAGGTACAGTTTCTCAGGCTACACTATCCTACCAAGCCTCTGATCTTCTGATCCACACATGCATTCTGATCCTTTAGGGCAGCGGTTCTCAAACTTTTCGTGGCCAAGGAACCCTTAGCATTGGTAAAATTTTTCCAAGGACACCTTTAGATTCCTCGTGTTGATAGTATTTTTTAAACTGTTGTACTGTTAAATACATTAGGAAATATGTATGTTTTTAGAAATATATATAAATACACCTAATATTAGAGATTTGGTGGAGATTAGATCCTCATTCTCTATAAAGCCAAACTCAAAGTAACTGTTGTCATGCTTCCTAATTTTAGCTGATTTGGTTTTACCTTAATTGATCAAGTGGACGCAGTTAAATGTTTCTCTATTGTATTACTTAGCTCAACCCCAACATGTGCTCAGGCCCGACAACATGCGTTTCACGGACCCCCAATCCGTGGTTCGTGGACCTCCCGGGGTCCAGGGACCCCAGTTTGAAGGCCGCTGCTTAGGGATCAGTTTGGACGCTAATTTCTAATGTTTTGAATGTTGCCCCCGGGTGTTAACCTGACCCTAGCCATATGGATTTCGCTCCGCCTAGCTCCACTCATTCATCTGGAACAGATCCATAGGAATAGCGTTTGAGAAGGCTGGGCCTTATCAAAAATCCTTGCATATGATTGGATAAGCCACTTGTCTGTCATCTTTATCGACGTGTTATTTCAACCACTCACCCCGAAGCCAACCGGTGATGCTGATGAGAGCGACGCAGGAAAAAACAAAAAAGAACAGCCAACAAAAGCCTTCAGAGGCGTTCTCTGATGTTCTTTTAATGAAACAATATTAGGTAGATTGGACAACACGAAAGAAATAGCAGCATCAATGTTAACGCTTGCTTCCTCGATGAGAGCCGCCATTGTTGTCTGAATCAAAACAGTCTCACGGTATGAAACTCCAGCCCTGTGTCCTGATTGGCTGGACAATAAAATTGGTTGGAGAAATCACTCTCTATGGGAGAGGTCCCAGATGGATGTGAGTGAAGCTAGGCGGAGCTAAGCGGAATGAAATTCATCTGGCTCGTCAGGTTACCCGGGTGTTACCCCATGCAAAAAAAAAAAAAATCCATCCATTTTCCTACACGCTTAACCCTTGCTGGTCCCTATCTCCAGCTGTCAATGGGCGAGAGGCGGGTTACACCCTGGACAGGTAGTAGTCTATCGCAGGGCAACACAGAGACACACGGTCTGGTCTTCCCCGGTCTTGAGGAGTGTCTGCTGGACTGTTGTTTTTTTTCACCTCAGAAACCAGCTGTGTTTGAGCAGTTTATCAGGCCTAATTGCTCATACAGCACTTGAAGACATCTGCTGAGGATGAGTTCTGCCTTGCTCTGTTAAAAGTGATGGTCTTCTTCTCTCTGGAAGTGCTCGCTTTGGTTGATACCAATGCTGATGGCATTTGCTATGACCTTTAATACATGGTTGTGGCGCATAAGATAGTGACCATAACCAAGGGGTTTTGGAAAGCAATTAGGTCTGTGCCGATTCCACTCCCAGGTGCAGGGATCTGCCGGAAATATTTGACTTTGCCCATAAATGTCATTTACAGGTGCTGGTCACATAATTAGAATATTGTGAAAAAGTTTATTTTTGTCAGTAATTCCATTGAAAAAGTGAACCTTGTATATTATATTCCTTCGTTACACACATACTGATATAGTTCAATTGTTTATTTTTTTTTTATTTTGATGATTATAACTGACAACTAATAAAAAACCCAGATTCAGTATCTCAGAAGTGACGTTTTCACAGTCGGATGATTTGTGGTGCCGTGTCTTCTGCTGGGGTTGGTCCACTGTCCACTGAAGTCCACAGTCAATGCAGACATCTACCAGGACATTTTTGGAGCGCTTCATGCTTCCTTCTGCTGTCAGTGTTATAGGGGTGCTAATTTCTTTCTTTCCAGCAGGACTTGGTACTTACCCACACTGCCTAAAGGTACCAAAAGCTGGTTCAATGACCAAGGTGACCAACTCTGGTCAAGAACAAGATGAGAGACGTTTGATCCAGCAGTCCAGATTGATTGCAGTAATCCAAGAAAGAAAGAGAGGCCCAATAAAGTACGCCGTTCATAGAAAGGAACATGCTCTTCAGGGACATTTCTGTTTAAAAGACCCTATTTTATAGATCTTATGTATTATTCTGATGTTCTGAGACAATAAATTAGGACTTTTGATTATTTTCAAGACAAAATCCTCAAAACGACAAGAAATAAAGGCTTGAATTATTTCACTGTATATATAATGAATCTATGTATCATACGATTTTCTCTTTCTGAAATAAGCATAAAAAGATATTGAATTTCCCTCCACAATATAATTTTTTTAAATGCACATGTAGGCAAAAAGAAATTGGGAGAGTTACAGTATTTTAAAGCCATGGACAAAATTTTGTGAATATGTTTATACAGAATGGTTCTAAAAGGGACGGGATCATAGCTGTTGGTCCAAATTCGACAGTGTTGTACATTAGGATCCATTTAAGAAATTAGGACTATAAATTACACTGGCAAATGAAATGTATGGTCTCAATACAGAAACGTTTAGAACACATAAGAAACATGACTTACATGTAAATAAAAGCAAAACATTGGTAAAGTAAAAAACAAAACAACTGGACTTTTTTCCAGAGTTTGAAGACGGGAAAAAGTCCAGTTGTTTTGTTTTTTACTTTTCTGAAATGACCATGTAGTCACAATTACACTTTTTGTAGTCACAGTTACAATTTTCAGTTAACAAGCACTAAACCTGTTGGGAATTACTGTTCTAATGAGAGGTGGGTAAATTAGCTATAAATTGTACTCAGATAAGAGTTACTTTACTATATTTTTACTCAAGCAGAAGTAAAAAGTATTACAAAGTATTTAGTAAAATGCCTACTCAAGTATTAAGTAACTATTTGATCATGACGTCTTATTAAATTTGTTAAAACAATGACAGACAGACAGAAAAATATGATCTCATGCATTTGTACATATTAATACAGTGCAAAGCACTTCCAGTTAAAATATATAGGTCTATTGATTACTGTATATTCAGTAAACCTCCAAAGGGCAGAATTTTTTTTTTTTTTAGCTTGTTTACAAAGAAGTCTGACTTTAATACAAACTGTAGTTTTGTTCTGTTTTGGGTGCATTTTTGGTTAAAACATACTTGTTCTTCATTCAGTGAAGTAACTCAAGGAGGGTAGAGAAGCCAGAAATTGGACTCAAGTAAGGGTTTATTGCAGTAAAACTACTAATTTAGGTATTTCATTTTAAAATGTAACTGAGTAAAGGTTACCAGCTACTACCCACCTCTGGTTCTAATATATCAAATCTGTAAAGTTTTTGGCTCATAAGCACTTGGAGACATTGACAGATGATCAACCTAAAAAACAATACTAAATTGAATCAAGATTTATTGATTTATTTTTAACCTAAAGCTACAACATTGCAACGTATTTTCTGAAATTCTGTTCCGGCTCTTAGTTTTGGTCGGAGTTTATTCCCAGTTAACAACCCCTCATAAATCTTTTTGGTACCCCTCACTTTAAAGCATCTGTCAAATAAAAATCTAAATAAAGTTTATGTCTTAACCATCACCAACAACCTGAAAATAAAAACATGGGAATGTATCTTTTGCAACCTACATTGAGCTTTTTCAGACTAATTTCAAATCATTCTACCATTGATTTGACCAACCGGTATCAGTCCTTTCAGTCCTGGTCTCTGTCTCCCACCTTCCCCACCATTCTATTAGGTAAACAGAAACTCAAAAAACCTGAAAAACCCCTCTTGTCCCTCTCATCCACACCCCTAACCTTACATAAACCTCTGTCCTCACCAGGCCCATCACTTCCAACCTCTTGAAACGTCTGATCATTTTAGAGAGAAGAAACACCGGCTTAGAGCTGATACCAAGAGCCAAATCTACAAAGATGGGAAAGGTTCTCTTTGCTGTTGTTGCAGCTTTTGCATCTCTGAGCTTTGGTAAGAAACATTTTACCATCATATATATTGAACGAAAACAAGAAACACATGAGAAAAATGCATTATACTTGTGATATTCTTCATAATTACTTTTTATTAGATGATTAATAAAACTAGAAAGCACAATAAGATAGTGATTTAGTTTAATGTCTTTAAAAACTGCCAATTTTAAAAAATTTCTTTGCAGAGACACTATCGATTTTCAATCTGTTTGGTATCTCCTCGACTGCTAGCTTATTTGCTCCGCAGTTTGAGAACTATGAAACCGATGGCCATCCCCATGAACCGAAAATGGGCTTAGAACCCTTAGACCTATGAGGCTAACAGTAAATGTAAATAAGCCTTAGGATCAAAAGAAAGTGGTATAAAAAGTTTATAAAATAACAAATGCTGAAAAAACGTTAAATCAACAAACCATTTTTAAATAAATGAAGAATCCTTTTTTTTAGAGTGCTGTAAAGCTAAGAAAAAAACACTAGCAGTAAGATACTTCTCAGATCAGCAGGTTTGTTAATTATGTTAAAGTACTGCAGTCGACACAGTCAGACAAAAGCAAATTATCAGATTTAACATCAAGACAAAGCGTTAAAGTAAAGTTTTCAAATGGGAAATAGTTGAAGATGACAAATGACTGATATTTGTTTTGCTAGCTAGCCTAAAGAAGGTAGGTAAAAGTAGATTAAATGTTTTTAAGTAAGAGATTGCAGTGAGGGAAAGCATGATCAAATAGCTGTAAAATCAACACGGTGACTTTATGTTTATTAATGAGGAATATTTCAAGTGTGCTATGAGGCTGAAGCACTGACACTGGACAAACCTCCGCACTTTAAATGTCCCAGGATAAACAACGGCCGTGGACATTTTGAGCTTTGAGTAAAACTCTTGGGGTTTCTTGTGTCTCTTTCAGTTGAGTCCCTGATCTGCAACAAGTGCTCCTTCGGTATGATGGGAAAATGCATGAATCTGGTTAACGAAACCTGCAGTACCAACTCTAGTGTCTGTTACTCTGGGAAATCAGGTGAGTGTCTTGTTTTGTGCCTAAAAGCACTGCTTAGTTAAATATAGCATACATGGCTGGAAGGCTAGAATTTCACTATTACTGTCGATGACTGCTATCCCAGTATCATTTTGAATCCAGTGTGAAATAGGATTTGCTCAGATCTCTGTTTTACCTGTGCGTCCTATTTCTGTAAGATGTGAGAAGCAGGTTGTTAGAGGCTTTGGAAAAATAGGTTACAAAGAAAAAGTTAGGGCTGCAGTAAGACAGAAATTACAAATAAGTAACTCAACAACTGCAGGTGCAAGGTACAAACTAATTTTTGACTTCACTAATCTAAGTTATCCATTTGTCCAAAGCTTTCCCAATGTTGCCAGATTCGATGGGCCTCAGAAGTCTGGGCTGCAAGGAAAACAGCACAGGCTGTGACGTAACCACTAATGGCACTCTGATGGGTTTTACTTACGAAAGCCACATCACTTGCTGCTCTACGGACAACTGCAACCCAATCACTGTCAGCGGTGCCCCAACAACCAAGATTACCCTCACTGCTGCCGTCGGAGGAGCCATCCTGGCCTTAGTACGGGGAAACATTTTCTGATTAATTTCTAGAAGAACTATTAGCTTCTTTTAGCTTGTTCTGAAATAAATTTTACGTTGAACAGTTTAAGGGGTAAAACCCATCATCATAATATCAACCCAAAAGAAATATATGTAAAAAAATAAAATAAAATACTGTATTTATTTAAATACTCTTTCTAAAGTTAAACTGATTTACATCAGAGAGAAAGTATGGCAAATCCATAGATGTTTCAGTTAAACATATGGTTCTTTCTGCATTATTTGTTTATTCAAACTGTATCCATCCTTGTTACTCTGTTTTGCCTTATTTGTCAAAACTTGCAATTACCAAATAAAAAATATAAAATAAATCTTCCTTGTGTCCACGATTACCTTCGTAGTTCTACAAGCTCGTTTTCACAGGGGTAACAGACGGTGGTAAGAGACAAATTAACAAGGTTACATAAGCATGTTCGCAATTGAAACCATTTTTTTTAAATGCTTTTTCGTCTAATAGCGTTGGTTTCCAGTTGAATCATGCAGAGATATGCATATGACTTGTGGGAATAAATTTTAAACAATCTAATTTCTTTTATCACAAAAACATGACATTTTAACAGAAGTGTGTGCACTTTTTTCGAACCATTCATAACCAGGTATTTACATTTACTATGAAAAGACGAATTGTTGCAATTTTTTTCTCATTATCTGTGATTAAATCAAACTAAAGATGTTTTAAGCCAGTAATAATTAATTAAGATTAATGCAAAAAAAATATATGTTATTATCTTACTAAACATCAGAACTTTACAGAAACTAAGATTATTATGTGTCTAGGATAGTTCAAAACCATTGGGTTAAATGGAGGTTCACCTCAGGACGCATTCTAAGGAAAAACCTTGTTGCTTCTTTGTGTGACATGGAAAGAAAACTAAAGAAATCATTCAAGTTTTTTTTAGAACAAACTGTGGATCTCATTAAGTGAAGCTGTATTTAAACACAATGTTCTTGAGGAAAAACAACAAATTTGATGACCTGGAGCATGGTCCTGTAGTGAAGGGGTTTAAGGATTGGTGCAGTTCTTCCTTCTTACAAATCAATGTGATAAAAATAAAGAGATGTTGATTGACTTTCAGAAAAATACCTCAGTCATCCCCTGTTAGGATTAAGAATGTGGAGCTTGTCAAAAACTACAAGTACCTTTGGGGCCCATATAGAAAACAAACTGACCTTTGAGACCCAAGTTGATGCTGTGTGTAAAAAGTCCCACCATTGCGTGTATTTTTACAGGAAGTTGCGCAATTTTAATGTTGATGGCATTTTTATGCGGATGTTTTATTCTTGTTTTATAGAATCCATCCTTACCTTTTCCTTTATTTGTTGTTTTGGCTCCATAAGAAACAGCAGGGTATTGTAAGAGTGTGCAGCGAAATTACAAGCATTCACCTGAATGTCCTCCCTGCTCTTCACCAGCTCATGACTCTTAGCAAGGCCCGCTCCATCCTTTGGGATCAGAGCTACCGCCTGGCTGGTAAATAACCGCTTCTTCCTTCAGGACATAGGTACGCCCTGCCTAAATGTAGGACTAACAGACTAAAACATTCCTTTGTCCCTGCAGCTATTGCTCTCCTGAATAAGGGATTAACCTGCTTTTTCTTCTTTTTTCCTGAGTCATTGTTGTTTAATTGTTCGCCTGCTACTGCGAGCTGTAAAGCAAATCGCACTAAGGGGACAAAAAAGATACCTTGAACCGTCTCGTCATTTTATGACGCCCCCTTCCCCCCTTTTTAATATAAGCAACATTTCTTTTTAAATTGGTAATTTGTGTAGGAGTTTCTCTGCCTGATTGTTTTATCTATGTTTAGTTGAAAAGCTAAGACCCGTCTGACAAGGGCTCTATGGGCGCTCACACTTCAGTGAAAATTTACAAAAACTTAGAACAAAAACATGCCTTTCACTGAGTAAAGCCTGTTTTTCTTTCTCTTGGGTTCAAGACCCAACATGTCACAGAAATCAAGTGAGGACTCACACCAGCTTGGTCTCTCTACTCTGGATGTAACAGGTGGTGTGGATTAAAGAAACGGGGTGGTAAACCCCAAAACTGTAAAATAAGCCTCGTCTTTATCCGTGTGTGCTTCAACACACCAGACTCCAACATGAGCTCATTAGCAGAGCTCTGCAGAACTTGACTGCGTGCTAGAGAGGAACACCTTCCCCTGAGGATTTGAGTTTAAGACCACTGGTTTACAATCGCAGGGTTGAGTGAACAGGATGAAGAAAAGCCAGGTAGGTTTTTGTACTTTCTGAAGCCAAGTTTACCCACTTCTTACTTTAAAGCAGGTAAAGCATTTTTTTGAAAAAAGTTAATTAAATAAAAAAAATTAAAAAAAACAAGCAAAATCCACAACCTTTTCCAATCATCCACTCACCATTAAGGTCACCTTGGATTTCATAGTCACCCTTGTATGGTTTAGTCTGCCAGAGTTCCCTTACCAAGATTTATTTCTAGTGTTCCAAACAACCATCTGAAGATGTTGTACCGGATGAAAACACAATGAAGGAATTGAAAAAAACAATCAATTTTCAATGGAATAAGTGTGAATGTACTATATATAATTTAAATTTACTTCTGACTTTACTTCTGTCATTTAGTGTTAAGTTGTAGTGAAATAAATCCATCCAGGGTGATGGCATCAACGCCAAATTTTGTTTGTTCAATTTCATTATCTTTCCGTACTTCATATTCTCCTGTCCTGAATGAATCTACAGTTTATTTCTTATTTTTTTAGCAAAACAATTATCTAACATAAAACATCGATGCTTTCTGAACAACACCTGTTTTCATATTTCAGATCCTTGTAAGTATTTTTTTTGAACTAGATACCAACTTGACTGAAGCTCCTCGCCACTCCTTTCTTAAAACACAAAAGGAGGATGACGATGTTATCCACCCACTCCCCACCCTTCAGCTCTATTATTGTATAAATATCTGCATCCACGAACAGTCTCATCACATCTGATCTTTTGCAGCATCCGATCACCTGGGACACGAGGACCTTCAGCCCTTAAGAAAAGGACTTTTTCCAAAAAATCTTCAAACCGAAAACCAAAAAACCTAATCAACAAAGATGGGAAAGCTCTTTTTGGGTTTCGTTGTGGCCATTGCATCCTTAGCTTTGGGTAAGAATTATTTATAACTGAATGAACTGTAATATTCTCAGTTAATGTTAATACAGCATCAGTTTTTAGGATAATAATCATTTTAATAAATTATTTTTAGAAGCATATTCCAGAAGGTTTTTTTTCTTAGCGATATTAATTAAAAATAAATCAAGTAATAAAATAATCATGTTTTCTTCAAAAGAGTCACCGTGGTAGATTTAATCAGCTGAAATGTTGGTTTTATAAGAGGATAACAGAAGAGTTTGCCACTATTCCGCCTTAATCAAACTGAATCAACTCTGCTTTTTAGGAATATTTGCTCAACATACCAACAGCCCATCTCTACTTTCAAATGATTACTCTTTACGACAATTATAGTTTTGTGTAAGAAAATACCCAACGTAAAAGTTGATTTTTTTTTTGGCACAACAAAACTATTCAGATCTTCTGAGTTTATAATCTGTAAAATGCAGGTGAAAAAAATGTTTGTGTAGTACACATACATTTCAATTAATTGGGATGCAATAAAAACCTATTTCAGATCATTGTAAACTATAGCTTTTTTAGGTCCTTGATTACGTATAATGAAAACCCACTTTGGCTTTAGCTTTACATGGATTGCAATCTTTAACCAGTGTGAAAAAAGCCTGATTATCTGTCACATCTTGGATGGAGTTTAAGTAGCTTTTACTGCACCTCAAATCAAGGTTTCATCAGACATTGCATCAATTTTGCTTTTACATTGCATCAATCGTGAGGTAGACAGAGCTCAAAAATTGCTTCCAATATCGACTGCACAATGATTCCCTATTTCAAATCAGCATAATTTCTCATGATCTAGAAGTTTTAATAAAACTTTTATGCCTCTCTGTGTCTGTTTCAGTGGAGTCATTGACTTGCAACAAGTGCTCCGTAAGTGTGTTTGGCTTCTGCTTGAACGGTGATAACGTGACCTGTGCTACCAATGAGGTCTGTTTCACTGGAAGAGCCAGTAAGTAACCCTCTTATTGCCTAAAATAATAGTTAACTCACAATTACCAGTTACCCAGCACTGTTGGCGATGCGGGATTAAACTGAATTGAATTGTTTCTCTGCAGCGTTCCCGTCCATCACAGGTTTTAATGGCTTCAGCAATCAGGGCTGCAGGGTCAATGACATATTCTGCAATAATTCAACCGATTCATCTCTGCTGGGCATCAGCTACACTGCTTCACTTTCCTGCTGCTCCACAGACAGGTGCAACCCCGTCACGATCAGTGGTGCCCCGTCTACCAAGATGACCTTCACCGCTGCCATCACTGGAGCCGTCCTGGCCTCTGTCCTGGGAAGCAAGTTGTAACCAAATCACAACTGCTATCATCTACATTTAGCTTTTCCTCTTCATAATCGAAAGCCCTATATATTCTAAATCTTTATGCAATAAAACTGCTGATTTAAATGTTCAGCCAATGTTCATGTGAAGGTATAGTTTCAGGTAGACTCCCAGATCATGGAAGTTGATCAATGGAATGTTTCAAAGAAACATTGAGCTCGTAAATCTTTCATTAAGTTGGTTTGGGTTAATTTCTTCTTAATCAAAATAATTCGATCCTTCTATGCTTTTTGTATGCACTGGGCCCCAGAATGATAAAAATAAAGAAAATCTCTTGATAAATCTCTATGTCTGGCTTTCATGAGTACTGACACCATTTAACTCCATGGCAGAGATGCTGGGGAACATTTTGCCAGCATTGTAAGTAGAACATCAATCTTCCCATGTGAGGATAAAACATTTATAACATGAGACACTCTTTGTCTTTGTAGAAATGTGCAAACAGGCCTTTACACTTGTGGTCTCTATGTAGTACAGCTCACACGCATCAGCTTTAGGGCAGCACATGGGCTAACCAAAGAGCTTGGTCAGGGATCAGATTAGAAGGTCAATTTCCAGAATTCAGAGGCAAACTGGAGCGTCTGACAGGGAGATGCAAAACATCAAGCAAGGTCACATGCAGACAGCCAGTCAGTCAGTGCTGGATGGTCTACTCACACAATGGCGGGGGACTTGCTGTGTAAGGCAGGAATATATTGTCAGGAATTTTGGTTTGCATTGATCAGATAATCACCAACACCAACAAAACTCGTAATGGCTTAGATAACATGCAAATTCAACCAAAACAGGTCCACCCTAGTCTCGGTTTAATTTGCAGGCCAACAATGACCTTAACGACTCCCCATTACTAAGGGGGTGGACCTGTTTTGGTTCAATTTGCATGTTATCTAAGCCATAACAAGGCCTTTGTTGGGCAATAATATAAAGCTTGCAACTCCACATTACTCCAGACATTTTAAATTGAGAAAGCTTTCTGGATAGGAAGCGAAACGTCTTCAACTTCGGAGAAAAAATGTCCAGTTGTTTTGTTTTTTAACTTTTTTTGGAACGACTTGGGTTACTTGTATTATTATGATCAGACGTGTATTTATTTATTTATTTTAATTAGGGCATGACGCCTACAATCTAGTGTAAAACAGTGGGAGTGAATGTAGCAGTGTGATGTTATTGCACTAGATTGCAACTTTGTTGTGGTGGGAAACTATATGAGCACCGGCAGCTTTATTTTGAAAAGACGACAGATCCATTGAAAAACAGCGGGTAAAGTCCAGTTTTGAAATTACGATTTTATCTGCATTCAATGTGTTATGGCTTTAATTGTGAATGATCTTCACTGTTGAGCATATCAAGCTCATAGAATATTATTTTTGGTTTCAGTTCGGTATTTAACCAGATAAGTTTAATGGATCATACCATTATGGATGGTAAATTGCTGTCCTTTTTGGATTTTGTGGGAGAAGGCGCTGTGGAACTCTGACAAGAGAAAACCCCTCTTTAAGACGACTATTTTCTTGTTGCTTTATTGCATTAGCATTAAAAGTGCTTTCCAGATCAGCTGTTGATTGGCTGTCAAACTGACCGGTTTTCCAGATGTGGTTTTGGCCAATCAGAGTGAATTCAACTAGGTAGAGCTGCATATCATCACCGCAACAAACCCTTTTATTGAGGAGGGACATTTGGCCTGTTGAAAACAATAAGCTGACATTATTTTTTAAATGTAATTATATGGAGAATGTACATAAGCAGCAACATCAACTACATGAAATGTTTATACAGCAATGTCATGGCACCTTCAAAAAACATTTAAAAGAGAAATGAATGAAAACCTATTATATGATACAAACATTAAAGAAATAAAACATCATTGCAACATGCAGCCAAGGCACGGCAAGTTTATTTGTACTGCACATTTCAGTAACAAAACCTTTAAAGTGCAGTACATGAACAGAACAAAGAAAAGAAATCACACAGACGAAAACTCATTGCAGCGGAACAGTTGCAGCAGATCAACAAGCTGGACTACAACTTTCAACATTGACATTCAAAGGCAGTCAGGCATCACAGCCCAGGGACCAGTGAGATTAAAACATTTGTTTATAAAATAATCTTTTGAGTTGCTTTATAAAAGCAGCAACACAGTCCAGTGATTGCAGGTAATGTGGTAGTTCCAGCAGTTTGGAAGAATCCGTCTCCTCGGGTCCTAAAGCAGGTAGGCGGGACCATCAGCAGATTCTTCTGAGAATAAAAGGGGGGTGTCATCATTATTTTTAAATCAGCACCCTGTGCAACCCATCCTGGATATTTTCAGAGCTTCACAGCATTAAAGTACAATGCTAGTCTGGGCATCTTTTACTTCCACTAAATGTTGCTGAGCTTTAGTCGGTCATCTACTCCATTTACTGACAACGCTAAACAGACGTTGCTGATGTAACTACAGTTCTGGGAACTCCTTGTTTGCAAAAAGCACAATGTCGCTTTCCAAATTGTCTTACGAGTGTTCTGCAATCAGGAGGAATTTATAGCCTCCTACAATTGTTGTAGAGGAATTTATAGCCACTTAAAATGGTGTGAAATAAATAAACTGCCGGTCTCACATTTCAGTCACACTGTTCAATCTCACACTTAGAAAAACTGTAGCAACACACTAAGAAAAGCATTTATGGATTTAAAGATTCTCTGTCCTTTTTTGCTTTTTTAATTTTATTTTTTTTTACAAACAGTCCATTGAGCACGAATGCCTCAAAGTTGAGCTTTCATTTATATTTAGCTGTACTCCCTCGGGTACCTTTAAAATACTCTTGGTGAACACTTTCTTAACCCTTGCAGACATTGCCCCTGTATCTTAATAAAGTCACAGAAATACAAACAAGTTTGAAAATATTAAATATTTAAAATGATTCAATTAACCAGTGCTAAAACTGCCTAAACTGGATAAGTAAATCAGCTGTTCTGGGTACATAGCTGACAATAAGTCATTGGGGAATAGCAAAAATCACAGTGTAATCTACAGACACACCAACTGGCTGACAAAAAGGTTACAGTATGTGATAAAATCAAAATCTATACATTCATTTTGTTTTCCAGCAGAAACAGTATATATATAACTTTACTTGCAGTAAACTACAGATTTTCAGATTATTCTGTGTTGACCACTCCCACAATTACTTTGCACATATTTCTGTTCATCAGCACCAAACTTCTTCTAGGTGCTCCTTTTGTCAGATTCCACTCCCTCTTCCTCCAACATTCCTTAGACAAAACTTAAAAGACCTGCAAAAAAAAAGCAACTTTCACACCTTGTCCCCACCCTTTGTTCGTATCATATAAATCTCTGTCCTCATCAGCTCTTACTTTTCACATCATCAGCTCACCTTGAAGAGAAGGAACCTTCAGGTTTTGAGGGGAAGGATTTATTTAATCTTTGAGCTAAAACCAGGAATCACATCAACCAACTGAGATGGCGAAGGTCCTTTTTACTGTTGTTGCACTTGTTGCATCCTTGGTCTTCGGTAAGTAAAAGTACACACACATATATATATATATATATAGGTTTTATGGGGAAAAAGGAGAAAGTGACAAAAAGAAAAAAGTCACGCTGTCTGTGGGAAAAATGTTTAAGATATAGGTTTCATAAATGTCAGGAAATTTTGGATTTTGTAAAGTCAGGGATTTTCTTTCACAGTATTGAAAGAATTATTGTCAAGTTTTTCTAATAAAATCCGTTCTTTTTTCAAAACGCATCTAATAAAGGTTTTGCTCTACATCTAAAAAAAAAAATCCTCTCCAAAAAGACCTAAATCTATTTTTTAGTCATAAACTAGTAAAAATTATAAAACCATCCCGAATGAGTCTAGGTTTGAAACTACATTTCAAAATGTTGACGTTCAGCATCAAGATTTTGAAATGTAGTTTGCAGAAGAATAATTCAAAGTATATGAGAAGATCATGGATTCTCATTTTCATGGTGACAAATATGTTAGAATCTAGAGGGCAAGACATGTTGAAAAGGTACAAAAGTATGCCCCTATTACATGTTAATAACAACCCACACCAGCATCATCAGACTCGAGAAAGGTAAATTGGAAACCTGCTCTACTGAGATGTATTGACGGCTCAAAAATACAAAACAAACAAACAAAAAAAACACAAAAAAAACTATCCGGGCGTAAAGTCTACACGTTTTTTCTTCCCATTTGGGAGTGGTTGCCTAGTGGTAAGAGCATTGAGCTTGCATTCTGCAAGGCTGCAAGAACCCGTTTCAACTCCGTAGACTGGCACTATGTGTCCCTGAGAAAGACCCTTAGCCCCAGATTGCTCCCTAAGAGATGGTTTAAATGCAGAAAACAAACTTTACTGGAATGTACAATTACGATAAGTAGAGTTTTTTCTTTCTTTCAAGGTGTGTTGATGGTTTGTGTTATTTTCCACCTTCTGTCTTAACAAAATAAGGATTCAACTGAAATTGTCACTTTCAGCCTGACTCTTTTTACTTTAAGCCACAGAGCAGAAAAATGAAAGCAACTTGGATCAACCCATGATCATTTGTGTCAGAAAATATCAATAATTTCAAATTAGAAATTAAAGCTATCGTAGACATCGTGTCATTTATTTTGAATCAGTTTCCTTTACTTGAGCTGAACAAATACTGTATAATTACCATAGTTCTTTCTGATAAGTCTTTGCGTTTTGGTTTATTTTTCAGCGGAGTCCTTGGTCTGCAACAAGTGCACCTTTGGTCTGGTGGGCATCTGCCTAAACATGCAAAACGAGACCTGCGCCTCTGGCGTGACCAACTGTTACACTGACACACTGAGTAAGTAACTTGTCTAAAACCCACAAACAATGTAGCAAGAATAGGTAAACTTAAATTTTCTGGTGCTTAGCCATATATTTCCAGTTTTGCTAAGTTTTTAAGTTTCAAGTCAGGTGAAACATTAATGCACAAACGGAAAAACGCAGATTAGGCAGGAGAAAAGGAAACTTTTCTGCAGAGAAAGCAATAATATCTATTTTTAAGGACCAATGATTAATCGGCAACTAATCTAACTTAACCATTTCTTCACAGCTTTCAATGCAATCTCCGACTTCCGTGGTTTGAGCATGCAGGGCTGTGCAGCCAACACCACGTTGTGCAATTCAACCTTTGAGAATACTTTGGTCTCTGTTAGATATAAATACAACGAAACCTGCTGTACTCAAGACCGTTGCAACAAAATCGTTCTCGACGGTGCCCCATCAACCAAGATGACCTTCACCGCTGCCGTCAGTGCAGCCATCCTGGCCTCTGTGTGGGGAGGCATTTTTTAAGGAATTTACAAAACCTACATGCTGGTTGTTTTTAAATTAATTTGTCCAATTAATGTTCTACATGAACACGAATCTTTGAATATATTAAATGCCAAACCTAAACGCTAATCAGGTGACAGTCTGACAGAGGGCAAAATTCTGGAAGCTGACCAATGAAATGTTTCAGAGAAACATTGAGTTCATACATGTTTTGTGGTGGTGTTTTACTTTATGATTATAAAATATCAGACTGTTTTATCTTCGTTGCTCTTTTTTGTAGATTATTACACAACCAGCATAAATCAATAAAATATCAGCAAAAACCTCTCTTGTGTCCATGAGTACTTATTTGTCTATACAGGAAATAGCAAAAGTGAAATAAAACATCAAGAATAACCAAATACAACCTGGAAAGAAACTTTCAATATTTTCATTGCAGAGTCTAAACAGGTTTATAAGCCCTGTCTGAAAATTCACCTTTTCATTTCGCCTTTTAATTTGAAAGTGATCTGAGACCCATGAATAGTTCTTTCCAGAACTGCATATAAGGCACACCTTGAATTTTTGAGAAAATTTAATGATTTTAAGTGTGCCTTATAGTTTAGATAGCGTCCTGTATAATTTAGAC
The DNA here is from genome assembly GCF_011125445.2 of Fundulus heteroclitus. NCBI lineage: Eukaryota > Metazoa > Chordata > Actinopteri > Cyprinodontiformes > Fundulidae > Fundulus > Fundulus heteroclitus. The sequence continues at coordinate 21,172,905 of NC_046373.1, read as the reverse complement.
AATCATTTTAGGGGGGGGTTTGATCAAGGAACTCTAATACATTTATTGGCATTTGTAAACCACCATTAAGGAGCTTGAATTTATTTTTATTATAGATTTAATTTGTTGATATTCTAATAATATATTTTTGTCAATGCCATCTTGTATATTTAATCTATCAAATGTGATAAACTCAGTTCCTTCAAATATATGTTACAGGTATTCAATACCTTTACTCTTCTGGTAAGGAAAGTTTATCATATTATTTTTCTGTTGGATGTCAGGATTATTTCAGATTGTTGTACAGCTGCATGGGATAAGTGATGACTTTGTCATTTTAAGAAACTCCCACCATGCTGTCAGAGAAGACATCATCCCAAAAAAAAATTAGAGCCGGAGAAGTCCAGAGTTTTCAACCAGTCAAATATGGTTTATTTGGGATCAGGAATAAGTAATTAATTCTAGGTAATACCATAATTTTAATTGAAGCAACCCTTCCCATAAGTGAAATTGGTAGGGATACCCAACTGGCAAGATCATCTTCTATCTGCTTTAAGAGGGGGATGAGGTTAAGTTTTGTGAAATCTGCCTATTTATGCAACATAGTAAAACTCAAATATTAAATACTTCCTGACTGTAGTTGTATATCTAGCGGGTTCTGTGAAGAGCAGGTAACTGGCACCATTGTAGATTTTGAGCAATTTATAGAATAATCTGAAACTATTCAGAAAGATTCTAGTAATCTAATTACCTGAGAGAAGGAGGTGTTTGAGTACTGGAGATAAAGTAATACATCATCCGCATAAAGACTAATTTTATGCTCTATATATGGTCATGAATTTTATAGCCTTAACATCATTTGTCTAATGGTTGCTACTAGTGGTTCAATAAAGTAAAAAAAACAGTGAGGGGGAAATCGGACATCCTTGCCTGGTGCCCATCTGGAGACAAAAGCTGGAAGATGTTAGACGTGCTACTTCCTTCATTATACTAGTAAGCTTGCTTGTTTACACATTTTAATGCTCTTTTCTCCAGGTTGTTTGTGTGGGAAGGAGAAAAACACACATAGAAGGGGATGGTTTGAGAATGGTGTTGCTTTATTTGATACAAGCCACAGTTTATGGTGTTTTGTTTTATAATAGGTCATTCATATCCTATCCTGCTTAATGCCCACCTGAGATGGAGGAGCAGTGTTGGAGTTTGTTTCCCAGCCAGATTGTTTGATGTATGTTTATACATACTTGAAAAGATAAGTCCCGTCTGACAGGGTGGAGCCGCTTGCGCTCTCCAGGCACTCACACTTGAATGAGAATTGACAAAGACTCCTGGATAGGTGTCTAAATGTTTTCAGAAAAACTGATTTAAACCTGTTTGTTATCATGCAAACATGCACTTTCCTGCTTCAGCTTCTCACTCACACCTATGGTGAATTTAAGGTTTGTGACATGGAATGTACATGGAGCTGGCACCAGGGAGAAAAAGTTGAAGATTTTTAACTAACTTAAAAGATTAAAGGCATATGTTGTTGTCTTAATGCAACAAACTCATAAATCAACTACAACTGTAAACAATCTTGACTCACCTGAGTTCCCTAATGTGTTTGCTGCCTGCTATAACTCCAGACAAAGGAGCAATTTTAATTCACAAAAACATTAGTTTTACAATATTAGACTAAATGATAGATCCTGGAGGTAGATTAATAATAATAATAAAAATATTTATTCATAACCAAAAGTTATGTATTGTGAGTATATATGGCCCAAATTAGATTGACCCCTCATTCTTCCACACTTTCAAAACACCTGGATTGCTCTCTATTTATTGGGGGTGACCTCAACTTTGGTCTAAATGAGGAAATAGACAGGTTGAATACAACAGGGACTCAGTGCAGTTGGTAATCATTAAATGCAGTCAAATAATACATGAGCGATTATGGTCTTTGTGATGCATGGTGGTCTCTTCATCCTAACAGTAAGGAATATACTTTGTTTTCAAATGTCCATCATTCCTACTCTTGTTTGGATTATTTCTGAATCTGCAGCTCGCTGCTGTCTGACATTTCAGATGCTGTAATTTATCCTTTAACTCTCAGTGATCATGCTCCTGTGTCTTTAACCTTAATAAATAAAAATATAACCCCACAAAACAAAAGATGGAGACTTAATACATCATTGCTTAAGGATAAAGAATTTATCAAATATTTTAAAGAAGAGTGGACTTCATGCTTGCAGTACAATGATCTACCAGGGACATCAGCATCTATCCTCTGGGAGGCAGGGAAAGCAGTGATGAGAGGCAAAATAATTTAATTCTCATCTCATAAAAAGAAGTTAGAAAACGAAAAGGTTCAGGAATAAGAGGAAAAAATTAAGTTACTAGAAACCTCACAGGAAGAGAAAAAGTAAAATTAGAATTAAACTAATATATTGAAAAGCAAACTAAATTTTTAATTGAAAAACTGAATAAAAAACTTTGAACATGGCAATAAGTCAGGAAGCTTCTTAGCTAATCTGCTAAAAATTAACAAAAAAAAAAAAAACAACTATATTTGCAGTTACAGACTCAACTGATAATACATTATATGATCCTGAAAGTATAAACAACACCTTCGGAGATTTCTACAAATCCTTATACACATCGCAGATAAACTCATCAGAAAATGACATTGAGCAATTTCTGGATAAAATAACATCAAACGATGACCCTGGATTCACCGCTGACAACAGTTAAAATTCAGGAAGCTCTAAAAAGCAAGCCCGATAAAAAGGTTTCAGGTCCAGATGGATTCCCAGCTGAGTTTTAGAAAAACTTCTGGAAAATTCTGGTCCACAAAATGTTGCAAGAGACTCAAGAAAATGGCAGATTCCCGGCTAATATGAATTCTGCTACCATTACTCTCCTGCTTTAGCCAGGCAAAGATCCTGTATTTCCTTCCAGCTATCGTCCCATATCCCTTATTAACGTTGTTACGGCTGCAGTGGGTCTCTGTCTAATTTTCCTTGTAGGGTTCGAGAGACAGGCCTTCTGCAGGTGTTATGTATAGCCCTGATTGGTGCTCTGCTGCTTTAAAGCTGCAATGCATGCAGCAGAGGGGAGGGCTGTCTTTCTGCTCTCCCTCCTCAGAACCCCATTTGGTTTGGTTTGGTTTGTAGCTTGTCTTATGGTTGGGTTTTGTTAGGGTTGTTTTGCATTTGCTTACTCCTGGTTAGTTATGGGTTTTGCATTAATCCATTTTGGTTTCTTAATAATACTGTATATTCTTCAGTGATGATATCAGTGCGTTACTTGATTGTATCTGTAATACTTTATCAGCTGGTTGTGCTGTTCTTTTTATATATTTCTTTGCAGGTAAAGAAGCAGACTGAGTATGTTTTATCGTCATCTCCCTTTTCTCTCCTCTTTCTCTTTCACCTTTTTTCCTTTATTTCCTCTTCTACCTTATTGTTTCGGTTTTCATTTAACAGGAAATACCCCCTGCATAAATGAGTAGATTAGATTAGATTAAACTTTATTGTCATTACACAGGTACAGGTACAAGGCAACGAAATGCAGTTTAGGTCTAACCAGAAGTGCAATAGCAGCAAGTGCAGGATAAGCAGTGGTTCCATAAGAACAGGACATGGGTTACTACTGAATAAATATAGAGATGAATACCGTTATAAACAGAATTTTACTGATAGATTTGTCCTATGAATATAATATATAGATAACTAGTATTGTGAACTAAAGTTACTGCTGGATATGTACTGAATACATTACACAGGTGAATATTACTATAAAGAGAGTTTTTACAGATATGTACAATAGCATAATATACAGATGGTTGTTATTATAACAGAGTTTACATGTGAATATGTACTATGAATATATGTACAGATTGCTATTACTATAGGCAGAATTGTGAGCATAATATACAGGTGGCTATTACTATAAATGAATAAAAAAAGTTTGGACAGAAGCAATCTGAATTAAAGTGCAGTGGAAGGTAATTGCATATTACAGTTAAAGTACGGTATTGCAAATGTTTATGTAAACAACTGGTACTGTAAATAAACAGTGGAAGGTAATTGCATATTACATTTAAAGTACGGTATTGGAAATGTATATGTAAACAATTGGTACTGTGAATAAACAGTCAGCAGTGCAAATCAATATAAATTATAATAAAGCTTCTAGCATGTATAAATTAAACGGAACACTAAACGGTAAGGCTCCGCTTGTGAAAGTAAAATCTGTTGGGCTCTTTTTGGCATTGAGTCAACAATTCTTAATGCCACATTGCCAGACAGGACACAGAAAACACCTGTTTTGTTATCACCCGGAACAGTGATTGTCATCATTTCATCATTTTTCTGTCATTTAGTGTTAAGTTGTAATGAAATAAATCTCTCCTGTAGGATAATAGGTAAAATGTCAACAAAAAACAAAGAACAAAACCAGAGAAGTCCAATTTCCTTCTATTTCGGCACTTAGGATTGTCCTGTCCTGTCTATGCTCTATTTTTTATTTTTTCTGCAAAACAGTTATCTACTAAAAACATAGCTGCTTTCTGAATACCACCACATTTTAGATTCTTGTAAGGTTTTTATCTAACAAGATACTATCATCCTGTGTGATGCGCCACAATCCTTCTCGGCCGCTCCTTTCTTAAAACACGAAAGAAGGTCATGATATCTATCTACCCACTCCCCACCCTTCAGCTTTACTATTGTATAAATTGCTGCATCCACGAACAGTCTCATCACTTCTGATCTTTTTCAGCACAAGGACCTTCAGGCCTCAAGGAAAAGGACTGTTCTTTTTAATCTTTGAGCCAAAAAACAGAAACTAAAGCTACAAAGATGGGAAAGCTCTTTTTGTGTTTTGTCGTGGCCGTTGCATCCTTGGCTTTGGGTAAGAATTAGTTATAACTGAATTAACTGTGATGTTCTCAATTAAAGGGAATACAGCATACATTTTTAAGATAGTAATTTTGAGAAGCATTTCCTAAAAGGTTTTTTTTTTTCTGAGCGATATTAATAAAAATAAAATAAGTAAGAAAATAATCATATTTTTTCTACAGACTTATCTTGGTAAATTTAATCACCTGAGATGTTGGTTTTAGAAGAGGATAACAGAAGAGTTTGGTGCTATTCTGCCTTAATTGAGCTGAACCAAGTCTGCTTTTCAGGAATATTCGCTCAATGTACCAACAGCCCGTCTCTATTTTCAAAAGATTATGCTTATAGACAAAATTAAAGCATCGTTTTGTGTAAAGACTATACCCAACAGAAATGTGTATTTATTGGCCCAACAAAATTATTGAGATCTTCTGTGTTTATAATCTGGAAAAATGCAGGTGAAAAAACATTTGTGTGTGTGTTGTACACATATATTTCAATCAACTTATTGCAAATAAGCACAAACTGTGGCTTTTTTTAAGTCATTGATTACATAAAATGCAAACCTACTATGGATTTAGCTTTATGTAAATTAAAATATTAATAAATATATAAAAAAATATTTTTTATAAAACCTGATTGTGACGCCTTGGTTGGAGCATAAGTAGGTCAACAAGACATTTCATCAATCTTTCTTCCTAGCAAACTAGCAAGTTCATTGTGAGGTAGACAGAGCTCAAAAATTGCTTCCAATATTGATTGCACAAAGGTTCATTATTTCAAATCAGAATTATTACACATCATCTAAACTTTTACGCCTTGCTGTGTCTGTTTCAGTGGAGTCGTTGACTTGCAACAAGTGCTCCGTAAGTGTGTTTGGCTTCTGTTTGAACGGTGATAACGTGACCTGTGGTACCAATGAGGTCTGTTACACTGGAAAAGCGAGTAAGTAACTCTCTTATTGCCTAAAATAATGTTTAACTCACAATTACCAGTTACCCAGCACTACTGGCGATACAGAATTAAACTGAATTTAATTGTTTCTCTTCAGCGTTCCCGTCCATCTCAAGTTTTGGTGGCTTCAGCAATCAGGGCTGCAGGGCCAACGACGGATTTTGCAATAATGTCAGCAATGGAACGCTGCTGGGCGTCCGCTACATTGTCGATTTAAACTGCTGCTCCACAGACAGGTGCAACTCCGTCACGCTCAATGGTGCCCCGTCTACCAAGATGACCTTCACCGCTGCCATCACTGGAGCCGTCCTGGCCTCTGTCCTGGGAAGCAAGTTGTAATCAAATCCCAACTGCTGTCAGCTACATTTACCTTTTCCTCTTATAATCAAAAGCCCTATATGTTATAAATCTTTGTACAGTAAAACTGTTCAGCCAATGTTCCCATGAGGGTCAAGTTTAAGGCCGATGCCCAGATCATGGAAGTTGATCAATGGGATGTTTCAAGGAAACATTGAGCTCGTAAATCTTTCATCATGTCTGTTTGGGTTAATTTCTTCTTAATCAAAATGTATCGATCCTTCTAAGTTTTTTGTATTTTACTGGGCCCCAGAATGATAAAATAAAAGTCTCTTGATAAATATCAATGTCTAGCTTTTATGAATACTGACACCATTTAACTCCATTGCAGAGATGCTTGGGGACATTTTGCCAGCATTGTAAATAGAGCATTAATCTTCCCATGTGAGGATAAAAACAATGGCTTACAACATTAGCCACACTAATTAATGGAGCAGAGCAGAACAGCTAGACCACAACACAACAAACCAGGATTCACATGGTTGTAGGGCAGAAGCATTCAGTCTAGTCAGTTTCATTCACTCCTCATGGTTGAATACTGTTTTGACCATGCCAAGTCAAGACAAGACATACATTTTTCTGTTGCTCATATTTGAATGTAAGTTTGTATTTTCTTTATTAAATTATTCTACTCACCACTCTGCTTCTGCCTACCTGTCTGCTATTGAGTCCATTCCAAAAAACACATCCATGACATAATCAAACTGTCAAAATATGAAGTTGTGCCCAAATATAAAAGATACAGAAAATAACAGATTAATGCAGAAGAAACACTTTCCTAATCACTTTTTTTTTAATAAAACTTTTAAAACCAATACTTACAGTCAGTGTTGTATAGTTGTTACTATACATTCACTTGATCTCTGAGTGGTTCAGTGGATTAAAAAATAACATTTAAACAACAAAGCTTGCATTCAAACAGGAAATCTCACTTTAACATAAACAGGTGTGTATCTCTCTGGTGCATTTTCAGTTAAAACCAGTCCGTACTTCATTCAGTGAAGTTACTTAGGCAGAGTAGCAATAACAGCAGCAATACTTTACAATAAACTCGAGTAAAAATGAAGCCTAGGCGGAAGTTGAATTGAAGAAACTGAATTACTTACCTCCATCCAATCAGAGGCTCACTCGCCTCCGACGAAAGCCAATGAGCATCCTGAGTTCATCTTAAAAGCTCTTCAAATCCACGTCTCAGCCTGCTACCCAGCCAAGCGCAAGCAGTGGTCGCGCAATGTCTGATTTGGACCCAGCAGACCCTGATTCAACCCACCTCCATCCCCTTCACCATCGTTGCCAAGCTCCATCTGCCTTTTCCATGGTGCTCCTTCAAACTCGTCCCTATCAGAGTGTAATTCCTCCTGGACTCTTACGGACTTCCCTGTCACATCTTAATAGGTCCGGCAGAAGACCGCCATGTTGAGCCTGGTTCTGCCAGAGGTTTCTTTACAAAGGGAAGTTTTTCCTCTCCACTGTCGCTTCATGCTTGCTCATCATGCACAGGTTCATGCAAACCTGTATTTATCCAAGTTGGACATCTATCTTTCTGGGTCCCTGAGTGAAGCACTGGTATCAGCTCACGCAGTCTACTGGATCCCACCAATACAGCTCAAGCAGATCATCTCGCCAACCAGCGTTTATGGACTGAACAAAACTTTGTCTATCTCCACTCCACCACCAGTTTCAGGCCTGAGGGAAACATCCCTGTTCTCACATACCTGCTTATGCATATTAAAGTATAATTCAGTGTTAATGTTTCCTGCCAAGGTCTGAGCACCAAAGTCTTAAAATATTGTATCAATAAAATTCTTCTGAGTGTGAGTTTTTCTGATTGAAGTAGAAAGTACACTGCAGTAAACTACTCCTAAAAAGCAATTTTTTTTTAAAGTTGCTCAAATACATTTAACTAGTTACTCTTCTGCCAATGATTAATCATCCATTTTGGCAAAGCAATGTTTTTCACAAATCCTACATCATAATATTAAACACAATCATTTTATGGTAAGTGAAAATAACTCTGTAAATTGGGATAAAAAGTCCTCTTATATCTTTATATGCTGGAGCGGTCATGACTGGACTTCCACCGGTAGCACTGGATATTGGATTACCTCACTGGTCGACCTCAGTATGTGGGGACACGGGCTGCGTTTCTGACAGGTTGATCTCCAGAATGGGAACACCTCAGGGAACTGTGCTGGCACCATTTCTCTTCACCCTCTACACTGCAGACTTCATCAGGTTGCCACCTTCAGAAGTTCCTCTGACGACTTTGCCATCAAAGATGAGGATGACTCGGAGTATAGAGAGTGGATCAAGAGCTTTGTAGACTGGTGTCAGCAGAACCACCTCAGATTAAATACACGGATATTTGCTTTTAGTTTCCATTTTTCCATGTTTTGTTCTGTTTTTTTTATTTTCCTATATTTTATTTATGTAAAGCACTTTCTATTGTCCTTGTACTGAAATTTGCTATACAAATAAATTTGCCTTGCCTTTTTACCTTAAATATATATTTTTTCACCTGAGTATGCCATTTTATAAATAATTGGACAATAATCACTCTGGTATTTAGTTTTACAATTATGTTGGCCTTTCCACTAAACTCATTCTCTGTTGCTTCAGGACTAAATTTAGATTGGATTAGCTGGATTTTTTTACTACTAAAATGGCCTGTCTTTGTCTTTTTCTTATCTTATTTTAAAACTTTTGTTTTAGATTGTACATATAGCTGACACATGCTTTCTTTTTATAGTACGAAGATTGAAAGTTTTGTGGAAACGATTCCTCCTCCTCCTACTCCTCCTCCTCCTACTCCTCCTCCCTCAGTATTACTGCCTGACTTCTGCCTTTAATGGTGCTGCTCCCGCTGCACCAGTCGCGCTTGTCGCACAAAGCATTTCTGTGATTTAGGCACATTTGGCTGTGTCCACTTGTCGGCTTTGGAGCCCAGCGCCCAGGATCTCTCAATTTTTTTTACTTCAAATGTACACTGTGAATGTGCAGTTGAATTACAATAAAATCTGAAGTCTAACTATCTAAAAATTTGAAGTCTAAACCATGATGACATACATAGGCATGATCTTGTTGACTGTTAAACAGTATAAATATGATCAAAATCTGATGTTCTAGGAATTCTTTCAGAACATAATTTTATTGCCATTTTTAATCCCATATTCTGGTCCTGCTTAACAATCAACCAGTTTCGAAAAAGGAGAAGATTCCAGCATGTGTCAAAGTGCTAAATCTTGGTATTTACTATTAATGTTAGGTATTACTCTAAATTTGTCTGAGGAAAACTCCCCACAACCACACCATAAGCCACTAATCCTAAACCTGCTTGTTTAAACATTTTTTATGCTCTTTATTCCATGTTGTTTGTGTGGAAAGGAGAAATACACACACAGAAGGGGATGGTTTGAGAATGGTGTTGCTTTATTTGATACATGCCACATTTTTTGGGTTTTGTTTTTGTTTTTTTATTTGGTCATTCATATCCTAACGTGCTTAAAACCCGCCTGAGACGGGGAAGTTGTGAAGGAGTTTGTTTCTCTGCCAGATTGTTGGATGCAAGTTTATGCATACTCAAAGCTAAGTCATGTGTGACAGGGTGGAGCCACTTGCGCTCTCCGAGCACTCACACTTGAGTGACAGTTGACAGAGACTCCTGGATAGGTGAGGTGTCTAAATGTTTTCAGAAAAACTGAGCAAAAATACGGTTGCTTCTGATTTAAGCCTGTTTGTTATCATCTGGGTGATAACAATCTGTGACCCAACATGTCACATTTATCAGGTGAGGACTCACACTGGCTTGATCTCTCTACTCTGGATGTAACAGGTGGTGGGATGAAAAATTAAGTGACATGGATATGACGTTTTGGAGTTCTTATTTACCCTCGTATGGGTTAGTCTACTATAAATAGCCAGAGTTTCCCCAAGCAACACACAAAATGTTTTTCTAGTACTCCCAGAGACCATCAGAACCCAGTAGAAAAACACACACAATGAACGAATCAGTTGATTTAAACACATTTTATGCTTCTTTTTATAAAAATCCATTTTGAATGGAATATGCTCCAAATATTTGGGCAATTTTTTTGTTCGTTTGTTTTATTACCGTGATTGTGACACTGACTAGCTGTCACAATTTGGAACAGTGATCATCATCTCAACAATTATTTTAAAGTTTTACATGATTCAGTTGATTGAGAGTTTAATATACAGATATATATATACTGACTTTTATGTCATTTAGAGTTAATTTGTAATTAAATAAATCTGGTCTGTAGGACAAGAGGTAAAATGTCTACATAAAAAAAAAAAAAAACACAAAAAGACCAATTTCCTTCTATTTCACCACTTTGGATTGTCCTGTCCTGAAGGAATCTATGCTTTATTTTTTATATAACAGTTATTCAAATTATTTACCAAACAACTTCCTGAAAATCCCCAAATTTTAAATGGTAAGGTTTTTTCTTTTAGATGGTAAGGTTTTTTCTAACAAAATACCATCATCCTGTGTGAACCACACCCTTCTGGGCCACTCCTTTCTTAAAACACAAAAGGAGAGTGACAATGTTATCCACCCACTCCCCACCCTTCTGCTTTATTATTGTATAAATTGCTGCATCCACGAACAGTCTCATCACATCTGATCTTCTGCAGCATCCGATCACCAGAGAGACACGGAGTTTAAGGCCTCAAGGAAAAAAACTTTTTCTTTAAATCTTTGAGCCGAAAACCAAAAACCTAATCAACGAAGATGGGAAAGCTATTTTTGTGTTTTGCTGTGGCCATTGCATCCTTGGCTTTGGGTAAGACTTATCTATAACTGAATGAAATATAATATTCTATAAAATTCGTACAGCATTAGTTTTGAAGATAATAATTTTGAGAAGCATTTTCCAAAAGGTTTAATTTTTGAGTGATATTAATAACAAGAAAATAAGAATCATATTTTCTCCAAAAGAGTCATGTTTGTAGATTAATCAGCTAATATGTTGGTTTTACAAGAGGATTCCCGGAGAGTTTGGTGCAATTCCCTCCTAGACAAGCTGAACCAATTCTGCACATTTTAACCAATTGGGATGCAATCAAAATGTATAGCAAATAAATCTAACTTGTGGCTTTTTTAAAGGGACAGTGTGTAACTATATTGTCTTTTAATTAGCAAAAATCAACTATTGCTTTCATAAATACATATTCTGCCACAGTCTAATAACATTACATCAAAAATTAAAGCATTTTCATAGCTTAGAATCAGTAGTTTACAAATGCATAGTTGGCAGTGCACAGAATGGGAGACGCCATGTTGCGTCGCCATTTCTGATTACAGTAGCCGAAATGGGACAAAGTTGTCATCCATACACGTTTTCCCTATCTGTCTTCTATATGAAGACATGCTGTCAGTGGAGGAGTAGAAGACAAGTAAAGATGACCTAGACCATTCTTTTTGCTGTTTTCTGTTAAAATGGAAGATTATCCATACTCTTTGGCCAGTGAGAGAGAAGAGAAAGTAACCAAGAAAAGAAAAAAAAAGTAATAAACGGGAGAAAACGAGTCTAGATCGGCGTAGCTATTATTACCAGGTGGAGTGGAGACAAACCATGAGAGAAAGCAGGGATTCAAAACGAATGCAGAAGTTGCAGGCTTTCTGTTGGACACAGTTAATCCAACATAACTCAAGTTCATTTTGCCGATATATTAGAAACAGGGATGGAAAGTCCACCAACTACTCTGTCCTCCCGGCAGACATTGCTAGTTTGCTTGTCTTCGTCTCCCTCTCCCTCTCAGGGAGCATGTGCGTGCAAGGAGGGGCGGAGTGATATTTCAGCCGGTTCACGTGTATGTCGTGCAGCAGCATTCAGAAACAAGCCACCCAAAAAATGCTTCCTGTGACTCAGGGGATTTAAAAGCGACTTTAGAAAAAAACATGCTCAAAGCCGCTTTGTAACAAGCGGACTTGGCATCAGGGTCAAAAAACATTTCTCCCGATGACCGTAGCTATTAGCAGTAGCTTTATGGAGCTAAACCAGTGATATCTTGTATTGATATTGAAAAAGAGATTTGGCACTGTAAAATCAAACATTGAAAAACGTTAAAAAAAAATCAAACATTGATAAGTTAAACATTGTGAGAAAGTAAAAACTGCAGTTGTGTTTCAGTGAGAGATGTTTTCAGTGTCACTGCAGGGTTCCTTCAGCTATGATGTCACTTTAATCATTAGTTGTACGAGATGATGAAGAAGACGGTAATGAAAATAATACCCTTTCTACAGCAGCTGTATTAGATGACAAGGAGAACTGGAAAAACAGAAGGCCCATGAAAAAGCCTTTATTTTTAGCCCCACCCCCAATGGCAGCTTAGATTGACATCTTAGCTGGAAGAACTCTGCAGTGACACTGAAAACATTTCTCATTGAAGAAAAGAAAAAAACCTGCAGCATAAAATGAGAATATCATCATAAGTTTGTACCTTCTAACAATTTTTGACTTATCAATGTTTGATTTTTCAGTGTTTGATTTCTAAATTTTTGACTTTTCGGTGTTAGATTTTCCAGTATGTAATTTTTCAACGTTTTTATTTTTTTTATTTTTCCATGTTTAATTTTTTAATGTTTGATTTTATAATGCCAAATCTCTTTTTTTTATGTCATTGCAAGCTGTCACTTGTTTAGCTTCACATAGCTTGGTACCGACTGGAGGACATGTTGACATTGTCAAATTTATAACATTCTGTGGCTTCTGTAGTAGTTATTATACACTTAATGGCGAGGTCGTTTTTTTTTTTTAGCGCACCTCTAGATGTTGCGCCAGATAATCAATTAATGAAAACCTACTTTTGACTTAGTAGAGCTTTAAGTTGATTAAAATCTTAATCGATGTGAAAAATCATCACAAAAAAAAAAAAAAAACGAATTATTTTTCATGTTTTGGTCAGAGCCTAACTAATGTATACCACACCCGAAATCAGGGTGAGGTCAACAACAAAAATTTTCAGAATAACATTAATCTGTTTTTTCCTGGCAACATACCAAGTTCTTTGTGAGGTAGAAAGAGCTCAAATATTTTGACCAATATCAATTGCACAAGGTTCCCTATTTAAAATCAGGATCATTACCCATCATCTAATAAATAAAACATTTCTTGAGCGCAAAAGCTAAATATGATATGATCATCTTAAATTTTTCTCTTCAATAACTGCTGGCTATGCTTTTAATAAAACTGCTATACCATTCTGTGTATTTCAGTGGAGTCGTTGACCTGCAACAGCTGCTCGGCCAGTGTGTTTGGCTTCTGCTTGAGCAGTAGTAATGTGACATGCTCAGGCGATAACCAGACTTGTTACACTGGAAAAGCAAGTAAGTAACCATCTTATACAAAATAATGTTAAACTCACAATTACAAGTAACCCAGATAACTGATGATACGAAATTAAACTTTAATTGTTTCTCTGCAGCTTTCCCAAGTGTCTCAAGTTTTGGTGGCTTCAGCAATCAGGGCTGCAGGCTTAACACAACCTGCAATAACGCAACTGGATCTCTGCTGGGCTTCAACTACAACGTCAACTTTTCCTGCTGCGCCACAGACAACTGCAACCCCCTCACGTTCAGTGGTGCCCCGTCTACCAAGATGACCTTCACCGCTGCCATCGCTGGAGCCGTCCTGGCCACTATCCTGGGAAGCAAGTTGTAATCAAATCACAACTGCTATCATCTACATTTAGCGTTTACCCTCATAATTAAAAGCCCTATATGTTAAAAATCTTTGAGAAACAACTGCTCATTTAAATGCTTAGTAATGTTTCCATTATGGTCAAATTTATGACGGCTGCCCAGATCATGGATGTTGATCAACGGTATGTTGAAACATTGACCTCATAAATAATTCATGATGTTGGTTTAACTTTTTTAATCAAAATGTATTTATCCTTCTAACTGCTTTGTTTCTTTTTGGGCCTCAGAATGACAAAATAAAGAAAATCTCTTGCTAAATCTCAATGTCTAGCTTTCATGAGTACTGACACCACATTACTTGGATTCCATGGCAGGGATTATGTGGAGATATTTATGTTTATGTTTGGTTTGGTTTATTGTTCCAGGCTAAAAGAGAGGGTTCGGGGAACCACAGTTTATGTCTGTATGAATATACCAGTAAATTTGTTCATGTGTCTCTTCATCCTGCCTGTAGAGGCTAATCTTTAGTTTCGTGGTTTCTTCTTTATTCCCCATTTAACCTCATTGTTGAACGACACAGATTCTGTTTTACGCGTGTGACAACTTTTTCCCGTCACAGCACGGTAAAACTACCGTGTAGCACCGTCAGCCATCACTTTATTTTGTCCTTCTCAAGACAAATACAATTTCGTCTTTGTGGGCAATACAACAGAACCCTCTATGGCCAAAGTGCATAGAATAACATTTCTTCATAAATGTTTTTGAATCTACAATATAGCAAATAAAATTTATTTGTTTTTAACTGATTTATACAAAGAATGAACACAAAAGATTAATACATAACATAAATAATTTCTGGATATATAAGCTTTATGAAATGGTGCTTGCACTGCCCATACTCTGATTTACAGAAACAGATCAGTTGTTTGAGTGCTAATACTAATGTATCTTAGCCCACTGATGGTACATCAATTAAGACTGTGCTGCATAAGATGCCAGATATGAAACTAAGGTCAGGAACAGGCACTAGCAACTGGTCCTTTAAAGTACATGACGAGGGACAGGAGAGTGAAACCTTTCCGACGATACAGGTGGCAAATCTGAATGCTGACCCACAAAATGAACAGGATCTCCGCATGTATGTGTACAGAGCATGGACTAATACTGATGTTGACACAGCCACATGTAATATTCCAATGCCTTGGGGTGAGTTTGAGGCATGCTTAAAAGATCTGACAGATGCCTGTGCAAATTGTCAGTAATCCGGGTCATCGCAACAGCGAACAGGATTAAATCGGAGACAACTGGGCTTTCGAACAGATCTTGCAGATCTTTTCGAGACATTTCAGCAAAATGCTGCTGAATGGGAAAGACGTGTGAGATGTGTCCTAGGCACAAAACGGCATGGATGTAGTGGAGTTTGGAATGTGCTGTGTGCATGGGGACAGGTACTTGTGTGTGGAAACCAAGATTTCTCAACGAGGATGACAGCACTCAATTGAGAATAAAATTTCAATCGGGATCCAAATAAAATTTGCAAAAACACTGCAAAAAATAAGCAAGATTTTCTTAAAATCAGTGTGTGTCCTTGATTTGACCAGGTAAATAAGACTATCTGCCAATGGAATAAGATTTTTGCACTTAAAATAGGAACAACTCCTCTCCGTCATATTATTTCAAGTGCAGTTTATCTAATTATCTTATTCTAGGGGTCAAAATACTCATTCCAATGGCAGATCATCTTATTTCCCTGCTCAAATCAAAGGACAAATACACACATTTCAAGAAATTTTCACTTATTTTTAGTTCCCTTTTTGCAGTGAAGAGCAGAGTGGAGTCAAATTAATAAATGTGTCCAAGGCTCATCTGAATCAGTTGTAGAGTATGTGGACAGATTAAGATCAGTTTTTGATCAAAACAGTGCTCAAAGAGACATAATCCAGCAGATGCAAACACCACTTTTGAACAACAATTAAATAAAGCTTTTATGAAAGGGTGCCTGGTACAAATTCCAGCCTATATTAAAAAGCACATTATTAGTTATCCCTTCAGCACTATGGATAGCTTCCAGGATTATGCCAAACAGGCAGAGAATTTCTTTAAAGATAGAAAGAGTGAAAAAACAAACAAACATTGGCACAGCTGACACCTATTATAGTGAGGATTTTTATGAGGTTGAAGCTGACCCACCTACACCCCCTGCTCAAACTTTTTCTTTGTCACAGTGACCAGGGGCGATTCTAGGATCTGACCTTTAGGGGTGCTCAGCCCCCAGTGTTGACTGGGATTCCTGGCATTAACAACAGGCTTTCCATTTTTAGTCCAGATGTAAGATTCTTAGAGTTGACACATTTCTGAGCTAAAGCTCGTCAAACAAGCTACAATATAGGCCCATCCAAAAGCAGCGACAAACAGATTAAAATGTTTTCACTCGATAAAACCTTGTGCATTTGTAAAACCTGCATGATGGCAATAGTTAGACTAGCTATATTGATAAAAGTGAGGAATAATTTCCCTAAAGACACAAAACTAGGGTTAAGTCATTGGTCTTACGCAACATGCATGCTCCTATTTTTTTATGCTTGACTTGACTTGACTTGACTCGTCAGGGGGTGTTTCGTCTGTCTAAACAGAAAAGCAGTATTTCTTGCTACATTCACGTCCGCCGACAGGGGGGGACAAACGGGTCAGTTGTCCCGGCCCAGGACAGAGGGGGGTCCCAAAACTGACACTCTGACCAGCACACGCGCTGACTGCAGCAGCTGAACCAAAATCTCCCTCACAGCACATTGCTGCTCCCCCTCCCCTCTCGTACATGGCTCAGCAGCGCCAGCCAATCAGCACGCAGGCTCAGCCTGGCCCGCCCACTCAGCTCTCTCTCACAAACAACCGCGGTGCTGCTGTTCAGACTCGGAGAGAGAGAGAGACCACACGAGCAGAAAAACATGAAGAGGGAATGTAGTGCCGTTTGGCTAAATTTTAATACCATAAATGAAATCAAACTATATGTTTTGTAAAAAGCCAGTTAAATTCAGTGGAAACACAACAACTTTATCTAAGCACATGAAAAGCCATGAGCAAGAAAACGTTGAGCGACAGAAACAGAGAAAGGAGACAAACTTCTCTCATTGCACTGACAGACCCACAGACTGACGTCTCTGACTGAGGCGTTTCAGTCCTCCAGAGAACATCCAGGTAGATAAGAGTGGTCATCTTCAGCAGCAGTTCATGTTAACTTTCAAAGTAGATATTATCTATCATATGTTACTGGAGCCCACACAGAAAATTAAGACCTTGAAAGAACCCAGTAAATAAGGGTTATTTAAGATTACATTAGCTAATCCATTATTTATCCCAAAAGGAGGAAATTTATAGGATTAAAGCAACAGGCAGGTGCACACAACACAGACAAAATTACATAAGGATTGAAATATATAAGAGGTGTATTAGGAAAAAACAATATGAACATAACATTATTATTATTTAATTGTAATATTAAAATAAAAATCACAAACCCCGAAAGGTCGACAGTTTCATGATACATCAAGCTTAGGGACTGGCTAATATACAGCAGGTCAAAAATGACAATTTTTTGGCTGCAGTGCTTGCTGTTCTCTTATGAAGAAAAGATCAACCAGTGTACTAAATTCAATAGATGGGTTGAAAATATCCAATGTAAAATACAGAGATTTCCAGGGCATAAAGTATAAACGTTAACTTTTTTTTGGTGTGTGTGTGTGTGTGTGTGTGTGTGTGTGTGTGTGTGTGTGTGTGTGTGTGTGTGTGTGTGTGTGTGTGTGTGTGTGCGTGTGCGTGCGTGTGTGTGTGCATGCGTAACCTATCTGGTAATGTAGCATTACAAATTGTTGTCTTAAAGCCAAAGAGAGCCAAATAGATTTTAATTTCACAAGTAGAGCCTTACTTTCTCCATAGTGCTCTGATTGATTTATATATAAAGAAAGCTTTGTTAAATTTTATGCTTGGACTATTTTATGTGCAATGGACACAGAAATGTGAATGTGGAAGAGGAACAAATTAAATGCTAAAATGACACAATGCTAAAAGGGAGAACAGGTGAAGTAAAAAGAGGACAGGGAGAGAGCAATATAACATCCTCTGAGTTTGCTTCTATCTGCAAAGAGAGAAATAAAAAGTACACCAAAATCAACTGATAATGTATGTAAGGTTTATCCATAAGAAAAATCGTCAATAGTGGTTGTGAGGGGCCAAAGATTCCCTGCCCCTCAGAGCACTGAAGCAGTCACCAGGGGAACCACAACCCCTGATGCCCGAAGGGACCCCCAGATCAAGGTGCCCAAGAGGGACCAACAAAGCTGACTCCCCCCAGATCTGTGAGGTTAACCCCAACATCAACATGGGGCACAAGGGGGGAGTATCACAACCCGACTTACCCGGTCCATACTCTGGTCCTAACACTCCACCCTGATCCCAGCCAAGACGACCCACGACCCCATCCACTCGGAGATGGGGCCAACATGAACTGAATGGGCCAGCCAACCAGATACCACCCCACGACCCCTGAGGCGCAACCTCCCCCTTTATGAGTATGGCTATAACAATGTAAAATTAAATCCACACAGAATGATTTTACCCAATGCCTAAATTTGACTGCATCAAATTTAAATAGTTGTTTTTTTCTCCCTCTTCATCTGGTCCCTTCCTGTGACCTTAGCTCTAACAGGAAGCTATAATTACAGGAAGTGAGGTAACACTTTCTCCTGAAACAGACAACTAAGGTGAGTTCACCAAAATAAAATGCACAAGTTAAATGATCAAACAATAAATACAAACTGGAACTGTGAATTGATTTAAACCAAGATGTTGTAGTAAATAATCTTTAGAAATGCAAAACATACACAAATCTGGTATAGTATACGTTTGTAAACTAAATAAAATATGGCTAAATCAAAACAAGAATGTTACCTAAAATTATATGAACTGAAGCAAAAGGTGTTCTCACCCACTTTGTCAGACTCGTTAAAAGTCCTCCTCACTACTCCTAACATTTTTTTCAATTTAGGAGCTCTTATAAGGACTAAGATGCTTTGTGAATAACTTTTATTTTACCAAAGTAACACTCTAAGAATTCGGGAAATTCTAAGATTTTGCTAAAAGCTACTTTTAGTCTTGGGAATCTTTATGAATACAGGCACTCCTCACTACTCTAAACATTTTTTTCATTTTAGGAGCTCTCTTAAGGCTTAGGGTGCTTTGTGAATAACTTTTGACTTACCAAGGTAAAGTTCTAAGAAATATATTTAGGAATCTTTTTGAATACGGGCAGAGGTCTATAGCTCACATGGAGTTAACTGACTCTTCCTCTCTAATGTTGACTGCTCCAAATATAAATTCACTAAACATGACTGCCATGAATTGCATTGCTCTGCAGGGGAGGGTGGTCAGGATCAGTTTTAAAGGCAGGCTGTTCATAGGAAGAAGATGAGAGCAGAGCAACTGGTCCTCTCCACAGAAATTATTTCAATGACTGTAGTCTCTGATCCTAAGCTTCAGGTACATCCCTCTGGGAAGTAACCTCAGGGAAGCTGCAGGATTCAAAATATCCCTGTTAACATAAAACCACAGAAAGAGCTTGGTATAGTTCCTAGAGAGAGGGATGTCTATATGTCCATCGTAGGGGTTTTCTAATCTGTCAAACTAACCTTGGGAAATAAGAGAAAATGGATGGGAAGATAGATGTTGGATGGATAACTGACTTTTTTTGTGATTCCATGTCAAATTAATTTGAACAGCATTAACTAGCAGGATGGGGCCACGATCAAAAGACAAAGACATTGGAATATTACATTCATCGTTGTTTGTTTGAATTTTTTTCAGTCACAAAATACATATTTCCAAAACAGATACACAAAAGCAATAAAAAAGTGAACTAAAAAGTTCAGAAGCAAAAGCTTATATGCCCAATTCTAAAATTTGCAGTACTTTACTAGATGCATTTAATATTAAAGAAAAGATAATACTGAGAGAAAAATAAAATTAAAATGATGCCTCATAACCTCTTGCTGACGAGGTTGCAATATTATCTAATCAGTATGGTTCTTAATATGGAAAATAAGGTTCAGAAGATTAAGACTCAACATAACTTTCCTTAGTTGAAATGTTAATACTGTGAAAATGCCATTATGGAGAGAATGAACAAAATCGCAGGAGAAGAGTTTTCCCCAAGAAAAAGAAATTAACCATTTAGATGAAATAAGATAGAAGCTCCCACTGGTCAAATGAAAATTGTTTTCATTGTATTTCCATTTATTTGGCTTGTTATTGGATGAGAGTTGTCTATAAAGCCACAATGTTCTTTAATTAGAATTGCTGAGAAAAACATGGTAAGGAAAACTTAAAAAAAATCAATAAAAAGCTACACTATATTCATGGAAAAATTGCCTTGATCTCAGTAAATACTCAGTAAGACTTTGGTTGTCTGAGATAAACAAAACAATTTGGAGCTGATGAGCCACAGCTGTAGCACCTGCAGAGAGCTCTATTTAAGCCTCAGGTGCTGGTTGACCATTCAGTTGTGGCAGGAACAATGGGAGGAATTTGGCTTCTGGGTTTTTGTGCAGTTGCATTGTGGCTTAAAGGTTTGTGTAGTTTCTTTGTTTTTAAATTTTCTTGTGTATACTTAAAAACTATGGGTGATTCAGTAGTCAGTTTGTGATCCTGGAAGTTTGCCGCTATAGTTGTGAAAAGATGCTATGAGAAACAAATATGCTATTCAATTCACAGGGTCTTGTTTACCGATTGATCATAATGGAGGACAACACTATGAAACAAAAGGGACTGGAAACTGTAAGCTAAAAGTGTTTGGATATGCAAATTGTTAAACTAGCTTACTTCAGGCTAAACTGACGTTGATTTGTTTCAGCCTTGTCCCAAAGTGAGAGTCCTCTAAAGAAAGTTGCTTTACTCCAGTCAATGGATTACAGGTTGCTGGGAACTTCAAAAGAAGGTAATTGTTTAATTCTATTAAGCTTTTAATTACATGTACATTTATTATAATGAAGACTAAAAGGTATGTGAATATCTAACAATGACTTGTTAAGTGCAACTGGAAACCAATGAAGTGGAATTGGACTTCCACAACGTGTCAAGCGACGCCTCCCACAACGTGTCAAGCGACGCCTCCCACAACGTGTCAAGCGACGCCTCCCACAACGTGTCAAGCGACGCCTCCCACAACGTGTCAAGCGACGCTCCCACAACGTGTCAAGCGACGCCTCCCACAACGTGTCAAGCGACGCCTCCCACAACGTGTCAAGCGACGCCTCCCACAACGTGTCAAGCGACGCCTCCCACAACGTGTCAAGCGACGCCTCCCACAACGTGTCAAGCGACGCCTCCCACAAACGTGTCAAGCGACGCCTCCCACAACGTGTCAAGCGACGCCTCCCACACGTGTCAAGCGACGCATCCCACAACGTGTCAAGCGACGCCTCCCACAACGTGTCAAGCGACGCCTCCCACAACGTGTCAAGCGACGCCTCCCACAACGTGTCAAGCGACGCCTCCCACAACGTGTCAAGCGACGCCTCCCACAACGTGTCAAGCGACGCCTCCCACAACGTGTCAAGCGACGCCTCCCACAACGTGTCAAGCGACGCCTCCCACAACGTGTCAAGCGACGCCGTCCCACAACGTGTCAAGCGACGCCTCCCCACAACGTGTCAAGCGACGCCTCCACAAACGTGTCAAGCGACGCCTCCCACACGTGTCAAGCGACGCCTCCCACAACGTGTCAAGCGACGCCTCCCACAACGTGTCCAAGCGACGCCTCCCACAACGTGTCAAGCGACGCCTCCCACAACGTGTCAAGCGACGCCTCCCACAACGTGTCAGCGACGCCTCCCACAACGTGTCAAGCGACGCCTCCACAACGTGTCAGGCGACGCCTCCCACAACGTGTCAGGCGACGCCTCCCACAACGTGTCAAGCGACGCCTCCCACAACGTGTCAAGCGACGCCTCCCACAACGTGTCAAGCGACGCCTCCCACAACGTGTCAAGCGACGCCTCCCACAACGTGTCAAGCGACGCCTCCCACAACGTGTCAAGCGACTCCTCCCACAACGTGTCAAGCGACGCCTCCCACAACGTGTCAAGCGACGCCTCCCACAACGTGTCAAGCGACGCCTCCCACAACGTGTCAAGCGACGCCTCCCACAACGTGTCAAGCGACGCCTCCCACAACGTGTCAAGCGACGCCTCCCCACAACGTGTCAAGCGACGCCCTCCCACAACGTGTCAAGCGACGCCTCCCACAACGTGTCAAGCGACGCCTCCCACAACGTGTCAAGCGACGCCTCCCACAACGTGTCAAGCGACGCCTCCCACAACGTGTCAAGCGACGCCTCCCACAACTTGTCAAGCGACGCCTCCCACAACGTGTCAAGCGACGCCTCCCACAACGTGTCAAGCGACGCCTCCCACAACGTGTCAAGCGACGCCTCCCACAACGTGTCAAGCGACGCCTCCCACAACGTGTCAAGCGACGCCTCCCACAACGTGTCAAGCGACGCCTCCCACAACGTGTCAAGCGACGCCTCCCACAACTGTCAAGCGACGCCTCCACAACGTGTCAGACGACGCCTCCCCACAACGTGTCAAGCGACCCTCCCACAACGTGTCAAGCGACGCCTCCCACAACGTGTCAAGCGACGCCTCCCACAACGTGTCAAGCGACGCCTCCCACAACGTGTCAAGCGACGCCTCCCACAACGTGTCAAGCGACGCCTCCCACAACGTGTCAAGCGACGCCTCCCACAACGTGTCAAGCGACGCCTCCCACAACGTGTCAAGCGACGCCTCCCACAACGTGTCAAGCGACGCCTCCCACAACGTGTCAAGCGACGCCTCCCACACGTGTCAAGCGACGCCTCCCACAACGTGTCAAGCGACTCCTCCCACAACGTGTCAAGCGACCGCCTCCCACAACGTGTCAAGCGACGCCTCCCACAACGTGTCAAGCGACGCCTCCCACACGTGTCAAGCGACGCCTCCCACAACGTGTCAAGCGACGCCTCCCACAACGTGTCAAAGCGACGCCTCCCCAACGTGTCAAGCGACGCCTCCCACAACGTGTCAAGCGACGCCCTCCCACAACGTGTCAAGCGACGCCTCCCACAACGTGTCAAGCGACGCCTCCCCACAACGTGTCAAGCGACGCCTCCCACAACGTGTCAAGCGACGCCTCCCACAACGTGTCAAGCGACGCCTCCCACAACGTGTCAAGCGACGCCTCCCACAACGTGTCAAGCGACGCCTCCCACAACGTGTCAAGCGACGCCTCCCACAACGTGTCAAGCGACGCCTCCCACAACGTGTCAAGCGACGCCTCCCACAACGTGTCAAGCGACGCCTCCCACAACGTGTCAAGCGACGCCTCCCACAACGTGTCAAGCGACGCCTCCCACAACGTGTCAAGCGACGCCTCCCACAACGTGTCAAGCGACGCCTCCCACAACGTGTCAAGCGACGCCTCCCACAACGTGTCAAGCGACGCCTCCCCACAACGTGTCAAGCGACGCCTCCCACAACGTGTCAAGCGACGCCTCCCACAACGTGTCAAGCGACGCCTCCCACAACGTGTCAAGCGACGCCTCCCCACAACGTGTCAGCGACGCCTCCCACAACGTGTCAAGCGACGCCTCCCACAACGTGTCCAAGCGACGCCTCCCACAACGTGTCAAGCGACGCCTCCCACACGTGTCAAGCGACGCCTCCCACAACGTGTCAAGCGACGCCTCCCCACAACGTGTCAAGCGACGCCTCCCACAACGTGTCAGGCGACGCCTCCCACAACGTGTCAGGGCATCCAAAAGGACGCGTGTCAAGCGCCGCCTCCCACAACGTGTCAAGCGACGCCTCCCCCAACGTGTCAAGCGACGCCTCCCACACGTGTCAAGCGACGCCTCCCACAACGTGTCAAGCGACGCCTCCCACAACGTGTCAAGCGACGCCTGTGGTCCCACAACGTGTCAAGCGACGCCTCCCACAACGTGTCAAGCGACGCCTCCCACAACGTGTCAAGCGACGCCTCCCACAACGTTCAAGCGACGCCTCCCACAACGTGTCAAGCGACGCCTCCCACAACGTGTCAAGCGACGCCTCCCACAACGTGTCAAGCGACGCCTCCACACAACGTGTCAAGCGACGCCTCCCACAACGTGTCAAGCGACGCCTCCCACAACGTGTTCAAGCGACGCCTCCCACACGTGTCAAGCGACGCCTCCCCAACGTGTCAAGCGACGCCTCCCACAACGTGTCAAGCGACGCCTCCCACAACGTGTCAAGCGACGCCTCCCACAACGTGTCAGCGACGCCTCCCACAACGTGTCAAGCGACGCCTCCCACAACGTGTCAAGCGACGCCTCCCACAACGTGTCAAGCGACGCCTCCCACAACGTGTCAAGCGACGCCTCCCACAACGTGTCAAGCGACGCCTCCCACAACGTGTCAAGCGACGCCTCCCACAACGTGTCAAGCGACGCCCTCCCACAACGTGTCAAGCGACGCCTCCCAAACCACACGCGCCTATCAAGCGACGCCTCCCACAACGTGTCAAGCGACGCCTCCCACAACGTGTCAAGCGACGCCTCCCACAACGTGTCAAGCGACGCCTCCCACAACGTGTCAAGCGACGCCTCCCACAACGTGTCAAGCGACGCCTCCCACAACGTGTCAAGCGACGCCTCCCACAACGTGTCAAGCGACGCCTCCCACAACGTGTCAAGCGACGCCTCCCACAACGTGTCAAGCGACGCCTCCCACAACGTGTCAAGCGACGCCTCCACAACGTGTCAAGCGACGCCTCCCACAACGTGTCAAGCGACGGCCTCCCACAACGTGTCAAGCGACGCCTCCCACAACGTGTCAAGCGACGCCTCCCACAACGTGTCAAGCGACGCCTCCCACAACGTGTCAAGCGACGCCTCCCACAAACGTGTCAAGCGACGCCTCCCACAACGTGTCAAGCGACGCCTCCCACAACGTGTCAAGCGACCGCCTCCCACAACGTGTCAAGCGACGCCTCCCACAACGTGTCAAAACGTTCAAGTACGCGCTCCCACAACGTGTCAAGCGACGCCTCCCACAACGTGTCAAGCGACGCCTCCCACAACGTGTCAGCGACGCCTCCCACAACGGTGTCAAGCGACGCCTCCACAACGGCAAGACCGCCTCCACAACGTGTCAAGCGACGCCTCCCACAACGTGTCAAGCGACGCCCTCCCACAACGTGTCAAGCGACGCCTCCCACAACGTGTCAAGCGACGCCTCCCACAACGTGTCAAGCGACGCCTCCCACAACGTGTCAAGCGACGCCTCCCACAACGTGTCAAGCGACGCCTCCCACAACGTGTCAAGCGACGCCTCCCACAACGTGTCACGCGACGCCTCCCACAACGTGTCACGCGCCGCCTCCCACAACGTGTCAAGCGACGCCTCCCACAACGTGTCAAGCGACGCCTCCCACAACGTGTCAAGCGACGCCTCCCACAACGTGTCAAGCGACGCCTCCCACAACGTGTCAAGCGACGCCTCCCACAACGTGTCAAGCGACGCCTCCACAACGTGTCAAGCGACGCCTCCCACAACGTGTCAAGCGACGCCTCCCACAACGTGTCAAGCGACGCCTCCCCACAACGTGTCAAGCGACGCCTCCCACAACGTGTCAAGCGACCCTCCCACAACGTGTCAAGCGACGCCTCCCACAACGTGTCAAGCGACTCCTCCCACCACTTGTCAAGCGACGCCTCCCACAACGTGTCAAGCGACGCCTCCCCACAACGTGTCAAGCGACGCCTCCCACAACGTGTCAAGCGACGGCCTCCCACAACGTGTCAAGCGACGCCTCCCACAACGTGTCAAGCGACGCCTCCCACAACGTGTCAAGCGACGCCTCCCACAACGTGTCAAGCGACGCCTCCCACAACGTGTCAAGCGACGCCTCCCACACGTGTCAAGCGACGCCCTCCCACACGTGTCAAGCGACGCTCCCACAACGTGTCAAGCGACGCCTCCCACAACGTGTCAAGCGACGCCTCCCACAACGTGTCAAGCGACGCCTCCCACAACGTGTCAAGCGACGCCTCCCACAACGTGTCAAGCGACGCCTCCCACAACGTGTCAAGCGACGCCTCCCACAACGTGTCAAGCGACGCCTCCCACAACGTGTCAGCGACGCCTCCCACAACGTGTCAAGCGACGCCTCCCACAACGTGTCAAGCGACCCATCCACACAAGCTGGTCCAAGGCGACGCCTCCACAACTTGTCAAGCGACGCCTCCCACAACGTGTCAAGCGACGCCTCCCACAACGTGTCAAGCGACGGCCTCCCACAACGTGTCAAGCGACCGCCTCCCACAACGTGTCAAGCGACGCCTTCCCACAACGTGTCAAGCGACGCCTCCCACAACGTGGTCAAGCGACGCCTCCCACAACGTGTCAAGCGACGCCTCCCACAACGTGTCAAGCGACGCCTCCACAACGTGTCAAGCGACCGCCTCCCACAACGTGTCAAGCGAAGCCTCCCACAACGTGTCAAGCGACGCCTCCCACAACGTGTCAAGCGACGCCTCCCACAACGTGTCAAGCGACGCCTCCCACAACGTGTCAAGCGACGCCTCCCACAACGTGTCAAGCGACGCCGTCCAAACGTGTCAAGCGACGCCTCCCACAACGTGTCAAGCGACGCCTCCCACAACGTGTCAAGCGACGCCTCCCACAACGTGTCAAGCGACGCCTCCCACAACGTGTCAAGCGACGCCTCCCACAACGTGTCAAGCGACGCCTCCCACAACGTGTCAAGCGACGCCTCCCACAACGTGTCAAGCGACGCCTCCCACAACGTGTCAAGCGACGCCTCCCACAACGTGTCAGCGACGCCTCCCCAAACGTGTCAAGCGACGCCTCCCACAACGTGTCAAGCGACGCCTCCCACAACGTGTCAAGCGACGCCTCCCACAACGTGTCAAGCGACGCCTCCACAAAGTGTCAAGCGACGCCTCCCACACGTGTCAAGCGACGCCTCCCACAACGTGTCAAGCGACGCCTCCCACAACGTGTCAAGCGACGCCTCCCACCAACGTGTCAAGCGACGCCTCCCACAACGTGTCAAGCGACGCCTCCCACAACGTTGTCAAGCGACGCCTCCCACAACGTGTCAAGCGACGCCTCCCACAACGTGTCAAGCGACGCCTCCCACAACGTGTCAAGCGACGCCTCCCACAACGTGTCAAGCGACGCCTCCCACAACGTGTCAAGCGACGCCTCCCACAACGTGTCAAGCGACGCCTCCCACAACGTGTCAAGCGACGCCTCCCACAACGTGTCAAGCGACGCCTCCCACAACGTGTCAAGCGACGCCTCCCACAACGTGTCAAGCGACGCCTCCCACAACGTGTCAAGCGACGCCTCCCACAACGTGTCAAGCGACGCCTCCCACAACGTGTCAAGCGACGCCTCCCACAACGTGTCAAGCGACGCCTCCCACAACGTGTCAAGCGACGCCTCCCACAACGTGTCAAGCGACGCCTCCCACAACGTGTCAAGCGACGCCTCCCACAACGTGTCAAGCGACGCCTCCCACAACGTGTCAAGCGACGCCTCCCACAACGTGTCAAGCGACGCCTCCCACAACGTGTCAAGCGACGCCTCCCACAACGTGTCAAGCGACGCCTCCCACAACGTGTCAAGCGACGCCTCCCACAACGTGTCAAGCGACGCCTCCCACAACGTGTCAAGCGACGCCTCCCACAACGTGTCAAGCGACGCCTCCCACAACGTGTCAAGCGACGCCTCCCACAACGTGTCAAGCGACGCCTCCCACAACGTGTCAAGCGACGCCTCCCACAACGTGTCAAGCGACGCCTCCCACAACGTGTCAAGCGACGCCTCCCACAACGTGTCAAGCGACGCCTCCCACAACGTGTCAAGCGACGCCTCCCACAACGTGTCAAGCGACGCCTCCCACAACGTGTCAAGCGACGCCTCCCACAACGTGTCAAGCGACGCCTCCCACAACGTGTCAAGCGACGCCTCCCACAACGTGTCAAGCGACGCCTCCCACAACGTGTCAAGCGACGCCTCCCACAACGTGTCAAGCGACGCCTCCCACAACGTGTCAAGCGACGCCTCCCACAACGTGTCAAGCGACGCCTCCCACAACGTGTCAAGCGACGCCTCCCACAACGTGTCAAGCGACGCCTCCCACAACGTGTCAAGCGACGCCTTCCCACAACGTGTCAAGCGACGCCTCCCACAACGTGTCAAGCGACCGCCTCCCACAACGTGTCAAGCGACGCCTCCCACAACGTGTCAAGCGACGCCTCCCACAACGTGTCAAGCGACGCCTCCCACAACGTGTCAAGCGACGCCTCCCACAACGTGTCAAGCGACGCCTCCCACAACGTGTCAAGCGACGCCTCCCACAACGTGTCAAGCGACGCCTCCCACAACGTGTCAAGCGACGCCTCCCACAACGTGTCAAGCGACGCCTCCCACAACGTGTCAAGCGACGCCTCCCACAACGTGTCAAGCGACGCCTCCCACAACGTGTCAAGCGACGCCTCCCACAACGTGTCAAGCGACGCCTCCCACAACGTGTCAAGCGACGCCTCCCACAACGTGTCAAGCGACGCCTCCCACAACGTGTCAAGCGACGCCTCCCACAACGTGTCAAGCGACGCCTCCCACAACGTGTCAAGCGACGCCTCCCACAACGTGTCAAGCGACGCCTCCCACAACGTGTCAAGCGACGCCTCCCACAACGTGTCAAGCGACGCCTCCCACAACGTGTCAAGCGACGCCTCCCACAACGTGTCAAGCGACGCCTCCCACAACGTGTCAAGCGACGCCTCCCACAACGTGTCAAGCGACGCCTCCCACAACGTGTCAAGCGACGCCTCCCACAACGTGTCAAGCGACGCCTCCCACAACGTGTCAAGCGACGCCTCCCACAACGTGTCAAGCGACGCCTCCCACAACGTGTCAAGCGACGCCTCCCACAACGTGTCAAGCGACGCCTCCCACAACGTGTCAAGCGACGCCTCCCACAACGTGTCAAGCGACGCCTCCCACAACGTGTCAAGCGACGCCTCCCACAACGTGTCAAGCGACGCCTCCCACAACGTGTCAAGCGACGCCTCCCACAACGTGTCAAGCGACGCCTCCCACAACGTGTCAAGCGACGCCTCCCACAACGTGTCAAGCGACGCCTCCCACAACGTGTCAAGCGACGCCTCCCACAACGTGTCAAGCGACGCCTCCCACAACGTGTCAAGCGACGCCTCCCACAACGTGTCAAGCGACGCCTCCCACAACGTGTCAAGCGACGCCTCCCACAACGTGTCAAGCGACGCCTCCCACAACGTGTCAAGCGACGCCTCCCACAACGTGTCAAGCGACGCCTCCCACAACGTGTCAAGCGACGCCTCCCACAACGTGTCAAGCGACGCCTCCCACAACGTGTCAAGCGACGCCTCCCACAACGTGTCAAGCGACGCCTCCCACAACGTGTCAAGCGACGCCTCCCACAACGTGTCAAGCGACGCCTCCCACAACGTGTCAAGCGACGCCTCCCACAACGTGTCAAGCGACGCCTCCCACAACGTGTCAAGCGACGCCTCCCACAACGTGTCAAGCGACGCCTCCCACAACGTGTCAAGCGACGCCTCCCACAACGTGTCAAGCGACGCCTCCCACAACGTGTCAAGCGACGCCTCCCACAACGTGTCAAGCGACGCCTCCCACAACGTGTCAAGCGACGCCTCCCACAACGTGTCAAGCGACGCCTCCCACAACGTGTCAAGCGACGCCTCCCACAACGTGTCAAGCGACGCCTCCCACAACGTGTCAAGCGACGCCTCCCACAACGTGTCAAGCGACGCCTCCCACAACGTGTCAAGCGACGCCTCCCACAACGTGTCAAGCGACGCCTCCCACAACGTGTCAAGCGACGCCTCCCACAACGTGTCAAGCGACGCCTCCCACAACGTGTCAAGCGACGCCTCCCACAACGTGTCAAGCGACGCCTCCCACAACGTGTCAAGCGACGCCTCCCACAACGTGTCAAGCGACGCCTCCCCACAACGTGTCAAGCGACGCCTCCCACAACGTGTCAAGCGACGCCTCCCACAACGTGTCAAGCGACGCCTCCCACAACGTGTCAAGCGACGCCTCCCACAACGTGTCAAGCGACGCCTCCCACAACGTGTCAAGCGACGCCTCCCACAACGTGTCAAGCGACGCCTCCCACAACGTGTCAAGCGACGCCTCCCACAACGTGTCAAGCGACGCCTCCCACAACGTGTCAAGCGACGCCTCCCACAACGTGTCAAGCGACGCCTCCCACAACGTGTCAAGCGACGCCTCCCACAACGTGTCAAGCGACGCCTCCCACAACGTGTCAAGCGACGCCTCCCACAACGTGTCAAGCGACGCCTCCCACAAAGTGTCAAGCGACGCCTCCCACAACGTGTCAAGCGACGCCTCCCACAACGTGTCAAGCGACGCCTCCCACAACGTGTCAACGCGACGCCTCCCACAAGTGTCAAGCGGACGCCTCCCACAACGTGTCAAGCGACGCCTCACAAAGGTCAAGCGACGCCTCCCACAAGTGTCAAGCGCCGCCTCCCACAACGTGTCAAGCGACGCCTCCCACAACGTGTCAAGCGACGCCTCCCACAACGTGTCAAGCGACGCCTCCCACAACGTGTCAAGCGACGCCTCCCACAACGTGTCAAGCGACGCCTCCCACAACGTGTCAAGCGACGCCTCCCACAACGTGTCAAGCGACGCCTCCCACAACGTGTCAAGCGACGCCTCCCACAACGTGTCAAGCGACGCCTCCCACAACGTGTCAAGCGACGCCTCCCACAACGTGTCAAGCGACGCCTCCCACAACGTGTCAAGCGACGCCTCCCACAACGTGTCAAGCGACGCCTCCCACAACGTGTCAAGCGACGCCTCCCACAACGTGTCAAGCGACGCCTCCCACAACGTGTCAAGCGACGCCTCCCACAACGTGTCAAGCGACGCCTCCCACAACGTGTCAAGCGACGCCTCCCACAACGTGTCAAGCGACGCCTCCCACAACGTGTCAAGCGACGCCTCCCACAACGTGTCAAGCGACGCCTCCCACAACGTGTCAAGCGACGCCTCCCACAACGTGTCAAGCGACGCCTCCCACAACGTGTCAAGCGACGCCTCCCACAACGTGTCAAGCGACGCCTCCCACAACGTGTCAAGCGACGCCTCCCACAACGTGTCAAGCGACGCCTCCCACAAGTGTCAAGCGACGCCTCCCACAACGTGTCAAGCGACGCCTCCCACAAGTGTCAAGCGACGCCTCCCACAACGTGTCAAGCGACGCCTCCCACAACGTGTCAAGCGACGCCTCCCACAACGTGTCAAGCGACGCCTCCCACAACGTGTCAAGCGACGCCTCCCACAACGTGTCAGCGACGCCTCCACAACGTGTCAAGCGACGCCTCCCACAACGTGTCAAGCGACGCCTCCCACAACGTGTCAAGCGACGCCTCCCACAACGTGTCAAGCGACGCCTCCCACAACGTGTCAAGCGACGCCTCCCACAACGTGTCAAGCGACGCCTCCCACAACGTGTCAAGCGACGCCTCCCACAACGTGTCAAGCGACGCCTCCCACAACGTGTCAAGCGACGCCTCCCACAACGTGTCAAGCGACGCCTCCCACAACGTGTCAAGCGACGCCTCCCACAACGTGTCAAGCGACGCCTCCCACAACGTGTCAAGCGACGCCTCCCACAACGTGTCAAGCGACGCCTCCCACAACGTGTCAAGCGACGCCTCCCACAACGTGTCAAGCGACGCCTCCCACAACGTGTCAAGCGACGCCTCCCACAACGTGTCCAGCGACGCCTCCCACAACGTGTCAAGCGACGCCTCCCACAACGTGTCAAGCGACGCCTCCCACAACGTGTCAAGCGACGCCTCCCACAACGTGTCAAGCGACGCCTCCCACAACGTGTCAAGCGACGCCTCCCACAACGTGTCAAGCGACGCCTCCCACAACGTGTCAAGCGACGCCTCCCACAACGTGTCAAGCGACGCCTCCCACAACGTGTCATCCTAGGCTTGTACTCTTAAATAAAGGTTCCTTTAATTCATCTCATTTTGTGACACTTTCATTTCCCTACTCCTGGCTTAGCAACACATCACCCGCATTGCCTACTGGTGTTGGTCAGAGGGTGCCGTTGTATGGCTCCTCGCCTCTGTCAGCCTGCCCCAGGGCAGCTGTAGCTACTAACATAGCTCACCACCATCAGGGTGTGAATGACTAAGACTATAGTGTAAAGCACTATACAAGTAGATGCCATTTAATATCCTTAGTTCACCAAAGGGTACTTTACTG
This sequence comes from Fundulus heteroclitus, assembly GCF_011125445.2. NCBI lineage: Eukaryota > Metazoa > Chordata > Actinopteri > Cyprinodontiformes > Fundulidae > Fundulus > Fundulus heteroclitus. The sequence continues at coordinate 21,140,644 of NC_046373.1, read as the reverse complement.
CTCAACTGGATGACCTGTCATAGATCAACCACACAATTACTGGACAATCTGGTCTTTGGTAGTGGAGCAAAAACAGTCTGTGAGCTTACTGGGTTCAGTGGATAAAAGAGCTGTCATAGACATTGCCTTTTATATATATTTTTCTTTTGGTCTGTCATGTGACTCGACCACAATGCCTTCAGACCTACGCCCAGATGTTTCCACTACACCAGAGCATGTCTTCAGAAAGTAAGAATAGTTTGCACATCAAGTGCAAACCATACTGACTACTTTGGTAATCTAGGATGACATAGGCTTTGATAGCTTCGTCTGGGTGACCTTTAGGATATAGCTTCACAAGACATATCTTGGAATATGACCAGCCAACATTTCCTGTGCCACAGACCTTGGTGCAGTTTGAGTTTACAATAGCTTCAATGGTGCCGCTCTTTTCGTCCTCCCTGCCATTGTGTGGAGTTGAGAGCCTTGACTTGAGGTCCAGGGTGCATGGCGGAATCGTGATAGGTAGTATCATACTCCAAATATTTAACCACATTCGTACAGTCCTTAGCAAGGTGAGTAGTTGAGCCGCAACACTTAAAGCAGATTCCCTTTTCTTTGAGAAAGGCCTTTCTTTCCTCCAGCTTCTAGCTGAAGGCTTTGCAGCGTTTGAGAGGATGAGGCTTGCCATGTATTGGACAACTTTTGTTTGGGTAACTGACTCCTTCATATATACTTGTTGGGGCTACATCTGTCTTGTGGACTGAAATTGTGTTTTGTTTTTTTTGTGCTTTTAAAGAAGGGTTTTCAGACTTTGCAGGTGAGCTGCTAGTACCTAGGATAGCAAAGCTAGGATCATTCCTTTTAAGAGCTTATTTGTGCACAAACTTGCTGAAGAACTCAAATGGTGGAAATCTTCTTCCATATTCTTCTTTGTGTTTTGAACCAGCAGAAATCCATTTTTCTTGAAGCCCATAGGGCAATTTTGTAACTATGGGTTTGATGCCACATGTGGTGTCCAGGTAGGAAAGAGCTTGGAGGTAGCCATCCTCCTTGGCGCACTGCACTTCCATTAATAAATCTGCTAGTTCCTGGAGCTTCATCTATTCTTTTGCTGAGACTCTTGGGAAATTATCGAGCCGGTCAAAAAGAGCCTTTTCAATTATTTCAGGTGCCACATAACATTCCTGTAGGCGTTCCCAGGCCTTTGAGTGCTATAGCTGGGTTTATGTACAAACCCAGCCATAGCACTCCAAACCGTAGACATCTGACATGATTGTCAGATTCTTTACCAAGCCATTTTGTCATTAAGTCCAATTCCTCGGTAGCTGTAAGGCCTAGCCCTTGAGTGGCGCCGATATATGACAACTGCCAAGCACGATAATGTTCAGGCTGATCATCAAAGTGATATAAACTTGAACTCACCAGGTCCTGCTGAGCCAAATACTGTGCCAGGTATTCGTTTGTGGGTCCAGAGTAAGAAGTTGTTGATGCTCTCTGGGAGTAGAAGGGCTGTGCTGACCTGTTCAAGTCAGTGTGGCTCACCTTTGAACCTCTCTGTTGGTCAGGTTCTCCTTGGGGAGATTTTCTATATTGAGCACTGGTGGGACACATAGATCAGGAGGCTGACATGTTGTTGGGGGAGCGTTAATGGCTGCCTGAGCTGGAGAGTCAGTAGAAGGATAGCTTCTATGTGAGCGAGGGTCGTAGTGTGATGCAATGTATTCTTCTGACCTTCCCATTTTATCCTCTTCTGATGTGCCTACTTCATCTAGCAGCATATCATTTTCCATACTGTCTGCTCCTTCCCACACAGCTGCTTCGGCCTCAGCCATTGCTGCTTCTCTGCGAATAGTGAGCTCTTCTTGAACAGCATCTTTCTTCGCCTTTTCCAGCTCATATGTAGCTTCTCTTTCAGCCTTCTCTATTTTAGCTTTGGCTTGTTGTTCGGCGAATGCAAGACGTGTTCTAGCTGTCTCTGCTTTAGCTCGTGCTTGTATTAATGAGCTAGTTGATGCTGTAGATGAGTATGAACTTCTTTTACTTGCCACAGAAATCATGTCGCTTTGTTTAGCTTCCATCTTACCACGATGTACAACGCCAGCTTTTTAACGTCTTTTCACTGTGTTGTCCTCACCGCAGTGTAGCAACTGCCGCTATACAACTAGCTAAACTCTTCCTTATAAATGAAGACGGGAGTCGTAGCAAGCTCTAGTCTCTCTTTATTGTGGCTCTTTTCTTCGTAATACAAGGTAAGCGTGAAAAGACGTTGCCTCTGTGACGTTTACAGCGATAAATCAGGTAGTTGAATACAGAAATGTAGCAAAATGTGAACAGGTAACTTCCAACTGCCTATAACTGCCGTGGTAACTGAAAATAAACCTGAGATTCGGAATGTTGGAGTAAAAATGGCACTACAAAATAACAGCTCATTCAAAACAAAGGTCCTTTCAGATTCATGCCTGAACGGTGTTAAGAAAAATAAAATATCTTAGTGGGGGTTGCTGAGGGATGCAGAGTGTCTCCCCTCTCTGTTGCCGGGTAAGACAACATGCAACTTTAGTTTTATGGTTTTTAGGTCATTGCGGCCTGACCCCGTACTGGGAAGAGCAGCCCCTTGGTTTGAAAAACAGATAGCTTACAGATTACCCCTCCCTCCCAAACTTCGAGGGCAGACACTGTATTAAAAGGATGTCTTGGAAAAACTTAGATCAGACAAAAAGCTGCATGGGCCAGGGAATGGACATAGATGACTGGTAATGTAAATTTTTGTCTCCATATTTAATTTTTAATAAATTAAATATGCATATTACACTGTTCTACCTCTTGATCAATGTTTTCTCACTTGCGGCCAAATCTGGAACCGGGGTAAGATGGGCCTTCAATAGATACGGCCACACACACATGCTCACCATTACAGCTTCTAATCTTGGCATCCATTAGCTAGTGTAAAAGATACATCCTTTTTACGAGAAAAAGTCGAGCTTGGTGGCGCCGACAGAGCAGAGGGGAGCAGGAACCACAGCTAAAAGACAGTCAGGGAGATGGGAAAGGATGTAGCAAATCTTTAGCTGAACAAATCCGTGTACATAGTGTCTGCGGGCTCCAGGTAGCCCCCAAGGACCATATATGTTGTCTGGAGGTCAGTTTTGTTTGCATTTTGTGAGTGTTTAGTTGACCTCAGTTGAGTTTGGCCCAAATTCATGCTATTTATTATTTGAGTTATTTTGTATTGAAGTTTGACCCTTTTTCTAGCCATTTTCTACATTATTAAATTGAAGTTTTTCAAATTTTTTGGAACACCTTTTGTCCTTATTTAAGTCTGGTCCCTTGCAAGAAAAAAATGTCAAATAGAAAATTTTTTGAGATTTTATTTTTTACCACATAAACACACACAAAAGTAACAAAAATAGATACCGTTAAGTACCGGTTCCATTGTGAAAGCTACCCATCCCTAAATCGAATTTTCTGTGATACTGAATTTCAGGATTTGTTATTTGTAAGCCAAAATCATCAGAATTACAAGAAATAAAACCTTGAAATGTTTCAGTCTGTCTTTTAATTCTATACAATACATGAGTTTCACATTTTTATTTGAGTGACAAAAATATTGAGCGCTTCAATATTTTCCTTTTTTTTTTTTTTTTACACGCTCCTGTATAGAACTGGGTAATTACTTGAATCAGATAACGGTAAGTCTGATTACACCCATGCAGAACAACTGAGAGAGGACTGTACTTAAGCAAAATGGACACAAGTAAACACGAAAAGTAAGGAACAGGTGAGTCCAACTACATTGATCTAGAACAGCTAAGAGAATTATCAAGAGCTCAAGGAAAATAAGGAAATATCTGAACAAAATGGAAACAAGGAAACACCGGGACCAACTGATGTATGACTAAACACAAGTTTAGCACACAAAAATAAACACAGAAAGCAAAGTAACCAAATACAGTAAACAGATCAAAACAAAAGAACCAGAATACAGAACTCAGACAAAACTGAACTTAAATTCCTACAGATTATGGCATGAATTGGAGGCGAGGGACAGCTCGGGTGAGAAGGGGGTGTCATCATGGTATATCAGCCACCTGTGAAACCCATCTTGAATATTTTCAGAACCCTACAGTGTTAAAGGACTTCCAGTCAGTCTGGGCATCATTTTATTGCACTAACAAGATTCCAGGCCCACTTTCCTTATACCTTTCCATGCTCTAAATAATCTACTTCATTTACTGACACTGTTAGGGTGGAGGGATTGATACAGAACAGAGGTTGCTTATGTAACTACAGTTCAGGGAACTCCTAGATGACTGTAAGTCATATCACTTATTTCCAAAAAGTGAAATGTCACTGTGCAAGTTGGCTTATGAGTGTTCTGCCATCAGGAATATTTGTTAGATAGGAATTTACAGCCATTTTAAATTATGTGAATATAGATAAACAGTCAGTCTCACATTTCAATTTTGCATTTAGGAAAATCCTTGAGCAACACACTGTACATAAAAGCATATTTATTAAATATTTTCTGTCCTTTTTTTATATACATACAGTATGGTGAACACAAACACCTAAGAGTTGACCTTTCACATATATTTAGCTTCCTCCCACAGGTACCTTTAAAAATAATCTTCGGATATTTTATCTGCTCTGGTGTAGCTGGCTGTCGGTGGAGCACGCAGGCTTATAGCTGTAACCCCCAGGGGCTTCTGCACTGTAGCTGCTGGGGGGTTTCCTGGGGGGTTTCCTGGGGCTTTCCTCTGCTTCTCTGGGATGGGGGAGGCAGGTATCCCTGTGTTGGCCCTTCTTGGGCTACTGTGCTCTGTGGGGCTGTTCAGAAGTCTGGGGTTCTGGTCTCCCCAGCATTTGCCACGGTGTCCTGCGGGGTGGATCTTTGGCAAACTGAACACGAATGTAGCGGCCTGTGTGACAGATTTCCATGATATCCCTAACTTTTGTGTCTTGTTGCATTGCAACAACCAATCAGGAACTGGATCAGATTAACCTGTGCCAAATCAGGCAGCCCCTGCCAAAAGACGACTTTCAGGCCTGAGAACAGCCATGGAACGTTGATTCCCCATATGGGTCAACAAGAGCTGGAAGTCAAGAAACCCACACCGATTTAATGACAGGTGGCGCAAGATAGGACCACTGTGAAGTGTTTTGATTCTTCTTGTAAAGTAGTGTTCTGGTATGAAAAACTGTCGTTCCCCAGGTGCATTGAGCAGCAAGGTTCTCTTTAAACTCGAGAGAAGATAAGAACATTTTTGATTAAAAGTGCACTCTTTCATATTATATTTAAAATTAATAATATATTAATAATATTTAAAACTAAGTTTTCATTTGAAAACTTTCAGGTTTTCATTTGAAAACTTTCAGGTTTTCTCAAGGAATTACCTAGTTTATTTGTTTTAATTTCTATGTGTGTAATTTATTTGAACAATTGGGAAATTGTTCAAATAACAACCCTTACAGGGACCAATTATGATAGTATGAAATATAAATATCCCAAACCTCTTTGGTCTGGTAAGATTACCCTTCAGAATACAGTACAAGCTTGCTTTCTGTATAATGATTTAAAAAACATCCTCCACCAAAACCGTTCTTGTTAGCATTTCCATTTGCCCTATCCCCCAAAACTGGATAAATAAATCAGCTCAACTGGTTGACAGAGCGGACAATTACGTCAGTGAGGAAGAACAAAAACCACAGTGTAGTTTACAGACAGACCAACTGGCTCTGCGACTTTGACTCAGCTACAGTTTGTGGTTAAGCAAGGTAAACTAAAAGGTGATAACCTAAGACTTTATAAATTGTTTGCAACAGGAGCAGAAGATACAAACAAGCAAACCTACACCTGTCTGTGTAGACAGCCGCAGTCAGCTATTTTCAGATTATTCTGTGATGACCAACCCCACAGTACTTTGCACATATTTCAGTTTTAATCGAATTTGTCATCATCACCAAAATCCTCCTTGTCACTCCTGTTGTCAGATTCCACTCCCTCTCCCTCCAACATTCTTTCACATCTTGTCCCCACCCATTTTTCATATCATATAAAATCTCTGTCCTCAGTAACGGACTCATCAGCACTTACTTTTCACATCATCAACTCACCTTGAAGAGAAGGAACCTTAAGATTTTGAGAGGAAGGATTTGTTTAATCTTTGAGCTAAAACCAGGAATCAAATCAACCAACTGAGATGGGGAAGGTCCTTTTTACTGTTGTTGCACTTGTTGCATCCTTGGTTTGCGGTGAGTAAAAGCACACATATATACATGTATTGTGGGACAAAAGAAAGGCACACATAGAAGAAAGTCATGCAGTCTTTTGAGAAAAATGTTTTTAGACATAGTTTCCATAAATGTCCAGAAAATGTAAATCTTTGTAAAATCAGGGATTTTATTTCATAGTATAATTATGATCAAGTTTTCCTGATAAACATATTTACTCAAAACGTTTCTAATGAAGATTTTGCTTTACAAATAAAAAAATAATTTATCCCCTCCTAAATAATGTAATCTATTTTTTAGACATAAACTAGTAAAAATCAATTCAATATGTTGACCTACAGTGTCGATGTTTTCAAATGTCAATGTTTTGAAAAGTAGTTTGCGGAAGAATAATTCAAAGTACATAATAAGATCATGAATTCTCACTTTTATCATGACAAATACCTTAGAATCTAAAGGACAATATATGTTGAAAAGGTAAAAAAAAAATAATAATATGCCTCTATTACTTATATTAAACTACCCACACCAGCAGTATCTAGCTCAAAAGAGGTAATTTGCTAACCTGTTATAGTGAGAAGTACTGATGCCTCAAAAAACAAAACAAAAAACTACCCAGGGCTGAAGTCTATAGACCTTTTCTTTCATTGCAGACTTCAACAAGAACCATTCAAGGTGTGTGACACCAATTGATGGCTTGTGATGTTTTCTATCTTCTGTTTCAACAACATATGGATTCAGCTAAAATCCCTGAGCTGCCACCTTTAACTGGGCATTTTTATTTTACGCGATCAGTGTTTCTCAAGGCCAAAGATCAGAAAACATAAATAAATAAATGGGAGAAAACACTCCAACCAGTGAATTGATTTAAGCCATGATCATCTATATCAATAATTTCATACTGCTGACACCACTGAGGTCTATAAGACAATGTGTGCAAAACATTCATTTACTTAGTTGAGCTGGAAAAAAAGCTATAAATTATCACAGTTCTTTTTTTTGGGGGGAGGGGGATTTTTTGCAGCTCTAGTGGCTCGCTTCTGAAAGTAGGCTGACAGAAAAGGGGGTGGAAGAGGGGGAGAGACATGCAGCAAAGGGCCGCGGGTCGGATTTGAACCCGGGTCGACCGAGTCAAGGACTTAGGCCTCTGTATATGGGTCACATGGTACCTGCTGCGCCACAAGCGTGCCTATCACAGTTCTTTCTGATAAGTCTTTTGATGTCTTTTCCAGTGGAATCCCTGGTCTGCAACAACTGCACCTTTGGTCTGGTGGGTGTCTGCATGGGCATGAGAAACGAGACATGCGGAGTGAACGTGACCCAATGTTTCACTCAAACACTGAGTAAGTAGTTGTTTAAAAGCTTCACACAATGTAGCAAGTATAGGTAACCTGTTCACTTCTCTGGCAGTAGGGGTATATTTTAATTTTTGCAAAGTTTTTAAGTTTCAAGTCCAGTGAAGCATTAAAGCACAGGCAAAATAAATAAATAAATAAATAAATAAAGGTCTGAAAGGAGAAAGGGAAACATTTCAGCTGAAAATAAAATGAGTCTAATCTAACTCAACTATTTCTTCACAGCTTTTCCTTCCGTTTCCAACTTCAGTGGTTTGAGCTGGCAGGGCTGTGTGACTGACAACACAACATGTGGTGCAGTCAACAATACCAATATAATGATCACTTCGTATAGACTGACTACAACTTGCTGTGAGGGAGACCTGTGCAACCCCATCATTCTCAATGGTGCCCCATCAACCAAGATGACCTTCACCGCTGCCATTGTTGGAGCCATCCTGGCCTCTGTGTGGGGAGGCAGTTTTTAATGAACTTATAAAAACTACTTGCTGGTTCTCTTTAACTTCATTTCTCTAAAAAATAATGTTGTTTAATTAAACATATGCACTTTTGGAAATAAGTCTTTGAAGAAATTAAATACCAAGTCTAAACTCAGACTCACTTTAGGCAACAGTTAGACTGATTTCTAACTCCTGAAAGCTGACCAATGAGATGTTTCAGAGAAACATTGAGTTCATATATATTTTCTGGTGGTGTTTTGTTTTATTGTTTTATTAAAAAAAATCACACTGTATTTATCTTTGCTGCTCCTTTGGGTATTGCTACAATAACTTAAATCAATAAAATACTAGCAAAAACTTCTGTTGTGCCTATGATTACCTCTTTGCCTGTACAAGTCTTCGACTGTTGAACCCATAGACATAATATAAGAGTAGACCCTGTCAGTAGTGACAAACCCCGCATCGACCGCTTTCTCATATGTGCGCTGACGGGATTTGGGGGCGCCATCTTGGGGCGGTCGGGAGCTGAGCTCAGTGTAATGTGTTGACCACGCACAGTCAACACATTATCAATTTTAATCAATTTTAATCAACTATAACTCGAATATTGAACTAATTTTCACGTTTTTTTGTTTGTTTGTTTTTGCTTAAAACTTTAAAACTATAGCTATTATAACAAACGGTCCAGTGTGAGACTTGGACTCTGTTTATAGCATCCACGTGTAGACCTGGATCTTTCTACCTAACATTAGAAAAATCACATTCTAATCAAAAATATAAACAATATATTTTCATTTTACTTGTGAAAATTATCCCTCGAGCCCTGACGTAAATAGTCCCTCGATTTAAACAAAAACAAGCCGCACAGTGCTGAGGCATCATCAGTGTGTTCAGCTTGAATCAGCCTCAAGGTGGCGGCCGTAATTCCTGCGCAGCGACAGTCAATGCGGGGTCTACTCTTATATTACGTCTATGGTTGAACCCACCATCTCCATCCGCCTTTGTGGCCATGAATCTTCTCTTGGATCTTCCTCTGAAATATCACTAACACCATGGATTTCTGATGGTGGCGCCTTTTGTATTTCTAAAACTCGTGCTCCCTCTAGTGGTACTCATAAGCCATTTTTGCACTGCAGCCAAAAGCCAAACAATCAAATGTATTGTTTTTTGTGGCGACAACATAGAGTTTATTAAAATATGTTTTTAGGGTGCATTTAAAACGCTGACCTTTAAAAAAAAAATCTGTTTTAGACAGTAAAGTTTAAGTGCCAAATTTTACAGTTTGGTTATTTACAGCAGGTTAAAATGTGAGCGTACCGCTCTGATCACTGACAAAAATTATATCTGTTGAGATGTAACGTTGTGCAATGGTTTGCAAGGTGTAGAAAATGTCAAAGTAATTAGCCCTAATTACTTTGATATCCCCCAAGTTAAGTCCAGTGCAACAAATCAGAAGTCACTTTATACGTCAATAGAGTTCACCTGGTTGTAATTTAACTTCAGTATAGTGAACAAACGGCAACGTCAAGACGAGGGAGAAAGTTATGGAGAAGTTTGGAGCAGAGTCAGGTTGTGAAGAATTTTTCCAAGCTTTGAACATTTCACAGAGCTCTGTTCAATCCATCATCTGAAAATGAAAGCAATATGGCACAACTGCAAACTTACCAAGACATGGCCGCCCACCTTAACCTGCAGGCATTAATCAGAGAAGCAGTAAAAAAGATGGCCTATTGTAACTCTGCAGGAGCTGTAGGGATCTATAGCTCAGGTGGGCTAGTCTGTTGACATGACGAGTTCTAGCTATCAATGTACATCACTCTGAATGTGTTCTTCACATGGTGAAACATGGTGGTGGCAGCATCATGCTATGGGAATGGTTTTCTGAAGCAGAGAAAAATAAGCTGGTCATAGTTGATGGGGAGGGTGGCTGGGACTAAATTCAGAGCTACCCTTTCAGAAAACCTGTTTGAGGTCGTACAAAACTTGAAACAGGGGGCAGAAGTTAGTTAGTAAGTTCTTTACGTGCACAAAGTAAGACACAACAATTCACAACAGAGGAAATAAACAGGTGTGCAGGTGTGATAAGAAAACCCCAAAAGGGGCAAACAAAGGTTAGAACCGATTCATTCATAAAACTCATGATAAAGTTACATAATATAATTAAAAACAATAGAAATGCAACAGAAAGATGGTAAAACCCAAAACAGAAAGAATTTTCACAACTATAATTATTCAACTGTTGTTTTCTGAGTCTATTGTTACGATTTTTGAGAATTGAGCTGAACTGCAGAAAACAGCGGGTCCAATTGGACACTGTAATTTACTTAAATTTATTGCATTTTATCGTGATTTTCCAAGCTGTATGCAAACGAAATTTAGTTCTGTACGCACTCTGTGCATGCAGGATGACAAATAAAGTTCCTGTTAACTATGCAGTTATGAACTGTACCACTAAAGCAGCACCACTGCTTTAGTGGTACAGGGAACCAAAGGCTGATCCTAATCAGACAGAATTTAGTTTTTTGGGGTTCTGGGATCACCCGTACAGGTTAAGTTGAGTGTACGCTTTCACTGCATGAATTTATATGTTTAAAGATCGTGCCAGCCTCTTATGGTCTTTGTAATGCTGTAATGTTTACTTATGGGGAAAAGTGGCATGAAAGCAGACATATTTTCCCTTGAGTGAAACTGGGCGTTTTGAATCTTTTGTTCAGCTTTTATCTATCTCGAAGCTGCATGATCAAAGTCCCTTTATTGACTTAACAATGACTCCTCCTCATTAGCTGTTTTGTTATAGAATGGTGTGTTTGTTTTTTTTATGAAACGAATGTTCCCAAAGGTTCAAACACAATGAAGCAACAATGCATGAAACCTTTTCTCTGGGTTGCAGCGTCTTTTTTTTTTTTTGTCTTCTTGTCAAACAAACCTCAGGTTTATAACGTCTGGAGCTGACAAATAAAAGTTAATGACCTCCCTACAGCACACCTTTGATATAAAAACACATGAGTGGAGCCTTTAAATCTCATTTGAAGCCATCTAAAATTGCTTGTCTAAACTTTGAAAAACTTATTGTTTTTACTGTTCCAGACAATACCTTTTTCTTCAATCCACGATGAAAACTCTGTTGATCTGCACTGCGATTCTGGCGATGATTATTACAAGTAAGATGCAACTTTTAACTATTATTATTATAATTATCAATTAAATACCTTTACTGAACTGTTTGTGTTTTACTCAAACAGTTGAATGTGGCAGCATGAATTACAAACAAATATAATTTATACTTTACAGCAAATAGTTTCTGACCCATGCATTGGAAACCAATAAACACCTTAAATATTTTATGGAGGATCAAGACTGACAAAATTTAGAACAAATAGAAATATGAAAATAGCAATAAATCAATTACTCTGGCAACAAGTTCACTGCAATGACAAATTTAAGCAATTATTGATATTTGAAATATGCCACAAATTGATATTTCCAATGCATAACTCACCTGTGTTTTAATCTCCTGATTTATTTAATTCAACTCTTTGTTTTATATCCTAATAACTCAAACACAAAGATAGAAGCTCATGCAGAGAGGGCTCAAAAAGGTCTTCCGAGTTCGTAACAATGCATACCCAGCTGCTTACAATTTTTTCATCAAAAAGAGCAAATTAGTTTATTTTTAGTACAATAAGTTCATCACTTTATGCATAACTTAAGACAAAAAATATTTAAAAAAAAAAAAAAAGTAAAAAACAAAGCAACTGGACTTGCTTTTCGTAGTTGAAGACGTTTCGCTTCCTCTCCAGGAAGCTTTCTCAATTCAAAAAGTCTGGAGTAATGTGGAGTACCAAGCTTTATACTACTGTCCAAACAAATGCCTTGTAATCCAGACCATGACCTGGATGACTGAGAATCTTCACCAGCATACAAAAAATATTCAAGGTTCTCATCAGTGGAAATAGTGTCATGCCTGTGACAGAAAAGCAGGTCGGAAATCTTCCATAATGTAAAATAGGAAAATAGGAGGCAAAAAAGTGAGGTTTTGGTGACATTAGTGCCTAAGCCCATATATTTTCCACATTCCTTTTCTAAATGTTTATATACATTAAAAACCAGACTTTTTCTCTCAAGCTTCATTATTTATCTCTAATGTTGACTGTTTTTATTGTGTTAGAAAACATGCATCACATCAGCTGTTTCCACTGAACCCCTAAATGAAGCTGAGTTTCTGAGCGTATTTGACGTTTCAGCAGAAATGAGAGCTGCTTTCCCCTGAACTGCTGTTTCCTTCTGATTTACAGGCGAGTCTCTGAGCTGCCGCTCCTGTGGAGTGGGCTTCAAAGGGAGATGCCTTTACACCACCTCTGAAACCTGCGACAACTCTCAGTTTGAGTGCTACAAAGGAAATCTGGGTGAGTTTCAGCAGCATTTATCTGGTTGTTGAAAGAGAATCTCTAATATATGTTTTATAAACAACATCAGAAAGATTAAAACTCTGCTGTTTTAATGGCAGTTCAATCAAAGTAAACCCTTTTTAAATCCTGGGTGGATTGAATCTTATGTTCATGCATGAAACATGTATTAGATTATTTAAAAGCTATTTTTTGGATAGTGCTTTTATTTCAGCTTTTGGACAACTTTCTCTCATCAATCTCAAAGTCTCATCTAAAAGGATTCTGGTTTCCTCAGGACAAAACTAAGTTGACAAAAAATATTAAATTTTCCACTTTTTCAATAAACTACTGAGTTCAATAGATTGATCATTTAATTTCTATACTGAAATCATAAAACAGAATATGTGTTTCAGTGAGGTTCTTTGGTCAGATTAAATACCTTTTTCAAATGCAGCTATTAAATGTTCTTCTCCATAAAACCAAATTTCTGTGTTAAAAATGTATTTTTTTAATGGTCTCATGTAATAATCTGACCTTAAATGTTGTGTTTTCATTAGCTGTAGGTGGAATATCCTCTCAATGACAGAAATAATGGTTTGAAAACAACAGTTTGTGTGTATGTGATCTTAATTAATCGAAGTACAGAAATAAATTACTTCTACAATGACATTCTAATTTATTGTATGGGTCTATACATTTAAAGCGGCACAAACTAAAAGAAAACTCATTTACGTTGTTGTGTTGCGGTTATTCTTGTATTCTAGAAGAATACAAAAAAAAAATTGTTAAAAAAACATTTTATATAAATCACTCTTTACTCCACAGTTTAACTGGAAGCTGCTTCACCATTTGAATATTTTTCTTTTTCGATAAATGCTCAGTTGAACAGCATGTCGTTTTATTTGCTGTCCGTGTAATGTGAGACTGTGTTAATTACTGTATTTCAGTGTTTGTCCTTGGACTGTCAGCAGTAATTGCTCTTCAGGGCTTTAAAAACCTCATTAAATTATTAAAAAGAGACAGACATAACATATGATAAACCAAAGAATGCATTCTAATATGTTTACTCATTGTTTTGCAAAAAAATCTAAATGCTCTCAGGCTTTTGAATTTAATTGAATTGAAATTCTTTATTTATCCCCCATGGGGGGAATTTTGTTTCAGAACAGCCCATCGAGAAAAAGACAGACACGGGTAGATATGTCATCAGCTCTTAAACCCATTTTATCCCAACTTACTTCTAGTTTATGTCATTAAGCAAAGTACTTCACACCAATTAGCCAACACCATTTTCAGGCAGTGTATTTCTACTATCCCCAGGAAGTAGGGTATATTTATTAAAATGCTCAAATTTCCCGTTTAATATAATTGTATATGTTCCTGAAGTTTTTCAAATTCCACCAAGTTTCCACTGATTCTAGTTCTAAACCTTGTTTGGGCAAAACAGCTCCCATGAAACATGTCATATTAAGAGCCTTAATCAAACTAAAATGCACTGCTCTGCAAAAAGCGTTCATTTAACTCCTTTATTATTTATCACAAGTATTTTATTTGTATTGTATTTGATTTACCAACACAAACGAATACACAGTTTTGAAGTGGAAAGAAAATTATGGATGACATTCACAACTTTGTAAATCCATGCAGACAGTTATTTTTTATTGACCGATTCATTGTTTTCCCGAACAAAAATGTTTTGGGCTTCATTTTGACCAGAGTTGCACACATATAGAGACAGAAATTTTACTTCCTTTACTTTTTTAGCTTCCTTGAATCTCTTGGATCACAAGTGTTTGAATCGTCTTGTCACTGAAAAGTGCTTTATAAATAAACTTGCCTTGTCTTGAGGGTTTTTCCCTCTTGACTCTGTCCCGATTCCCTTTTGCACAACTTCAACAATTACTGATGCATTTCCTTGTGTAGACCTTGTTTTGTTTTTTTGTTTTTTTTTTTACAACTGATACCTTGGATTTTGTTGTATTTAACTTGCTTAAAAAAAACCTGTATCAGATCAAATAAAAAAAGACACTTCAAAGGATTAAGGGGAAAAAAACAGCATGTCTTTAATATGTTTACACCATAAATGTAGTTATTGATCTAACCAAAGACATATTGAGGTTGCTGAAAATGGAAAACTGTTTCTGAAAGTTTCCTCAGGATGTTAAAGAATGAAGAAGGATTTCTCTCAAACACAGACAAAAAACAAAACAAAAACTGCTTTTAATATTTCATTTGATCTACAGAATTTATATTCATATAAACCACAGTTAAGCCCCAAAATTATTCATACCCCTGGCAGATTAAGATTTAAAAAAACATTTTTGTTTTAAACTACTTCTATATTTTGATTCAAGTCAGATTCCCAAATCAAAAAAATTAGGGTGATGACAAGGAAGCCTTCCATCAAAATACAAATACATGCAAAAAGCTTTCCAGTAATTAGAAGAAAGAGATTATTGAACAGGGTTTAAATAATAGTAAAAAAATATATATGAATAAACAATTTTTAAAATGCTATTTTTTTTATAAAGTAAAGTAAATAAAACAAGAATTTTTATTCTTTTTTTTTTTTACAGTTTATTATCTTCTACCAGTAAATGAGTTTTCTTTTTGTTTTACCAAAAACAAACTTCTCAATGACTAGAAATTATTTTACATAAAAAATCTTCCAGGGGTGTGAATAATTTTGGACTTAACCGTAGATAACATTGTATCTGTAATAATCAATATGTTGTCTTACTTTAACGTCAAATCGGGAGTTAAAAAGATGCTACTCATTTCGCTTTAAATTAGATGGAAGAAGCTCATACCTACACTTGTTGTTGTCAGTGAAACCAACCAGGAATAGCTAGTTTCAATAACAATGTGGAATAAAAAACAACAACACTGGTTTCTGCCCACGGTTTGAAACACACTTTGTTTGCTCAAATGTAAAACCGGCCTTTGTTTTACAAGAAACTTCCTGCTACAGGATACTTTTACGAGTTGCTATTGAAAGCAAGTCTTGCTTCCGCATCACAACATCTTTAATGTCCTCACAAGTTGTTGTTTTTTCAAACCGTCCTGTAAAAGGGAAATAATGGTCTGATAGCCTATTTTTCCAAACAAATATTAAAGGAGGTCTAAACCAAATAGATTTGTCTTGATTGTTTAATTGAAAAGTAAAAAGAAAAAAATTCTCCATAATGAATTATACCTCCTGGTATTTGGCCCAAACCAAAGCATCTTCTTGTTTCCCTCACATTATTTTGTGCTGCAAATAGATCTGGTGAAAGGACAGGAGAGTAGAAAATGTTGTTTCTAACAGTTTAGTCAACTGAGCTTTGAAAAACAATAAGAAAAAACATTCAAGAAAACTCAATATAAAATCAATCAATTTTCTTCTATCCACCATTTTTTCCCACAATTTTAATGACAAGTATAATCCACACCGCAATGTGACAAGCATCTCCAGACCAAATTCAAACATATTTGGAGATATTGTTATATAATGTCAACTTTAATGACACGGAAAACATTTAATACTGTATAAAAACTAAAGAAAAGACTGCTGTACAACCCCACATTCTTAAGCCTTCAGAATAAACTTTAGCCGCTCATTAGTCTACACTGCAAAAAGGGAACTAAAAGTAATTAAACCTTCTTGAATTTGTCATTTGATTTAAGCAGGTATATAAGAAGGGCTGCACACTATTCCTTTCACAGAATATTTCCCGAAAGTCTCAGGGATCATCAACATGAGTTCAGCCCTTTAATGGTTCACAAGTTGTTCTGCGTTCTGGGTTCTGACCTCCTGGAATGGGTCGTGCTCCCTTGCTGGAAACATAAAGCCTTAAAAATGGCTTTGAAACTCTTTACAGTAACTTTAGTTTCTCATCTGCTCTTCAAGTTCTACAGACGGAACATGATCTGTCGCTTTCTGGGATCTTTTAGCTTACTTCATGTTGTCAGACACGTCCTATTTAAGGCATTTTTGTCATTCTAGAGGTCAGGTGCGGTTAGTTAATTTGTGATTTAACAAGGGGGTAAACTTTGTTTTTACATAGATCAAGTTTGTCTTAGATATGTTTTCCCATTAATAAATCAGATTGTTTATATGTTTTTGGTATTCAGTCAGGTTTGCTTTAGTGTCTTACAGCTGTTGTGGCCTGTGTTTGGGACAGAGTGCTGGGGATAAAGCTCGAAGGATTATTATGGACAGTTTGCTTGAAAAATGAGACATTTTTGCAGTAGACCTGATTGTCCAGGATAGACCTGGGAGGACTTAATTGTCTCAATGCATGATTTTTGGGAGTGGAGGAATCAGCTACTTATCCCAGCACAGCTATAGTGAGAGGTAGAATGCCAGGGGGGTTGCTGTGCTTTAGGATAAAACATGGACCCCGTCATAAAGCCCATTAGACTCCATGTAGACTGGTGTGTTGGCATACAATACACACAGAATAACAATAGTTTTGTTATTGTCAGTGTATACTCCTTTTGAATGTTGTGAGTAGGAATATCTTAGCAGGCTGTTTTTTTTATTAATGCAATTATTCATGATAACAGCACCTACAGTATTAATGCTGTGGGTGATTTTAATGCTGACAGCAATTCTAAGTTTGCCAAACATTTAACTCATTTCTGTGAAGATGATAATTTTATCCTGTCAAGTAAGGTTTTCCTGTCATACATTGGTGAAGCTTGGAATATTACAACATGACTGAACCATTGCATCTGTACAGCTGATGGAAATGCAGCGTTAGACATCATGACTATTAAGTATGGGGTATCTGTGTCAGACCATATGCCTTTTGGTTTTACTGGGAAAGTGGAACAACTGCCCGCAACAACTGGAAATAATAACATCACTAACTGTGTTGCTTGGACAAGATTAGACTGGTCTGCACTCACAGATCCGGCAGTGAGCTCTGTCTATGTATTATATATATATATATATATATATATATATATATATATATATATATATATATATATATATATATATATATATAAATGTATGTATAAAGATATTTTATATTTCTGTGGTCTATCTTTGTTTTTTCTTTTATGTGACTATGGACGTAAAGTCTGCTAATAAAGGTTTATTATTATTTATGTAATATTAAATGTTTTTTGTCCACAGTCTTTAACATCACTGAGCTGATGCATTTCCACACTCGCGGCTGCCTGCCTGCAAGGGACTGCAACAAAACGGAGACAGGAAGCCTCCTTACGGCAGGGTACACCGTGACAAGGGCTTGCTGCAAAACCGACAACTGCAATGGAGCCCCATCTGTCCAGCTCACTGTCAGTGCAGCTCTGGTTGCTGCCGTCACAGCTGTTTGGAGTCAGCTGACCTTTTAGAAACAACAATGAAAAAAAAAAGTGTACTTTATATGCAAAGTTTTAGTAGGAAACAGACATAATCAGTTATGAGCACGTCTAAATACTCATGAAATAAACATATTGTCAGATTTCAATGTAGCACAGGAATTACAGATAGTTTGCATGTACTTTGTTAATCAAATAAAGGTTGACGGACTGGGAATTTTTGTTTTTTTAAATTATTGTTTTGTTGTCCCGTTTGGCTGTGTAGATCTAAGAATCTCTGTCTTAAAGCCAAAGAAAGCCCAACAGATTTACTGTCATAAATGGAGCATTACTGCTTCCGCTATAGTGCTCTGCTATATATACATGCAAAAAAAAAACCTTGTTGGATATTATTTTGGGATTATTTCAGGTTCGATAGACATAGAAATAGAAAGATAAAAGAGAAAGATAGGAAGAGAAAAAAATGAGGCAAAATGTTAAAAAGGCAGAAAAAGTGATAAAAACCGAGCAGATGACAAGGAGAGAATAAAATAAGATTTTTAGAGTCTGATTCTACGCCTGCAGAAAGATAGAAAAAGAACAGCTAAACGGACCAATACAAAGTATCTCAGTTCCAGATAACCAACGCCTTTGACAACATCACTGAAAAGTATACAGTACTGTATAACACAAGATGTATAACGTGACACCAAAAACTAATTACAGGGTTTGTTTGTATAGAAGCGTGTATGTAAACACCTGGATCCAAGCACCTGTGGGTGTTTGTGAGAGTGTGCATGTATACAGTGTGCGATTTGCAAAAAATAAAACAGAGGAGGGGAATCATTTAAAAAGCTGTATTAATGAATAAAAGTTTTATTAATAATAGTTAGCTAGCAGGTGCTCTTTCAGGTAGCTAGCTAGATCCAGTAGGTTAGACTATTGTTTTTAAACCTGCGCCATCTACTGTCGGGACTCGGTGGTGGGTATTAGTTTACTTTAACCGCTTTGAGCAGAAAACATAATAATACTCTTTAAAAACAAACAAAAAATTTTATTTACAAATGTGAAGGACGCAAGACATGCATTAATATAAATTTTGAAAAATCCACATTACTTATTTAGATCAGAGTGGGAAGGAATGTATCCCCCCCCCCCCCACCCCCCCAGGGATAAAACATGAATGAGTGGGGGGGGAGGGGGTAAATCCCCCCCATTTCCCCCAGCAAATTGCACCCAGCATGTATATGTAAGTTTTATCCATAAGAAAACTGCTCAGTAGTGGTTGTGAGGAGCCAATGACCCACGCTCCAGTGCGGCAAGGCAGACACTGGGGGAGACCGGAACCCCAGATGCCCGAAAGGGCCCCCAGAGCAAAGGAGCCCAAGAAGGACCAACACAAGGAAAGCTATCTCCCCCATCCCAGAGAAGAGCAGAGATTAGCCCCAGGAAATCCCCCAGCAGCCCCATGAAGCAGGCACCAGGAGTGAGTCAGCAGCACACTAGTCGGCACCCAGCCCCCGACACCGAGGATCACCAACGCACCAGCGGGCCAAGGTGCCAAACACCGAAGGGGAGCCGCTCATAAACGCTCATAACGCTCATAACCACACATGGGGGGAAAAATGGACGCTGTAAACACACTCACCACACACATCCTTTACTCCCGGGTCCAGGTACCGATAGCCCTGAGTGGCATCCAGCCGCCTGACCCAGGAGGGATCCCTGCCATTTGTACTGCGGCAGTAAACACATTTTTTCCAGCTAAATAGGAAATCAACCGGCATTAACAGGACGCCTTCATCCTGTTATTGATGAAGGCGTCATCATTTACAGGTATTGTGTTATTTTACCATGACATTGTGCCTTCCTGCACCACTGAAACAAACACGGTTAAACAGACAGAAATGTAGACGAACACCTGAAATATAATTTCACAATAAATATAGAAACAAGCCAGTTTGAACCATTGACACACAAAAACCTAATACTGCATAATCTGCGTAGGTATTTCTGAGCTGATGAAAAAAGAGCAGAGAGTTAATGAAATGAGTGCAGACGTAGTTTGCTTGGTTGGGAGGAACGGCAAACAGAGTTATGTCAACCAAGCAAACCTTCAGGTCATTAGGTAAACACTTAGTCATTAAAGATTGTTTGAAAGAAGTCATGGGCTAAATTGTGTTCAATATGTGCTTAGTTATGCTTAAGTAATGTTATAAAGTAATATTACTCAACACCTCTGAAATCTGACAGCAGCAATCTTAGATTGGATCCTGTGTAATGTACTTTTGAAAAGGTTTTTGCAGCATGTTAATTGGCCCAAACACTTTCCATCTGTTTTCTCCTGGTGGCCTTGCTCACACTTTAAACCAACATCACAATCAGCAGTCACTATCACCAGCAGTTTAAGTCTACATACAGAACAATGATGGAGACTTTTGTCTTTGTACCACATTAAAACTTGGACTTTTTTGTTTTGTTTTTCATAATTTTAACAATCTTTATAGAACTTTGACGTTACATTTCTGAATAAGATCCTTATTCTGGCGTTTCCAGGCTTTGTGCATTTTTTCTGCACTTGTCAGATACTTTTATACAGATATAAAAACTTGCTGCCTAGTATGTGTCAGCTTGTTTGCATCTAATTTTATCTGTTTGTTTTTTTTTGTTTTTCATGCATTACAGTTCTTTGTTATGTTAATGTTTGTGTGGAATGGCTTTAAATCGCATCAAAGCAGAACATGGGGTCCATGTTTGTTTTTTCTGGTGGCATTGCATCTGATCAAACATGGCTACTTTTTGTCAATAATAATAATAATTTATGGTGTGAACATGGGCTGCACAGTTGCACAGTTGGTCAAAGGTCTGAAGTCTTGCTGCATGGAGTTTGCATGTTCTCCCTGTGCATGTGTGGGTTCTCTCTGGGTACTCCAGCTTCCTCACAGTCCTAAAGCACCAATGGGAGATTAGTTGGTATCTCTAAATTACCCTTAGGTGTGAGTGTACGTTGTGGTGGTTTGTCTTGTGTGTCTCTATGTTGCCCTGTGATGAACTGGCAACCAGCCCATTGACCGCCAGTGCAAACCTGCACGGATATACAGGCATAGACAGTAGATGCGAACAATTGGCTGCAACTTATTTTTTCTAAATTTCATGTTCATTTTATTTTTACGTTGCTTTGCTTTAGAAAATCTGTTTTACCTACAGTAAAAACATTCATGTTAGATTAACTGGTTACTTGAAATTGCATGATGCTTGGCAATTTGTCCTGTTTGTCTCTGTGTTGGTCCTGTCATGAACTTTTGGCCTATCCAGAGTCGTCACAACTTGTAAACTGTTTTCTCTAAAGTTACCTAATATGCTGAATAGAAAAAAATCTTAGCCTCAAAAGTATTTTTGTCGCCTTTAACCAACTCTGTAGAACAGAAGAGATAAGGCCATTCCAAAAAAAAAAAAAGCTATGCAATTATGACTTTACTCTCAGAATTTGGACTTTTTTTCTTAGAAAAAAAAGAAATCTGAGAAAAAAGTTAGAATTGTGAGAATAAAGTAGAATTCTGAGAAAACAGCATTCCTAGAATAAGTCAGAATTGAATAGACTTTTACTCATGATTTGTGGAGAAAGACCAGAGCGGCAACCAGACAACGGTAAGCGCATGCTGAAAATGATAATTATTTAATAAAGGTAACTCACTGAATACACAAAGGGGACCCAAACCAGAGCACAAAAACAGGAGCACAGAAACAGACACAGACATAGAAACAGGACGACACAACAACAGAGGAACAAAAACCCGCAACACAGTTGAGTCAACCGAAACTTTCAGGGATCATGGCACTTTTTTTGAATGGAATCTTCCGTACTGTAGAGAATGTATTTTGTTATCCGTCTTTCACCATAAATTTTATATATATATATATGTATATATATATATATATATATATATATATATATATATATATATATATATATATATATATATATATATATATATATATATATATATATATGCCACTAACAGATTTATTTCACACCTGTAGGTTATTTCAAAATCACATCTTGTGCATTTTTATACAAATGGCAGTCTAATGTAATACTTTCTTGAAATATAGAGGTAATTGTTAAAGTGAATTTAGTCATTAATTTTGTATTTGAGGCCGATGGACTCGTTTAGAGTCACGGGGAGCTGGGACTGACAACACAAACAAACAATAGCCAAACAACCATATAAGCATCTATTTTAAGAGCTTTTTTTTAATAAATCGAACAAGGATGTTAGTTTCAAGATTAAGAGGAAACCAGAGTACCCGGGGGAAACCCGCAAAATGCAGGAGGAAGAAAGATTTGCTGATATAAACTTTTAAACTCATTATACATCTGTACTTCTTAGATTTCATACATAATCCTCTCTTGTAATGACATGTTAGAATAAAATCAAACGTAGCCTTATAAAAGAATGGCCAACGCACTAATGAGTCTAATTTGCAGCTTTTTGTGGCATTAACACAATCCACTTAAATTTAAATCATTATACGGCACAACTTTATAATCTTACTATTTCTTATTTTATCCTATCAAAGAGTCTCAGGGAAGCCAGATTGTGTGGTTATTTATCGTCGTAAAAAAATTAAGACACCTTATTAAATATTTGCTCCTTTATTGACAAATGTTGACTGTAACTGACTATGTTTTTTGTTAAATTAAATGTTATCTAATTGTTTTTCTAGCTGAGGTACGAGTTAGGATAACCCATCCCGTAACAGTTGGGCTTATCCCCTTTAGCTGAAATAATTTTAATTAAATGCTTCCTGTGTTCATCCACCAGCTTGTGACATTGGTCTGAGGAATGTTTGTCCCACTCCTCCCTTTCAGCTGTTACATGTTTGACAGGTTTCCTTCATGTTCCGCCTTTTCCCAGTCACCTGTAGGCTTTGAATAGGCCCAGGACTCCATGTCCTAATTCCCAACCACTCCTTTGTGGATTTACCGGTATGTTTCAGGCCATTGTCATGTTGCAGCATCCAGTTCTGCTTCAGCTTTAATTTTTAAAGATGATCTCTCGTTTTCCTCAAACATCTCTGATACACGGTGGATTTTCTGGTGGGTAGCTGACCAGGGTGCTGCTTCAGCAAAACATCCCCAAACCATGACACTTCCACCTCTATGCATCACAGCAGGTATTATGTTTGGTTCGATTTTATACTCAGTCGTCCAAATAGCCATTTTTTTCTAAGAAAACCTGGTCTTAGTCTATGTTTTCTCTCGTAAGCTTCAGTCTGGCCTTCGTTACTTTCTCAGAAAACACTTGTGCATCTCTTTCTCTTGTTACAGGTGTCCACTTTAATATTAAGCGAAGGGTAAACTTGTTTGGACGGTGATTTTAAAAACAATCAAACAAGCCGTACACAAGGTTTTCTTTTATCTCCTTTGTGAAACTTGATTAAGTTTTCGTGTTCGCTACAATTTTAACAAAATATATTCAAGATGGTTGCGGTACAAATGTATTCTGAACTTCAGCTTGAATTGACTTAAGGCTGCACAAATGTTTGTTGACCAAATAAAGGGATGGGAGACTTATGTTTCCTTGAGCCATGTCGTTTTGGGGCGGAGAAATTTCAAGAAACAGCCTCCTCTTACCTGTTAAGGAAGCAAAACCTGATGAGCCTCTTTCAAATCCGTCACACTTTAGTTTTGTCTTGTCCTCGGTTACTCCTGGTTTCATTTGAGCTCAGACAGACAACAACCTGAACCTGTTGATCCTTTGTGTTTATAGAGGTTAAAAATCCTACCAACAATGAATACCATGTGGAAAGCGGTAATTGGTCTCAGTGCCTTGATTGTGGCGGGTGAGTTCAAACTAATTTCATTCATATTTAAGTTTTTCTGCTACTTTTTTAACACAATAATCATATATTGTACATGTTTTTATGACCAGTTAAGTTTCCCTCTGTCCTACTTTTGTTGCTTGTATTTAATGGCTTATTTCCAAAATAAACTGAAACAAATTTATTTGGCAGATAACAATGAAAATATGTCCACTTCTGATCCCTCTGCTTTTATGTCTGCAAAAGCCTAAAATTTGAAAACAGTTTGACCATCAAAAAGACACTTGGACCTTTTGCAGGGTGTGTTAATGAGTTATTAGTTAGTGGAGAAAGAAGAGGCTCGTATGCCCATACTGCAGACATTCATTGTTACTTTGGTAGAAATATTACAAAGTGGTTAAAAATAATTCAATTTCCCAAGTTTCAAGCAACCTTTTTGACTAAAAATTAATGTATCATATCTGAAATGGATTTTGGACGAATACTTTATAAGATATGCAGTAACTTTGCTTTTTTTTCTTGCTTGTTTTTTTCCACTGAACAGCAAACTGCCTGGACTGCCGTCAGTGCTCCATTGGTGTGTTTGGAAGCTGCTTCTTTGGGAGTGACGTCAAATGTGATAACGCAACAGCGAGCTGTTACACTGGGGAAGCACGTAAGGAACAACAACAACAAAAAAAACATGTTACCATCTATTGATCATAAGATTACTCAGCTGGGAGGAGAAGAATAAAATTACCCGCAAAACTATGTGGACAAACCAGTTATTTAGAGAAACAGTCAAGAAGTAATTAAGTAGTAATTAACCTAACGGTCATGTTTTTGGACTGTTGGACTGTTGGACTGGGTGGGCCACAGCAGTTGTTGCTGCCCATCAACATGGGAAGGATGAGGGAAGCACAATTTGATGTCCTTCAGTCAAAAAGATTTCTCTCCAGTTAAAACCATCTCCAGCAACTGCAAGTCTCCCCAATCAGGGAAGATCCTATTAAACGCAATGAGATAAAAAAAAAAAAAAAATAGACGCCACATTTCACAGGCCTCAGTTAGCTCGTTGAACACTAAGATTCATGACTTTATAGTTTGAGATGCTGTTGTGGGGTTCCTGATAGAGCTGGGCAGAAATGAATTTCTGTAAAACCTAATGCACTGAAGCAACAACAACTTGGACTGAGGAAATTATACAAAAGATGACTACTACAAGTTATTACTGCTAAGTATAGATCTATATGGTGGGCATTAAAATTAAACAGATGTAAATAAAGCAGAAAAAGTTGTAAAGTTATGCATGCATAAATAACCTGCCAAAAATATACTTATTTCTATTATTTGGTTGAAAGTTTGTGTTTTCCAGAACTGACCTTAAAACAGACTAATGAAATCTGATATGTTTGTTTGAAAACTATTTTTACCAGAAGTGGCTGTCAAAGTTATGTTTATGTTCTGTTTATGTTTTTTTCAGAGTTCAATGCTACAAAGGTGGTGTCCCTGCACACCAGGGGTTGCCTGGACTCAGACCTGTGCAACGTGACACTGACTGGATCCCTCATTGGCGCGTCTTACACCAGCACCTTCAAATGCTGCACCACAGACCTGTGCAACGCCGGCACGTCTGCCCAGCTGTCTCTGACTGTGGCTCTCTTTACTGCCGCCCTGTCCACACTGCGGAGCTTCTGGGAGTTGTAGTCAGACCGTTATAATCACTGCTCCAACCTGATTTTTCTGATTATGTTAACCGTGCAATACACAAATGATTCCTTTATGTGAAGCTTACAGGTTCATTTACTTCTGTAAAAACCAATAAAAGCTCTGAAATTAACCTTCTTGGATTTTCTCTCTCTGACACACTTAAACACCTTCATTTAAACGGTCTGTGTGGAAATCTAGCAACTGCACTTTTTAATATCTGATACTTTTTTAGGCTGGAAATGATTAAGAGAAACTTACGGAAGAGGATTAGAGCCATTCAAAAAATAATAATAAAGTCTATTCACTTCTGACTTTAATCTCAGAATTCTGAGAAAAAGTCAGAATTAAATAGACTTTTTTTCTGTTTTTTGAATGGCCCTAATCCTCTTCCGTAGAAACTTTAGGACAGAAATAGCTATAAATATATATAGATGTAGACATCCTATCATATAATTTAAAAAGAAATTAAACTTTTTGGAAATAAAATTATCAGATATAATGATAATAATAATAATAATAATAATAATAATAACCGCATATCCCCATAAGCAATTGGTTTAGTGGGGCATTGGCCCCTGTTGGCCCCATCTAGAACCACCCATGCCTGTAATTACTCCCCAGCCCCTAAGGTACCATAATCAAATAATTAATTAAAATAGGAATAAAGCAAATTGATGTCAGAAACTTTTCGCAAAGGACTAAACATTTATTATTTAATCTCATATTAATCTTGGATTATATATATATGGATGAACGACTTGTCTAAAAACATCTGAACATTAGGCAATTTAAAAAAAAAAAGACAATACATCTTTGTGCTGTGACTGGGTGAGGCTTGTTCTTTTCAGCATGATCCAAGCTTGTGGTATGTTCTCCTCGCAGCTGCCAGCAACAGTCTATTGTCCTCTGGACCATCTGATAAATCTGGCTGCACCGCTCTGTCTAGGACTTATTATTCTGAAACCAATGATGCCCTCTAGTGCTTTACACAGTGGGCCGGACCGGTTGCGGCAACACCACAGATCCGCATATATTCTTTGAGCATTTGTTTATTTCTACTCTGTAAAATAAGATCATACTTTCAACTCTTTGCTTTATTGAAGCCAGATTACTCTTCATGTTCAAATGTATTAAATGTCAAACTCCAACCTCTGCTTAGACTGAAGGTCACTGAATCCCAGTTTGGGCCACTATAGTGGAAAATACACAGCACCAAATGAAGAACCTCAATTGATTTGGTTCCTTTTGTCAAGCCTCTCATTATGTAAAAAAACTAAAACAGTGACAAATCCCCACCAGAGAGCACAACAAGTTTCTGTGTCGTCCTCTAGTGGCTTTCTATCACCTTAACAAAAAGTTGTGGCCAATATTTCTTCTTCTTACATTAACAGAGTTGCTTTGCAATTTTTGGACCAAGTGTTTGTGGTACCAGCTCCCGCAGAATATTGTACCGATTTATCAATGAATATTTACTTAAAAATTGTAATTCTAGGAAAATAACAATTTTACTCTAGTATTGCCAAGCCAAAATAAATAAATATCAGCTTGATTTTGGTATAGTATAATCATCAAATGAGGTAATCATTTTTAATCACAATTAAAAAGGTTTAAAAGCCTTGTTGTGTTAGCAGTGGTCAGACCTGAAGACAGTACCTTTGCTTATCATTGAGATGCAAAACAAAGATTCTGCATGCAGGGAAATGATGCCTAAGAACATTGAACCAGGCAGCTTTCCGGACAATCAGGAACGTGAGAGGTTCTGTTGCAGTAGAAAATGCTTCAGGGTGTTCAAGACTGTCCAGAAAGTGTCATGATCTGACCTGTATGCTGTCTATATTCAGCTTTACCTGTCCTGCTCTGTGTAATCAGTCTTGTGCACTGCCTGCACCTGCAAGGCTGCCTCAACGCGCTTCTGCAATAAAGCTCATCTCACACTCCTGTTTCCTGTCCTTCTTAAGCCTGCTGCAGACAGCCTGACAGCAGCAGATTATGGAAAGCTTATGCAAGTGGATGTCCAGCAGTTCTTCGTGCCTGATTTCCTTGTCTTGACCACAATCATGGTTCTGGATTTTCCTGCCTTGCCCTTGTTGGACATCCACCAAGCTTCTTGTTTTTGGGCCTCGACCTGGATTGTAGGCCTACCACGACAACGAGCCTTGCCCCTGGATTTGTCTTCCCTGTTTGGACTTCCTTGCAAAACCTAAGCCTGTCCCCCGGATTCTGACCAAACCTCAGTCACCCCGCCTATCTCCTCTGTGGTGAGTAGTCTCCAGCTTGTTCCGGCAGAGGATTTCTGACTGTTGTCCAGGTCTCAATATAAATAAAACCTTTTAAACGTAACTCCTTGTCTGGCTCGAATTCTGGGTTCCATGCCTGCACAGGCTCTTAACAGAAAGTACCAGGACCGTCTCATCCCCCCAGTGCATTGCAGAATCCTGTTGCCAACCGTGCAGAGCTAGCTAAACATTGGCAGCAGATAAATGTCACTGTATCTGCATGTAGAGTGAGGTAAAGAAGCTTGGATTGGCGGCTTGTGCCAAGGGAACCAGGAAAGAAGCAACTTCTGTGGAAGAGAAACTTCAAGAACAATGTTGATTAATTGAGAAGGACCAACAAGGACAGTAGAAGAAACGTCTAAATATGTTTTGGGGACATCTAGAAAATGTGTGAATTACCATCAGTGCAGTTTTATTACCAACAGTGAAAATTTACGGTGGACTTTTTTTCTAATCCACACAAAGTAATTTTAACTCTCTTTGTGGCAGAATTAGAGTTTGTTTAAATCATTTGGGTGCGCTCGTGGCGTAGCGGGTAGCGCAACCCATGTTTGGAGGCCTTTAGTCCTCGGCACAGTCGACCCGGGTTCAAATCCGACCCACAGTCCTTTGCCTCATGTCTCTCCCCTTCCTGTCAGTCTACTGTCAATAAAAGCAAGCCACTAGAAGCCACACAAAAATTTTTTAATAAAAAATCATTTTTTCCCAAACACTGACTCTGGTCAGCTGGGGCAACCTGTTTGGCTATAATGGCATGCTGTAAGCAGTCAAAGTGATGCTTCTAAACCTAAGAACACTGTACTGACTGTCAGGCATGGGGGTGGCAGCAGTATACTGTTGATGCAAATCAACAGTCGACACTATTGGGTGTCCCAGCAGGGCGATAACCCTAAAAGAGTGTTCAAACTGGTTCTGGAACAGGTACAGCAGGCTAATATCACTGGAATGGTCACAAACCTCCACAGGCACCGACATAGAAACGATCCAATATATATTACAATAATATGAATAAGGCCTGCCTACTCTGATGCTGGAGCCAGTCTTAGTTTAATAGTCAGTTACTCAAATAAGATTCCAATCCTGAGATTTCCCTTTAGAGCAAATCTGCCCTAGGACATGTAGGCAACAAGCCTCAATATATGGTATGCCTGAAATGCAGGAGGGAAGCCAAATTAGAACCTGAAAACCAGGCAGAATACTGACAATTTTACTGAGAACTGACAGCATATCAGTCCATAAAATATGGTAAGAGAAAATTTACACCAAATTTGACTTTAAGTACCCAGTTGTTGTGCTTAAAATCTTTAACGTTTTGTGCTGTCTTATTCAGCCCAGCCTTGGCTTATTAAAATAATTAAAGTCAATTATTTAAATGCCAAAGGTTATGAGCCAATCCTGTCTATTCGCGTATGAAAACGTCTCACCGGAAGTGCAGTGATCTCGGCCACCACAAGGGGGAACCACTACCTCCCTGACTGATGACAGAAAACTGAGAGAAATGCTTAACGTGAACTCATTTATTTAGATGCGTTCGAAAACTAGGAGGGAAAAACCAAAAACTTTTCAAACTAAAATGTCAAACTAGTAATAAAGTAATAAAGTTTGCCCGTGTAATAAAGTCAAATGTACTTTTATATGTTTTGAAATCCTGAGTGTAACTCTAAAATGAAATGGCAGCGTTTAAAACAAGAGGCTACAGGTTGTGCCTTTTTGTTTCCGTGTGACATAATCCTTTAATTCCTTGCCAACATCAACATAGATGTTAACCTTATAAAAAACTAATTGGGGAGAAAAAAAACTTCCTTGTGAATAATCTGCCATTTTCATTTGTTTGTTTTTGAACTCGATGCACCACGCTGCTTAGTTGCATTATTAGTTTTCTTCATGCAACTTTCTGCAAGTGCAGTGCAGGAAATCGAGGCGCTGTCTTTGCTTTCATGATGATGACGACAATGAGATGATGATGATGATGATGATGATGATGATGATGATGATGATTGTGCAGCGCAGACCCTGAACTGGGAGGAGGAAACCAGCCGCAGCGCAGACAGAAAACTTTCAGCACCGTAAGATTTGTTTAAATAATAAACTCTCGCTGTAACTTTTAGCGCTCTCTGCGGGAGGATGATCGCTTTTTTTTGTGAGGCGTTTCCGCTGTTTGTGTGGCCGCCACGGCGTTGTTAGTCTGGGATTTGTCGGAGCGGAAGATGTGGGCTGAGCCGCCCGCGCCTGACGCTCGTTTTTAAAACAGAAACTTTAATCATTCTCATTGTCCCGACTCGCTTTTATCCTCTCTTTTTTTGTGTGTTGTCTTGCTTCCACTAAAGTGTTTTTTATTTTATTTTTTTATTTGTGTAGGGGTGAAGATGAGTGACGCAAATCAGCCCAGACTGGAGCTTTTCGTGAAGGTAAGCGGCGGAAATGACAGCCGTCACACCCAGAAAGTGTCGCGCAGATGGCGACGCTGACGGACACGACTTTATGGAAAGATTTACGATCACTGTCTGACGCTTCCTGATAACATATCTCTGTTTATCTCGGATTAACTGTGATAGTTAAAACGAGATCCCGTGTTTGTTGTCATGGCACTCATGAGCACCGCTGACTCACCGCGGCTTATAAACTCCTGTAATCTAATTAAACTGACATTAAGACAACAAGCCACGTTTTTTAACTTATATTTGGTACGCTGATCAGGGAGGATAATTGCACATATGCATGTATTTGATTTATAGAGATCTATTAAAAGTGTGTTCCTCTTCCTCTCGCATAATGCCTCCTCTGTGTGAACTTACGCGCCACCCTCCACTTTTTTTTTTTTTTACACTACAGGCGTGAAAGATGCTGTTGTAACTTCTCTAAATCCTGTTTTCAAAAGTCTCCTCCTGACCTGTACTTTCACACGGACTCTCAAAGGGAAGTTCAATTATAGAAGTGGCTATTAAAGTAGTTTATTTAAAAGTTTATTGAAGTTTTATGGCGCCTGTTTAATCTTCACATTTACTGATTGTTTTGCATTATATAAAAAAAGACTCTCTCTGTTTTATTTTCTTCTTCTTGTAGAATAAGTAGCTACTCGTGCATAACATGAAATATTTCTGTAAATAGCGCAGCGTTCTGCAGAGAGAGAGTGTTTGGCCTCCCCTTTTGTTGCCAAAGCAGCTCTTAACAACCAAATTGACCTGGAGCTGTGCTGTTTTATTGGGAGGATGGCCCAGCCTTCAGTCCCCAACATCACAGAGGCTTTTTGATTAGTTTATTTGCAGAGTTGACATAAAAGGCTGGGCAGAGATCAGTAATTTCTAAGGGGAAAAAATAACAATGCAGGAAGAGGCAAAAAATAAATAAAAAAATCCAAACAATAACAATGAGAACAATCCTTGTTTGGTTTCTATCATAAATATGTTGAATACATTGATATAAAACAATAAAAACACCACTTTTCAAAAATATGTTTATTGTTGATGCTTTAAATTAACAATGGATGCATCAACAATAACAAGACACAGCCACAACTTTTTAATTAAATGCAACTTTTAGATGCATTTCCACCCCTTTTACAGAAGGTTGGTGACTGTCTTTTACCGAGTGGGAAAATTTCTTCCAAATTTAGCTCTCCTGTATCAGACAGAGAACCGACCTCTGCTGGACTGAATTCTCGGAAGATGAGGATCTGAACTCGGACATTAGGCAGTTCTCCTCTGTTGTTTTCTTGGACCACATTTAATTCATACTGATCTCTATAAAGACCCCAAACCCCCGGTTTTAGAACTGCTCTGACCCAGTTGTTTAGCTGTCAGAGTTAGACTTTTGTTGGGCTGGATCAAGTCCTGCTGCTCTGCCTTATTTCCCCTCCTAGCGCATTAACTTAAAAGGAGAAAAGGTTAAATTCTTGTCTAATACAGTTAAAACCAGATATTTAAATAGACTTGCACCTAGCCATTTTTCCATTGCCTGATATTAAGGGGGAGTGGTGGACTTAGAGCAGCAAGGGAACCCGGTTTGATACCCACAGACTCCTACCATGGGTCCTTGAGCAAGACTGTTGACCACAGATTGCTCCCTGGGCGCCTCTCAGTGTGGCCGCACTCTGCTCCCTTAGGGATGGGTTAAATGCAGAGACAAATTTCCCTCTGTGGGACTATAAAAGGAAATATGTATGTATCTAATAAATCAGATATAATTTTTTTAGTTCACTTAGGACTACAATAATTTACTGTTTTTAAATGCCTGACTAATGAGCCTTTTTTTGTATTTTCATTAGATTTAGAAGTTTACTCATAAGCGAGATAACTTGTTTACTTTCTTCAAATTAATGCAGTTTACCTACATGCCCTTAATATTTGATAAAACTGCCATGGTTCAAACATTTTGGGTATCCTCCCACCAGCTCGGCTCAGTAGTCTGCTAGGATTTTGGCCCTTTCCTCCTGACAGAACCAGCTTAAAGGAGTGAGGTTTGTAGACCCCCCTTCTCTCACACAAACCACACAGGTTTTCTGTGAGTTTGGGGCTTCTGGGTGACACCTACAAAACATTGACTTTGTTGTTGTCGGCTCCCTTTGTACCTAAATAGGCAGAAAGCTTGGGGTCCTTTGGAATATCTATTTGGGCCCAAGTTTGAACTTCCTGGCTGAAGTCTTTGGATGTTACTTTGATATTTCTAAATAATATCCCATGTTTGTGATGCTTTCGTTGTTGGGGAAGTTCACCACTCCTTCCTGTATCAATACCCCAACACAACTCAAGTTTGCCTTATTTTACAGTCATTACAGTCAAACACTTAGATTTTTGTTTAATCAGACGACAGGACATGTCTGCTAAAGTCAGATATATATATAAATTTCCTCTATAATACGAGGCCTTAACATTTTTTATGTGGGTTGAATAAACAGGCAAAGTTATGCAAACATAAAATAGAAAATAAAGAAAACCACATAATTTCTAAGGACAAAGTTGTTAAAATGAAAAATGTTGGATTCGTTATTTTGTTATAACTTTGATTTTTCATTTGCATTTTTTTACCTTGTAAAATCTTGTGTAAGCAAAAGCTTCACCAGGGACGGACACTGTAAATGACCTTAAGCCTGTAAATGTTTTACCATTTGATGTTTGTTAATGCCAAACACTTGTCCTTGTAAAAAAGAAACTAATACATCAAAATAAAGGTTCTTCCTACGTCTTTGTATAACAGGCAGGAAGTGATGGTCAGTGTATCGGCAACTGTCCCTTCTCCCAGCGACTCTTCATGGTCCTGTGGCTGAAAGGCGTGACCTTCGACGTCACCACAGTGGACATGAAGAGGTAAAAACTCTCCTTCATCTGTGTTTGTTTAGGTTTGATCTCAGGCAACGCTGCAGGCCACTGCTGGCACCGCAGAGAAATGTGTCCCTTTTGTGTTAAAGGTTCCTAAATGAAGCGTGCAGTAACAAAGCAAAGCATCCAGTTAGGGAATTACTGTGTATCCTTTGTTGCCCTCTTTCTCTTTTTGTTTCTGATCTTTCTGCACCACTCCTCAGGAAACCAGATATCCTGAAGGACCTGGCTCCTGGAGCTCAGCCTCCTTTCCTGGTGTACGGCAGCGAGGTGAAAACTGACACCAACAAAATTGAGGAGTTCCTTGAGGAAACGCTCTGCCCTCCAAAGTAACCACTCCCTTCACGTGTTCTTTTTAAGCCGTCTTTGTTCTGGTTGTTTGAGCTGAAATGATCAAAATGGCCATTATTAAATATTAGAGAGATTTTCAAAGAGCTTTAAATCTTTGAATTTGAATTTTGGAAACGTTTAAGCTTTTTAACCAACGTGGTTTGCTTTCTGACACATGACAGTAGATGTAAACTCTTTGTACCTTAGGTAATGCTTCCTATAGACTTATAAAAATGATGAACAGTTTTTTAGGCTTTTTTGAAGGTCTTTCAGCGGTTTTCTTCAGACTTTTGCTGCTTTTTCAATCCTCTGTGCAGTATCTGATAATTTTTAAGTAGAGTGTGTTTTTTGTTGGTTTTCTTAAATTTGGTCAGTGAATCATTGATGAAATTCAGGTCAAGTCACTTTTTCTCAAATTTGTACCTTTAGATGTTATCCCCATCTACCTCAGTTTTATCACCCTAAACCAGTTCATGCTAATTTATTTCTCTTGGGGTTCATTATTTTAACTATGGTAATAAATTGTTGATAAATGTTCAAATCTCCCTTTTATTTTAATATATACATTTTATTACAGTTTAGTGTTTCATCTGTCACGGAACAAATTGGGTTGGCTGAGATTAAAGTTAAGATTCAACACAGGATTATTTTATTTAACTTTAATTTCGTCCCGGAGACCAAAAGAATAACAGTCTGGGACAAAAGTTTGGCCTCCATTTGTACAGCTTTGTACTAGACGACAAAGGTTTCACTGAGGAAAGGGTGGGAACAGCTGGTGATGCCTTTGGCTTTTTATTAGTGTCACCCACTGGACTGGAGGTGTAGTGCGGTTTTCTTCACAACTTCCCCATATAAAATTTCCACAGTGTTTTAGAGCAATGGCTGCAGAAAATAGACATATTATCCGTTATTCCTTTTACCCGGGTATTCTCAGTGGAAGAGGAGCTCCTATGTTGTTTTTGTAGCTCGTAGGGAATCCGTTTGTTAGTGCTAGAGTTGGAGCTTCTGGTGATGGAAACATAAAGAACTGGTACCAAGCAAGCACACTGGTTTAGCCTTGGAACCGTTAATTTTTATGCTTTCATTGTCAGCCACAGGAACTGGACTGAAAATAAGTAAAAACATTAAAACATCATCAGGAAGCCCAGAAAACTATTGATCCACATTTAAAATGTTAGAAGGAAGTTTAACACTTTTGAAAACAAAATCTAAAAAAAAAAATCAAGGCTTGTTTAAGACTGTTGCTGTTATCTCTATACATCAATAATTAAAAGATTTGTTATAGCATAGTTAGGTGGAGCTTAGTTTTGATCTACTATAAATCCTTTTTTTAGCCTTTTGTTTCTTTTTTGTTTGTAATTAATCATCTGTCTGTCTCACAGATATCCCCGTCTGGCTGCTCGTAATCCAGAGTCTAACACAGCAGGAGTGGACGTCTTCTCCAAGTTCTCTGCTTACGTCAAGAACTCAAACCCTCAGACTAATGACAGTAAGCATCTTCTGCTTAAAATGATGACGACGTTGTTACAGAACAGCAAAACATGCTGAAGTCACTGTGTTAATCTCAAGAAAAAACCCAGCAGGGAGTGTCTGTTAATAACATTACAGTCTTAAGTGCTCTGCGTCAGTGTGAACAGGGCACGTGGTGCTCCCCGCTCTTAATCTCGTTTATTCTTTGTTAAAAAAAAACAATCTAGGTAGCTTTGATTTTCTGTGTCTTCGTTCAGATCTAGAGAAAGGCCTGCTGAAGGCTTTGAAGAAGCTGGACGACTACCTCGGCTCCCCACTTCCTGACGAGATCGACGAGAATAGCGCCGAAGAGGTCACTTCCTCATCACGCCCCTTCCTGGACGGCCAAGAGCTGACTCTGGCGGACTGCAACTTGCTGCCAAAGCTGCACATTGTGAAGGTAATCTTCTCAGTGTGCATGGTTTATCCTCACCGCGGTTTTCCTGATCCATGCCACTCAAATGACTCCTTTTTTTTAACCCCTCTTATGCCACAGGTTGTGTGTTTAAAATACAGAAAGTTCACCATCCCTGAGTCTCTGACAAACCTCTGGAGGTACCTGAACTCAGCCTACGCAAGGGAGGAATTTAGCTCAACCTGCCCGATTGACGACGAGATCCACATGGCCTATTCATCTGTAGCTAAAGCTCTCAAGTAGGAAGCGAATACACCATGTGAAAGTAAAAAAAAAAAAAATCCACACAGACATCAGTAAAGCAAATATTCACTCAGCAAACAACCTGGATCTGTTTCCCTACTGATGGGTGTTTCCTTTAAGCTTTGTTCACCTTTTAATACCATTAGAAGTGGCACAGCATTCACAGATTACGTCTTCTTCTTTACTTCAAACAGGATTGGTTTACATCTACAGAGAAATGTGGAGAGATTCTAGACAGTCCAGGAAGAAATCCACTTTAGATAATAATTTTTTTTAAATAATTTTTATTTTTACAAACTTCTTTTTTATATATATTCTAAAGCCTTTGTTGATTACCTTTATTCACCTACTTCATCTGACTTGAATCTCAATTCAGAACTAGTTCAAGTTTTCATGGGATTATGGGGCTGATTACAATATGGGGCCCCACTCCTCTCACCTAAAACCACAGTCTATTGCTGGTCTCAGCAGAACAATATTTTCTTTAAACCATAAGCTGGTATGAGATTCTCACTGTATGATAACCTTGAGTAAACACGTGTTATGGTTTTAAGGCAAGAATTCAAAACAAAAAATGTTTAACACGATGTAATTACTTTCATTCAAAATGGAATAGCAACAATTATTTCTACTGCAGCAAAAATGGAATAATGCAAGTACAACGAGCTGAAATAAGATGCGTAACAACCATCATGCTCATAGATTAACTCTAGTTTTGAAGGAGCTTTTACCAAAGTAAGAGTTAAGAGGGGTACTCTTTTCGTTTCCACTACATGACTGTCCGTGTTTTTCTGACCAAAAATATTTCCAAACAGCCGAGTTTATTTTTTAGGAACCTTTCAGCTAGCTGACTTAAATGGGAGCTGGGAAGTTCTGTTCTAATCCATACAATCGTAGAAAACTCCAGTTACTCTGTTCGTTCCGTCTGATGAACACTGAAAGGTAGCGCCTGTACGACTGACTAAATGTTACATAAATAATAGAGAGCTGCTACAAGAGAGCACCAACTTTCCAACTCGTAAGACCGACTTTAGGGGCACACTGTGATACTCAACTGGAGGTTAGCTACTCGAGCAGCTAGCATGCCTAATTAGCTACCCAATATCAGCTGCAAGACTTCCAACTTAAAAAAGACTGTTTTGGTTGCTATTTTGAAACAATTTGTATTGTAATGAGTTACAATGAGTGACAGTGTCCATTATGAATGTCACCGGACATTGGTGACATTTATAGTAAACTGCAGGCTAGCAACTGATGCATATTTAATCAGCTAGCTAGCTAGCGTCAGTTTTCCAGACCCCTAGTCGTCAACATAAAGGCAATACTTACCTTGGTAAATAGTCTTATTTGAGTACTAAAGAAGAAAAACAATACCACAGCTTTTCTAGTGTTTGATTACAGCTTCAACATGTAGCCTACATGCCAACATTTCATCATTCCACAGTCTTTATTTTTGTTTTTGTAGCCTATATTCTCGAGGCCAATTCTTTCAACAGACAAAAACCTGCTTTGCTGATTAAACGTTGTTAGCGTCTCGCATCCAGAATGACCTCTTTTATTTTTTTCACAGTTAAGGAAGTGATATTTCCATGCCATTCAAGGCTCACCTGCCAAACAGTCATTTTGTGGTTTAATCACAGATGTTTATTTATCACAGAGGAAGCAGAGTTTCACAGTAACAGTGTGTTTTTAGAAAAAGTTTGCATTCATCACAGTGCTCGCCAGAAAGGAAAGCAGTACAGACTGAGGCAGCGCTGAAAACAGTTGCACAGGAAACTGTTTCAATAGATGCGGGCTTCCCCTTTCTGCGCTCCCACAGCAAAGCGTGACGGATTATTCTAGATTAGCGAGCTTGTTTGTGATCCTCTTTGAAGGCCTCTTATTAATCATTACATCAATGGAAGTGAGGCTGTGAGCATGTTAAAGCCTGTAAACTTAAAACATCGTCACTGTTTTTTAAAATACTTTTTGAGGGCATTAACCTGTATGAATCAGAATAAAATATATAGTATTTTTAAAATGACTTCATGCAGACTAGACATTGTGACTGTTACATGTTGTCCCCACTCCCACATATAACACTCTATTTGCCCTCTCACAAAAACTGCTGTAGTTTTTATTTTGTCCAGCCAAATTTGTTTGTACTTCATGAAAAACTGTAACAGTTTTCCATATGCTAGATATTCTTTATTTTTTAATGCGGACAATAAATTCTATCATATTATCAAACCTTGATTATTTGCTTATTATGTAGCACAGTCACAGTTTGCTTGTTGGAATAAAAGAACACATTTAAAAGCATTCAAGATTTATAAATTTTGAAATTTCAGCTTGAAAATCTCTAAAATGTATTGTATCTGAAGTTTTAGCTCGGTTTCAGGGAAACAAAAAAGAGAGATAGTTTTTTGCTGTTTCAAACTAACTAAATCAATGCTAGAGCAATATTCAAAATAGCTTTAGCAGTAATAGTATGATTTGTTGAACAGTAAAATGAGTAAAGTAAAACCAGTGATGTTATGTAATATATTGCGTTTAAAAAAATACAGTGAAATATTGGTGCGGTTTTTTTTATTCTCAAGGTTATCTTTATGTCAGAATCTTATACTGGTTCATGCCTATTTACAAATGTTTTTGTTTCCAGCTTTGCTGCACATTTTAAAGCTCAGAAGTAATTAGTCAAGCCTAATAATATTCCTATTTGGAAAGCAATAAAAACCTTTTTCCATGTAAGTTCTCTGGGGAGTCACCTATTAGTGTGGAGCCGCAGACGGCTGCATAGTTTGCATTTACCGTGAGCTGGCCCTGACCTTGTTGATTTCAATGAATTTGAAAAATTAGTTGTCTCTCCACATTTCTGCAGGTCAATAGGACTTCGTCAAGTTGCTAGATATACTTACCAGAAATGAGCCACTAAATCTAATAAAAAGGATGACAATTGGAAATGGGGTAGATTTTTCTGTATTGTTTGTTTGAAGTTAGGCTCCAAAAATATCTGTTTACAGCAAACACTTGTGATTGGTTTTATTTACACAATTATACCAAATATCTACCCTTGTTGCATCTCAACAGTTTTTTTGGTAGCACATCAACATGCCATTGCTAACCTTATTCTCATCCAAAGCGATGCAATACTAACTATTATCTGTCGGTTTATTTCACTCCTGGAAGTCTTTTAACCTATTAAACAATCTTGAGTTAAATTGAAATAGAAGGAGCTAGAACTAATATCACATCTGGTTGAGTGCTAAAGGGTCCAGTTAATTTCAACGCATCATACAAATTCACATTTCCAGGGGCTGTATAGATGCGAAGCCCCTTTTTAAAGTGTTGCAAAAAAAAAAAAAAGAAAGAACCGAAGTGCAATTAGAAAATCATATACACATAGTTGGATTGTGATAGAAATAAGTAGGACATTTATTTTGGATTAATATTCAGACCAATAGCCCCTTCTTTTATTAAAAATGTGTGTTTGATTACAGAATATATTTTACTTGACTGAACTGATGTGGATTTAAACTACTTTTTAACATGGACTAATGTTTAAAGGGATTAAGTCTGAATAAGGTTCACTTTTTAAGTGTTTTTCTCCAAGTAGGAAGTATGGAATACTCACTTTTTGATATATATTTTAAACAAATTCAGGGACAAACAAATGTGTTAGATTATTTCAATGCTTTCCGTTTCACATGTTTTGTTATTAGTTTTGGGATTTTCACTTTGTCTTAATGCTATTGGCATCATGAAGTAAAAAAGCATCTGCACTTAAAAGTCCACAGGATCAAACCAACACCCTGTGCACTAAACCAGTGAAGGCAATTAAACTCACAGCTGAAATGTATTTTTTACTTCTATAAATGTTACAATAAAGATATCTTCATAAACATGTGACCCTTTTTGGCTTGTTTCGGGGATCGTTTTATTGAAATGTCCACATAAGAAGAACACAGAGACTGGTAAACGGCCAGAGAAAAATATAAACAGGCTGTTTGGAAAAAATGTTTTAGTTTAGCGAATCTTTGCTAATTTGAGGCAACTTCGGTGTCTACACACAGCGGTTGTTTTTTAATTTGCTATGAGGTTGTTGGTTTTTTACATTCCTTAAGGAGTTTTGTACAAACTTTGACAGCTGGTGATTTAAAGTAACCTACTATACAAGATATGTGACTACAATAAATATCTGACCTGCAGGAGGTTGCTGATACTAATTTGCTGTAAAATGTGTCATAATTTGGTAGGAAATAAAATCATTTTAAAATCAGATTCAAATCTTTTATTTTTTAATCATATCTATGTTAACCTACAGAGTTCTTTTTTTGACCACTTTAAGATATAAACGTGTACAATGGACACTTGGTATTGGCAGAAAATGGTAAGACAAGAAATTGACATGAACACAGCACAAGGTGAAAGGAGTATTCAAGGTAACATCGGGACAATAATACGGACGTTATTGCAAAATCACGTCGCTCAGTCTGCAATACAGTTAAAAATATCACGATTGTTCTGTTTTTTTTACGGTTACAACAATCAAGAGTTTTATTAAAACACTTAACCGTTAAAAACAAAGTATCAAGAGATTTTAATTGGTTTGTGCAATTTAAGTACAATTGTCATTTAATGAAATCAGTTTAATTTGACGATCGGTCAGTTTTATAGCACTCTTGCTAACATTTTGTCTATAAAACCATCGAGGAAGATGGAAAATAAAACAGATTTGTTTATTCAAGAAGCTCTAAGGAGCAACCCACTGAATGCTTCACAGCATTTTGAATCGTCTTGTTACTGCTATATAAATACATTTGTCGTGCCTTGCCTGGCCATAGAAATTGTCACACGGTCTCTGCTGTGGTGCTGCTGCAGTTCTTCAACCTGTTGTCCTAAATAATCGACTATTGGCCATTAATGAATCATACATTTAGGTTACATCAAATGTGGAATAAGCACATTGCAAATTTCGGGGAGACTTTTTGTCATAGTTGACAGTTTTTTAAACACCACATTGGTGTAGGGGTAGTTCTTAATAAAAATTAGGCCATGTAGTCGTTGGGTTTTCTCTCTACTTTTCTGTGGAGATGCACCAATCTGGCTTTTCTGGGTCAATATCAATTTCAAGTTTTCTTTGAGGTCTGACATCCTGATGCCAGTTTTGATCAATTCCATTTTTTTCTTTTTATTTCTAGGCAATATTACACATTTAAAAAGGAAAACATTGCTGCATGTTATTTTTTTAATATATAGGTAATATTTTTGAATCAAACAGAAAATAAACAACTACAAGACTATGATAATTTATGCATCAATGCATGTGTCTCTAACCTTTTGCTGATTTTGTTATACTCAAAAACGTATTTTACAGTGTAAACATTGATGTTTTTATATATTTTTATATTCTGATCTCCGCTCAATTAATTTAGTGCGTCTTTAATTTTTTTGTAGTTGAAAGATAAGTTATGCTGGTCGTTCCACAGCGATTTATTCATTTTCTCTAAAGTTGATTAGCGTCAAAGCAGGTTTTTATTAAATTTTACTAACTTTAATGATCTCAAATGACTAGGTTTTCTCAAAGAAACCAATATTTGTTTTTCCCCTTTTTTTCTTCGCTTTCCAGAAGCTATCTGCCAGAGGAAGGTTCTACTTACCGGGCCCTAATTTGTTTCTATTTAGTGCATATTTCAGACAGACTTTTAAAAAAGGTTTAACATAATTTTCATTATTCTTTGTCTACTGAAAGTAATTTTCAATAGTTTTAGTCTACCAAAGGGAAATGTGGTAATGTGTTTCCAATAACTAATAACTGAGGAAAAGGTCAGTTGAACTTATTTTGGTTCGATCAGGGGTTATAATCTGAGATTTAATAGTAGTGCTATGGTCCAAGTAGAGAACAGAAACCATAATCCATGTAAATATGATGCATTATAAAATCATTTATTGTAAAAATTATTTATACATTCAAGTTAAACTATGTATCATTTGATGATTTATTGTTATTTTTCTCCATAATTCTTAAAAATACTTTAGTGCCAAAAACAACTGATGCTACACTACATAGCAGCATCACTACAAGCATAAAACTGAAAATGCTGAGTTCAGAAAGAAGACAATTTCTGTGGGAAGGTTAAAAACGATTACATTTTCATAATTTTTTATATATATTTTCAAATTAATCTCATTCAGGGCAAATATTTTCCACTTTCATCAAATGTGAATGTCCTCTAAGGAGCTGCACAATAACAAACTGTGGCAACACATGAAATGACTTAATATCACCATGATGGAAGAAACCCCCCTCTTCCTTTCAAGCCTCAGCCGCTCTCTTCTGAAATGGATTCATAAAGACAGAGAGGGTCCGTGGCTCTGATGGTTCTGACTTAACCTCAGCTGCTCAGGCCAGCAGGAGGGCGACTGCAGGCAGCAGGCAGAGCACCGCTCCCCCCCAGCTGAGCGCACCAACAGACCCGGCTCCGTTGCAAAGGTCCGTGTCGCAGCAGTCGTTGGAGTAGTTAAAGTAAACCCCAGAGGTGTACTTCTGTCCGGCCCGGCCACACTGCGTGGGTACAGCACAGCTCTTCTCATATATCGTCAGCTGTACAGCGCCTGTTGGAGCAAAAAAACAGGCCAGATGGTGCGTTTAGTAGAGAAAACGCTGCTGCCGATGGGTTATAGTTAATTTCCAGCTACAGACTCCTTGCTAACCAGGTTTTCTTCCAAGCAGACAGAATTTCCTGTATCAGTTTGCAACGCTCTTGATCAACAGTACTTCAGACTTAATGAAGTTTTTCTGCTGCTTTCTCCCTCATTCTCAGTCCTGTCTTCCTTATACCTCATCACTGTTGTTAATGTTAGGTTTGTGCTTTAAATGAAGCGGACAGATGGAGGGCAAAAGAAAAAGTGTCTCCCAGTTAAAGAAAGGCATTCCCAGAGCATGACGCTGCCACCACCATGTATCCATTAAAGGATACATGGAGGATTTTCCTTCCCGTTAATAGGGAGTTTTTCTTCCCACTGTCGCTTCATGCTTGCTCAGTATGAGGGATTGCTGCAAAGCCATGGACAATGCAGACGACTCTCCCTGTGGCTCTACGCTTCCCTACGAGTGAATGCTGCTTGTCGGGACTTTGATGCAATCAACTGGTTTCCTTATATAGGACATTTTTGACCAATCTGTATAATCTGATTGAATTTGACTTTGTAAAGTGCCTTGAGATGACATGTTTCATGATTTGGCGCAATATAAATAAAATTGAATTGAATTGAATTGTATCCCTATGGATGGCTTGTTCCATTTTGCGGGTTCCAACACAGATATAGTTGTTTTACATGTTGGCCGACACATTTATTTACAAAACTTCATGGGTTTATTTCAACAATGGCTTTTCATATTTGTAGAGTCGCATAACGAGGGTTAATTTCCTTCTCCCCCCTGAGCTGTGGATTTCTGCAGCTTCTCCACTTAACGTGGACCTCTTGCCTGTTTCGCTGATTTTACGCTCTCCTTGCCTCTCGTGCCATTTTCCATGGACGGCCATGTCTTGGTAGGTTTGTAGCTGTGCCTTACTTTGTCTGTTTTCAGGTGATGGATTGATCAGAGCTCTAGGAGATGCTGAAAGCTCGTTTTACGGCTTTAATATCCTCCACATCTTCATCACAGGTGATCAGGTTTATTCTTATGTGACAAGGTCAGCTAATGGTGGTCAGATGATGTTACCATGTCCAACATCAAATGCCTTAAAGAGAACAGAT
The DNA here is from genome assembly GCF_011125445.2 of Fundulus heteroclitus. NCBI lineage: Eukaryota > Metazoa > Chordata > Actinopteri > Cyprinodontiformes > Fundulidae > Fundulus > Fundulus heteroclitus. Next base: position 21,097,613 of record NC_046373.1, on the reverse strand, counting down.
TTTTATCGTGCCATCAGCTTTTGGAATAATTGTCCACTGAATATACGTGAACTGAATAGTATAGTATCTTTTAATTATTACTTGAGAAAGCACTATTTAAATTTGTGAGTGGTGAATTAAGATATTTACTGTATAAAAGTGAGAATTAATGTAATAATTATGAATGTGATAACTTATTTTGAAGGATTTCTGATGATATCTACAATAAGGTCTACGATGTTTGATTAAGTGATTTTTGTTTTGTCTTGTGGACCCCAGGAAGACCAGCTCGTCCCACTTTTGGTGACAGCTAATGGGGATCTTTTTAACAATAACAAAAAAAAAAATCACTGGGCTGTCTGCTGTGTTCCTTGGTCTTCATGATGCCGTCTGTTCACTAATATGCTCCAAGAGACCTCTGAGGTCTTCACAGAGCACCTGGACATATACTGAGACTAAGTAACTCTCAGGTAAAACAATTAAGGGACTTCTGAAGGAATCTGGCTGCACTGAATTAGTAATGGCTACTCAATTTAATGCAAGTCCCGGATTTGGATTTTTATTGTAAAATATTTTTGCAAAACATATTGTTTTCCTGCCATGGCATAATTCCACACTACGTTGGTCCATGACGTAAAATCTTGATAAATTATATTGAAGTTTGTGTTTCTAATTTGGCAAAATGTGCAAAAGTTCAAGGGGTGTGAAGACTTTTGCATGGCACTGAGACATTTGCACTGCAGGCAGAGAAGTGATCTTTCTGACCCTTTTCCCACTGAGGGAAAACCATTTTTTAACACCCGAATTATTTCAATGTCTTATTTGTGATCTTAAATAGCTGTTAGAGTACACTTTAAGGCATTTAGTAGGATTATATTTAACTTTATAAATACTTCACAACCTTACATTCAAGTTTAATTCGTTCTCTTGAACTTTTCTTCTTATTTATCTGGGTCATGTCCTGTGTAAGCGCATTAAATTACCAATTTTGGTCTATTTGTTGTTTATTTACGGCACATGGCCCTTGTGTCCCAAAAGGAAGGGAAAAACTGAATTAAATTGCAAAACATACAACCTTTGTTGATGTTTTAAACTTGGAAGTCATGCTTGTGGATGAGTTATTAGTTTTTGGTCTGGCTCTGTTATATAAACTGTGAGACCTTTTACCTTCAATGAGACAGAGTGAAAGCTTTGCCACTCCCAGACAACTCAGGGTTATTTTTAGACAAAATAAGGGCATTACATCTGTCAGCGAGCTGTCAGTAGGCCTCATGGGAAACGGTGCTGAGTTTTAATATGTTGAATTACTGTTTTGTTCAGAGCCGCAACAGAGAAAACCAGTTACAGTCTTCACTTTCCAGCTGTGCAGTGAAGAAGACGTGAATTTTCATCAAACATCAACTGTGATCCACAAAGGATTTCAAAGCTCTTATGCTGTCCTAATAAACCAAAGAGCGGCACAACTCCTGGACCTATAGGACTTTTATTTTGACGGGTTGTGGACCTCAGGGTTTAGATGATTAAAAATTAGCAGAAGCAGAAACACAAACATTTGGATCTGACCTCGCCTTCCAGTGGCCACACTGGAGAGGCAGCGCTGGCCTGCAGGACACTCCAGGGGAAACTTCAAGCAGTCCATGGGAGAAATGGCTGGAAACACACAGGTGTAGCACATCAAGGACCCTGAAGGGGGAGAAAGACAGACTAAGATTAACTATCTGTCATTTTTGCAACAGAACCATGTGGGTGTAACTCTTGTTTGGTCAGTATGAGGGATTGCTGCAAAGCCATGGACAATGCAGACGACTCTCTCTGTGGCTCTACGCTTCTCCAGGAGTGAATGCTGCTTAATGGACTTTGATGCAATCAACTGGTTCCCTTATATAGGAATTTTTTTGACCAATCTGTATAATCTGACCCAATCTGTATAATCTGATTGAATTTGACTTTGTAAAGTGCCTCGAGATGACATGTTTTATGAATTGGTGCTATATAAATAAAATTGAATTGAGCAGATATTAATCAAAGTTCAGCCATCTGGGCCATATTCGATCAGTAGAGAAATACATTTCAAAAGAAACAAATTCAGTTAAGATATTTTCATTATTTTTAAGAGATTAAATGTTGTGACTTATATTACACAAGTTTCTTCAAAGAGTTATTGTAGATTCTTTGAATTTCTATTGACATGTTGTAATAAGTGAAATCACTGTTCCCCCTAGTGGACAAAATGTTGTACTTGAAAAGTCAGTTTAGTTTTTAAGTTTACCTGCTTGTTTTTATTTAATAGCACTTTATAAACAACAACCAGGCCGACCAAAGTGATATGCAATAAACACAATATATATTTTTACAGTTTATATTTTTACAGTTTATATTTATAACATTTCTTCAGAACCCAAAGGAGTTGGTTTCTGAAGAAATGTCACCATCATATAAATGATTAAACAATAAAATTTTAAAAATGTGTATAACATTAAAGTTTTAAAAAGCACCCAATCCCAGTTGCTGCTATTTTATTGATATATAAATTATATAAATGATTAATGTGACAAAGAGAGATCTGTCATGTAGCTATGACTTCAGTATGTGTTTCATGTCTTTTTCTTTGTTCTTACACACAAAAAAGGTTTTGTTGTTAATAATTTCAACATCATTTTAAAAATGTTTTTGATTTGTTGGAATTACATTATTAGACTTCTAGGGGGAGGTATTACTGAATACATTATTAGACAAAAGAAATCACATAAATTTATGACTAATGGGCCTTCATGATTACATCAGCTGTATTCTGTAAAAGTTTCTAAAGATCAAAGTGGTTTTGATAAACAGCATTTTTATTCCTTTTTCACAGTTCTTCTTCACTGAGTTAATTCCCCCCTTCATCAATTCATACATGCATTTCGTACATTAACAATGCCGTTACGTCCCTTCTTTCTTTCATTTATTTCCTACCCGCAAAATAAAAACATGTCATACCCATGTACACAGAAAATAAGATTGTTATTGAAATTAAGTATTTAAATATATATTCTGGATATGAATGGCCATAAAATTCTGAAATATCACGTAAAATGTAATTGCATTGCGTGTTGTTAACGGCAAACTTTTTACTGCATAAAGTAAGGAAAGCAGAGAATTGAACAAAGGAAGGGATTTCAACCATAAACAATACATTACTACAGAATTTGAAAAGCATTTTTTTCAGGTGAGTTTGCACTGGACCTCCATAAACTTTATAAAACTGGTGGTACTCAGGGTACATTTGAGGAAATTCAGAAAAAAGCATGTTACAAGTATTTACTATGGGTGTTAACAAGACTGAGCTGAAGTGTGATGTAAAGCTAAAGGTCAGAGACTGACAGTAAGAGGTGTGGCTGAAGCTGATTATGAGCTCCAAAATAGCAACTTCTTGAAGGACCAGTGGAAAATTTTCTGTGAAGCAGTTGACCATAAACCTGATGCTGCTAGCTTTTTATGCAGCAGCAGCTAAAGCTATATGGGACCAGCAGTTACCAAAAGGCCTGAAACAGTGAGGAAATTTAAATTAAGCAATTTTTAATTTTCACTAAGTTGGGGGAATGGGGAAGGGTCAGAATACCATTTGATCATGAACTAATAATGGGTATAACGTTTTTTAATAGATCTATTTTTATATGGAAACACAACAAATCATTGCATAGGGTTTAATATTCGTCTTCAAAGTGTAGCCTTTCAAACTGTTAATGGGGACAGTGTTTGTTCTGACCAAATATGATTTTATTTGTATTCGGTTAATGGTGATTTTAATTTTTGTATTATCCTGTGGGTTGTTTTTAGCCCTCTGCTTGTTGAGATTTCTTTGAAATGTAAACTGCATTATAAATACATGTATTATTATTATTATTCAAAGTGAAGTATAAAAATTGAGAAGACAGTGGCCAACTTCATTCATATGAAATTATGATTTTTATATTTACAATGCCCTAGTAACAAAATCTGGATCAACTGAATAAAATATGCATTGTAGGAGAATAATTCAGACCAAAAAACCCAACCCAGTTTCACTTTCTTAAACTAATACTCTGTCCTAGTTTGATTTTCCCAGCATTTGCTCATTTGCATTCTTTCATTTAAAGGCATAGACATTACAAAGAATCAGAAGGGTCACATTGTACAAAGGTATGTACAATGTACTGTGTCACAATATTTGTGACGCTATGTACCACATAGCGTCACAAAGTGTGTGACACAGTTTCTCTACTGATGACACAGTTTGGATGTGTACGGCCCCTGCATGGGTGTGAACCTAAACTCCCTTATAATGTTTGTGTGATGAGCAAATCGGGGCTTCTTGCCAATCAAGAGCCCATCAGCGCTGATGTGTCTGTAACCGTTTTTCTGTCTTAAGTAGATAAAATATAACTTGAAGTATACCTTTCTGTTTCATGCGTCTTGCATCCAAGGTAATATTTAAGTGTGGGTCGCCTGGAGGGTATAAACGAGCTGAGTCCACCAAGGGTGTTTCACCGCCAACAGGGTGCGGTAGCTCTTAACACTCCAAAAGATCACAATGCCCATTGTGGTGGTACCATCGTGCTGTGGGGTTGTTTTCTCCAATTATTGGCCCTAAGGTGGGCTGTGGACAATTGGACAAAGACACGATGGCAAGTGGTAACAACACAAATGGAAAATGGCTTGTACTTGTATAGCTCTTTATCAAGTCCAAAGACCCCAAAGCGTTTGACGCTACAGTCGGTCATTCACCCATACGGTGGTGAGCTATGTTAGTAGCCACAGCTACCCTGACCTGCAGCAGACTGACAGAAGCGAGGCTGCAGGCAAAGCGGGTGAAGTGTCTTGCCCAAGGACACAACAACTGAGACGGTCGGAGCAGGTAATCGAACTGGCAACCCCCCAGTTACAGAGCAAACCCCCTGACTCTTGCACCACTGTCACCCAACAAGGATTAACATGATGCAAAGGAGCTAGGGTCCTGAATTACATCAAAAGTTGCTACAACAAAAATATAGTTTAAAAGTGTCAACAGTTTTTCAAAGGTTGTCAATATTTGTAACTGTTTTTATTTTATTTTAGTTGATCTGTGCAGGATATTGCTCCAAGTAAAGGGAGGAAAGGTTTTAAATGCTTTATCATGGTCTCCCCTTTTAACTTCATAGAAAGTTGGTCTTTTAACAGGAATGTGTGTACAATTATTTCTCACTGAGTGAAGCCTGAATAAAGCAGTCAAGTGATGAATGTATAATTATTTAAAAGTTAATAGTATAATTATTTAATCTAATCATATCCAGTCTAACCACATCCTGATGCTTTAATCTCATGCTCAATTCATCCTTCTAACTTTTATATGGATTGGAAAAAATGCCATTTGATCATCTTTTACCAAAGTTTTCACACAGTGTTGCATTAAATTCATCAAGAAAGACAACAGCAGACATTTCAGCCTTAATTAAGTTCATTTTCAGCCAAATCTAAATGAATTAATAAGACAAAGAAAATCTGTTGCCTGTATTAGAGTGCGATTGGAAACCTTTTTCCTCAAAACTTTCTTCGGACGCTAACATGAAACCAATCAGCAGAGGAGTGTGGAAGATATTGTCTCTTCATTACCCCATATAGTAAATGTTCTGGATATGGACACATGCACAAATGTCTCCAGATATTTACACTACAACAGATTATATTTATTTAATTTTCAGATGAATTTCCAACTAACTGAGAGGCAGAAATTTCACAATCTATCATGTGAGCAAAGATTAACCCCTAAACTTAGAGAAACAAATTCAGTCCTTGTGCGTTAAACCTCTACCAGTTTATTGTAAAATAGATGTTATTTGTCTGAAAGCTGAGTTGTTCTGTGCTTTTTTGTCTCCCCTTCTGACACAAAAATTATGTATTTTTACATGTCTACAGAGGAGGTTGATTTTCACCACCATACTTGAGGCTCCCTTGAGTTAAATGAGAAAATGAATTGTTGTCTCTGCTATAAAGTGCAAGATGCTACCCTGCTGAAGGTAAAAGTCATACCTGCCAAATGAAGACAACTCAGGAGTCCAATTAGAAGCTGTAAACGAGTCATGGTCCTTCCTTAAAATCCGTCTGCTCAGTTTTCCAGCAGGAGCGGCACTAAAGGAACCCCTTCCCAGGATGCTGCACCTCTAACGTGATCTGATACGTCCTCTAGATCATTCTCTAATTAGATTTCTGCTCTACTTTTGCTGACTTCTTTTTATATTCTCATTAATCTGATAAAAGGTTGTTTCTTCGGCATTTCTGTCTTCAGATCACCTGAGCTTTTCCTCGCTCTCGTCCTCTTTGTCTAGTTGGGACACTTTGGCAGTGAGCGTCTCCTCCTGGGCGATTCAAATTTAATTTGGAGCGGTAATTGTAAACAGCTGACACGCTGAAAGACACATCTAAAAACTTATATTTATGTCACATAGGAGAATCGTCTTCATGCTCAAATGAAGCTCAGATGGCCGTAACAGCAACAGCCTTATCACAGTGATTAAATTAACAGATAAGGTCCTAAGAATGGAAGGGTGTGGCAAGGCATGTAAACTAAAACCAAAACAATGTCAACAAGATCATCAAGTGTGACTAAAGTAGAAAAAGGAAGCAATTTGTGATAAAAAAAAAAAAAGTAGAAAGGGCTGCTGTCAGAAGTTTTTGTAGCAAAGTCAGGAACATTTATTTCTAAACTAGTCCTCCCCAGATTTAAAGCCAAAATGAAAAAAAAAAAAAAACGTCTCAGAAATGACAGGAAATCATTGCACAGTCTCCATTTCTTGATAATTTGCTTCCAAGGAGCCAGACTCCCTATGGGATCACTTGACCTTTCTGAAGGGTTGTCATTGGGCTCAGATTTATTCATTTGTTCTTTTTAAGCCAGGTACCTTAAAACATCCAAGCATGTAAGGCTTTTACACTCAAGGGATGAGTCACTTTTGAGAACTTAATGAAGAATCAACTTCAACTGGATCTTTAGACTCTTTGTTACAAGCAAATGGTCGTAAAGACACTATTTGTTCTTTTTTATTTTGTTTACTCCTGAAAAATACAAAAAGGTAACAGAGAGATACCAACATAAAATTGTATTTTAGCACCAACAAAGTTATTTGCATGCAGCAGTTGGCTGAAAACTTTGTGTACAGCAGATGATCAGCTGAAGGTTGATGCTGCTGTCAGGATTTCTTCCTGTTTCTTAAACCGTCGTTTCTGTCAGGTTTTAAAAAGCATGAAAGACATTTTTTTATTACTTACTACCAAAGTATAGGTGTTAAGAAAAAGGAAAAATCTTCAGACTTTATTTTAATTTCATACAAAAAAAAAATCTCAGAATAATGACGTATCTTCACATTGATGTTGATTTACATCATTTGTTTAGGTTTGTGGTCCTGCTGGAGGGGAAACCTCTGGCACACTCTTCAGGTTATATTCCAGGATCGTCCTGGATTGAGCCACATCCACCCCTCAGTGAAGCCTGACCATTTCCCTGCTGAAGAAGCGCATGCCCACAGCATGATGCTGCCACTCCCATGTTTCAGCATGGATATGGTGCGCTCAGTGTTTACTTACTACCACTCTTCATAAAAGGCAATATTTGATGCCTGCACAACTAGCAGCGACGTCTACAGATTCTCCCACCTGAGCTGTAACCTGACTCTCACCAGATGGATGTAGCTCCACACGGCTCCACACATGTGGATGTGAGGAGCTCCGCAGGACGAAATCCACCTGGTAAGAGTCAGGTTACCTGAGCTGTGGATCTCTGCAGATATACACATATCCATCCATCCATTTCTTCTTTTTATATATATATATATATATATATATATATATATATATATATATATATATATATATATATATATATATATATATATATATATATATATATATATATATATTCCTTGTGTTTACCATTATGTACTTACTTTATGTTGATTTATAAGATAAAATCCAATTAAAATACAGTGAAGTTTGTGGTTGAAACTTAACAAAGTGAGAAAACGTTTAAAGGATAAATGCACTTTAACAAGCTACAATAGATGTACATCAGATCAGTAATTACTTCTATGTATTTGTTTAACATTTGTTAAACATTTCACTTACTTTTACACTTAAATGGGTTCAGGAAAGAGCCGGGAAACCGTTTGTGAGAAATACGTTTTTCTCAATATTTTTAAATTAAAACGAAAAAAGTGCTTCAGAGCAACAAAAAAATAAGTAAAGAAAACAAAAAAAGATGCCAAAACAAAATGACAGTGAGCCTTGAAACTTTAAAAACTGAAATAAAGATGACATTTATACTACATGTGCATTTAACCCTTAAATAGAGTTGATGATACCTTTTTTTTCTTTACATCTGTGGAAAGGATTTAAAAAGTTGATGGAAGAATGTGTACTGATAATGTTGCACATATTACAGTTTCAGTTCATTAGTTTTAGTCAAGATGGACCTAAAAACAAGCCAAAAAAAAAGCAGCATTGCACTTACAATGCAAAGAAGGAAGTCAGAGAAGTTGGACAGCAGTAAATTCATCAGGGAACAGAGAGAGTCAGCAGATAATGAGGGAAAGTCAGCATGTTGTGAAGAGACAGAGGGTCAGTGAGCCGGTTTAACCAAATCATCCCTCAGGCCATAATGGGAGACGTGAGGCCAGCAGGCAGGATGGTCTGCTGACAGGAGTCTTGTGACGGAGCGAGTCGAACAGAAGCTCGGCCTCAATAAGCTCTTTTCCAGTCGATTCATTACACAGAATGCCAAACATCCCCTTAAAAAAGTTGAAAGTCTCCTCTTAAAGTTTGTCTCTATTTATTCAGAGTAAAATATGTTTTTTTTTTTTTTAGAGAGAGCCAGTCCAAAATCTTTTGAGGCCCTAAGAAGAATTTGATTGTGGCACCACTTCCAATTAAACTCGTCACCCACCAGCCAACCCAGCACCAATAAATCTCTTAAAAAACTGCTCAAGCTTGATTGTCACCTTTTATCCCAGTAAAACAACAAACTTCAATGTATCTTATTTGGGTTTTGTGAGATAGACCAACACATAGTGTATAACAACGAAGTAACAGGAAATTTGTAGGCCACTTTTTAAATGAATAGGAATTGTTAAACTATGGCAGGCCTTTTTATCCCTAAATAAAATCCAAACAATCGCCTTTACCTAGTAGTTACATAAATAGACATAGCAGTGAATTTACAGAACAATGTAAATTGCTGCGCAATTGCGTGAATGCATCAGACGAAACACTCCTTGAGAAGCTAAAAGAAGCTAAAAAGTCACTAGCAAAAAAAATTTATGTTCAAGTTAGCTGAAATGTTGGCATAAAAAAGCACAATTTGCATGGTTGTCCAAACAAACACTCCCCGAGAAGCTAAAAGTGTACAAATAGACATTAGCATGTCAGAAACTGTGTAAATAATTATTTATCGGCTCAAGAACCTGTGGAACTAGCAGCATGTTTGTAAACATGTAACAGACTGTGAACTGAGTTGGTGGTTCATTGGTTCTCAGCAGGGGGCGATAGCCCTCACAGCTTTGGGAAAGAAGCTGTTTTTAAGTCTCTTAGCTTTTGATGTAATGTTCCTGAATCGTATCCCTGATGGAAATGGGACAAACGGTGCATTCCCCAGGTGGGTGAAAAAAATGTACACAGTAAAAAACAGTGTCACTTTAACAACTACAGAGTTAAATCTAACTCTACTTGAGATAACATTTGGTCCCACCCCAAATTTGTGTAAAATTTACTCTATAGCCAGTGTCAACTGGTTAATTTTATTAATTTTAATGTCAAAATCAACAGTGAAATTGTTGTTCATTGCATCTTTGTTTGTTTGTTTTGCCTTCATTATGTGTAATGTGAATTAGCCAAAGAGAAATTTTGCCGCAGTGATAAATAAAATATTCTTGATTCTTGATCTGTGGCAATACTTCTGGCCTTTTTCCGAACTTGTGCAGCAAAAAACGTATCTAGATCCCATAATCCCCTGTGCTGACCTCACCACCATGCTCAAACCTTCCTCTCCTGTGCGTTAGAATGGCCCAGTCAAAGTCCAGAACTAATTCAGGTCAAGAATCTGTGACAAGACTTAAAAAAATATATTTTTACAGACTCTCTTGATCCAATCTGACTGAACTTGAGAAAAACAAGTAGTCTCCAGGTCTAGCAGCTGTAATTACAGCAGGATTTGATTCCAAAAATACTGGCGCAGGGACGCAGATTTCATTTTTTTTTTATATCAAAACCATAGACAATGTCCTTCCATTTCCCAACTACACGCTCCTTAGTGTTGGCCCGACAAACTAGGTATAGATCCGATGTTGTATCATAACAAATGTGAAAAAGTTCAATGGGTACGAATGAAGGTACTGTAGACACAGTTAAACAATTTATGAATATTTTCTTCTGTATGATATCTCAAATAAATTTGAAGTTAACCTTACATTATTTTATATTTCCACTTTCTTAACGTTTAGGTGAATTCAAAAGCTGCCTCATTCTTCATTAAGGAGTTTGTTGTAAATCCACTCCGCTGACACTAATTGGTACACACTTTTTGGCAGCTCTGACTTTGTCTTCAAGAATCTTGTCACGCTAACCAAGCTAAACAAGCACTCCATCTTTTTCTCATCACAAGTATTTTTCAAGATTAGTAAACGAAAAATACAAGAAGTCATTTGCTTAAGGATAGACAATTATAAACCTAATTTTAGTCCTGTTGTTTTTAAGTAAAAACTAACATTTTGATTTATTTTTGTAGCACTAGTGGCCTTCATTTGACATTAGCATTAGGCTGACAGGAAATGGGGTTAAGAGACGGGAGGAACATGCAGCAATGACTTGAACCTGGGACCGCTGTGTTGAGGACTGAGGCCTCCCAACATGGGTCGCATGCTCTGCCACTGCACTACCACTACACCCTGGATTATTTAAATGGCGGTGAATAGTTTATTTTCAAATTATTGCACAAATTCTGTGTTGCTGGGTTTGTTTTGTGTGCTTTCTGGCAGATCACATTAGACAGATGGTGTCCTTTAATCCTGTCTGTGGCCTCTGGCTCCCATCCTCCAGCCTTCCACGCATCCCTGTGCTGTTAAATCCACCTCATATTTTCTGTCTGCTCGTCATCATCACAGCCCCAGACTCCAGCCTCATGTTGCAGTAACTCAGCCTAGTCACTAGAAGGGAATATTGTGCAGCCGATAATTATACTCAATGAACCCTTCCCTGCTTAAATCAACAAAATTCCCTGGAAAAACGATATTTTTTTTATCAAACTTGAGCAAAAACTGTCCACAAAGTTAATTGTTTATCTGGTTTCAGATGAGGCGACCTCGTCATCTCCACATCACATCACCATTTGACCCACATTTCAGGAAAATGCAGATTATTTTTTGCCACGTCACGACACAAACACTAATATGGCTCGGGAAGTCCGCATACATGCCAGTATGCACAGCGAAATGATCTGATTCACTGAAAAACTACATTTGTATGAAGAATAATAACCTAGACAGCTAATGCCTTCATGGAGACAGTATTCAGGATTACAGAGGGCGGACATTAAGAAGCGTCCTTAATCCTTGATAAACACAAATCTGTCTTCAATTCAGTCGCGTGAAGACAGTTTGGCCACAGCAGGGATTTACAAACTGGAATCCGAAACGTTGAGCTTATCTTTACTTGATAACATTTGAAAAATTTGGTAGCAAGTCTGTTGAAAAGTCACCATACTTTTTGCAAATAAGAGCCTAAACACAAATAAAAGAAGAACGGATTTACATGTACTTTGTTTTATATTTGCTTTAATCATTTTTCATATGATTGTTATGCAGCATGATTTATGCTGTTTTGTGTCTTTTTTCATTCCTCGTCAATTTGATTTGAATTTTCCAATGTTGCAATTTCATGTTTCTTTGTTTTGCAGTTAAGTAAAGCTGGATAATTTACCTTGTTTCTTTCTGGTAATTGTTCATTATTGTTATATGGCTATGGGAGTTTTTTTAATCACATTTGGTTCTTTTTCCTTTGCCTGTTTGTACCTTAGCATAGGTCATCCCTAATGTCTTGTCTTAGACTATTATATCTGGTCCCTGATGTCATTTGCAAAATATATGGTCATTTTTGACTCACACTTTTATTATTTTATTTTCGCGTTTTTCTTAGATAGTATTTTTTTTAAATAAGGACTGTGACACAGATAACTACTCCAGAGGTAAAACATCTAACATCAGTCATTTTATTTATTTATTTGTTGATTAAAATGTAATTTTACCTACTTTGAAGTTGGAAAACATCCGCCTATGTTGTTTAGACAAATTAATTGGTAATTATCCATAGTGGCTAAATATTGATTTTTAAACTAAGTGTTGTAGTGATCATGACTAATTAGGAAGTACTTAGATCGGGGTCTGCAACACCTCGAATCAACGCTGATGGAGTCTGGGCAGGACGGTGGGGGATGGGGGGCGCCGGGAGAGCAGCTTCATCAAGCCAGTTTTGAATAGATGAAGAAACCGGAAGTCTTGAAACCGGGATTCAAAAGAATAAAAGCACAAAGGTCAGCTAACTTTTGCCTACAGAACTGGCGGCGTGCTAAGCCCCTGCTTGGGGCCCCAAACCATCAGGGGCCTCCCATAAATCATTGAATTGTAATACGAGCCATAGATCTAAAATGTATGTATTATTTACTCAAGAATGATAGTACAGTTAAGTTTGATTTGACGGTTTCAGCATGGATAAATTAAGATTTTTTTAAAATAAAATTTAAAGGAACTGATAACTTTAGGCCTAACTGGCCTGATAATGTGTAAATCGGGCTAAACTTCCTTCTTCTTATCATTATAACTTTAATAAAGACACAGATAAGATCATATAGGCTTGATTGATCTCATGGTGGAGAAATTCACTTGTCACAGGTCGCTCCATTCCTCTATGTAACTTGAATATTGCATCGTATCTAAATATGCTGTGTTATCAATAATTGTGCAATATTTTATACAAGTTCAGTCAATTTTACTTTAGACCTTAACTTTAAATTAGCGTGTTTTTCATATTACTAATCTAGAGTATAACGATGAGTTTTTGCCACTGTGAACACCAAATTTTCCCATTGTAGGACAATAATATAACATTCTCCCACGTTTTTAGAGAAAAATTTGCCCCGACATTGTGTGGTAACCAGACCCACCAAACCGTGTGTCTAATCTGTCAGGAAACACTTGAACAATCAAGTGGAGTAAAACCGACAAATCAAGGAGCATAAAATTGATATTCACGTTTTGGGCTAAACAATTGTCTTATTTTGAAAAATCCAACCGGAAATGCGCACATCCACAGTGGCCAACTTGACTCCACGGCTGTTCGGCTGAGAAAAAGGGATCCCAGAGTAACGGGAGCGGAGCTGGCGTGGAAATTAAATTAAACTGGTGGGGAGAAAAACGCCGCTGGACGCATAAAAAACAGACGTACAACAGGTAAGCAGGCGTGGATTTCCAGTTTTCTTTGTCTTCTCATCCAGTTGGGGAGGGTGGTTTCCACCTCTTGTTTTTGGAAAGATGTGGAACATCATCAGAAGTGTTTGGAAAGAGCTGCTGAACTGTTGGGGCGGTGCAGGTTTTGGGCTGAGCCTCTGCAGCCGGATAAACCCAAACAAAAAGGGCATTAAAAGGATAAACAATGAGCACCGCTAACCATGAAGTCATATTTTAATCCAACTCTGACCCAGATTTTTAAGTCAACAATGTTCATTTAAGCAATACTAACTTTATTTAGAAGTATCCCAGAGATGTTTCAGGTTTTACTCTGTCCTAAAAATACTCGTGGATATTAGATTTCAGTACTTGTTGCTTTAGTTTTAAAGGCAACATCCTGCATGGAGAGGGACCAGCCCCCTCTCTGCAGGCTCTCTCTGTGGGGGGGTGGCTGCTCAGACTTACAGGAAGGATGATAAAAGACCAATTGTCCCACATCTGAGAAAAGCTGCAGCATATTCCAGCCTTATCAGATATTCCTCTTACAATGCAACACTAAACAATGGCAGCTTGTATGCTTTTTTTTTTCTTGTCCAAATCTTTAGCTACAAACGTATTTTTGTATCCAGAGCTCGGCTTTATTGTGCTCCTCTTCCTCTCTTAGGTCTGCTTCGATTCAGAGGGAAAGATCGTATAATTAACGACGAAACAAACGAGGATGACGACCTGCGCCTAAAACCGTTCCCGCTGCCTCTTCCTTGTGTCTGGACAAAGAAAACTCACATACATTTTTTTTTTTCCCTGCAGAGCACAATTACTCCCTCAAGTCATGGCGAATATGTGCCCTTACGGCCGTTTCACCCACGCCGTGGTTAGGGGCATCCCAGAGACCTTTGGGAAAACAGCTGGAGACGGCCGTGAGAACGGGCAGGCCACGGTGGACCAGGCCAAAGCCCAGCGTCAGTTTGGCTGCCTGACCGGAGCGCTGAGGCAGAAGGTGGGCCTGCAGCTCATCGAAATCCCCCCGGACCCCGAGCTGCCTGAGAGCTGGAGGATAGAGGACGTGGTGGTGATCCAGGGCGACACAGCCCTCATCACCAGGCCGTTCAAACAGCAGAGACGAAGTGAGGTAACACGGCAGACAAGAAAATCCTTCTACGGTTGATCTTAATCTTCTGTTTATCCTGATTGTGTCGGGAAAACGAAGCCGTAGAACATCCTCTCGGTATTTGTCTTTGCATGGGAGGGCAGAAAATTCACCGCGTTTTCTTTCATGTATAAGTTAATGTAACAGTCAAAGCAGGATCATTGGTATTAAGTAAACTATTTAATAAGCAGCAGCTGCAGTAAGAACCTCGAGGATTCAGTCAGAAAGTATTTTCCAGCATGACAGGCTCTACATGTGTGATAACTTTAAAGGGGCCATGACAACAAATTTCATTTTTCTGAGGTTTTGGGGGTATAACATGATCTGTTGTGCACTGACGAGGCTATGGGAATGTCAAAAGTGGATACCAAAGGACCTGCTCAGGGGCGGTCAGCTTTGTCTCTTTGCTCGAAAGCGGTCACATCAAAAAATGGGTTATCCTTTTACGTAGGTTGTCTACATAATTCATATTCTCCAGTCAGAGCATGCCATCAAGCAAATAGTCTGGCCTGACAAAACAACAAGCTGATGTAATTTATATAAAATGAAATTCTTTGTTGAATTTACATATCCAGCAATATCAACTACATGTAATAGTTTGTACAGTGATGCCATGTCACCTATAAGTAAAAATCTGCTTTACCACAGATTTAGTTAAAATGTAGGAACAGGGCTCTTATGCATTCTGGGAAAATATTACAAATCTTCCTCTCACCTGGTGAAGAAGGCCCAACAAACGGCTCTTCATTCTCAAGAAATAGAAACGGACTGGACTTTCCACTAAGCTGTTAATAAACTTTTACAGAGCTACAGTAGAAAGCATTTTGGGTCTGAGTGTGACAGCGTGGTATGTGAGCTGTGCAATGCAGGTGGTGAAAGGATTTGGAGTGGGTGGTGAGGACAGCACAGGGGATTGTGGGATGCCTCATACAGGATCTAGACACGGTCTAGGCTGCACGAGTCCAGGGAATGGCCAGACGTATTGGCACACATCCCACCCAGCCGGGAGAACGCAATGTCTGGCCCACTTCTATCAGGGAAACGATTCAGGAACATTAAATAAAAAAAAACTAACAGACTTAAAAACAGCTTCTTTCCCAAAGCTGTGAGGGCTATCTGCTGAGAATCAACAACCCATTGACCCAGTTCATCATCTGTTACATGTTACAAACACGCTGCTGGTTACATGGGTTTCTGGTCTGATGGAAATAATTTATGCTGCCTCTCAGTTGCAAATGCGTATTCACATACTTCAGTCTCTCTGGGACTTTCTGGTTGCACAGTATTGCAGACTGCTGCCTGACTACCTGACTTAAAACGAGTGCATTAGCTGCTAAGGACTATATGCACACTTAAACCCCTCAGGGAGTGCTTTTGGCCAGTGCAATCAACAGTTTGTTTGTTTAAAAATGGAAAGATTATGTCTTGTTGTGTCTGCCTCATGAAAAAAATTTCACGATATTAACACATATTGACAATATGGATTCTTGACTCTTGATAAATGATCACATTTGAACATTTGATCATTTTCAAGGTCCAGATAAGTATGGAAACTTGAAGTAGAGAATAGAAAAAAAAACTGTATTTCTACAGTTTTAGTAAACTTTTATGTTTACTAAAAGTTATATCCATCCGTCCATCCAACCGTTTGTCCAACCATCTCCATATTACACCCATTTACCTTTCTTTTCATCTGTCCATCAGTCTTGGTCCAGCCAACTTCAATCTTTGAAACCTGACCACTGTAGAAAGGTTTGCCGTAGATTGTCCGTAAATGTTCGTATTCTTAAAATCTGGCTTAAAGTATTTAGAACTCTGTTTAGAAAGGAGTACAAAACACCGGCAATATCTTCATACAACACAAACTTTTACAAACACTTTTGTAATGTTCAGTTGAAATTCAGTCAGCATGTGTAAAAGAATTAGGGGTCTCAAAGGAGAAGGTACTGGAATTTTAAAAGTGCAGCAAACAAGTGCCTACTTGGCCTTTAAAGGAGCAGTATGTAGTATTTAGGGCCATCTAGTGTTAGTCATGAGAACTGCAGCACTTCTAAAACCCCTTCCCTCGTGACAGCTGAAAATGTCTAACAGCAGTGGGTTTTCTGCGCCTGTGCTTCTCCTCCTCAGGTGGATGCAGTGAGGAGGGTGATGTCGGAGCTCAACCTGACCATAGTTGAGATGGGGGACGACCAAGGGGACTCCGGAGGGGCCACGCTGGAGGGCAGCGACGTCCTCTTCACTGGGCGGGAGTTCTTCGTCGGCATTTCCTCCCACACTAACCGCAGAGGAGCTGAGGTGCTGGCAGACACGTTCAGGGTAAGGAGCGAGGAGAGGAGATCTGGTCAAAGCAGACAGCTGTACGCCATAGAGGAATAATCCAGAAAATGGGAATCCATAACCAACAATTGAGCTGTTGGTTAAAACTTGGCACTAAGTAGACGATCAGCTGAAGAACGATGCAGTCAGGGGTTCCTACACGGTCTGTAGAAATCTGGATTGATTGATTGATTGATTGATTGATTGATTGATTGATTGATTGATTGATTGATTGATAGAAATCTGGAACAGTCAAAATTTCAAGGGTCAAGTTAATTATTGTCATTTGCATGTTGACAAGTAAACACCCACCCATCCATTTTCTAACACGCCTGTCCCTTGTGGGGTACTGGTGCCTATCTCCAACTGTCAATGGGCGAGAATTTAGAGGCCAATTAACCTAACAGTCATGTTTTCGGACTGTGGGAGGACGCTGGAGTACCAACACTGCTACCCACTGTTCCACTGTGCAGCCCCACATGTAAACAGAATTAGTGTTTATTTTAGGTTTTTCGAGGTTCCATATTTAAAGCCTGACCACTTTAGAAACCAGTGGATGCTGATCGTCTCTCATATGTTTGGCCTTTTCTGGATTTTTCCTGTTGTTTAAGGGCTTGACGTCCAGCCACTACTCATTCGCTCTAGATCAGGGGTCTGCAACCTGTGGCTCTGGAGCCGCAAGTGGCTCTTTGGACCTTCCACAGTGGCTCTTAACAATTTTGGCTACAAATTATATTTTTATTATGCTATTTAAATGTAATAATAATAATAAATGCAGGTTTTAGCAGTTTTTTTCTTGGAATAGTTTCTTTTAATTTTCACAACAGAATGATGCCAAAAGTGCCAGTAATATTTAATTTTAAATCAATATTTTTTCATTATGTTGGAAACTATTGTGTTTTTATACATCATTATCCACAAATATCCACATCCCATCCATCCTCTTTTTTTTAAATCTCAAAATAGACATAAAGGGCGTTTCTTTAACAATGACAACATATTTCCTACAGTAGATCTTTATCAAAAATTATAAGTTGTCTTTTTTCAAAAGGCCAGGCAACATTTGCGGCTTTAAACAAGTTTAATTCAAGTAGACTGTAGGCAAAATAGCTCTTTAGACTGTAAAGGTTGCAGGCCACTGCTCTAGATCATTTAAAGACCAGACACCTCTTCTGTTTTCCTCCACATGTCCAACTTTCTTATATTTTAGCCCTCTGAATAATCTGGTGTCCTGTTCAAAAAAAAAAAAATAAGATTTTTACCCTTTCAGTATTTTACTGTCCTTTCTTGGGGATATAAATCTGTAGTGAAGTGTTGTTTGTGGACACATCTCCCTGAAGCCAAGAAAGCTCAGAACGCTGCATACTTTACGCTGTTTATTGCAGTTTCTGGAGTTGCAGGGAATGAAAAGTGTTAAATTACCATATTTGTCCGGTGTAGTAAAGGCCCGGGTCGCTGCCAGGAGTCTAGCTGTAAACAGAGAGTCGCTGCCAAAGTGAGCAGGTGGTCATTTGCTTTATTGCATTTTGGGAATTCTTGTCGGTGAGCGGTGATGAATGAGGTCGCCTCATTCCTCGGATAATGAAGGACTGCATGCTGCACTCCCTCTGGACTGATGAGATCCACCCATTAGGATTGATTTCCTTTTCCCCCTGCTTCTGCTGAGTGCATCTCACTCTCTCTCAGACGCGCGCATGTTTTTATGGATGCTGTTTGGGTGGATGGTGGTGGTGTTTGTGCTCTCAGGGTTGTGGGTATGGGGGGGGGGTTAAACAGGAAGTGTTTGTGTCATGCTCGTATGTTTTCTGCTTCCACTTTGACCCAGTTTTTAAACTTCTGTTACTTCAGACCCATTCAGCACACGTGAAAGTCCATGAGTTCATCTGCATTTTCTTGTTTGGCTCCAGGGTTCCTAGAGACTCTGGAAAACTCTGGAAAAGTCTAACATTTGTTTTCAGTGATTCAGCGTCTGGGGAGTTACTGGAGAAGAAGGAAATAGACCATGGAATAAATTTTCTTTATTTCTTGCTCATTTGCTTCTTTCGTTCCTTCCTCAATTCTTCCTCATGTCCTACCTTCCTTCCTTGTTTGTTTCCTAAACTCTTCCTTGTGTCCTATCTTCCTTCCTTGTTTGCTTCCTCAATTCTTCTTAGTGTCCTTCCTTCCTTGTTTGCTTCAATTCTTTCTCATGTCCTATGTTCCTTCTTTGTTTGCTTACTCAATTCTTTCTTGTGTCCTACTTTCCTTTCCTGTTTGCTCCCTCAATTCTTTCTCATATCCTACATGCCTTCTTTGTTTGTTTCCTAAATTCTGCCTCGTGTCCTTCCTTCTTTCCTCGTTTGCTTCCTCAATTCTTTGTCACGTCCTTCCTTCTTTCCTCGTTTGCTTCCTCAATTCTTTGTCATGTCCTACCTTCCTTCCTTGTTTACTTCCTCAATTCTTCTTAGTGTCCCACCTTACTTTCCTGTTTGCTTCCTCAATTCTTCTTAGTGTCCTGCCTTCTTCGTTTGTTTCCTAAATTCTGCCTTGTGTCCTACCTTCCTTCCTTGTTTGCTAACTCAATTCTTTCTTGTGTCCTACCTTCCTTCCCTGTTGGTTTCCTAAATTCTGCCTCATGTCCTACCTTCATTCCTTGTTTGCTCCTCCAGTTCTTCCTCGTATCCTCCATTCTTTCTTTGAAAGAAGGAATGACGCAAAGAAGAAAGACAGAGGATAAATCCCCAAATCAGACTTTATACGTTTCCAGACTATGAAGGAGCCTTGTCTCCTAGTGGCCCAGCATTAAGAACATTTTGGGTCCAGGCTCAGAAAACCCGCTCAGAACTTAAAAGCTGTGTTCAGTCTTCAGTGAGCAGCCGGACTCTTAGCACCGTTGAATTGTGGAAACGTAACCATCAGTCCAGATTAGATCCAGACGCTGGTGTCGGTCTGTCAGGATGAACTGTGGCAGTGTTGAAAGAGAAAGATGGAAACACTCAAAATTTGATGCGTTGACAAAAACCTTTAAAACTTTTGAACTGGTTTATATTGACCATACAACAGAAACATACAGAAAAGATTGTAAACCCTGAACCTGTAAAATGTGTTAAAACGTTTAGCCTGAACTGTTAAAACCGTCGTAGCTGTGGTATCCATGCTGATCAAAGCCCCCCCCCCTCGTACTCACTGAACCCCCGTCTGTTCAGGACTTTGCTGTGTCCACCGTCCCGGTGTGCGGCGGGGCCCGACTGAAGAACTTCTGCTCCATGGGCGGACCGAACACCATCGTCATCAGCAACAGTGACGGAGCCAAGAAGACCCTCAGGGTGAGAGTGTGTACCGCTTCCTCCTGCCTCTTTATTCCAGCTTGGTGTCCCCTCCATGGCGCTGTGGGTCATATTTTACTTTTTCCTCTGTGGAGCTGAATCAAAATATCACATTTGAGCTAAAAAGACGCCCTGGTTCGAGTCAGAAATTTTGAAATCCGACCAAAACATATTTAACCTGCAACGTGTTGCGGTTCAGCTCTCCTCTCCTTTGGTCTCCTGGTCTGCACACATCTTTCTGACATTTAGCTGGGTGTGGAGCTTCGGTCCCGTGTGTCACTCTAGCTGTGTTGGTTTCAGATGATGGAGCAGCTGACTGACCACCACTACGAAGTGCTCACCGTCCCCGAGGAATCTGCGGCCAACTGCATCTACGTTAAAGGCCCGTCCAAACGGGACTTCCTGCTGCACAGGCCTGCGGAGGAATGTCCCGACAGCGTCTCTGTGAGTTCAGCACAGCTGCTTCTGCTTTACTGCAAATCACACCCAGTCAGGATCTCCAGGAACATATGAGCTTCTTAAAGTGGTTCCGTGTAAAACAGATTTTCTTCTGCTATGAATGTAAATTTTCTGCACTGAAGTTTTGATTTATTTATTTTTTTATAAAATAGTTTTTCTAAAAAATATTGACTCAATGTGTTTCCAGCAAACTTTGAAGGATCTTTGCACACTTCCCATCAGGCTCTCCAATATGTCAACTTCAAGGATATGTGACTAGTATTAGACCTATTAAACTTAATCAAATGTGTTTATTTGGCTTTTTGTTACAGTTCAAGCTTCAAAAACACCCACGCAGTCAAACAGTCACACTTTACAGAAAAAAAAGACTTAAATCTAGAAGGTAAAGTACAAATCTTTTTGAGGGAACAACTATGTACAGGGGAATACAACAAGTCAGTATATCAGCTAAATTATTTTAATAATTAAACTTAATATGGTT
This sequence comes from Fundulus heteroclitus, assembly GCF_011125445.2. Classification (NCBI taxonomy): domain Eukaryota; kingdom Metazoa; phylum Chordata; class Actinopteri; order Cyprinodontiformes; family Fundulidae; genus Fundulus; species Fundulus heteroclitus. Next base: position 21,076,445 of record NC_046373.1, on the reverse strand, counting down.
AAACTCTCATAGATTCATTACAAAAAGAGTAATTTAATCAATAATATACACTAAAGGGTGTTTATATCTGCTAATTATGTCCATTGTGGTTTACAGCTAAATCTGTATCTACGAAAGTTAGAACGTTGTATAAAACGTTATTTTAATAAACATGTTATAGAGCGGTCTCTATAAATTGTCCCATAGACAATTATTGAGCTCAATGGAAAGTTTTGTGGAGCTTAATGAGGCGTGGACGGCAGCTGGAGTCGCCACAGATGTATCCAAGACATGAGCTACAACCTCTGCATTCCTCATCCTAAGCCCCTCCTGAACCAGAGATGAACGCTGGAGTCTCAGCTGGACTACGGAGAAAAGCCCTGGATCAGACTTTTAGATAAAGTAAAGCCCGCGTTTCATTTAGAAATAAAGGTCCCAGAATCTACGGTCCAACAAAGTATAGAGTGTGTACGCTATACAGTTCTCAGTAGGCCAACAAATCTATATTAAAATAGATTTTACGGCTCTTATGTAAAATAAGAATTTTCTAAGAAGTTAAACCTGATTTTATGAGCTTATAAGACAACATTGGCAGAACTAAACACTTGAAATTTAACCCTGTATGTAATGAATCGCTGAATTTCCCTCATTCAGGTAAACTGAAATCAATCAACTTTTTGATGGGATTCTGAATCAATTAGATGCACGTGTAAAATTAAATCTGTTGCCTACTAGTTTTTCCTTTCACTCAATTTTCCATCTTGGATACAGCACTCTGAACAGTTTCATCTTTAGCAATGAGTTTTGGCTGCATACCCCACTTCACTACAAAAAGGGAACTAAAATTATGTCAAATTTTCTTGAAATTAGTGTGTTTTTCTATGATTTGAGCAGCTAAATAAGACTATTGGCCAATGGAATCAGTATGTTTACTTCTAAAATAAGAATTAGATATCCTGCACTTGAAATAAGATGATGAAGATGATGGAAATGAGTTGTTCTTAATTTACCTGCTCAGACCATGGAAAAATACTGATTTCAAGGTTTTACTTACTTTTAGTTCCTTTTGCATCGTTGTGGTGGGCATCAGGGACTCTGCTGGACAGCTATAGTCAGCCGTTATCTACGTTACCTTGAAGGCCATAACAGCATTTCTGTTTTAAAGATCTTTTTATTGGTCATTTTAATAATTAATTTACAGCTAATATTGTATACACTGCAAGAAGGGAACAGAGCAAGTAAACTTTTCTAGAAATTAGTGTATTTGTTCTCAGAGTAGATAAAAAAGATAAGATTTTTGCACTTAAAATAGGAACAACTCATTTATCTTATTTAAAGTGAAGTACATCCAATTATATTTTAGAGGAAACATACTTATTCCATTAACAGATCATCTTATTTCTCTCCTCAAATCAAGAACAAATACACTCAGTTCAAGATAATCTGTCTTTGAATTCCCCGTTTGCTGTGTAGTTTAACAGATGTTTGAAATGTCTCCCCGTGTGGCGAATCTTTTGACTTTTTCTGGCCAAAAACATTTATTTTGAGCTAAAAACTCATGTTGGTGACTCATTTCATCCGCTCTGTTGTCCAGAGGTTGGTGCCCCCCCCCCCCCCGTCCTATTTGCCTTTAGCCAGTTATGACTCTATAACTGGATGAGTGAATAGTTTCCTGTCGGTTCTCCGCAGGCCTTCCAGAAGCTGCCAGACTACACCCTCCTGCCGACGGCCTGCAGCGAAGCATCCAAGCTGGGAGCGTCTCTGTCCTCGCTCTGCCTCCTCATCAACAGGAAGCACACATATTTCTGAAGACGCTCCTATAATATAAACACTTTGCTTTTATCCTGGCGCCTTACCAGCCTAAGTGAAACCGTACCCTGCCGTTTGAGGACACTGCTGCAGTTATGAGATCCTCTAGTGAGTTTTTCCCTCCCATCCCATCCCAGTTTATTTTATAGCAAAAATTGTTACATTGCTGCAGGGTTGCAGTTTTACGAAGAAACCCAGATGGTACAATGATTTTTTTTTTTTTACATATATATTTGGGAGGGTGCCATTTTTAATCACACCAAGGAAATACAAACAGCTAAAGTCAAATATTCACTGAAAAAGCTTTTTGAAGAAAAGACAAGCTGAGAAGGCGTTTACCTAAAGTAAAACCTTATAACCTGTGTTACACATTTTAGTCTTTTAGTTTGGAACCAGCTGCTACATAAAGATGTTTAAGCTTCCTAGAATATAAATTTGTAGATGTGGAAATAAAATGTGACTTTTTAAACCACTGTCTTCCTGTTTACAACTTGTACAATTCTGTTTTCATTGTAAATTTGCCTCATTTCAAGCCGTGTTTATTTTAAAAGTACATGCAAGCATCAGAAACTGTTGCACGGGAAACCAGAGATGCACCAATCGGGCTTTTTCTCATCTGATTTAGTTTATTCAGTTCTGACCTGCAGATTGAGGCATTTTAAAAAGGACTATAAATGTAACACAGGATAAAGAATGAAATGGGTCGTCCTCATTTAACACTAAAGTGCATGCTATTGGTTGATGCATGTAACGAAAAGGAAAATCATGGACCAACAAATCACTAATCTGAGCCAACGAAGGGAAAAGTACTCGATTGGTGCGTCTCTAGGAAATAAATTGCTCTGTGGCCGTCGTTGGACCCCAAAAACAACGCAGTGTTTAAAAACCTTGTGGCTTTTTGCACCAGTTTATTTCCAATGTTTGCTTCAGATCAAATGTCACCGTATCATTTAGAAAATGCCTTTTTTTGCGATGTACTCTGGAGGAACGGAGCGTAGTGCCTTCTGTCGGTTTAGCTCGACAAGGTTTACCACAGACTCCCATAGGAAGCTCAGCAGATGTTGTTTCCGGTCTCAAAGCTCCCCTGGGTTCTGCGATAATTTTGTTGGTACATAAAAAAGAAAACAAACGCTCATCTGAAATTTCTCCAAATTTATTTGTTTTGTCAGAAAGCGAACATGTTTAACGGTTGGACTTGGCGACTCTCTCCAACTCGTCCTTCTTCTTGATGGCGTAAGAGTTAGAAGAACCCTGGAGGAGAAACAAAAAAAAAAATATTTAGTTCATCAGATCCGAGCCAGAAAGAGACAAACCTCCAGCTCAGGTCCAGAAACCAGCCGAACAGAACCGGGTTACCTTGGCTGCGTTGATCAGCTCGTCAGCCAGACACTCTGCGATGGTCTTGATGTTCCTGAACGCAGCTTCTCTTGCTCCTGTGCACAACAGCCAGATGGCCTGCAGGACAACAGAGACGTAAACTTAAGAGAGCTGAGCGGGTCACGGGTTGATTTTGGTCAAGCCAACACATCCAATAGTGTCATGTATCTGAGTTGGTGATTGGCTGGACCACAAAGACGGCAGCCAATGAATAAACAAAGAAATTTTCTCTGCGAGCACTCTAGCACACCAGGACAACGGATGATATCGGGGCGTGACTCTAGCCTCGCTTACAAACCTCTAACTATGCAGAACAACGTTCCACACAACAGAAAACTTGTTGGGGAGAATCCGGACGTACCTGGTTGACTCTGCGGAGTGGCGACACGTCCACAGCCTGCCTCCTGACGGTACCGGCACGTCCGATACGGGTGGAGTCCTCACGAGGTCCACTGTTGATGATGGCGTTGACCAGCACCTGCAGAGGATTCTGGGAACAAATACGGAAGATCTTAAAATGTAACCTAAAGGAAAGCAAAGGGTCCACATCAACCAAACCCTCGTCATCTATTCTGCAGCTAGGTTCACACAAGACGGTTATTTGTTCTGTACGAAAGACATTTTATATGATGGGAAAATAAAAGCTTTTAAATTTTAATGCAACCTTTGTTTCTCTTAAAAAAAAGTGCTTGTTTTCATCATTTCTTCCAGGAACAGACTAAACTTCGGCTGCATCACCTTTGCTCTTCTCTGCACCGTATGTTTTAACGTCGTACCAACACCTCCACTGACAGGGTTGAAGTCACTGCTAGGCTCTTTTTTTTAAATCAGGATTACAACATTTCTACGTTCTCAACTTGTCTGGAATCAAATATTCCAGATTCCTGTTTCACTTTTCTGCCAATCTTTACTTGCATATGTACAAAACCTCACTAAATAAATACACACCCAGGCTTTCTATAGGTGTCAGACTTTAAATGTGGAAACTACTAATAGCATTAAAAACTTTTTTTCCAGTTTTATCCAACAGGTTGATGGTATAACGAGCTCAGAGTTCATGTCTGATCAATTAAACTGAAGATGCAGGCCTGAATCAACTTTACCCAGACAGATGAGACTAAAAGTCAATGGAGAGATAAAACAGCAGTTTGTGATAACAGCGGAACATCATTTTCTGAATTTCATACCTTATATAAAGAACACCTGGAAAAATTAAACGCTATACAATGCAGTGTGTGGATACTACAAATTTATAAAGTCCGACATATAAAAGTACCTAAAATTCATAAGTTTCATTTCACATCTGGATAAAAAAATAAATAAATAAAAAAAACCAAGAACTCTGGGGATTTCAGTCTGGAAGAATACAGAGTTTGATGCCAATATTTTCCAAGTCTAGATAAATATAGAAAATGACTATTGTAACCCATTGTGAGCATGAATTTGATATCAAATGATAAAATGCATTGAATAACAATTATAACAATTTTTTACAGGTTCCATATTTAATGTCACTCATAATTTCAGGAAAACAGATTAAGAATGAGAGGTTGACATGAGGACTTATGTGTGGGGACATGAATTGAAAAAAGGGGTAGCTGGATGCGTTTTATATTAAATGCATCCGAGTGCTTAATTTGCAGCTTGAAATTTCCATTGATGGAAACATTGAACCATTACTCAGTGACTAAAAAAAAAAAAAAAACACTTTACTGTAAATTTTGGATACCTCAAAGGTCAGGATTTAAATAAGGAAACTATATTAATACGCAAACATATAAAAAAAAATCCAAATCTTACCATACATGGCTTTTCCCCCTAAACGCAAAACTTTACAAAAACAAACTTTGATGCTTCTCAAACCTGAAACATTTTGACTCTTTAGCCAGTAGACAAATTCATGAGTTTCAGATACTTTTTCTATTTGGGCTTTGAACATGAAACCAGGGAAAGCCTTGGACAATAACAAAGGACAGGCGATGGACAGAGAGTAAAGATTGTTGGATGGATGCATTTTATCTAAATTAATATCAAACCTGACAGAACAGGTTCAGGAAATAATTTTATGCCTGTTGTTGATTCCTCCCCTTTAGTTATTAGGACACAAAATATTTAAATCAAATGCAATGCTTTTCCAGACTGGAGGATCGCTGCGAGTGATTTGTAAAGCTTGATATAAAAACTCGAAAGACTAAAAATCCGTCCATGTGACGAAACAATCCTATTAAAAGAACAACCACCTACTAAATTACATGAACTTCAGCTGATCCATGTTAGAGGGAGCTGCACTTTTATGTCTGATTTAATCGGGCCTTTATAAGAGATAATACCTCTCCAGTCAGCAGGTGGATGATCTCAAAGGCATGCTTGACGATGCGCACAGTCATCAGCTTCTTGCCGTTGTTGCGTCCGTGCATCATCATGGAGTTGGTCAGACGCTCCACGATGGGACACTGGGCCTTCCTGAAACGCTTGGCGGCGTATCGTCCTCCAGAGTGTGGCAGGTACTTGGCATACTTCTCTTTCACAGCAATGTAATCCTGCAGAAATGGAGACGGTTTTAAATGCTGCCGCTCGTACGGAAGTCTGCACAGCATCGTTCAGGTAGCCGATGTATCTGAGCTGGTGATTGGCTGGGCCACGTGAGACTACAGCCAATGAATAAGCAAAGATCGTTTCCTCTACGAGTGCTCTAGCACGCCAGGACAACGGGTGAGTACCCAGACGTGACTCTAGCCTCGCTTTCCAGTGACAGTGGCTTAACGGCAGCTTTTTGATGCTTACCTGCAGGGAGATGTCATTAATCTGGACGTCATCGGTGCTCCACTTGCCAAAGAGCTTGATCTCTGGGGTCTCGGCCACAGCGGGGGCAGTCTCCCACTCGGTCACTGAGGAGGCAGAAAGATTTGCTTTAAAGCCACAAAACTCCAATGATATGTCCATCTAAAATGGTCCCAAATTGATAAACGACAAAATTCAACTGAAAGAAGAATGGAGGGACAGATTGATTATCTTGTCAAATGGGTGAAAGAATAAATGGATATATATAAAGATACACAGAGGGGTGGAGAGAAGATTGCATACATTCGACAACAGTATAGAGTAAAGTCTAGGAATATTAAGTTATTTCTCAAGATCCATTTATTTTCCTAACCTGAAAATAGATTCCAGACTGCATAAAACATGTTAAAAGTAAAATGTTACACTAAGATATTAGTAAAGGGACTGAATACCTTACTTTTTGTAACAAAAAGGCATTACATAGATGTTGATCAATCATCAACCTACATTTGCTTAGGAGATTGATTTAATAATGTGAAATTTACCAGAGAGGACTGAATTTGCCTTTAAAAACAATTTACTTGATTCTTCGTAGGGAGCCAAAAACATATCAATGTAATTAAGAGTTAGGAAGGGGATACAATAAACTTAAATTCCGAAATGACGCCAGAAGAGGACATGGAAAGCATTAATGAGATTTTGTCTCCGTTATTAACTGCACACTTTTCAAGCTAAACGCAATATAAACGGTAGGCTAACATCGTAATCCGTCCATCTTCTCCAAATTCAACAGATCGGACTCCATTTTCAGTGTAAAGTCCCAAAAAGTCTTAGACTTTAGAAGAAGGCCGCAGCAGATGCCCGTTTAACTTTGACAAATAACAGCTTAAATAACGTAAAAAGCGCTGCGGTTTGTGGACGTAAACCGGTGTTAGGGATTTCTAACCCGATAGAAATAGCGTTTAGAAAAGTACGTAAAACAGATTTGATAGAATTATGAATTAAATGTAACATCCTCAGGCTCCGCGGCTCAACGTGCCGCAGACACATGTGCTAACATGCTGGCCACATGCTAACGCGGCATCTTTCTACATAAATAAAACAGCCGTCCGGCAAAATTCACGTGTTCTGAGCTCATTTATCGAGAGATTCTGCTCAAAAACACAACCAGATGCTGGTGCTGCTATGTTCTTTCGGTACATAACGCGAAAATAACGTGAATTGTTAACTCACTTGTTTCTGCCGTTCTGTACCACACTTCTCTGAGACGGAAAAGGGCCTTTCCGTGGCGCCGCGGACGGATATCCGGTGATCGGGCCGCAAAGCATGTTGGGAAATGGTGTGCGTTAAATATCTATTTGCGCGTAATGATCTTTTGATCTGAGAAAATAACCATCTATCTACCACATGCCAAGCAAGCAATGTCACTAAACGTTCCGGGAACTTAAGAATAGCGAGGCTTGTTTTTTTTAATTTGATCAACAAAATTTTCATCAATTTATTGTAGCGTTTAGCTAATTTCATAATGTGAAAATAAAATGTTTTGTCCAAATATGTTATTGCCATTATCACAATTCTCAATAAAAAAAAAAAAAATCTAGTGTTTTGCAATACTTTATGTCTAGCTTCATTTATAGTCTATAAAATATTTAAAGTAGACAAAAATCCTGAAGAATATTCACAGGTGCCTGGCATTACCGATTTACATCAGCTTTGGGATTTAAAGTCTGTTAAAATTTTGTTACCCACCTTAGTAGTACCTTCACTAAAAAAAAAAGCAAGACCTTTATTTTGAAATGACTTTATCTTTATATTCCAGCAGAATAAGTGCACAAGTCAGGCCAGCTTCCATCGATCCAGCCTCTGTCCAGCCTCTCCTATACGTGCTTGTCTCCACTTTCCAGCAGTCAATGGTTGAGAGGAGGGGTACATTCAGATCACCAGTCCATCTCAGCGCAACAAAGGACAAACAACTTATACAAAAGGCTATTTAGAGAGTCCAGTTGAGCTAACATTCATGTTTTTGGACAGTGGGAAGCCAGAGAGAACCAGGCCCCGGCCATTAGTACCTAACTTTGTTTAAATCTAACCTATAAAATAATTTTTTTAAATATTTTTAAGGGGTTTAATTTTGAAGACACAAATCCCTATTCTTATCGCTTAATTAACGTGGGCAGATAAGAATTATTTTGAAGAGCTTTGTTTATTTTGAAAGTCAAAATTATTGATTTTCCCTCATATGCAGCACATTTCTTCTTATTATTCAAAGATGGATGTCCAGAAGACAACAAGCCCAGATCTTATAGTGTAGAAAGAAAAAAACACAGTAGATCCATTGCGAGTTCTGGGTATCTGTGAGCTAAAGAACATCAAGAGGCATCCTTTTCATATACCTCAACCACCTGTGAGGACTCCTTCAGATGCAGGACTCCTCCACTTGAGGGAGCATTTCTCCTTTTTCTGCTTGAGAACCGTTTTGGGACCAACTTTCATGTATCTCACCATTCTGCTTCTTTCTGTCTCAGTGTGTTTTATTATTTGATCTAATTACGTCTACAACTGGTTTTGAGACCAGAGGTGTTGTGAAAACTGGCTGGATAAAGACAAAACAAACCAATTTTTTTGTTCAAAGAGGCATTTATTGAGAAAATGACAGCTGTCAGGTTTTTTTTTTTTAAATTGCAGGACAAACACTGTAGAAACTTCCAAAATAGTCATTCTAGTTTTAAAAAGGTTCCTCGTTTACATTAACTGGTTGTAAAAGCAGTACAACTGAACAGAGCAGGGAATCCCTTTATACTCATTAGTTGTGAATTTTATGTAAGAAACGACATAAAAAAAATGTCAAACACTAACAATTCAGCAGCTAGAACACACTTAAAACTAATCTATGTTTGTGAGTTCCCTTCTCGCTCCTTGTGCAATCCACGCTTTGATAATTCCCTTTCTCACTCGTCACAATACAAACTGCTTTCTTCATCTCTTCCTTTGATAAATACACATGAATAAAACATTCTGCACACTCAGCAGACAAAACAAATGTAACCAGATAAGGGGAAAAAAAAAATCCCTTTTTTGTTAAACATTAAAGTTACTGAAATGCCTGAGCCATCTAAATGTGATGGAGGGTAAAAACGTCACATTTACAGTTCTGCTCAGACGTTTTCACACTCGTCATGGACACTGATGCCATAATTCTGGGATTTAATTGTTTACTTGAACCACTTCTTTCTAGGTGGACTGATGATACAGTTTCAACAGTTGCTACAAAAAAAGAAGTTGGGATTTATGGTGGATATTTGTGCAATTTACAAGGGGTCAAAGTTAAGAAAAGAGGCTCAAATATATACATACACCTCCATTAATTTTGCAAGTTGAACCTCAGGTTTTGACCTCTTTTCTTAGAGTTCATTGAAATTGGTTGGTTCTTTGAGAAATTACCTACAAAATTTTTAAAGAAAGGACATTCAGGATCCTTCCAGAACCAAAGCGCTTTATCGCTTTCACATCTTGTTCTCACGTGTGTTTGCAATCATTGTGGTGTTTGAACACCGTAGTATCTCTAAGAATCTACCATCTGACCAAAACTGCCCCTCAGATAAAAGAAATTTGATTATAACGTTCAGGAACATCCCTGGAACCCCATGACTTAAGCCTAACATTTGCTGGAAGAAGCTGGAAGTTTCAACATCCAAAAGGAAGCGAGATTAAGCTTTAATGTAAGGTTCAGCTGCCCACGGATAAGCCAAATTATCTCTGGATAATTACCCCCGTATGGGCAAGGAAGACAAAGATATGGCTAGTTGGCCATAACCACAAGAAGAATGCTCAAAGGGGAGAAAATGAGGGTTTCAAACCAAAGAAGATTGCACCAATTGTAAATTATAATGGTGTCAATGTCATAATGCGGGCTTGTTTGCTACAAGAGAACTATTTTCCAAATCCCAATCACCTCAAGTGTACAGCTGAATGGTTGAAACTAGAAAACCAACTGACCATTACAACTGGAAATGATCCCATACACACATCAGAACCGGGTTTGGACTGGATAAAGCAGATCAACATGGAGACGCTGAACTTAAATCTACGTTTAAGAGCCAGCGGCACGTCTGGTAGGCAATAAGTTTAACTGAAGTCTACTAATTCTGCCTGGAAGAGTGGACAACAAAGTCCCAACAGGAAATCATTTTAAAAGCTTGTTGTGGTTTTCTCTTGTTTTTGTTACATTTACCTGAGCTTATGCTGTTTCCATTGCACCTTGGAAAAATACTGGTTCAGAGAAAACAATTAAGGGATTAATATGACACATGCCCATTAGGATACTTTTAGAGTTGTCCGACCAGAACTGTAAGCTTTTGGTGGAGCAGTAATGCTCCACTGCCTGACTGGTTGCTTTGCACCCATTTCCAGTTATACCTACTATATAATGTTGATTTTTTTTTAGCACCGTCACTGAAGGCAGTATGTCAGAGCACTTTGGACATGAAACACTGAGGCGTGTAGGAAAAAACATTTAAGGCTTAATCTACCAAAGCGGAAGGAGAACATCTCTAGAGTACTGCATGAAGCTGAGAAAAAAACCCTGATACTGATGACCACATTATCCATGCACACGGACAATTGAAAGGAAAATTAAGGTCTGAAATTTCTTAAACACGGTATAAAGGTCTGCATCACAAGATGAGCAGGGCAGTAATCATCTGTACAGGTCGGCGGCAGGTCGCTCAGGCACGATCGGGTTTGCATGGACTTGTTGAGATATGTCTGACAGATGCGCTAAAATACACATATTACTGTCTGCATCAACATAAATAGCATTTTATACAAACTAATAAGGTGCAAATATCAGCTGTATGGGTCATGAAAACTCAGGGTTAAGTTAATCTTTTAAAAGGCAGACGAAGCAGGATATATGAATGAATATAAGAATAATTTAAATACATAGCCATAATTTAAAGTTATGCTCTTCTTGGTAATGGTGTGAAGTTGTCGCCTCATCCCACTGTTCAGATTTTTGTCTGAGCTACAAACATTCAACCAGCATCTGCTGAGTGTCTTTATCTGTAATTCCACACAAAAATCACAGTGTGGAGAAGCCCACTGGCTGAGTTATTTGTGCTTAATAACAGCTGGATTATAATTTCCCGTAATGTTAGCCTTTGTTTATGCAGAGAGAAAAATTAAATTAAATTTGAAATTTTTACCAGTAGTTGAACCAAAATGTTTTTTTAACAGGGTTTAGCCAAAACACCCCTTTAAGATCAAATTTAGGTTTGTTTTTGCTCATTGCATAAACTTCCTTCCTATAGTTTCCAGTTTGGTTCTGAATTTTATGATAAATCTTTTAGATTTAGAGGGGGTGACTATTTCATGACAACAGAAAGAGCAATTTCATAATGCTCATAATGTCTTTGTGCTAAAGACGAATGTCCTTTAGCACAAAGACCTATGGGTTTTGTTCAAATGTAGCAATACAGTTTAGCACTTAAATGAGAAATGTAATATTATGAGACTATTATGATAATTATGACCTTTCATGAAGCCACTGGAGGTCTAGAGATTAGAGTTTAAGAGTCAAGTCTGGAGAAAGATTGGCCTGCATGAATCTGGCCGTCATAAAGTTACCATATTTTTCGGACCATAAGGCGCATCGAATACTCTTCCCAATATCACTCCGCCCCTTCACGTACACAGCTCTCTCCTGAGGGAGAGCTATCCGTCTCTGTCGGGAGGACAGAGTAGTTGGACTACACTGCCCTGTTTCTAACATAAGGCCAAGATAAACAGAACTTTTATATTGAATTAACTTACTGAGTTTATTGTTGCTAGCGTGTACTCCAGGCGAGGACTGCCTTACATGAATGCACTTCTAGTTTAGACATTGCAGTCAGGCAGTCTTGTAGACTTCTTAGGGGTTCTGTTATGGGGCCAATCAAATAGTGATACAGTGTACCGTAATGCTCCGAATATTGAGCGGCGCGGCTTCGTTGCTAACCAAAGTCATACTTACACTTTTTGACACATTTTTGAGCGCATGGTACCACATAAAAACGGTCAGTAAGCACAAGTACGGTAACCATATATAAGGTGCACCATCAATTTTTGAGAAAATTTAAGGATTTTGAAGTGCACCTTATAGTCCAAAAATACGGTAATAAAATATTTTAAGCAGAGATACAACAATTACAATTTTGTAGCTAATTGCTAATTTTTTTATGTAAATCTTTGACCCAGCAGTACAGATTTACACCTGATTCAAATTTGTCTTTATGACTATAGTACAGTGAGCTCTAACAGCATTCAAATGTTTGTTTTTTTGTATCTTTGTAGCGCGAGTGGTCATTACAATCTAAACACGTTAGCAATTATTTGGCTAGCGATGCTAAACTAGCGCTGACAGTAAAGAATGCAGATTGCTATCTGAACTCTGAGAAACAGTTTTCATAACAGAAAGTGGTTGAAAACTAAAAAAGATGGAATGGAGCAACTTTGCTTTACTCCATTCAGCCTTCCTGTTATCTGCTGAAAGTCTTGCTCTCTCTCGCAGCCCAAGTGAACTGAAGACACGCCTCGACACGTTGTAGGAAGAAGTTTCCTTTAAAATACCTTCTTGCATCTCTGACTTCAGGTTCAACACCTCACTGACACTAAAAGATACTTCTTAACTCGGTGAAAAGTGATGAACTCATTAAATTCTGGTCGCACCAGATTTTTCTGAACACTCCTGCTCCGGAGACTAAATTTAAACCCATTTCTGTGTTCTAAGAACTTTGGCAGGTCGGCGAAATCTCTAAAATGTCAGAAAGAAATTCATCATCTTAGTAATTTCAAATAAGGTATTGGCATTGTTGTTGCACGTTGTGTGAGAGGGAGGTAAAGGGTTGGCTGTAGCTTCTTACTGACTGTGCAGACTTCAAAAGGTTCCCCTCTTAAATACATGTAGAACTCTTTACAACTTGAAAGTACAAGCATAAATAAAGATATTTTTATCTGCAAATGGAAAAAACCTATAAAGTAAGAGAAAACCGATCACTGTTAGACGTCTGATTCTAAGCAATCAGATAGCATCCTTAAATCGGAACCAACTGGGATTGTGGAGATTCTCGTCGTTTATCAGGCTACAAGCTTAATAGACTGCAGAACATCTGTCGGCGCGGGTGTGTGCGTGTCTCGCTACACCAGCCACTTCTCTATGCACGTGTGAAACACCGTCTCATTCGAATGCCACCTGACGTGCTCGACGCCCGGAACAGAGCAGAGGATCAGATCTCCGCGGGCCGCCAGCGTCTTCAGGCCAAAAACATCCCTCAGATACAGCTGGAGGAGGAAAACACAAAGCATGAGTGGTGAGCTTCTACTGCAGGGGGTTGATCACAGTCAGAAACTCTTCAGAGTTCGTACACTTTCTGCCATTTGTGAGCACGGGACGATATAAGATAGAAGAAAAATCTCCTTTGCGATTACTTGGTGTAGGTGCCTTCAATTACACACGTTCATTTTGCTAAATTTAGAGTGAAATAAAAAAGGGAGCATTTTTCTGAGCTGAATTGCCTTCTGCTTACATTATGTACAACATAACATTTGGCAGATTATCTGATTTTAAAGTCACGGTGAAGAGAAAGTACACCCTCTCTCAATTCAAAGGTTTCACATGTCACGTAATAAAAATTAACTGGGGTGTCATTTATAAAGCTGAAATTTGCGTACATCACTTTCCAGGCAAAAATGCCCTTAAGCCGTCTGAGATCTGAAATAAAAGTCAGCACAACATTCTATCAAGTGATGAAAGGTCATTTGATTGACTATAATCTTTCTCTTGGTAGAATGATGGACTTGAATTTGGGGAGAAATGTTCCTATAGGCCAGTAGTTATATTTAAGGCCCCACATCCCAACAAAATGGGTCAAAAACAGAACTTTTATAGCTTTCTCTTTCAAAGCATGGAAGCCATCGCTCTCTAGATGACCCAGAATTCCTTTTACATTTAAATAAATTTTATAACAACGGGTTCTAACAGCTAGAAATGTTCAACATTGCCACATTTTACAAACTATTTAATATTAACAACATTACAAAAGGTTTTTAGCCTGATAAACAAAACAAAAGAGGAAACTAAAAACTGCGCATTCTCTCTCTGGAAATGTGCTACTTTTAGCGAGGCATGAACCTCATCATCAATGAAATACGCGGACCTTAAACAGACAAGCTAAAAATATGGTGAAAATAATATTAAGCTATTAATATTACAGTAACATTAGGTTTTATACACTTTCAGGAGTTTACTAATATTATTCGTCCATACACTATGTTCCCTTGGTGCAATGGAGCTGTTGTTGTGAGTATTACAGAATATCTCGTCTAACTCCTAGAACTATGTTGGTGAAGATACTCAGTCGTCCAGGTCATGATCAATCTAAAACATAAAAAATAAAAACCTGCCGATCTATAAAGCTTGGAACTCCACACTACTCCAGATATTTTCACTTGAGAAAGCTTCTTGGATGGGAAGCGAAACGTCTTCAGCTTCAGAATAGAAATCAAGTTGTTTTATTTTTTAACCTTTTCTTTTTACCTCCTACTACTGACTGCAGATTCACACCAAACAGCAGAGGGTGCTGTTGTCACATTTAGCAGAATTTGGAAGGTCCCCACAGACATTTTTAACTGCACTACCTTTGCTGTATTTTCTAAACAAACAAAAAAACGGGCTGGCTGCGTCAAAAACAGGCTAATTGGTAAGGACTCTTTAGCCAAAGCAATACAACCATGTTAACAGTTTATTAGCAAAAAAAAAAGCCGACTTGGGAGTGAGTTACCTTTTAAACAGTATTGAAGTAGCAGGGGTGCTCTTAATTTTCCACAGGCAGCTTTTTCCTTTTAAGCATTTACTGTTCAATGATTAACGACAGCTTAGAATCTGCTTTATGGTTTAACTAATGTTAGGCTCTAGTCAAGTTGTCATTCTCTGATAGGCTTAAAAGTGAAACCCGAGATCAGGAAAAGAGTGCAATTTCTTTTAAATGTGTCTTTTTGACAAAAATGGGTTTGGGTTTTAAAGTCTGCCAACACAAACATTTTTTATTGCATATCCAGGGCTGCAAAACAAAAGCAGAACCACTGATGATTTTTTTCCTACCTAAATTAATCATTACCGTCTTATTCACGATCGAAAGTTAAGGTGTTGCAATGAGTCACGCTTGGTGGGCTTCATCTCAGAAGTCCCTCCACAATCTCATGAGCACAACCACATCTAGCAAGGTCTAGAAATGACTGAAGACAAGCGGAAAACGTGTTGCAGATGGTGTTTCTGTGTCAGCTTTCTACTCACATCCTGGTGCTGCATCTCAATGACGGTCTCGTTGTCGTCATAAAATCCAAACTGACTGAAAAAACATCACATGAGAGTCAGCGGATCTCATCCAGCCAAAGGAAATACCCATCATAAAAAGAAAACATTGTTTAAACGTGTGAACTGAGCATAAATGATTATTATGACCCTGGGAAAAGAAGCCACATTAAAATATAAAACCTTCAGCTGACAGCTGATGTGTGTGGCTTTAAATCAACAGAAAAGAAGAAATGTACAATCTTTAACTCAACACACCCGGCTGTGGTCTTGATGTGAACTCACCTCGACTGCCAGGGGGTGATGACGCCGTCGTCCGGTCCTCCGATCAGCACCAGCTTCTGGATCTTCAGGAAGTTCTCCTTCCATTCTGAGGGGACAATACAGACTCATTAAACTAACAATTAGGTGACGGCCGAGTCTGAATTGTGTCCAGTTCAATGCCAACGGTTTGTCTAAATTGTCACTTTTTTTTTATAGAGGAAAAATACTTTTACTCCAAACTTCAAGAGTTGCATGATGGAAAAAACATCTATACCAAATGAATTACTAACTTATTCTCAGAATTTATATTTAAGAGATTTTTTTTTGATAATATCACAAACATAAAACACCTGCCATGCCTTGCAGAAGTATTCACAGCCCTTAAACCTTTTTTTTTTTAAATGTCACATTACAACTGCAGACTTCAATGTGTTTTTTTGGGATTTTATGTGCTAGTCCAACACAAAGTAGCACCTACCTGTGAAGTATAAGAAAAAAAAGGTACAAATAATACAATTAGTGGTGTCCCAATACCAGTTCTTTCCAGACCGAGTACAAGTACTTCAGTTTAGATACTTGCCGATTCCAGGTACCGATACTGAGTACTTTTTTTTTAAAATTTTATTTTTTTTATTTGTTTATTTGTCAGGGACAATGCAGCGCACATTATTACATTCATAATTGTAATAGGCAGAGCCATAACAAAATGTGTAGATGTGTTGCATTAAAGGTTTCTAGCCTATAGGCTAATTTGCAACACCAGTCCCCAGTCAGGCCTTTATAAAATACATTTTCCTAAAACGTAGCTCACATTGCACAATCATATATAAAATACATTATAAAAGACAACCATTAACATTTTACACAATCCTAACAACATTACACAAAACAACACCTCACATCCAACATAATCATAATGACTCAATGTTCACATATTACTAAATAAATTTGTGATCTATAAATTGGTACTTATAGATCACAAATAACTTAACAATATCATTGACCACTGAAGACGACTGACCATCCAGGGCGATAAATTCGGTTAGAGCTTCAGTTATCTTCTCCCCTTCTTTTTCTTTTGAGGGGTCAGCTAACAACCTCTTAGTGTATACCATCACTACCTGGTATAGACTGATATCTAGCCTTTGAGTTGCAGTGTAGAAAATTGGTATTAGTTCAGAGTATCGGGTTGCTTTTACAAGTACAAGTATGAGTACTTGAAGCTGGTATCGGAACCGATAATGATACCAGTATCGTAGCGGGACGCCACTAAATGCAATGAAACCTGAAAGGTTTGGCATGAATTGGTATTCAGCCCTCTTAATTCTGATACCACAACATAAAAGCCACTTTATCAGTAGAGTCCATCTGTGTGTAATCGAATCAGATTAAATCCAGCTGCTATATGAAGGCCTCAGATGTTTGTTAGAGAACATTAGTGAACAAACAGAATCATGAAGACCAAGGCACACAGCAGACAGGTCAGGGAGAAATATATGGAGAAGTTTAAAGCATAGGTTGTAAAAAAAAAAGTACCCCAAGCTTTGAGCATCTCACAGAGCTCTGATCAATCTGTGACCTGAACATGGACAGAACATGGTGCATCCACAAAGCTACCAAGACATAAACCATCATTAACCAACAGGCCAGGGAGTGAGAGCATTGATCCGATGGCAGATTTTGGTAGCCAAGAGGCCCATGGTGACTCTGGGGGAGCTGCAGAGATCTATACCTCAGTTGGAAGAATGAGTCGATATGGGTGGCCGATAAAGACTTAAAATTATATCCTGATATTTTGTGGTATTCATTGTAATGGTGATAAAAGAGACCATTCAAAGGTTTATTAAAATCTATTCTAAAATGGACAGGTAATAAACCTGATGGTGCCAGCATCATGCCTTGTGGGGAGCGGGACAGGGAAGCTGGCACTGTCACAAGAGACTTGTAGCTGTAATCGCTGTATAAGGTGATAACAAGGCATGAAGCTAAAATGTTAGTTAATTAAAACAAAGCAAAACACATTGAATATGACAGTATTTAAGTCACCAAATGGGGAAAAGCTAAATGTGAATTAATGCATCAACATGACACTGCACATTTCTAGTCCAGTCTTGTCTGACCTGTTGAATTTGGGTTCGGTCTCTCGCTATTAATTAAAGCCAAGTAGTCGCTGGTGTTCACATACAGGTCTCTGTGGTGGGGGTCTGGAGACAGAAGAAGAGAATCACGGTAAACCCACGTCATGTTCTAACTCTTCAAGCCTTAAAAGCTCAGGAGTGATCAGAACTTCACAAACTGCCCCGGCAGGAGGTGACGTCTGAAACCTCACCGTTCCAGTAGTTGCAGATGGAGATCCTCTGACCAATAACAGTGTAACAGAGGTGGTAAAGGTTCGACTTCACAAACTGAGGGAAGAGGTACTTCAAGTAGTCTGTGTCTGGGAGGAGATAGGAAGCAGAGAAGATCCAAGGCTATAATAAACAGAGACAAACCATAATTAGCCTGATATTAAAGTAAATACCCACCTCCGTACTGCCCAGCCTGAGGCGCAGACAGAGAGATGAACGAGTGGACGTTATGGTCAGGCAGAGTGGAGACGATCCCTCTACAGACGAGTCCACCTGCAGAAACCAGAAAGGAAAAATTATTTGCCCTTTTTTTTTTATTCAGAAGTGACAGCGATCAGAGGGAGCCGATGGAAAGAAGCCTTTAAAAAACTTTATTATGATTCTATTTGTGTTATTCCCTTGATGGTGATTATAAAATGCTGTTTTTAATTTTTGTATTATCCCTGGGGTTATTTTTAGCCCTCTGCTCTGTAGCACTCTGAGCATTTTATGAAATGTAAAGTGCATTATAAATAAAATGTATTATTATTATTATTATTATTATTATTATTATTAAGGTCTGTGAGGAAAAAGCAATGCAATAACAAAAAAAAAAAAAAAAAAAAGGTAAAACATTTTCATTTTTTCCCCTATTCTAATCATTAGTTATAATTGTGGGCAATAAAATAACTAAGAGTAAAACTCAACAGTGGATTCTTTAAATCGGCTGTTTGAGTTCAATAAATTTGCAAACTCAATAAATTTGAATATTATTGAAGAGTTCATTTATTTTGGTAATACAATTTAAATGGTCCAACTCATATTATAGAGACTGATAATTGTTGGACAAAACCAAATAAATAAAAGAAAATTTGAGTTTTGAATCTTTATAAATTACAAGTTTCACTTTTCAAAAGTAAGCTACTGAATTATAGAAACTATAGCTGAAATGTTACTTTTTAAAATACACATACAAATGAGAGAAATTGAACATCTAATTTTAAAAAAAAAACATGACATTTATGGGTCCAAATTATTTGGACAAACAATTTTAAGGAAAGATTTTTTTTTCTCTTCATGCTTGTTCCTATACACGCATTTCTGAGAAACCTGCCTGATAAGAACAGTAGCAAAAAGTCTAAAGGTCTAATCTGCCCTTACATTTCTGCTGCTGAAAACTGATAGTGGGAGTTTACAGCTAATGGGCTGAAGCTGAAATTCAAAACATCATAAAATATGCAACCAGCAATAAAGTAAAACCAGAAGCGCTGAGTCTCACATATGTGAGCAATGGGTCGCGATCTACAGTCAACTGTTTATGTAAGATCAATTCTGCTGCTCAGGTCTTATACCGCATATATACTTAGAAACACTTATTTCTTATGCGTTTATCTGCATTTCGGGAATGCTATCACTCACCTTGAGAGTAGCAGATAAAATGAACGCCGTCTGCAGCGTTTTGCATGATTGGGTAAATAGCTGCCTTGAATCCCTCCACCTGCTTCCACATGGGCTCCAGGCTGGCTCCTCTGTCGAACAGGTCGATGACCGTCACATTGGTCCCAGGATGAGACTGCGGGACACAAAAGGACGACACCTTAACGGAGCATCATTTTGGGTTTGAAGACACTGAAGGAAATACTGTGGAAGACTAAGTGAAGCAGAAAAGGTTCAAATGTAGCTTGCTTTCTAGTCTATAAATACGGATTTTCTGGTTTCAGTGTGAAGGTACTGAGCGCACAAAAAGAGGAACTACAAGTTAGTTTCCTTTTTGTTTTCATGAAAAGGAAGCTTTTCAGGGTTTTCCAGCACAGCTGAAAGAATTTGATTTGCTCAGATGTTTGGAGAACTTCTGAGGACCAGCAGGACAAGCCCATCTCACTACAATCTCTATTTACCTACCAAATGCATTCCATCCCGCACAGGATTTGCATTTGTATTTGCATTCATTTTGTTTATTCATTATTATATATTTTAACATTTACTTATTTCAACTGCATTCTTTTTTTTTTACATCTCATTATTTTTAATTGCATTTCTTTAAATTACATGTTTATACTTTATTATTATTATTCATTAATGTTTTAGGCTTTGCAAAGATGCTTTTTGTTGTGCTACTGCAGGAATAATTTCCCATTACCCTAAGATGGTTAAAAGAAAAGGAACAAATGGAGAACAGAGGAAGACCATGGACAATCCATCTCTCCCCTCTACAACACACTGGACAAATTAAAGTGTATATATATATATATATATATATATATATATATATATATATATATATATATATATATATATATATATATATATATATATATATATATGCATTGCATCTTTAAAAAAGTGTCTTGTACCATTTTGTGTTCTAACTTTTATTGTATTGTAGTTTTAATGTAATCAAATATACTGGACTGCTTTGGCGACCTAATTTCCCTTTGGGAATAAATCAAAGTAATCTATACACCTATTCATCCACCCATCTGAAATAGCTTTTAAAAAAAGAAAAAGTTAAGACAAAAAAATAAAGACATAAAGAAATTAATCCATCTACCAATGGTGTACTATTCTTAAATTCTAGTTGGGTCACTTTCTAATCTGCTTCTAAATGCAAACAGCAGTATTGATGTTGTGATACTGAACAGATAATACAAGATTTCTAACTTTTGCTACACTTTTAAACACTTCAGATTATATATCACCTTTCTTTTTAAAACGATATAGTCTAAACTTATAACGCTTTTTTTGTCACATTTGGTGAATTTAACCATCAAGGCTAGTAGAATATAATCCAAATAACTTGCTGGAAACAAACCATCCTCTCCAACATCCCCTTCGGCCCCTCACCTCGTTGATGAACCGCTGTAAGTTCTTAAAATCCTCGGAACTGTCGAACAAGCCGTGCACGATGATCACCGGCTTGTAGCCGACCACCGCAGCCCAGAGACACGCACCGAGCAGCGGCCACAGCAGCCCGGCAGCCCCGCTGACTCTCCTCCTGGTTCTAGCAAACTTTAGCGCCTCCATTGCAGCTCAGACGTATTAAAAGCACCTCTATGATAAATCCCTGTACATAAAAAAGGAGGCGTTGGGTCAGAGTAAAATATTTAATAATGACGTTTAGCTAATGTTCAGGTATCATCTTGAAGTTCGTCTTGTCGTCCAGCTGCGGTCCAGATGAACCCAGTTACAGTTCCCTCATAAATCCTGTTTAAACACTCAGTCCTCACAGTCACATAACAACAGCCGCTAAAACACTCAATAGCCCATCTCCCCTGTTTGTTCCGGTTTTAAATTAAAGGTGAAACGGCTGCTGCTGACGTCACTTCCTGTGTCGGCGCGTCCAATCAGCGTGAAGCAGAGCGACGACTCCTCCTTTTTCTACTGCGCGCCAGGTAGAGTTTCGATGTAAACAAAGTGTGGCAAAGACATCCGTCCGATTCAGCACTTTGCATTTAATCTAAAACTTAATATGTTCATTTAAATCAGTGTCTTTTAATCTGTATAATTAATTTCAGAGAAAATAACAGACGTAAAAAAACAAGAAGAAAAAAGGCACAATATGGAAGGGCAATTTATCATATAATAAGACCCTATAGAGTACGGCAGTGGGCCTTTTTTTTTTAATTTTTTTTTTACTGAAACTAAAAAAATTAAAGGGTTCGCATTTCTCATTTTAGAGCTAGAAACTTTTACCAGTGTGTCAGAAGTTGACAGATTTGTCAAGAGCTCCCCATAGTGTGAGACTATTCATTTCATCTGATTGTACCTATCAACATGAGCAGGAATATGTCACATACTGCCACTGTTCTTAAAAATAAGCAGCCCTCTGACATCAACAATGACATCCCACCCCGTTTCAGGTAAATAAAAAATCTACATGGCAAATAATTTACTAGTAGGGAGTAGCAGAGTAATTGAAAACCAACAGACTGTCATAAATCAGCATTTTTTTTAAATAAATGATTAAAAAAAAACATGCTCAGTTAATAAATGTACAGAAATAAAAAAAACAAAAAAACAAAAAAAAAACACTTTTCTTGTCATACTGACCATTAAAATGGGGCTAATACCCAAGCCACGCTCATTCAGTTACTTTTAGGCAACTTGAGGATATCTCTGAGCCACAGTTGAATCTCCCCATTTCTCAGTCAGCTCATTCAGTCTGTTAAAAAAAAATGGCCGTAAACATGGGTTAATGTGTTCCTCTCTGAAACTGTTTAAAACAGGTATTTATTTGTTCAAAGTAACGGCAGACTTTGATCAAAAGTTCATCGAAGAAGTGAAAGCACGTGGAGAGATTGTGTGAAGTGCTTGAAAATGGCCAACTAAATCAGAAAGACGTGGAAGAAAACAGGAAACTTGCATTCCAATGGATTAAAGAGAAGCCAACATAACAGACTAAATGATTAGCTCTACAGGCCTAATTACCTGTAGGTACTTCAATAATTAGATGCTCAACTGAAATCTGCTTTCAGAGCGAACTTGTTAGGCCGGTTAGGCATTGGCACCAGCCTGTACATCAGAATAGGGTTGTTGTTTTTTTGTTTTTTTTTAACTCCCAGGAGGTCATGGCAGATGGCCATTCACACTGCCCCTGGTTCTGCTGGAGTTTTCCTCTCCACTGTCGCTCCTTACATGCTTGGAATGAGGGATTGCTGCACAGTTAACACAATGAAAGGGACTGTGCTCTCCAGCTCATCCAGGAGTTAATGCTCCAAGTAAATGGCTCAATGCAACTAGCTGGTTTTCCTTATACAGAAAACATTTTAACCAATATAAACGATTTGATATAATTGACTTTGTATTGTGAAATGGCATGTGTTGTGAATGGGTGCTATACAAATAAAATGGAACTGAACTGAAATAATCCTATTCCAGACTTATAAATTGCTACAATCTTC
Organism: Fundulus heteroclitus; assembly: GCF_011125445.2. Classification (NCBI taxonomy): domain Eukaryota; kingdom Metazoa; phylum Chordata; class Actinopteri; order Cyprinodontiformes; family Fundulidae; genus Fundulus; species Fundulus heteroclitus. Next base: position 21,053,661 of record NC_046373.1, on the reverse strand, counting down.
TGAGGGCAAATCTTAACATGGTGTTCATTCTATTCTCACTTCAACAGTCAGGAGCAGACCAGACTAAAAGTCTAAGGCTTAAATCTTCAAAATGCTGAGTAATGCCAAGTCTAAATTTAATCTTTTAGCCATTTAAAGTGAAAATATATGTAGTTTTTCTAATCTATTTCTCAATAGAAATAATGAAGTTATTCCTGTTTATAGAGAATTTTTTGTCTTCATCTCTAAAATGGATATTAAATACCTGTATGTCAAAATGTTAGACAAACACACGCGCCGTTATAGTGAGGGTTTTAATTATTTTCCACACTGGCGCCCAAATGATTTGATCTGTCTCACACAACAATGACACGGAGGTCAAATGATCACACCCTTTATGTTTTTTTATTAAGGAGTCCTGCAGGTTTAAACAAAACACTTACAGAGCCATCCGAGTGGGCAAACCTCAACATTCAAAATACACCAGAAAGATAAAGGGACCGGTACCTACAAAGCAGGTTCAACAAACGCAGGTTACGTTTGACTAATCCAAACAATGGAGATCACGCTTAAAGACCTTGTGACGCTAGTTATCTTAGTGAATCAAATCCCGGGTTTAAACGGCAACAATTCCTATAAGACACACGAGAAGAATTTCTGCATCTACTCGTTTACGTTTTTAGCTGATCAGCTCTTCTAGGAACCTTTAATCAGTCATACTTGACTTTGGGTTTCCGTGGTGTGTCAATAAGACGCAGCGACACAGAAGCCCATCTATTTACCGACTCTTTAAGATGGGAAAGGCAAGAGAAAATGGGTTTTGAAGCAAGGCAAAAATCTTTAGAAAAAAATCAGAAAACGGCTACATGAAAATGGCTGCTCACCTAAACTCGCCCCTACCTACAGGCAGAGCCATTCTTGAAACACGTGTAAAACAGGAACTGTGACTAACTGGTTCCAAGTCAGAGCTTTCACGTCTATTGATCAGGTTTTACCCAGGTGGTTAAAAAAAAAAAATCCTGAACAGAACCTTGGGTTTCCCTGATAAGACGGACATCCTGCTTCGCAGAACGGGCTTCGTACATTTTGAACCCCGACGCAAAGAATCACCTTCACTTCTATCACTGTTCACTTTTATATTAACCTCCTTTGGTCCATTTTAAACACTCATTACCCTACAAAAAAGCAAATCGTCCAATTAACTTTGCTGACAGAGCAAACTGTGTGTCAGAAAGTACCAGGAAGGCTGCTGGTCGGCTCCTGACTCATAAAAAGAGGAGTGCAGTGATTTAATGCTTTGGTTATTGCTGGAGTGTCAGGTAGCTATTTTTGCTTTCACAACTGAAGCCCGATTTTAATTACACCGATTTTTATACTGAAAGAAAGATTTACAGTAAAAAATAGTATCAAAAGCACTGCAGAGCCACAGAGTTCAGCCTTCAGGCTCTGATAAAAGTGTAAATGGAAGCATAAATGAGCACAAGCCTCATAGAAAACATTAAGAAAGCATTGTTTTCCTTATTGAAGGAGGGTTCGTTATGTTTGGCGCAGCAGCTCTACACAGTAGGCTGCAGCAGCTCCTGCAGATCGCACAAGGTTTCCTTCACGGTGCGAGCCATTGTCTCTGCGTTGGTCTCCTCGCAGCAGTTGAAGGCGGTGACGGAGAAGTGGACGTGGTCCGCCTGGGGGTTGTAACACACGGCGTAACCGTCCGGAACGAGGGGCCCGAAACACATCACGCTGTCTGTGTTCGCAGGCACCTGCAGACACAAAACAGGAGAAGATGAGGGTTAAGCTTAATCATTGACGTTAACGTCTATCTCACTTCGCTTAGAGATTAGTTTAAAAGATGTTTTACACTAGCTGCATGCTAAGCTTCAAGCTTTGGAAATACATTTAAAACATCCTCTCAATTCAAAAAAGGACGTAAAAACTGTATTTCTTTGTCAAATATTGAGGTAAACTAAAAAAAATGAAGGTATTGAATAAAATCAACTGATGTAACCAAGCAAAATACAGACAAATCACATCATGTATATTTTTATTTCAGAGTGATATACCTACAGCAATCATTTTTGCTAATTTAGAATCCTATATAGGAGATATTATGGCCATATTATGGCTTAATAGTTCACAGTGCTAAATACAAGCATATTCATAGAAAGTTGAGTGGAAGGAAAAACGGTGGTAGAAAAAGGTGCACAAACAGCACGACTTGAGATAACTGCAAACTTAAGAGTTGAGCAGTCAACCATGTTGATAGAGGTCCTGTGTGGGTACCAATTGACAAAAAGGCTCCCCTTACAGATGGCTAATAGTATATGGATATGTTACTAATTAATCTGTAAACACTTTATAAATCATTCATAAGTGTTTATTATGCATTGATTAAAGGCGATCAAGAGACAAAACTGACTGGTTTCTTGCCAAATAGTGAGCCTAATCTGTTCAATAAGACATTTCACCTAAAGTTGCTTATCTTAAGCATTTCAAACTAAGTCACTACCTTGTAAGCACAAACTGGTCAGTTTTGTCTCTTGCTTGCCCTTAATTAATGCATAATAAACACTGATTAATGAGTTATAAAGTGTTTACAAATTAAACAACATTTCTATAAAATATTTATTAAAGGAGAGTCTTATTGTGCAGTGGTACCTTCATAGGAAACTCTACAGTCATAAACCGCATAGATAATCTAAGGGGTGTTGTTAAGAGGAAGATGAGAGACTCCAGACCCAACAATTCAGAGGAGCTGAAGGCCTCCATCAAAACAACCTGAGCTTCCGCTACACATCAGCAGAAACACAGACTGATTCCCTCCTTGCTACGCTGCATTAATGCAGTAATTCACGAAAAAGGAGCACCACCAAAGTGCTGAATGCATATACTGTAAAGTATGAAGACATAATTTTCAGTAGGCCAATGTTATGTACAGAAAAAAAAAAAAAAACGTTTTTGGTTCTTGTAATATGAATATTGGGTTCACATTACAGGTAAGCCAGAATCATCAAAATTTACAAAAAAAAAACCCACTTGAAATATAATTCCTCTGTGTACTCTGTTTCTTTTTATGTAAACTTGTATAGATTCAAAGTAAAATGAATGTTTGGAAGTTTTATTAATGCATTGAGATGAATGTGTAGTTCCTTGTTCAGAAGGTTAAATATTTTTTGTCTCATCAGAATTAAAAAGCATTGTAAAAGTGTTTCCACAATAAATGTGACTCAACGGTTCTTAAAATACAACAAAAAGTGGAAGTCACATGATGCATGAGTGAGTTTTACTGAAAGATATATGAATATCTGACCTTCATTTAAACAATACAACCTGGAAGCTGGAGTTTCCAAAAGTGATAGAGCAAAAAGTAAATGTAGGCTGAGTGAAATGAGACAAGTTTAAGGACGACATTTTAAAATCAACAAGTTGTCATTTTCCTCTAACCCTCCTACTGGGACTGAACAGACCTGTCCTGTCCGCAGCTTCCAGTGCGTCGCCACGCCGTAAGCTGTGTCCATGAAGATTTTGGGAATGCTGAGTCCTTCCTCGATGGCCTGCAGCTTGAGCCCCAGCAGGTGGCGATCAATACCATGTCCTCTCAGAGCCTAAGCAGCATGAGGCAGAAAAAAAGAAAAAAAATCATCCTCTTCCAAGTGTTCAGGTCAAAAGAGCTGAAGAAAGCAGCTTGTTTAAAAAAAGGTATTTACCTGCGCAGTCAGCTCAGAATAAGCATCCACTGCTTCTCTGAGGAGCTGCAGCTTTGCTTCTCTCTGAGGAAGAAACAAGATGATTCAAAGCTGCAGAACAACACCAGAAAGACGCAGACGAGCCAAAAGAAACAGTTTCTCACCGATACAGACTGATCATCGAAGGCCAGGATGAACTTGAGCGCCTGATTGGTCGGCGAGCGGATGTACTCGGTCCTTCCACCTCGAAACATCCTCTGTGAGGCGATGTCGCAGGCAGGACACACCTCGTTGTGAACTCTGCAGGAAAACATTAAAAAGCCCAGAGATTTTAGACTCATTGTCGTTTTGTGCTGCTTCTGTGTGGTAAATGCAATTGTCATCAACAATTAAATACATATTCATCCAGAAAGTAAGATTTATGCATCGGCTCTGCAGCTCAGAGCTGCTCTGAGGTCGACACATGAGCTCAGAGGAGTGACAAAAACAGAATAAAACCTGTTTTGGATAAATAGAGCAAAGAGCAGAGCGCCCTCAAGTGGTTATATAGTTCATCCGCAGCAGCTGCAGAACACTGAGTATCTGCTCGGTCTTATTTTTGATGCTGCTACAAACTAAAGAGGATATAATAATGCTTGACCTGTGTACGGCTGAGAAAGTACAGGAAGTAGATGACCTCCAGATAAAGTGTTTGGGGTGTGAAACGAGATAATAAAAGACTGAAATAGTGTTTTTGGGACCTAAACTCTAAAAAGGTGTTGAATTCTAACGTGCGTCATTTTAAATGTAACTTTTTAAACCAAGTTTTAATTAGCTTTTTCCATACAAAGCTAGTTTTTATGATGTAAAAAGGAAGCATTTTGGCAGAACAATGAAGTAGCAGCCAGCGTTATGCATGTGCTTGAAACACACAAACAAACATAAACAGCCTGCTTTTCTATATGTCAGTGGTTGTGTTCATTCAGCTGGAAATAAAGGTTCAAATGCATGTGTGAAAAATTATTAATGGGCATAAAATGGTAAGCAAAAGAAAAAAAAAATAAAAGTCAATTGGGCCACTTAAAGACTATGAACAGGGATAAACATTTATCTGTGGTAGTGTAGTAGATCGTTATTTTTTTTGTTTTTTATTCTTTTTTTATTCTTGAGGCCGTCCTGGTACTGACCTGTAGTAGGAGAGCTGCAGAGCAACCTGGATGAAGGAGTTTGGACTCATGCTATGCTCCTTGGGAAGCTCTTTGCCAAACCTTTTGAAGTTGAACACGTGCACGTCGAGGTCATTGATTAGTCTGAAAGACACACGAGTCATAAACAAGGTATTAATTTAACCATAATTCTTTATTCATTCATTCATTATTCGGGCTACTTTTATAAGCTTCAAATAATAATCTGATCAGATCTCATTTCATCTGTTTATATGAGACGAGAAGAAAATTATCGCGATCAAAGAGGTTTGTGCCAGAGTAGGATTATTATTATCAAGGTTGCAACAGATTTTACATCGAACTATATTGAAAAGGGTGAAGAGAAAAAAAAAGAAAAGAAAAATCCGATTTGCGTTCAACGGGAAAACATGTTTCTCTTTTTTTAATCCGTTTTTTATTATGTTTTATATTTTCTTCACTTGCTTTCTAGTTTCAGTCCAGCATTTTGTGCAACCAATATTTATTTTTTTCTATTTTCGTGTTCGTTTTGTATAAATTTTTTACCAATCTTGATTTTTTTGGTAAAAAATGATTTTTGGTAAAATTGTACAGCTCTACTTTCACCTCAGTCAAATTAGAGATGTAAGACTACTTTTCTGGCTGCTGAGTGTCCCCCAAGAAAACTGATTCCTCGGTTGTCGCAAATAATGTAATTTTAACCCAACAAATCGCTAATGGTAATATGTATTTCAAAGTAATTCAACTTTTCAAATATAGTTTATGCTTTTATAAATAATACTTTTGCACTGTTTATGAAATGTTCCATTAAATAGCCTCCCTCTGTGACAGAGGAAACATCATTTAACGTCTATTATTATACAGTCAGAAATAAAAAGCTTTAGCCCTCCCTGCCATGTGAGCAGATGAAAGATTTATGAACACTCTGAAACTATGCAGCAAAAGTATGTAGGCTTTGTATTTAGTCTGTGGTCAGGAAAACATTGACTGGAAAGAGAAAAAAAAAATGGCTTCCATAAACAAAGAGAGAGGATAAATTTGCTTTAACCCATGTGGTTATAGTCTCCAGTTTTGCTAAATCTTAGAGGGAGAGCAAACATCCATGCGGGAGGCCAGAGCTGAAGCTCGACCTCGCCTTCGTCGAGACAAAACGTGCACAGAGCGAGTTGACGGAAAGCTCACATGTCCAAGTTCTGCTTGGCCTGCTCTATGTCCCTCTTGATGTCTCGGTCTATGTGGAAATAGAGCTTCTTGGGCATCGGGAGAGGAACGAGCGGAGCTCTCTTCGGGTCGGGTTTCTCACTAAGAACAAGAACACAAAAATATCCATGAGCAGAGAAAAAACAAAAACATTTTATCTTCTAATGTTAATCACAGCCATCTGATTTATTCACTGGGAGTAAACAACGCTAAACCTGTATAAGCGTGTGGACATCAGGTTGCAGCTTTAGCTCCCACTACAGACTATAAAATGTTTATGTGATCTAATCTACCCTATGCTGCAAAATAAATATGCTTAATAGTTCAGACAACCAATTTACAGGGTTCCTACTCAATCTGCCAATCAGATGCTAAACTCTCCAGAGCCACCAGTGCTTTGAAAGAGAAGTAAGAAAGAAAGAACTGATGAATCAAAGCTGGAGAGATGAATGGATGAACAGACAGACGTATGGATAGATTAATATAGAGAGAACTAATTGGATGGATATACAGATTGATGACTTATCCAAAGTAAATTTCATAGTTTTCCAAAATAAACAAAAAGGATTTTAAAGCAAATACAGGGAACAAAGAGAAAATGACCAGTGAGGCTGCATTTCAGCTCAGTGTTAAAGAATGCAAGGATTTTAAACTTGAAACATTTCTGCAGAGCTGCTTCAAAACATCCATGAATCAAACCAATAGGAAACACATTGGTTCTTAGAAGGTTTTTAGGAGGGGGTCCAGTTAAGAAAACAACAGGAATCACCACAATAATCAGCGGTAAATGTCTACAGAAAAACATTAACATTCATTCCTGATTAAAACGGTTTACTCCAGATCATAGCTGTGGATCTGCACTCAGATCTGGGGCTGAAGGATCTTGTTTATCTGGCTCTGTGTTTGCTTATTAGCATTGATTTCCAAACTGAAACTACTAGCACTTAGAACAAACATCCCAGAGTCTCTTCTTTAAACATCCTATGAGACGGATCAATGTGGTGTGACAGAGATACAAACTTCCAGGAAAAGCCTACAGTGGTTTAAACACGTCCTGTGTTTCAGACGGCGTCCGTTATCTATTTTGCACTCATGGTAAAAAGTACACCATCTTTCAATACTAACATTATCAAGACATTAAGATATTGTGTACAAAAGAGTGTACAGATGCTAAAGGTTGGCAGTAGAGAGAAATCCCAAAACTAGCGGTGCACAAAAAATTCAGATGTATGAAACCATGTATAGTTTGGTTACCACATGCATTACCTTCATACATCCCAATTTGCGCGTCCAATTGTGTGGAATTGGACGCACAAGCATGTGCCCCAGTCGGTCGAGGCAGATGACCGTTCACACTGAGCCTGGTTCTGCTGGAGGTTTTCCCTCCCGTTAAAAGGGGAGTTTTCCTCTCGACTGTCGCGTCATGCTTGCTCAGTATGAGGGATTGCTGCAAATTCATGGACAATGCAGACGGCTGTCCATTGTGGCTCTACACTCTTTCAGGAGGAGTGAATGCTGCTTGTCAAGACTTGATGCAATCTGCTGGCTTTCCTTATAGAGGAAACGTTTTGACCAATCTGTATGATTTAATTGAATATGACTTTGTAAAGTGCCTTGAGATGACATGTGTTGTGTATTGGTGCTATATACATAAAATAGAATTTAATTAAAGGGTCAATTTCAAATCATTTTATAATCATAAGGATTATTCACACATTGAAAACAGGTAACAGAGTTGCTAATCTTTCCAGAAGGGGGCGACCCAGCAAAACTATGCCAAAGTCAGCCTGGGAAATGTTGACTAAAACCTCAAAAGGTTTCATTGGAGGCTCTAAAGCAGTGGTCTTGGGACTTTTAGCCGAGTCTCTGCTTCAACACACCTGACTTCAATATGAGCTCATTGGCAAAACTCTGCAAAGCTTGACTGCAGGCTAGTGAGGTAGTTTAGCCTTTTGATTCAGATGCGTAGGGTAAGGGACACATCTAAAAGTTTCAGGACAGCGGTCCACAAGGGCTTGAGTTTCACACTACTTTTCGGAAGCATTTTAAATATTTCGTCCATATTAGGGGAAAAAAAAGCTAAAAGTGCTTCTTAAGAATGCTGACAGTTAATGTTGACAGTTTAATCTCACCAGTACTCCAGTATATGGTGCAGCAGGTTTGTTATGGGCGGGCCCTCGGCTGTGGCCTGTTCGTACAGGAGGCCCCATGAGCCGTCCTCGCCTACCACAAACTGTTAAAAAAAAAACAACGGGTCAGAGTCAGCCTACTGCCCACGCTCATTTAGCATATCCAAAGTCGTCATGTTGTATGTGATCACACCCACCTGCAGTGTTTTGTCAAACCAACGGTTCCCGCTGTTGGAGTACGTTCCGCCTCCATGCAGAATCTGAGCCGCTTTACGGCTGGCGTACCTGCAGGATAAAACCATGAAAAACATAAGACAAAACAAATTGACAAACAAGTTCTTAACATGATTCTTCAAGATATGTGACGCTGCAACGTCAGCGTTTCACAATCTGTAGTTTCAGTTCAAATACAGGAAAAGACAATTGCTCACTGAAGCAAACGTCAACACACGACACAATCATATCTGCAGAGAGAGGATTACGCAACAGATTCAGCAAACACAGAAACACCCGAGAATGTGTGTTTGTGCACATACTTCTCATCAGATATCCTCATGACAGGAGAATCCAAGCACAGGGAGAAAAGTCCCGTCTCTATCATCCGCACCGACTCTTGGTTGAGTTTGTCTAAAAAAATAATAACAAAAAAAGAGAAGAGAACTTTTTTTAAGAAAGATTCAAGTCAAAATGAAAAAAAGATTTACATCTTTTACTTTTATTCTAAATGCATGTCTAAAATGCATAAAAATAATTGTATTAGGGTATAACTAGTTACAACATTTAAAAGCAGTACCCTCAATGAGAATAAGCTGTAGATAAAAAAAATATATTGTTTAGCTGCCATAGTTTAAAGGTTTACATAGCTCAGAAGTTTGTGTTTTAACCTAGAATATAAAATCTCTTTCAATTCGAAGAGGAAGTGATTGGAAGCTACTTCATAATTAAAAATTAGCGGCCCTGTTGTTAAACTTCACCCACTACGAAGATAAACTCACATCCACAGAGGCAAAACTGTGCTTTAGGTGTTCACTTGTTACTCAGCTCCCCTAAAAGTTCACAAATGGAATAATTATACTTTGACATTTTATAATGAGTCTGAAAAATCCCAATAATTAGCTGTAGGGACTAATATTAGCATACTAACCTTAATCTCAACCATGGCAATAATAATCATTGCATGCAAATAAATAAAGATTTCAGACTAGATGATCAATAAGTCTATACATTTAAAGTAGGATATTTGTCCAATTCGCATGTCTTAAATAAATCAACAATAATATAGAGATAAATTAGTTCCGCATGGAGTTTGCATTCTCCCTGTGCATGCGTGGGTTCTCTAGCTAGCTTATTTAGCATAAAAAGAAAGCACTTTCAGGTTAAAGAGTGTTACCTCTGTACACAGTTTGAAAGTGTATGCTTCTCAGGAAACCAAGAACTCTTGACATTCAAAAAGGAATCCCCTGGAAACTAGTGCAACAGCTAAAAATAGCCTTAGCTTCCTAATGTTAGCCTTAGCTTCCTAATGTTAGCCTTCATGTTAGCATGAAGACGCACAAGAATTTTTCACTAAATTAGCAAGTATTTTACTGGGTTTAAGCTTAATGAAGAAGTTCTAAAGGTAAATAGGAAAAATAAATGATACAAAAGTAAAGAAAAAGTAAAATAAGGTTTAAAGTTAAAAGTTAAACACCTTCATAGGTATGGTTCATACCAAATGAACAGAAAGTGTTGTTTCGTTTAAACTATTTTAAAGAATTGCAATAGGTGAAGAGAAATCTAGTCAATGTTTGACCCACCAAACTTTACAAAAATGTTTTAGTTAGAGCTAAACAAAAGAAATCCAGCTTTGTTAAAAGTATTCAAATATCCCTTAATTTGCAAAATCAAAGGATGCAAAAAAGATGCTAATTTCAGAATTGTTCATTTTGGTCTATTTTGACTCATCTACTGTGTTCTACCTTTATAAGCAAAGCCTTGATTACCTCTTGCAAATAACGGCAAACAATTGATTGAGAACTATTTACCAACTATTTGACAAAAGTGCAAGAGATTATATACGGCCAAACCTCTCAGCAGACGGTTGTACGCCTCCCCCCACGTGTGGCGGTGCTCGCTAGTCAGGATGCCCATAGGCTCCTTGTCGGTCTTCCAGGACTGAGACCTGATTCTGTGCAGCTGACTGTGAATCTGACTTTCAGTCATCCGTGAGCCGTCGCTGTTGTAAACCTCCAGCTGGAAGAACTAGGAGCAGGAGATGAATAGTGACAGGAGAAGATAAGAGGATTTAATTCCAATCAGAGCCAATTATTAATTTAGTGAGTTGGAGTGATTACACAACATATAACGCCAGTTATTTGAATTCAATGTGGACCAGCCCTCATTAACACATGGCGGAAATTCTTCATACAGGCTATAAATATCTATACACCTCACCACTTTATTTGGGTAAATGTGACATATCAAGTTGTACCCTATCCACAGACTTCTTGCTGCTATTAATCTTGATTCTTCTTTGGGGCAGAAATAGGTGTTCCAGACTATTGTCCGGTTGAAACACCCAGGTAGGTCTAAGTTTCAACCATTTTGGGTTGTTTTGAGCTGAAGTGGAAGAATTTTGAGTAATTCCTGTCCCTTATTAATTTTAGCCATCTTGTAGAATGCAACAACAACACTGTCAGAGATAAGGTCCCACAGACTGCTGCTGCTAGCACCATGCATTACAGTTGGCTCACTGTTCTACGCTTTTAAAGACTTGAGCCTTGATGGTTCCTAAAATGTTCCCAAACAGCATAACTAATTTAATTTAATTTAATTCCACCCCAGGGTGACAGTTTGGATCCAATTGTTGAACCTTGGACAAAAAAATGTGAGTTGAACAATTACAATGATCCCAAACACATCGGAACTGGTTCTGCAACAGAAAAAGCAGGCTGACACTAGACTTCAGGAAAAGCGCTGACCGTAATCCCATTCAAAAATTTTAAGACATGCTTAAAAGCTGAAACTGTACCAAAAATCCACAATACATTTAATTTTATGCTCCACATTCTTGTTTTTGAAAATCAGTTGGATTTTTTTTGGAAACATCATGGTTCAAATAAAATCACTACCAGTCCCAAATTAACATGAAATTCATGCTGATAATTAGTAGAAAGATACTTTTGACTGGAACTAATATTTATGAGGCAATTACATCCAAAAGTTGCCTCAAACTTCTGACATTTGTGGTGGGTTTGACAGATTTAATTCAACTAAAGCCAGACTGGCAGAAATGTATTGCACAGTAAAGCAGTCTGTGCAAAGGCCAGCCAAAGGAATACATGTTCTGGCTGGACACACATCTCTGCACATTCTGGATAACAACATTTAACATTAGATTTTGGGACTTCAACCTGACCTAGTCTTATTTTAAACATCAAAAGCATCCCACAGTGTCTTTAGTACATAAACCCTCTGTAGTCACAGAGGTCGTTAAACTGGTGGTGAGACATTTGAACTCCTGAAACGGAAGTACCACATTCCTTCCTCTCTGGGTCAAGGATCTTTGGGTCATCAGAATTGTTCCTTTTCATTTATCTGCTTAAAACCACAACACACATTTCTGCCAAAAAACACCAACACCTCCTTTTCAGAAGTGAGGTATTAAGAAACCAAAGAAGCAGCAATAAAAGCAAAGCATGACCTCAGTGTTATGGTTGAAAATTGATGCCGAGTTAAAGATAGAGACACCTCCCACCTGGTAGTTCCTGACCACTGTGATGTGTGTTGGTGAGCGCCTGGAGTTGCCGCAGTGAGCGACATAGTCGTGTTTTGGTCCGGGAATCCTGCAGGAGGAGAAGAGGAGCGGGTATAGCTCCATACACAGAGGCTTCCCTCGCATGTACTCGACTGGCAGCTGCCCACTGAGAGAAAGGGGAGCACAAGCACCTGTTATAGTTTCCATTGTTTTGCTAAAGGCTTCATTGAGAAAAAAAAAAAACACTCTGGGAGAAAGAACAACGTGTAACAACCTACTGTGCTTCTTTGGAGATTTATCCTCCATCTATCTCAATAAAAATGTTGTAGATTTCACTTAACCAATGCCAGACTGGCTAAGACTCAGACCGTCAATCCCCGGCATGTAAAGGCCAACCAAAATAGCAGCAGCCATATTGTAACTTTTATACATCAATGTGATAACAGAGAATAAAATGCAGACCCTAAATGTGAAACATCATGTAGGTTTAAATTGTTATATTATTCCTTCCTGTTTCAGTTTCTCTTTAAAAGCTTGGCAAAGGCGTCCTGCAGGGATGAATATTGGGCCCACTATTTTTTTACCAAATTAGTGCTGTAGAATATGTTAAATTGGAATTGTTGTTACAATATCAATATTTGCAATATTGCTGCAGCAATTAACAGTGAGCATACAATGTTTCATAGTATATTATAATTCACACTACATACATGCTAATTCTGCGTGCTGATAATATATCCCACCTGTTAGATGGACTTTCATTGCCCTAAATGTCCACTGTATATTTTAGTGGCTTACACGCTGAAGCTCATAAAGATGGGTAAGAACATTGTGATAAATAAAAAACTGAAGTTACAAAAAGCATCAGGAAAATGTAGGTTAATCGTCATCAATATCTTTGTTCCAATTTTCAGCAACAGTATGCTATTTCAATGTTGTCCTGATTTTGTGCAACCCTAGTTTATATTGTGCATTTCTTATGATAAAAAAATATTATCATTTGGTCAAATCAGGCAAACTGGACTCAGTTTGGCAAATTAGCTTTTCAGCTACAAAGACCGCCACTCCTTTTCCAGGGTATGTAAAATAACGCAAATAGGTCTGCTTCATTAACTAAACTATCGAAAAGCTTTTTTTTTTTTGTTATTTAAGCAAGGTAAATTTAACCTTAGCAAGAACAACACATGGAGATAATGACAGTCAATGTACTTCTAAGAAAAATAAATAAACAAACTAAAAAGTCAAAAGACAAAGCATTGCAATAATTAACCTAAAAATGTATGACAAACTAAATGCCATTTAGGACCCAGTATGAAAAATGTGAGAGAATTATGATTCTAAGGCTTAATATTCACATTATGAAACTTAAGACTTTCACAAAAAAACAAAAAAACAAGGTTCCACATTTATTAGAACCCTTCACTATTACTATATAATGCATTTTAACCTATATTTTGATTTTTTAAGTGACTCAGAATGACAAACAACTATTAATTAGTCATTTTTGACTTCCTGGTTTCCACTGGGTTAAATATGATATGAAACAGAGGCACATTTCTTTTTGCCACTGGCTGGGAGGCTGGATGATAACCATTTTAACTTGCTACTATGCACATAAGGATTATGTGTGTGTGTGTGTGTGTGTGTGGGGGGGGGGGGGGGGGGGGTTGGGGGGGGTCTCCAAAGCTCAGCAAAAGAACTGCAGTATGAATGAAAGAATGACATTTGTGGTCAGCAAATCTGTATACCAACTATTCGATACTACCTACATGCTAACTGACTGAAGCCAGAAAAGGGCTTCTCTGTTCTACCACCACAAACATCCAACATGTGGAGTTTACTAAACCTTAACTTGAGCTGTGCAGTTTTGTCAGAGGAGAGGAAGAAGGAGCTTTTCAGAAATAAAACACTCCAGGGGGGTCTCCTGTGAAACAGAGGACGCATATATGGAAAACCTGATGCCAACTTTTAACTATAATGGAGGATCTATAACGCTCTGGGCTTGTTTTTCTTACAAATCAAGATATTATTAGTTATTTAACAGTGGAAGAATTTTCAATAACAAGCTGGTGGACTCTGCCAGAAAAACCTGCTAAGGCACGAAAACATTAATCCATTTTCAGGACTAAAAAAAAGAATAATTCACCAGCTGTGTCAAGTTGCTAAAACTGTGTTTTCAAGTTGCTAAGCTTGTCCAACACAACTCAGTCTGAACCCAGACAAACTGCATTTTTGAGGAATTTCTCTGCCTATGTTGGACAAGCAGACAAACTAATCACCTAAATATGACAGTTTTCGCAGGTTGTCTAAGAAGCGGTTTCTGGTACAACTTACAGCTGTTCTAATCCTTACAGTAAAACGTTAAAAGTATTTTATGTTATACAGAAGACTGACCTTTTCTTGCAAAACAGGACAAATCCGATGCTTTCAAATAACTAATAATAATAACAATAGCAGAACTCTTGATTAAAATCACCTTTGGCTCATAGTTTACAAAGTTACAGGGCAGCATAGAGACAGACAGAACAACCAACCATGCACAAACACACTCATACCTAAGGGCAATTAAACCAGCAGTCATGTTTTTGAATGTGGGAGGAAGCTGGAGTACCCGGAGAGAACCCATGCATGCACAGGGAGAACATGCAAACTCCACGCAGAAAGACCCCAGGCCGAGATTTTGAACCTAGGACCTTCTTGCTGCAAGGCAACAATACTTCCAACTGCCCCGCTGTGCAGCCCAGGGGGTACATCAGGTCCCTGCACTGAGCTGCAGATACTCTTACAGTCGGTTCAAGTAAATTTAGCCACAGATTAACTTCCTACGGCGGCCAAACACACGGCGACGCCAGCTGGCCGAAACATAAGACAAGCGGCACCAAGAGAGCAAAAATCATACCTACAGCACGTGAACAGATGAAGGGGAGTGACTTTCCCTCCGTTTGTTTACGTGTATCGTGTCATATTACAAGTGTTGTGAGTAGGGCAGTGTTCCTAAAGAGTTATTAGAAAATAAAAAAAATAAAAAAAACTCACTTTTGCATTTTGGCTCTGAAGTCCAGAACAGCTGCTATCAATTTGGATGCAAACCTGTGAAGAAACAAACATGTTTTTACCACCCTGTCAATATTTAGAGCTTCTAATACACAACTGTATCGCTGAGAACACACAGTATGTAAAAATAAAAGGACTCTCTGAGCTAAATAGATGGTTTAGAGATGAATTCTCTTTTCAGTATTCTTTATTATGTCCACGTTCGTCTCATCTTGGACTTATCAGTCAGAACGCATCCCCTCCCGATAAGTGACGCCTCTATTATCTGCCCCCTCGCCAGAAGAAAACAGAAGTGGGTCAACTATCACTGCTCAGTTCTACACAGATAAGGAAGTCTTCACGCCACACGTAAACAACCTTTTCAGACATGTTTGTAACTGGTGATTATGCGTCAAACAGCACCCAAGCTGCCATGACCCTTTGCTCAGCACCATAACTCACAGCAGCTGGCTCCTCCAGTCGTTATAGTCCCTGCGGGGCAGAGAGATGGCTGGGTTGGAGTGCACCGCCAGAGGCTGCCGGCTCTCCAGGTACGCCCACTGCACCCACCAGTCTGTGATCTGAAAGGACGACGCAGAGGTCAGAGGTCACGGTCAAAGCCAGGGATCAGAGGAGAAATGCTGTCTTACATAGTATCTACAGGCATGTCTCATTAGTCCTGTAGGTTCACCTTTGTTTTAATAAGTGCCAATTCAGGGGGAAAAAAAGATAAATATATACAAGAATCATGTTTTTCTTTTTTAGTTTGGTATTTATTTGATTTAAAATGTTACTTTTCCAACCTAAAATAACTTATGTGCAGTGACCTTTATATTAGTTTTGCTTAAGAATTTGCTAGATGAAAAAAATATATTACCCAGAAAGCACTGATATAATAAATCTACAATTTCATGCAGCACAATCATGACATAAATTTAGCTATTTACATATAAACAACAATTTTAAACAAAATAAATAAATAAATGATGTTCTCCCTGTGCATGCATGGGTTCTCTCCGGTTACTCCGGCTTCCTCCCACATTCTAAATAATTATAATTATAATTGTATATATATATATATATATATATATATATATATATATATATATATATATATATATATATATATATATATATATATATATATATATATATATATATAAAATCAGTTATATTTATTTACTAATTTTAATATCCATCTGTCCACTTGGTCATGATCCTACATTTTGATCATTTTTTTCTTGTTTCATAGTTAAAAAAAAGTACAAAATAAATGTAAGTAAACAATTTATATAAACACTTAATGCTTACAATGATTCTTAATTTCCTTTCTTGATTAAGGATGCGTGTTATTAGATTTTATATCATTTGAGTGATTAATATTTGTCATTTTTATTTCCTACTTAAATTGCATTTCCTTACTTGGCGCTGACCCAAAAATCTGTGTGACAACTGTAGAGAAAAGCAAATGTGAGCTTAATTAGAGACACGTTTCGCACTTATTTTATAAACGACCCGAGCTTGAATTGGCCAACAATGGACAAGCCGTGTCTTTTAAAAAAAATGTCTTAAGGTAATACCGGGGATTAAAATCACACATAATTTACAATATAGATTCTAGGAGATATTTCCAAAATGTTATATGTCAGATACGCTGGTCCATAACTATCCCCAGATGAATGCATTTACCCTTTTTTTTATTTTTTTATTGTGATAACTTTTCAGTTATTGCAGCTTTAGTTTAGCTGGTTTCTGTCTCCCTAACTCGTTTAAACAACTTAAAAGACGCGTTTTACGCTTCCCAGGCAGTTTGGACCCTATCTTTTCATGCATCCACCCATATCCAGCTTCAACATGTGTCTCTTTCACACACACACACCCAGTTCTTGGTGTGCCTGGCTCTCCTCTCCAGCCCCTCCTGCAGCTGCGGTCCCAGCCCTCCGGGCCTCCCGAACTCCTGCACCATCCTGCGGGTGTGGTTGAGCTCCTCCGGGGGCAGCAGGGGCTCCAGGGCCCTCAGATAGCCCTGCAGGGTCTGGGCCAGGGGGGGCACCGGCTGGGGGGGCACGGTGGAGTAGAAACACGGCTCCTGCCTCGGGGAAACCTACAGAAAGAGAGAGAGAGACGGGAAGCGTGTTTGTTTACTGTGCGCCTGATTTGACTTCCACAGACGAGGCGCGTCCGCGGTGAGGGTCGCGGCAGAAAACATTATAGTAGGCGCAGGATCGGTTACTTCTTCTTCTTCTGTCAACAACTGTGTCGCTTCTAGAAATATGCACCGCGTGCCCGTTTGTCACTGAGGCTACACTGTTGACATGAATGTTTTTATGCTCTCATTTGTTGTTGTTTTTATCATTATTGGATTATTGGATTATTGTGTGTCTGATCACGTGACCTGTCTAATTTAAGACACTCTTGTTCAATAAAGGGTGTGTCCTTCAAACAAAGGGGGTCCACCACGAAAGCCACAACCTGTGTGAGTCTCATGATGTCACGTTGTATGCTGTGTTAAAGAATGACTCTGCTAACAGGTTATGGGCCCAGGATCAATGAAGAAACGGGTAAATGTCCCGACAGACAGTGAACACCCGCTGTGTAAGTAAACAAGGAAAATGAACAGAAGAGAAAAAGACTTGCCGCACAGCCGCTGGTCAAGGCTTCTCTTTGATGGAGACGAGAAAAATTACGAACTATGGGAGATAAAGTTTTTAGGACATCTTCGATTGCAAGGGCTGAAAGAGACAATTTTGAAGGAACCCACCCCCGATGAGGACGATGAAGAGAAAAACGCTGAGGCGTATGCAGAGCTCATTCAGTTTTTGGATGACAAAAGTCTATCACTCGTCATGCATGATGCAGCAGATGACGGACGTGCAGCGCTTAGAATCTTGCGGGCACATTACGCCGGAAAAGGAAAGCCCAGAGTGATTAACCTGTATACCGAGCTGACTTCATTGCAGAAATCATCCTGCGAGACAGTGACGGAGTTCATCATCAGAGCTGAGACCGCAATCACCGCGTTAAGGAGTGCAGGTGAGGAGCTGAGCGATGGACTTCTGATCGCCATGGTCTTGAAAGGACTTCCAGGTACATTTAAGCCATTTGCTATTTATATCACTCAAAGCGAAGATGGTGAGAACTTGACTTTTGCAGAGTTTAAGACAAAACTCAGAAGTTTTGAAGACATTGAAAATATGCGTGCCACAGTATCTGAGGACAATGTGATGAAAGCTAAGGCACATTTTGGCACGAAATGCGCACCAAGAGGTGCAAATGATCCTGGAGCAGGAAGTTGTGACATTGTGTGTTTTAAATGTGGGAGTAAAGGCCACATAAGCAGAACCTGCCAGCGAAAGCAATGGTGCAGTTACTGTAAGAATAACAGTCACAGCAACGCAACCTGCAGACGGAGAAAACAACGAGACAACGCACGGAAAGTAGCCGAAGAGACGGGCGGCGACAAAGAGTTTGCTTTCCGGGTGAGCGACGCTGACACGCGAGTGGACGACATCAACAGGACAGGTCTGATGGTGGACGCTGGTGCGACATCGCACATAATCACCGACATCGGGAAGTTTCGGAAGCTTGATGGGAGTTTCCAGGCCGAGACGCACTGCATGGAATTAGCAGATGGATCAAGGTGTCTTGGGGTTGCTAAGCAACGAGGAGACGCGGAAGTGTGTTTGATCGACAGTAGAGGTCGACGTCTTAAAACAGTGCTGAGGAACGCATTATACATCCCTTCATATCCGCAAGACATCTTCTCAGTGAAAGCTGCAACATCCAGCGGAGCAACGGTGATCTTCAAAGAAGGAAAGAACGTTCTTCTCAGAGGCAATACCAAGATCCCCATTCACGTATGTAACAAATTGTATTACTTACAGACCATGGACAATGAATGTGGTGATCAGTGTAAAAAATGTTATGACTTACAAAGTTGGCATGAGATTCTTGGACATTGCAATTTCAGAGACGTACTGAAGCTAGAAAATGTTGTTCAAGGCATGGAAATTAAAGGGAAAGGTGAACCGAAGCCATATTGTGAAGTTTGCACAAAAGGAAAATTTGTTCAAACTAGGAACAGGGAGCCAGATGCAAGAGCTAAAGAACCGCTAGCAATGGTCCACACAGATTTAGCAGGACCTATAGATCCAATGTCCAAAGATGGTCACAGATATGCATTATCCTTCTCAGATGATTATTCCAGTGCAGTCTTTGTATACTTTTTAAAAAACAAGAGTGACACAGTACAAGCTACTGAAAAGTTTATTGCTGACATGGCTCCATATGGGAAGATAAAATGTATGAGGTCAGACAATGGTACAGAATTCACAGGAAAAGAGTATCAGGCATTACTGAGCAGAAACGGTATCAGACATGAGACCTCTGCACCATATTCTCCACATCAAAATGGCACGGCAGAACGAAATTGGAGAACTTTGTTTGACATGGCTAGATGTATGTTAATTGATGGTGAGATACCAAAAATGTTATGGCCGTATGCAGTTCAGACAGCTGCTGTAGTGCGAAATAGATGTTTTAATAATCGCACAAACCAAACACCTTATTTCATGTTGACAGGCAGACAGCCTAACATTTCTAGGATGCACAAGTTTGGATGTGTTTGTTACACTTACAAACAAGAGAAAGGGAAGCTGGATTCAAGGTGTGAAAAAGGCATTTTTATAGGATATGACAAGAATAGTCCAGCCTATATGGTGTACTATCCAAACAGCAGGAAAATCCAGAAACATAGGCTTGTGGATTTTGTATCCAGAGAGAAAAAAGAGAAGGATGTAACTTTGGATGATGATGATTTGATTAGAATTAATTCCAGAGCAACCAAAACTTCAAAGGCTGATCCAGAAAACGTTTCTGACCATAAAATGAGCACAGAGGAAGAACCAATGGGGAGTACCAGTGACACAACAAGACATGAACAACCTGAGGGGCGATACCCTGTCAGAGAAAGAAAGAAACCAGGTTATTTAGATGACTATGTATGTGGCATTGATGATGAAGAACAGATAGCTAACATTGATTATTGTTACAGAATGATAAGTGGAGTACCTCAAACCTATAAGGAAGCTGTAACATCTGTAAATGCAAAAGAATGGGTTACGGCAATGGATGAGGAAATGAAATCATTAAAGGACAATGTTACTTTTACCCTGACCAATTTACCTGAGGGTAAAACTGTAGTGGGTGGTAAATGGGTATATGCAATCAAAAAGAATAGTGATGGTTCAGACAGATATAAGGCTAGATATGTTGCTAGAGGATTCAGTCAAAAGAAAGGTATGAACTATGATGAAACCTTTTCACCAACTGCTAGCATGACAAGCATCAGAGTGTTGATGCAAAAGGTGGCACAGGAGAACATGTTTGTTCACCAGATGGATGTAAAGACAGCATATTTACATGCCCCAATTGAATGTGAACTTTATATTGAACAACCAGAGGGCTATAAGAAGGAATCTCAAGAAAATAAGAGACTGGTGTATAAACTGCAAAAATCTCTTTATGGACTTAAACAGTCAGGCAGGAACTGGAACAGAATGTTGCATGACTATTTATGTGAAATCAAGTTTGTTCAAAACCCTGCTGATCATTGTGTTTACACAATGATTACTGATAATGAAACTGTATTTATCATTATATGGGTCGATGATTTGATTATTGCTGCCAGTGATATGAATATCCTTAGAGATATAAAAGAAAAACTTGATTCCAAATTTAGGATGAAGGACTTAGGGAATTTGACACATTTTCTTGGCATTGACTTTGAAAGAGATGCTGAAAGTATTAAAATGTCACAGTCAAAATATGTGAAGAAAATATTGGAAAAGTTTGACATGCTGAACTGTAAGCCACGAATTACCCCTTGTGAGCAGAAACTTAACTATGCTGATAATGCTGAAGTAATGAATGATGTCAGAAAATACAGGGAGGCAGTAGGAAGCTTAATCTATTTGTCAACATGTACAAGACCAGATTTAAGCTATGTTGTAAGCAAGCTGTCACAGTACTTTGCAAACCCAACCACAGAACAGTGGAAAACTGTAAAGCATGTTTTTAGGTATCTAAGAGGCACACAAGATAAAGTACTATGTTTTAGAAAAGGTGCCTGTGATAACCTTATATATGCATACAGTGATGCCGATTGGGCAGGCGATGTAACAGATCGAAGAAGTACAACAGGTTACTGTATGAGTCTAAACAGAGATGGTCCGTTGGTCTCGTGGAAGACCAAAAGACAGCCTACAGTATCTCTATCTACATGTGAAGCAGAGTACATGGCATTAGCTGTTACTGTACAGGAATGCTTATACTTGAAACAACTGTTGTTCAACATGGACGGTAAGGATTATTTAGCTAAGATTTATGAGGATAATCAGGGTACCATATCCTTAGCCAAAAATCCTGTGTATAGACAAAGATGTAAACATATTGATATTAAATATCATTTTGTCAGATCAGTTGTAAATGAAGGAAAAGTCATTCTAGAGTACTGTCCAACTAATGAAATGATTGCAGATGTACTAACTAAACCAGCAACAAAGATTAAGTTGAGGAAGTATGAAATATTTATGTTTGGTGTAACATGAATGTATTTTGGTAGAAATATTAAGAGTCAAAGAAAGTTACCCAAATGTGAGCAAGTGGGGGTGTTGACATGAATGTTTTTATGCTCTCATTTGTTGTTGTTTTTATCATTATTGGATTATTGGATTATTGTGTGTCTGATCACGTGACCTGTCTAATTTAAGACACTCTTGTTCAATAAAGGGTGTGTCCTTCAAACAAAGGGGGTCCACCACGAAAGCCACAACCTGTGTGAGTCTCATGATGTCACGTTGTATGCTGTGTTAAAGAATGACTCTGCTAACAGTCAGCAACCAAAAAAGAAAAAAAAAAAAAAAGCGTGAAAACAAGTCGACCAAACAAAAGGCTTACCAGAGACAGCCACGCTCTGCAAGTTCTCGGGTAAATGTTCTTGAAAATCATACTTCCTTTGGGTCAGCACCCCACTTCTGTGGAGCGTGCGTGGGCACAAAAAGGGGCACCTTCTCCTTTATGTCCGCGAGACGTTTATAGCTCAGACCGCGCAGCGTCAGATCTCCAAAATGAAACCCTGACCTCCTCCTACTTCTCCGCCATGGAGCCACACGGCCGCCCTCATCGCTCGACGCTCAGCTCTCCGGGAGACGGTGTCTTTTCGGGGCGGAAAACAACGCGTACCCCCGCACCTCCTCCTCCTCGCTCCGGTGGTTGTTCCTGCACGCAGCGAGCATGCAGATCCTCACGTACTGGACAGACGCCCGAAGATGACTACTGCTTGCAGCCTGCCGCCGCTACTGCCGCACACGTGCTGACGTAAAAAGGTTTCCGTAAACAGCTACGTGACAGACCCGCGAACTCAGGGTGCAGTACCGTGTCTGGACAGAGGGTGCCGCTGTTACGCCCCCGACTTTAAGCAGTAAACAGCAGGTGGTGGACCCGAAACAAAGGCATCTTACTATCTTTTGTGAGATAAATATGTATGTATGTGATCATTTAGATAAAATTGTAGTTATTTAAACTTTTCTTCTGTCATTTTATATTTCCTTGGGTCTAGTCATGACATAATTTCCACCTTCACTATGGTTTGTCAACCAACCTCTCGCACATGATTTGTTAACTCCCTCAGCAGACGTCAATAACAATGTCTGGAAACGTATTGGAACTACAAATCTACCATTGTTTCCTTAAAAAAATTAACCTACACTGTACTGTATATTTTTTGCAAATGTTGGAATGCAAATTTCCCTTTGGGGACAAAATAGCATTAATCTCAATCAATCTCGCCTATAGACTTTAATGGGCTTCAGATTATGATATAATATTTGATCATTAGTTTCACATTTTAATTGATGATTTCTACATTTAATGA
This sequence comes from Fundulus heteroclitus, assembly GCF_011125445.2. NCBI lineage: Eukaryota > Metazoa > Chordata > Actinopteri > Cyprinodontiformes > Fundulidae > Fundulus > Fundulus heteroclitus. The sequence continues at coordinate 21,030,805 of NC_046373.1, read as the reverse complement.
ATATATATATATACATACATACGTATATATATATATATATATATATATATATATATATATATATATATATATATATATATATATATATATAAGCGGGTTAGAAAATGTATGTATGTATATATAAATATATATAAATATATATATATATTCCATATATATATAAAAACATTTAAAATCAATAAGTATGTTACAAGTGGTTCAGTACATGTATCAGAACAGTAAGGCAGTGGTGAGGTGTGCTGTAGTTGTGACAGAGGACTTTAATAGGCTTCAGATTATGATATAATATTTAATCATTAGTTTCACATTTCAATTGATGATTTCTACATTTAATGAATATATATATATATATATATATATATATATATATATATATATATATGTATGTATGTATGTACAGACTATATATATATATATATATATATATATATATATATATATATATATATATATATATATATATATAGTCTGTACATTAGTAGTAGGATATTGAGGCTGGAACCGCCAGAAAAGAGGCGAAGAGGAAGATCAAAGTGGATATTTATGAATGGAGTGAAAGAGGACATGAAGGTAGCTGGTGTGAGAGAAGATGCAGAAGATAGGGGTAGATGGAGACAGATGATTCACTGTGGCAGCTCCTGAAAGGGAAAAACTGAAAGAAGAACAAGAAGATATGACTGTTGATTTACCAACTTATTTTTTAATCAACACTATATAATAATGAAATAAAATAAATACATAAATACATTTGCCATTGGAATGTTAAATGAATAATTTTTTGTAAATTATTGAAACCTGTTTTCTTCCTGAAATCTGTTTTCTTCCACAACTCAACACATTTGATCCTCAGACCCGAAATCCTCCAATAAATAGTTAAAAAAATTGTTAATTTAAATAGGACTGTAAAATTTAAATACATTTAAAATCAACTGTAATTATCTCAGTATTTATATAACAATTTCATAATTGTTGTGTTACAGTCTATTGTGGCTTGTCAAATAGACACCTATCAGCATGTCTATAGCATTGTTAGTTGTGCCCATTGATTTTGATAAGGCTGACAGATAACATCAATTCATGACTTATTGCAACAAGGTAATAAAAAAAAAAAAATAATTATATAGGCTTTTACCATAACATTAAACTTTATGTTAAATAGATTTTTACACTTTTCTATTTGAGAAATACTTAAAACATTTATAAATGTGTTTATTTATTCATTCATTCGTTTGTTTCTTCATTTCATGAAGGTATTTCCTATTTATTTAAATGATCACAGTATTCATTTCCCTATTTCTTTATTTAATCTCTAATATTTTTGGAATAGAATAAAAGAACATTTTAAAAATAAAAAACCTGATAGACCATATATTGGAAATCACATTTTTTGAACATAACATTGGGGTATTTGATTTGAAGTTATACTGAGTTCTCTTTATCACAAAAATAGTGAGAATTTTTATTTGGTTTCCAGAAAGACTAAATGTATAACTCCTCCAAGTTTGAAAGTTTTTCTTAAGTCATGGAATATATTTTATATTGCTGGACTTAAATATCTCATCAAAACATTCAGAAAAAGTTGAAAATAATTCTCTCTGAATTGTAATTGTAATTGTAATGAATGCAATCTGGTGACAAGTACAGCCAACCAGATGCGACTATTTAAAGAAAAGCATTGCAAATAGCATTTAGTTTCAAAATCTCTTTTATAATTTCAGTATTTCACAATAATTCAAAGAAAATGAGAACTAACATAATCTTGATAAGACATCTGGGAAAGTCATTTTGACCAAAAACAAATTGCTGAGAAACATTTCTATAACCCCAACCTCTCGCCACCAGCACCGAAAAACAGGACGTAAAACTGTTTTCAAAACACTTTATTGGATTGTTCTCTTTTGAAGCCAGCTTCCTTAACCATATAGCAAAACCATTATATGCACATAATTTGTGCCATCTTTCACCAATTAAAATGTTTAGGTTAAATAAAACATAAGTCCAAAAGCAGCTGTAATATGCTGAATTGCATCTGGTATCCGGGTTGTTATAAAACCTTTCTCTCAGGGACATCCATTCAGTCACCATTTATATAATAAAAACAAAAAAATAAAATCTTTAACAGAATCCATATTCAAAACTTCATTCTGTGAACATTAAGGATCTATTCAACATATCACACATTGCACCAAAACCCAGTGAGAGAAGGTTTATTAAACAGGCTTCAAACTAATAAATCACATTAAACTGATCTTTATGTCATCTGTATGAGCTAATCCTGCAGGCACATTAATCCAGATGACATAAAAATAAATGTTGAATTTTTCAATGCAAACTAACACTGAAAAGACAGACATAAAATAAACTATGAAATACATTACCTTGATAATAAAATCTTTTTTTCCCTTTCTTCTTATTGCATAGACATGTGATCTTCATCGCTAATCAGTGCACACACCTGAGTTTGTTTTAAATATGTACCATGCTTTAACATTCACAGCTGTCCCTCAGTTCTCCTTAAAATAAATGTTCCCACAGTAAATACAACAATCTCCCCTTAACCAAGTGCATAAACCTAACTGATCTGATTCTAAATTAAACAAAATGCCAAAAAGAAAACAACACAACAATAAATCAACAGGCAATAAAAAAAATTATATGATTTTTTGATAACATGTCGATGATCTCATCACATGGGCAATTTTGGTGAAGATGATTGGTTTCTACCGAGGGCAAGACTCATCTGGAAGACAGAGATGAAAGGAAATTAAAGTTAATGTCTAATGGATATTGAATTTTTCGAATACAATTAGATTTAAAGTTCGAATCTCATTCCTTAACAATAACAATTGTGGCTTTGCAATGGACACAAATTCTACTGGTTCTATATATTTTTACTCTTCTTCTTTATAATGAGCTTGCCCACATTGCTCACCTGTTATTTACATAAAGGTAAAGTTGTTACCTTATTTATTTAAAAGATAAAATCTCATCATTCAACATTTTCTCCGTCAGAAACAAACAAACTCATAAAGGTATTATAAAACCTTTAAGAAGGTAATGAAACAGATGGCCATAAAACTCTGATGATAATTATCATGCTAGAGGAAGACTCACTTGATAACATGAGATAAGTAACAAAATCAAGTATACAGGAGCAACAAACGAAAATGAGATTAAAAAAGATGCTGAGAGCTCAGGTGCTATAGAATTTCTCTTAACGCTTTAGCAAACATATAGCTACAATGCTAATGACTGTGCTAAAGCAAAACTCAAGGATATATTTCATTCTACTTTAAAATGTAAATAAAATGAAAGTTATATAATATAAGGTTGATAAATAGTAATAACGACTGATTAAACTTAATAGCATTTATTTCATGGCTTTAGTAAAGACAGCTACAATGCTAAATAGCATGTCAAAGGTGGTCTCAGATGGTAATATGAGATGTTTTTATTCACTTCTAAATTATCTTGCTGAATATGTTAAAACTCTTAAGGGGAAGCCATATTGTAGGGAGAATAAGCATAAGAAATAAATCAAAGACATGGTGGGACCTTAAATAGCCAAAACAATCCCCCTAGAGCTTTAGCAAACAGATAGCCCTATGCTAACTATGTCCAATGAAGACTAACTTGGTAATGTGGGAAGACATTTTTATACTTTAAATGCTCTTACTGAATATTTTGAAACTCTCAAAAGGCATAACGCAAATAGCATTAAAAATAAAAAAATAAAATCTTGAGACCTTCGAGAGGTGCAGCATTTGCAAACCGATCGATGCAATGCTAACATGCAAGCTAAAGAAAACTTACTTGATAGCTTCAGGGGACATTTCTATCTTGTTTTAATACTCTTACTGATTAAATTAAAACTGTAAACAGTCGACCTACATAGGGGAAAATAAGCAGGATTAAAAAGAAAAATATTTTTAGGACTTTCTTTTTTCAGACAAATCTGTTGGCAATGCTTATTAGCATGCTAACAACTCACTAGAGTTTAACTTCTACCATTTTAATTGCTTTTATTGATTTAAAAAATTATAATAAAGGCGAATAAATGCCAATAGGAGAAAACAGCATTGACTCAAGTTATATAAAAAGGTTTGACACCGGAAGACACTGTAGCCATCATTTCAAGACATAATATGTACTTGGAAGTAGGAATTTTGGAATTCCAAGCTGGAAAAAATCAACACCCTCTGGTATTGGTACTCCAACTTGGAAAGTTGGAGGTTCCCTAACAAACCCAAGTTTAAATAAAAATATGCCTGTTGTTTGAATAAACTTTGCACATGTCGTATGAAACTGTTAATTTTCACTTATGATGGATTGTATCTTGTATCTTAAAGCAGTCTCACACATACTTTGATATAGTCCCTTTTAGAGAACATATTTCTACAGTGTCTGAAGGCCTCAAAAACACTAATATAATATATTGGTAACTGGTGCTATTTCCTGAAGCAAATTGTAGTAATTCAAAAAGAGTAGTTATTTTTTTTATTTAGCAGTATGGTTCATTGATGTGTAAATGGTACATGAATTGTATTTATGGAGCACCTTTCTAGTCATACTAACCACTCAAAGTGTTTTACACTAGAGCCACATCAACCAAATCAGCACACAACTGTGCACACATTCAGACACTGAAATGCAAATCAATAGGCAAGATGGGGTTTTAAATGCTTAGCTCAGTGGCGCATGGACATGTGACAGGAAGAAGCTGGAACCAAACCCACCACTTTCACATTGTAAGAATAATCAGCATATTTATTATAGGTCTACAGTAGAAATAAATGTACTATGGTGAGTATAGTTGTAAAACACACCTGGTTGTTGTTTTTTGTAAATGGGAGTCATAATTTCTTACAACATCTGGAGCTTTGCCAAAACAAACCACTTGAAAAATCTTGAATAAAATGTCAACTTTTTAAACCATATTAAATTAAACCATACAGAGGATTTTTCAGGACAGTGCAGACATCTGTAAGACATACTGAAAACATTTATTACACTTTATGTCTTCTGAGACGGGGGTGACACTGACCCACTCTTAGGCGAGGTCCTTTCGCAGTCCCTGTGCTCTTCATGCTCTTGAAGACAACTGCTCCTCCCTCACCTTCACCATCATCCTTGTGCACCTCCACACCGTGCAACTTTTCTTTCTTCTCAAGGTCATAAGGGAGGGGGCTTAACGTCAGCATGAAGGTCTCTGAAGGGTATTCACACACCTGCTCAAGCTGGTCTTCATCAAAACACACCTTCACCTGGAAAAAGTTAAGACAGATGGTTTTCTTTCATCATAGTTAATAAAAATATGTTATATCTTGTAAGAACATAGGTTGACTCTTTTTCTATAATGTAAGCACGTTGAGCGTTGTGTGACACAGCTCGAAGAAGAAGCGCAGCTGGGTGCCATAGTGTTCGTGAAGCTAATAACAGCTAGCGCGTCAGCTTTACTGAACGTTTTATGTTGCTCTAAACATCAACAACATCAAGTATTTAAAATAACCAAACAATGTCTAGCCTGGCGGGAGGGTGAGTAAAACATGGTGGCCCACCAGGCTTTTAATATGGTGGGAGAAACCTTGGCCTTGTGGGGAAATAGACTGTATCTTGTCCTTGATCAGAATTTAGATGGTTTTCTAAATTTGATTTGTTAGGGGTAACAGAATGAGGGCTTGCTCCGGGCGGCATTAGTTTGCACAATTATTTCAATACGTATTCATTGGAAAGTATTCAAGACCCAATAGCCAGATCAGGGCCATGTCACAACATCTGAATCAGATTTAAGTGGTAACTGACTCCAAAACCAACATTTTTGTCCTTTTATCCATTGAGGTGAAGACTTGTTGGTGTACTTTGGATCATTTTTCCGCTGCATAACCCAAGTGTCTATTGTTACAAATTCAAGGTAAGACATCCTCACTTTAAGATTATCAGCTATTCAAGAGAATTTAGTTTCATCAACTGCAACAAGTTAATTATATCCGGCGGGAAAGCAGTCCCAGTTCTTCATGCTATCACCTCTATGTTAAGCTCTGATGTCCTTTTTGTGAAAGGCTGTTAGTTTCACATTTGATATAATGGGACAGACACCTTACAAAAGGCTCCACTTTTGTCTCGCCAGTCTACAGAATATTTTAACTTTAAGTGTTGAACGCCATCAAGATGTTTTTTGACCAATTAAGACAAACCTTGATGTCTTTTTTTCACAGCAGTGGTTTTTCACCTTGAAACTCTTTGATAAGTGTCATATTGCCCAGTCTCTCTCATCATAAACACTACAGCTTCACAACTGAATTGCAACTATCACCCCAATATCAAAGCAGGCTGTATTGCAATCGCAAAGGATTGTTTGTGCTCGTTGCAATTATATTTCAATTGTCAGGCATCATGCTCTGCATATCAGAAATATATTTGGTGTGTTGGATGGACTCTTAGGGCCCTCAATGCTAGTGTCGGATGTATATTATTAGTGCCTGAGATGTTATTAATGTTCATGGAGATTGATAGGCGCATTGTGTAATAGTACAGAAATAGAATTGTAATGAAAATGTGGGTTAACTTTAGTCAATAATGTTATTGCTATATATTCAATACTAGTTTCACAAATAAATATTTTCCTGATATGATGCAGCTCTAAAGAACATTAATGGTTTGCTGGAGTTCCAAAGGCTTAGAAATGGCTCTGAGACTCTTTCCAGACTGATATATGTCAATGACTTTGTTTGTCATCTGCTATCGCATGTTTTCAGATAAGGGTATGGTGCAATTCTTTTTGAGATCTTGTAGCTTACTTCATGCTGTCATATAGGTTCTGTTTAAATAATTTCTTGATTATACAGGTCTGGCAGTAATCAGACCAGAGTGAAATTAAAATCAGATTTCCAAAAATAGCATCAACAATAATGACAGTGCATTCATGATTTAATAAGAGGGATAAAATATGTCTACAGGGTTTGGATAACTTTTTCCTTCAATATATGAAATAATCATTTAAAAACTGTATTTAAGTGTGGCAAAAAACAAACAAACAGAAGAAATGAAAAAGGAGGCAAATACTTTTTCACGGAAATGTCGGTAGTGAGCTTTGTCTTGAAATTATAAAACAACATACAAACATGACCTGTTATGAAAAAATGTCTCTAACCGAAAGCAAACAGTTTCAAACACAGCCTATTTCCTCTTAGATATGCTAACTTCAACTTGCAAAGACAGGGTGTAGGTGCTGGAAAATGTTTCAGTCTGTCTCTGAGAGGCGTTTGCAAACGCTATGACTGTAATGTCAACTGGCAGCGTGAGGCTTAGAACAGCAGCCATACTTTGAACCCTTCATGCCATCACTGAAATGGAGATTGGATCTTGCATATTAGGAAGCACAAGCAGAAATGGACTGCTAAGTTGTGGTTTTCTTAAAAAAGGAGAATAAGGCCCTGCGACGTTTGTTTACTAAGCAGCTGGTGTGGTGTAAGCAAGCAGCACGAGTCCTAGAGGAAGCAGAGGTACATCCAAAGACTTGTACTGACAGAAACTCAGCCCTGAAGCCAAGATGGGTTAGTAAGTATACTTTGAAGTGCAGACAACGTGTGCATTTAGCTGCTTCACCTTGAACTGTGGCCATCTGAAGGGCAAAGAACAGATGTGCTCAAATAAGGCTGGCAGGTGCTCAGTGACCTTGTGGTTCCTCTTATGCATATCTGTAGGTTTAGTAACTCATAGCACATCCACAAAGAATTGTAAGGCACCCTTTTCATAAAACCTCTTTTAGTTAAACAGCCTTTTCACTTTACCTGAGGATTTGAAACTAATTCCATACAGTCAGACAACCCTGTCCCTTTGTCTCATTGTCGGTCTGTTTTAAGTGATTTTAAGATGTTATGTATGATATTTGATCTTGCTATGCTGTTTTATTGTCTTATTTTGTTAAAGGAGCGTCTGGGGATGTGCATTTCAAATTAGCGAAGGATATGAATGCTTGTCACCATGCAAATAACCAATAAAGAAGCAATTATATTAAGGCACAGAAGGTTTAATCCTGCATCCCTGACCCTGATTAACCCAGGCTAACGCAGCAGGAGAGTAGAGCCAAAGAGTTTGGCGAAGGCTATAAAAAAAGAAGAAGAGGGAAGCTCATGTAGTTAAATTCAAAAGTTCAGCAATGCAAGGCTGAAACTAAACACAGAGAATAGCTTTGAGGTCACCTCCTGCTTCCTTTTTACAAAACATAGGTGCGATTTTTTTAAAGGTATAAAAGGTAGAATAGAGTCAAAAATATATGAGGGGAAAAAATTTTTTACCATAAAGTTTGGTTGCAGTAACCTAAATTTAGTTATATGTCATAGTATCTAGACGTACAAATCTCAAAGAAAGAATGAGTCAATTTAAGCCCAAGCACTTTAACCTCCTACTGTGATATGATAGTGTAATGGGGGGGAGGGGAGGAAGCCTGACGTCAAACCGTCTGAACGGCATCAACGTGAGAGCAACAGGTGGTCAGAAAATCACTCCGTGGTCATCTCTTACTGCAGCTAAGACAGTCAGAATTACATGACTGGTAACATAAAGCTCTGTCTAAAACAGAGCTGGGAAAGGGTATTTGTCATTTCTTCTGTTTCTTCTATTTCGCCACATTTGTATGTTTCTGATTATAAAAAGAAAACCTGTGTTAAACAAAAGGAAGCTTTTGAATTATTATTTGATTTATTAAAAAAAACAAAAACGCTATTCAAACAGACCTTGGCCAATGTGAAAAAGTCATCACCCATAAATCTTATAACTGGTTGTGCCAGCCATTGCAGCAACAATTACCATCAAATGTTTCAACTGACAATGAGTCTTTAATGTCACCATAGAGGATAGTTGGACTACAGTTTTTTGCAGAATTGTTTTAATTCAGCCATATTGGAGTGTTTTTTAAATGATCTGCTAAATAGAATGACACAGCATTATAATTAGATTTTGAATTCAGACTTTGACTAGGCGACTCCGAAACCTTCATTTTGCTTTTTTTTTTTTAAATCTTGCAGTAAATTTGGTGTGTTGGCCATTCCTGGCATGGTTCAACACTGCTCCATATTTTCTCAATCTGTGGATAATGGTTGTCACTGTCCTTTGGTGGAGTGCCAACGCCTTGGAAATTAAATGCATATCTGCGCATGAAGTGCTGCTTTATGAGAACCTTTCGCCAACTTCAAGTAATTTGGACTGCACATCACTTCCATTTAGTCAATCTTTTATTAGAGGAAGCTCAAACATCTGAAAGAGGAAGTGTGTAAAAATGCACAGCGTGACAGGGAGTTTCTGTGAGACCAAAGAAACAAAACTTTTTTTTTTCTCACTATTGCTGTCTACAAACTGCCTCTGGTCTTTACTTTTCCTCAATGCTGTCTGAGTCCCCTGAACTTCGTCAAATCTTACCCTCCAAATCATGCACATCCAGCTAAATCTACTTGCTATCTGCCATGCTCAGCGGACTGTCAACGTGTTAAAAGACAGTCTAACAACCCAAAGGCCAGGCTAGGACAGAGCCAAGAACACACAAAGACTGATTTGTGCGAGAGGCAGCATAAGGCTGACTCAACAGTTAGAGGAGAACTGGTGCAAGCGAAGAAGGAAGCAGACTGAGAGGGACATTTCAAGCAGCCTAACAAAGCTGAAATACAAAAACAGCAACTTGAGTCATCTAAAGACGCCTGCGAAAGTCCAAAAAGAACAAAATTCACTTCACCGGATGCTGAAAAAACTTTACTCTTTATCTCTCTCTTCAACTTTCCTACTGAAGAACTGAAGAAGTCACGAAATTCAAAAGAAGAAAGGCTGTTTAGTGAACTTTGTACAGGGAATTATTGGTGTGGGTTGAAGGTGCTGAGGCAGAAAAACTGTGAATAGCAATGTAGTCTTGCATGCATTCACACAACAAATCGTCAGATTCAAGCAGGTAGACTGAATGAAGCAAACTGAAGAAGAAATTCTGCCTCTCATTGTAGTTTCCTATGCAACTTTTCTGCGTCCACTGAAGCCTATAACCTCACTACTACCCATGTCTTTCTTAATAAGCTTCAGCATGATCTTGTCTCATGGTAGTTTGTTGTGTTTCTTTCTGAACATATAAAACACAAAAAGCAATAAAAGCTAAAAGTCAGGGGGAATTAGAGCACAGGTGCAAATGGAAAAAGGAGATCACTCCCGGGTTTTATGGCTCAGAATCAAGATGTCGTGCTTGATAAGGCTTTAACTAGCTAAGCTCCTTCTCCGTGATCGCACTTCTCAATCATAGGGGATGTTCTCCTAGTGAAAGGGGATTCTGCTTGACGAGAAGCGGAGAAGTCAGAAAGTGATAAACCTGATTTTCGCAAGACCTTAAATTCAAATGGATACACAGATTGTGTTATATATATATACTACATTATACTTTTGCATAGCTGGGAGCGAATGCTTTCCTCCGATTTTGACGTGTTTGCGCAGTGAAAGTTACCCCATTCCATATAAGTGCAAAAACCAAATCAACTTACCCTCTTTTGCGTCACTTTACTCTTGACCAGACAGGACCTCTCCAGATTCTGATATCCACCAATCACTTCAATTTCGTCCACTGATGGATACTTCTTCTTTGCAGGCTCGTCCACATCGGGGGTCGTCGGTTGCTGCGATGGGGTTTTTGGTGACCCTGCTGCTGCTGATCGTGCTGCGGATCCAGTAGCTCCTCCGCCGACAGTTTTTTTTGGAGTGATTGTGATGGTGGCGCCTCTCTTTACTTGGCCCCCAGAAGCACTTCTGATGGAGAAGAGCTTGGGAGACGGGCTGGGAGATGGGGAGATGCTGGGAGAGTTGGCAGGAGATGGTGAGCATGGGGAGGAGGCTGGAGTCGGGGCACAGTTTGTAGGTTTCAAAGAGTTGTCTGGTGATTGGTTCCTTAGAAACGAGGGGGTGATGGTGATAGTTTGCTTCAGCTGAGATGTTGGGGAACAAAAACGCTGTGGAGATTCTTTGGTTCTTTGGTTACTTTCAGGTGTTTCTTCAGCTTCCGCTTCTTTTACCTGCAGCTTTGTCTCTCTTTTGGGACTTTTGGGCAATTTTGTTTCTTTTTCCTTTCCAGAGGTATTTGCAGATGACTTTAGCACTTCCTGCTCTTTCAGCTGAAACTGCTCAATCTGTTGCTGTATCGTCTGAACCCCACGGATGTCGTCACCTGTCAGCGATTTGCTGTCCCCCTGGTGAGAGCTTGAAATAAATGGCTTCACTTTAACAAGGTGCACAGAAGATGGGATGTCTACTGTCCTATCCCTCAGATACAAGCCTGATCTTGAACCAACGGTGTCCAGGTTGTAGATCCGGCTCATGGCTGCCAGGGAGTTGGGATGAGGCGGTGAAGGAGAGAGAGAACCTATAGAGTCTGTAGACGTTGTGTACTTCTCCAACTCCTCCTCAGAGAACTCTCTGTCTTCCTCCTCCTCTTCTTCTTCTTCTTCTGTGCTCTCGTATTGGCCCCTGTGGTGCTCCAGGTGCAGCTCTACATGTTTCAGGGGGTCCGTTTCATCCTCGGAGATCTGGGAGCCTTCAGAGTGAACATCAGGGACGCCAGCCGAACACTCGTCTGCCACTTCCTCTCTGCTCTTGTCTTGTGAGCTGGGGACAGAAACAGGAAGCTGAGGGCTGGTTTTCAACATGCCGACTTCCCGTCTGACGTCACAGACACCCGTGGATGTCTGCTCTGCTGCGTCGCCCTCTTCGCTCTCCGGTACGTCCGGCCTCGCCTGCGTACAAGCCGCATCATCCCACTCTTTCATGATTTCACTTCCCCTCACCTCATACCTGTCCTCAGCTGCTGGAGCCTCACAGATGTCTGCAGCTTCACATCTTTCTCCCACCCGGGCCTCTCTTTGTCTTTGTTTATCCAGCTCTCTCTCTCTCATTTTCTCTCTGAGAGACTCAATCCGACTCAGAGGTTTTCCAATCGTCCAGCTATCCCTCCTTTCCACCCTATGGTCTCCTTCCCAGTCTTGTCCGTCACCGCTCCGACACTCGCTAACCTTTCTCTCCGACATCTCCTCGGCAACATAAAACACAGCCCTAGGAATTTGAACCTCAAGGCAACCTGGTGGGATCCCGGTGGATTCAATCCTCTTTGGAGATCTGGGAATCTCTCTCTCTGAACCAGTATGGCCTCCTGTCTGAGGTTCCTCGTCGCACCCTTCGTGTGCAGCGGTGTGAGGTATTTCTTCCCTCTCGCTTACGTAGATAGTTGTATCCCCCCTCTTGTCTGTTTTGCTTCTAAGATCCTCAGTTTGCTGGGATACATTGGAGTACAAGAGGTAAGGACCTTGTGGTCCTGAGCCGCTCCACTCTGGCCCTCTATGGGGGATCTGATCTTGGCCTGTAGAAAACAGACTGGAGCATTCTTTGAAAGCCGAATCATGTTTGCACTGATTCACAAAAGTCTCACTGGGAATGGGTGACACTTCCACTGTAGCACCAGGGTAATTAGTTTCAATTTGCACTCTTCTGTCCAGTCTGTCATCTCTCCGAACGTCACTAACTCCACCTGCCTCTGAATCTTTTTCAACACTTCTGTCCTTTGTCAGTATCCTAGCATCTTTATCAGCTCTTGCTCTAACATCCTGTCTGATTGGTACTCTTCTTGCAAACGATATGCCCTCTGTGTTTTTTACTGAAGCTACTGTGAACCCCTTGTCTGCATCTGCAACCCCTACTTTCTCTGCGGCTCTCTTATTGACAGGCTCTACTTTCTTCAGCTCACTCCTGTGTTTTTTCCAAATTTCTGCGTCCTTCGTCCTCTGCATCACTCCTCCCTTTTCATCCTCACTTTTTACATCTTTGTGCTTTCCAAAGCGCTCTTTCACGCTTGGTCTGAGTTTTGCTACCCCTGCTACATCTACCCAGGAATCAGTGTTTTTCTCTGGATATATGCTCTCTTGACCCCTTGCATCTCCTAATCCGTTCTCTACCACTCCGACGACTCGATCCGAGAAGCTGAAGGAGCGTTTTGGGGTGCTTCTCAGAAGCATGTTCTTTCCATTTGCCTTTCTCTCCTCAGACTGTCGATCTTCTTGATCTCCAGAGTATTTTCTTCTTCCTGGTTGGAGGAAATTATCTGAACTTTTGGACCGAGATGGAGGCATTGGATGCTCTCCGAACTTACTCAGCAGCTTGCTGACCCTCCCTCCCCTCTCAACAAAAACATTATCATCCCAGCTGTCTCCTCCACTGTCTTTATTAATAACTGTTGCCTGACCCCAGGGCTTATCCTTGTCGTTTTCTCTCAGCCAGGACATTTCTGATTTCATATCTCTGGTTAAATCCAAGTTGCTCTTCACTTCTCCTTCCTCTCTAGACTTTCCTCCTCCGCCTGTTTGCTCCTCGGAGCTGACAGACGGCTTGATGATCAAAACTTCAGAAGCTCGTATCTCTGTGACACTCCCTCCTCCTGCCAGGATCTCTCTGAGGTCCATCTTCATCCCTCTCTTCAGCTGATGGTCTTCTTCAGGGGTCTCCCTTTCCACCTCCCTCCATCTTGCCCTTCTTTCGTCGCTGCCCTTTCGGTCCTGTTCGATGATGATGATGTTGTCAGCTCGGATGGTTCGAAGACAGGGAAGAACGGGGGGAAACTGACCAGACGTCTGAGGGATATCTTTTTCCTCAGCCTCTTTTTTCACTTTAAAGAGTTCCTGCTCCTTCACTCCATCCCTAACTGACTCTTTCCCCTGTTTTATGTCCTTTTCACATCCTTCTTGGTTGTTCTCCTTTTCTTTTCCTAGACTCTTATCCCTGCTCTTCTCCTTTTCCCACCCTTCAGTCAAATCCCTAAACCTTTCTATTTTCAGCTCGATATCTCTTCCTCTGCTCGTCTCCACTTCTTGAGACCTGAGGCAGAGCTTTTCCTTCTCCTTAACCTCCACCTCATTTGCTGCCTCTGGATCTTTGCCTTTCCTCCACACACTCTGTGTGCGAATAAATGGGTTCTCGTGGACTGGAACGATGGTTTCCACTGACACCTGACTCCCCGGTTTGGGCTCTGCATCCAGCCACATCCCAGGATCTGGACTGAGTGACGTCTCACTTCCCTGATTGACCGTAATCGAGCTGTCAGTGTCACTAAGGCCATCAGAAGATGTTCTGGCGTCCACCTGGTGCAGGCAGATGTCTCTGTCTCTCTCCCTGTCACCCAAGCTCTCCTGCTTGGCCTTTCTCCGCTGAATGATCCCCCGCTTCCAGGCAGGCATGCTGGCCAGCTTCTCCTCCTCCTCCTTTTCTCTCCTCTCTCGCTGCTCCTCCTCTCTCCTCTTTCTCTCCAGAAGAAGTTGCTTCCATTCTGGCAGAGAAGAAACAGACATAACAAAAAAGATTTCGGACCCTTTGGTCAAAGTGGGCGAAACTTCTGTCCTGCGAGACTTCAGGAATTACCTGTAACAAAAAAAAGAAAAAGAAAAAAACAAAAAACAAATCGGATAAAATCTATTTTTGTCACACGAGCATTTCTAATAAAGCTAAAACATCGTAATGCGACTAGAAAATGTCCATGTAACCTGAATAAATTGATTAAGCCTTTAGATAGGTTTCATTTCTACTTTAGCAAGGAAAAAACTTACCAAACCCAAGTTTGCGCAAAGATTTATGGGATCCAACATTAGTCTAAGTCTGTGCGTAATGCGCTCCGTCTCGTCTCAGCGGGTAATCTCTCTCCAAAAGCGAAAAGATGAAATATAGAATCAACCCTTTTAAAAGTCCCGTTTAAAATGCACGCAGCCTTGCGAAGTCACCCCGAAAGCTGACTTTGCATCAAGGCGGAAAAAAATGGACGCTCTTTCCGTCTCCAGCTCCAGAACTGCAGAGCGCTAATCCGATAATTGCAGTCAATTCCGTCAGGAGAGTTTAGTGGCACACACCATATTGTGGGAACTAAGAAAAGGAGTTTAAAGACCAGAGCCGTCTGCCCGACTCCTGCCCCCCTCCCTCTGCCCATCTTTCCGCCCTGGAGGGCCGATTGGAGAAGAGGAGGAGGAAGAGGAAGAGGAGGAGGGAGAGCTGTAAAACAGACTACCAGATTTGCCAAAGCTGCGGGAAGATCGGCTTCACTGGCAGAGACGGCCCAAAGCTGTGTGAGGCTCTATGAGCAAAATTTAATTTGGGACCCTGTTTTAATTTACTTGTTTTATTTCAGGCGCTGTCCAGGTATTTCTTCTGTGCCCGAGAAAGATTCACAGTTACAGTTCTACAAAAAGTTGCAAAACAATAAACACAGTAGTGCCTAAACGTGCTAAAATTGAAGAGCACAAGTAGAAGTAAGTACATTTTAGCAACTTTCACAGAATAAAATTCACAAAATGCTTAACAATAAAACAACAATAATAACAACTCATAATAAAAACATATAAAAAAATATAAAGAGAGATAAAACAGCATGCATGCAACATCATTGCATAAAACTACGTAGTTAAAATCTGAACAAATGGGTCTTCAACTGCTTACCAGAATGAAGAGTCAAGACAACACAAAGATGGAGGCAATGCATTCCACAGCATGAGGAAGAAAGCAAACATAAAAATAACCTCAAATAAAATAATGTTAACAACATTATTGTTTGAAAATTGTTTGATTGTTGCATGTCAGGGCTGTCCAAAGTGTACCCGGCGGCCAACAATCATTTTGTGTGATTTGGCAGGTGATGCAATTGGCGACTTTATACATTTTTCAGGGTAAATTTTTAATGACAAAAAATTAAATCGTCTTAAAATTAAAAATATTAGGCACAATTCAAATTATTAATCTTTTATTAACCGTATTGTCGGTTTTCATTTTGATTTCATTGTAAAATTGGAACACAGATGTTGAATAACTTTTGCTCAACAGCAAACTCGCTGCAACACATCGTTTTCCCAGAAAGTGTGACCCATATCCTGTTTCTGTTGCTGAACAGATTATAGAGACAACAACAGAATAGACTGAAAGAATGTTGTAGACAAAATAAAATTGCAAATAGTGTCTTTCTTTAGCTAAGGCAATTTTGTCTTTTTTGTTTTTTTGTTTTACCGAGGCACCTGATTAATTAATATTTTATCTGGCTTGTAAAGCACTTTGGCATACCATTTTTAACGTGATAAGTAAATTTGGCCATGGCATGTTTTGGATCTTAAACGCATGACGTCTTTCTGCATGGAGTTTGCATGTTCTCCCTGTGCGTGCGTCAGAATCAGAATCAGAATCAAGTTTATTGCCAAGTAGATTTGCACTTACAAGGAATTTGACTTGGTGTTGATGGTGCAGACAAAACAAAATAGATATATATATACAGAATATCGGTTCTCTCCAGGTACTCCAACCTCCTCCCACAGTCCAAAAACATGACTTTTAGGTTATTTTGTTTCTCCAAATTGAACTTAGGTGTGAGTGTGTATGGACTTGGTTGTTTGTCCCTCATGTCTCCGTGTGGAAATAAGATAAGACATTTCTTTATTGTCCCACAATAGGGAAATTCAGGTACACAATTGTTCAGTTACACACAATTAATAGCAATGAAAACACAAGCTAATCTAATCTAAAGTTAGTTCTACGGCAACAGAGAATGACTTTATCAGAAACGCAACAAATAAACGTAAACATAAACATCAGAGTAAATATTATTATTGATAATACGACATACTCAGCTAAAAAAGATGAAATGTTCAAGTCAAACATTGGAAAATCTACAATCTACTTACAGAATTTGAGATAATATGCAATATGCATGATAGTATAGCAGCATCTCGATGTAGCTAAGGCGTGTGCAAGTGTACCTTAGTATCTGGGAGAGGGTGTAAACGATTCATGATCAAGTCAGGACCCGTGCGACCATAAGTATGTTTGTAAACAGTTATTAAGTCAGCTCTGAGCAGCAGAGATTATAAAGTCTACCAGCAGGTGGGAGGAACAATCTGTGGAAGCGCTCCTTATAGCATCCTGAATGCAACAGTCTGTCACTGAAAGAGTTCTCCAGCTCTTCAACTGCTCCATGCATGGGTGAGAGACATTGTCCATCAGTGATGTTACTTTTCTTACAGTGCTTTTGTCACCAACCACCTGCACTAAGTCCAGGGGGCATCCCAGGACAGGATAGGCTGCTGCTCCAACAGACTACACCATAGAAGATGGCTGATGCCACCACAGAGTCAAAGAAGGTCTTCAGAAGCCATGTGATCTACTGGCGACATGTCCAGGGTGTACCCCGCCTCTCACCCAACGACTGCTGGAGATAGCCACGATAGATAAGTGTGTATAGACAATAGATAATTGGTTGGATGGATCTTTTGATGCACAAATTAATTTTGTTTAAATCAGAGATCTGTGTACAAATTGTTAACTTGGAAGCCAATACATGTAGAGAATGCTGTAGGTATACAGCCATTGCTTGTCTTAATGTTGTTAACTTATCCCTGCCATTAATATTATTGAAGGAGATGCCATGATCCACAGGTGTTTGGATTTCTTTTATGTCACTGTTTTCATAATTTCCCTGTTGTTTATGTTCTCTAGGTGTTGCTTTATTAGTAAATTTCTTACATTTAGTTTATGACTTTATTCATGTGTTCTGTTCTTTATGTATTTGGATTTTCCCAGTTCCATCTTTTATCCTTTCCCCTTGGTTAGAAGTGTCTGTATCTAAGTTCCCTTTCCTCAGTCTCCCTCCACTTCTTCTGCCCCACCTGCTTCACATTATCTTGTAATTAACCTGCTTCCTATGTCATTCTCCACTTGCCCCTCAGTATATCTGCCCATTGTTGTCATCGTTCATTGCTGGCATCTTCTGTGATGCTGCCTTCTTCTGTTTTGATTTTGCCATTACCGTCTGCTCCTCTGTCCGTGCTCCATGTCTTGTTCTCCTCATGCAACTGTAAGTTTTCATTTTATTTTCATTAGTAAAGAACTTCACCTCAATCTCTGCATTTGGGTTCTTCACAACTGAAAACATGCCAGGAACAGGCTATGGTTGAAAAAAAAAAACCAAGACGCATTACTATCGTTTTCAGCAGGAGTCAACTAGCAAGTTGAAATGAACACGTGACAAGTGTTTGTGTGTTTATAAAATTCACGTCTTTAATAAACCCATTTAGTTCAACATTTGAAATAAGCACAATGTTTTTTTCCTGAGGAATTTCACATGCATTAGCAATTTTACCTGAATACAGTGTTAGTTGCCATCTGGTGGACACTTTTGACTCTGTTACCTTCATAACTTATTTATAAAGACATTATAATATAAAGGTTTCTATAAAAGATTAGCAAAAATTCTTTAAAAAAAAACTAAAATCAGCTATGATTAGAAGAAAAAAAACATCATAGGTTAATATATCTAATCAAACTGGTGTCCAAAATACTGCATATTATGAATGTGGCTGTCTAAATTAAACAATTACCGTACTGGAAGCTGCAAGTAGACTAAATGTTTGAGAAACACTCATCCCCCTGTTAAATAAAGTAACACTAACTTGCCTGAATTATCCAGAGATGACGTTTTAAGCCAGTTTACATAAAAATATAATTGTAGTGTCAGGGATGCAACCAGACTTTTTCTTCCTGCTTTATCTAATAGTAATAAACTGAAAATAGTCCCAGTGTGAAGTCTCATTAAGACACCATTTTTCAAGAATAACTCATGCAATGGTTTTAAAAACATAACATGTTGTAAACACAAAGATGCCAGTACAGCCGTGGTTACATCCAGCTTTGAAACATGTAAATATAAAGTTAGCTTCGGATCACAGGGGCAAAGCCACATTATCCCACCTTCTCCTTGTGGTTGCTGCCGTTCTGCTCGACACTGCCTCGCCGCGGCTCGGATAAGAACCACACCTTGCCTTTAAGCTGAGCACAGAGGTAGGCTAAATCCTGTTTGTCCAGGGAGTGTGCCAGGGCCACATAGGCAGACAGCGTCCCGGCCAGCAGGAGTCTGTCCAGGGATAAGGCCGGCAGCAACCACAGGATGACGACCAGCTCCAGGAACACGGGGTGGCGGAGGTGGGACAGGAGGCGCTGAGCGGGCAGTGGCTTCTGAGAAAAAGGGTCCCCCAAACCGAGGCACTCATAATACACCTAAGAGGAGGAAGGCAAGGATTGTTAGTGTTGTAATTTGTTTTAAAAGATCAAATTTAGAACATTTATTTCTGAACAACTGGTCTCGAGTTTCATTTGATTTTTTTTATATTTCCAGGTGAAGAAAGTTAACAAAACCATTTCTGTCTTTGTTGTTTGTGCTTTTGTTTATTGCTGGTGTGGTTTTTCTTAGGGTTCTCTTTTTTTTATTTTGCAGACAGAATTTAATTTTAAAAGTCATTTCTGCATGGGAAGGGTTATGAAAAATAAATTCCCTAGAACTTATTCTCAGAACCGTTTTAACATTTCTTTCCAGGCTTGTCTGGTCTGAGGCCAAAGTTAATATTTTAAGCAGGGCTATTTGATCACATACTTTGAAGCTAGAAATATTGACACTGTGGATCTAAAGTGGTAACAATCTGGAGACCTCAGTGAAAATGTTGAGTTGCTGGGTTTTTGTCCAAGATGTAGTTCATAATTCTTTTCCAAACTATGCTAAACTTCCCCATCCAAACTTAAAATCAATAAAAACAAACACCTTAACTATTCTAATAATGGAAAAACAACATTAAACACCAAATTTTGTTTTGTTTTATGATTATGAAGAGCTCAAAATGAAATGAATGCAGTTAACAATTGGGTTAAAAAAGGCTTTAACACTGCAAAGTCTCAAAAATGTGTGGGACCCTTTTTCTTTTCATCAATTCTTGTATTTCTGATTTCAGCTTAGTTAAAGAATCTTAGATTTCCTCATAATTAAAAACAAAAATATATTCCCGCTTAATTTTCCTACCTGTTTGATACCCAGTAGTTCTGGGTAATCAAAAATCATGAGGATGCTGCAGATGATGGCCCAACAGAGGAAGTGCAGCGCAAAGCAGAGGAGAGGGAACCAGATACTCCAGGGTGCATGGCGCACTGACCACAGGCAGGGGGCGCCAGTCACTGGCTGCCAGTAACTCGTCAGGAGCTGATATGGATAAAAAAAAAATAACAACGGAAGCATGAAAAAATATAAATTTGACCGCCAAAGGATTACTGGATTTAAAAGGAGCTTGAATAAATCCCCCCCCCAAACAGTTTAGAAAAAGACAAGACAAACTGTAATTGCTGTAATTGCTTAGTTACAGTTAAATTACTTAAATTGGTTAGAAAGTAAACATATGAAAAGCTGACAAAAGGGCAAGTCGTTCTGTTTCCAAATATGACAAAGACTCACAAAAAGAGATATGAAAATATCAAATAACTGTACAGAGAATAAAAATGATCAAAAGGAGCAAAAAGAGAAAGAAAAATAAAACACCAAAAGAGACAAATATTTACAAAAAAGGTAAATAAGCGCCAAGAAAGGCCAATCAGGAGAACAGCTTAAATAAAAAATATATGAAAACAACACTAAGAGAGGGGCCTTAAAATCAAGCATCACAATTTTAAGTCATCTGAAACAATAACAGCAAATTACATGCTTTTATTTAAAAGATTACAAATATTATTAAAAAAATACATATTTTTCTTAAATCTTTGCATCGCTACAAACATGATTTGTCTCATCTGATATATGCCCATTCATACATGAATAACCCAACAAAAGCTGGGAGTCAACTAGTTTTTAGATATTAATGAAATAACAGGAACATTTTTATCTGCTTTTAAAAAAGATTGTTGTTATGGTTATGAGTCATCCATGACTGCGTCACATGACCTGTGGTTTTCTGGGGAAAATGGATTAGGTTTTACCAACTTGGGGGAATGTGGCTGTACCTGAAGGGCGAGTGCAGTAGTGAAGCAGTACGCAGTCCTGTTCAGGGCTCCCAGCACCGACTGCAGGGCCTGTTTGACCGGGGACCAGGCCAGCAGGCTGTGTTGCACAGTGAAGAGCGCCAACAAGCACAGATCCACAACGAGAGACCACAGCACAGAACTGTCCTTTAAGGCCACAGACCACGGGATGGAGTCTTAGTAGGTACAAAAGAGCAAGAAGTCAAGAGACGGCCATTATAAAAAAAAAAATCACTATTTTAAATCTGATTGAACTGACGGTTAGCGACAATACAACAACTCCAATATTTAATCGAGGAACAGAAAATCACAAGAATGAATCATAATATTCAAAACAACAGACAATACAAGTGGCCTATCAGCCAGTATGATTATTATTATTATGCAAAGAATCTTACAAGAGGAAAAAGAGATGGCAAGTGCAAACTTTATTTGGATAAAATACTTTTAACATTAATGCAAATGGGTTTTGTGCATTGACAGATAACTAGTTGAGGAAGTGTAATTATTTTACTTGTTTAATAATGTTCCATAATGCTAGGGACCTGTGTGTTTAGTCTCAGTTATCAATAATTAGTTCTTTAAGTTTGTTTAGAAACAAATGCTATCTGAGAAACTGGATTGTAAAATTGAAACTGTTTCATGATAAATATCAAATCTGTTCAATAGAAAAATAAATATTTAGATATATAGTTGTCCATACTTCCCAATTCTAATTACAATACTGTGAAAATGGATTTTGCCCCTCCCAGAGTTGTTCTGTTTTTGCTTCTTTTTTTTTTTTTTTTTTTAAATCACAAAAAATGTAAAAACAAAGTCTGTTGTGTCTGTGTGTCAGGTATCCGTGTACATCGTAAGCCGGTGTACCGGGAAATTTCCCCATGGTAACAATAAAACATTCTTTACTCCCTTGATTCTCTTCATGTTTCAGCTCATCACAGAAATCTTAATGTCAGACAAAGGCATTCAGGGTTCCAGCAAACCATAATAAGAGCCTTTATGTGCAGAAGGGGGAAAAAAAAACACGGATCAGTGGTAAAACCAGAAGCGTTCTGCCTACCAAAATTACTGGAAGAGCTCAGCGACAACTCATCCAGGAGGTCACAGAGAACCCAGAACAACATTTAAGTCACTGCAGGCCTGACTTGCCTCAACACTAACAAACAGTCTGGGCAAAAATGGCATCAGTGGGAGAGTTCCAATGCAAAAAATAAAAGCTGATAAAAATTAAGCTACAAACCCGGATCTTGGAAAAATCTTGGAAGACGCCACAAAGACTTTTGGGAAAACGTTTTGAGACGCATTACTGTGTGAAACTAACACTAAATTTCAGAATAGTGGTAAAAGTGTGATAGTCTGGGGTACTCATTTTTACTTACTAGAAAAAAAAAAGGAGGAGCATCATTCTGCTTGCAATAAAGTGGCAGAAAACCAAGAAAAAAAACCCCAAACAAAAACACTTTTAGAATATGTGGGAACCCTGATTTAACCCTACATTTCTTGTAAATGTAGGGTTACATTGTTTACATTTCAATTGTTTACATAAATCGCTGCTGCATCTGGATACCGTGAATAGCACACTGTCTATTTCCCCTGCATTGTTTACATTGTTTTACATTGCTTACATTTCAATTGTTTACATAAACCGCTGCTGCATCTTTATCCTGAAAATTAGTGCAATTTACTGTGATTTTTCAAGCTGTATGCAAACGAAATTTTGTTCTGTACACACCTTGTGCATACAAAATGACAAATAAAGCTGTCTAAAGTCTAAGTCTCTCTAAAGTCTAAATCTTTAATTTTACAATTCAGTTTTACTAAACAGTATAGCAGCAATACCATTCAAAAATGTAAACACTTCATTTTCATACAAACGGAAAAGGTTAGGCATAAACATAATTCTTTTAATAAATATGTTTCTGTGTTTTAGTATGTGTTTTGCTTTTCCTGGAGCAAGGACCTGGATGGGATTCAAACACAGCTCTTAAAGGTGATGAGTTGAGAAAAGAAAAAAAAAGGTGAAAATTACATCGTTTAAAATATGTTGTTGGTACGAAAATGACTAGTGAGTTCTGAGACTATCAAAACACCCCCACCGGAAGCTGCTACAGAATTATAATTAAAAATAAAAATAAAAATGAAAAACATTGTCGCCCAACGTGGGGCTCGAACCCACGACCCTGAGATTAAGAGTCTCATGCTCTACCGACTGAGCTAGCCGGGCACTGATAGCGCCAGAAAGGCTGTCCCAACTAAGGTTGAATACCGGCGCTATGTATCGGTTTTTTACAATTTTATATAGTTTGTTGCTTTGGTATAGTCTAAAAACACCCGAATATCCATCACGACTGTACATATACACCCATAAAAACAGGAGACAGCACTTTCCGGCTGTCAGCTTACTTATACAAGCGTTTACCTTGACAAAGCGTCGTCTCCCCTGTGATGTTATGATAGATGGGTCGAAACGACACGAACCGAATGAAGTCCGCGCCGGAAATGAAGACAAACAGCAGGTTTAACAGAGAGGCCGTGCAGAGAGCCCAGTTACGGGCTGTGACTGACGCCATTTCAATCAGCGCTGCTCTTCATTTCATGTTCACAGTTCCGGGAGAAAACTTGTTGTCAGTGCGGATTATTACCACGCGATGGCGCTGTTGCAAGCATGAGCCCGGAGTATTTTTAACCCACATGTCAAATTTGTTTTAATTTCAGAACAAAACGGTGTAAACTTTACCAGGGGTGTTGAAAAGAAAATAACATATTATTGATAATGGACAGTAGCAGCTATTACAAATTAATTTTTGCTCTATTAAGCCTTCGGCATAAAAGGTATCCAAAAGTTAGACCTAAAAAAATATAAGTATTATTATAAATTCAGACCAGAGAAAAAAACAACAACTAAAACTTTGATGTGTGGACTTCTGTAAAGGGCTGTAAATGTACTTTTTATTTTATTTTATTTGTTCACACACTTTTCGGGGTTAGTAATTTACATGGACAATGTCAACAGTAGGTTTGCAGAGTGCACATATAAACTTTTAAGGTGTTCACAACTTTTTCTCCTCACTTAACATTGCCACATAATTTATTTTTATACAACTTTTAGCTAGGAAATCAAGTGCTAAAGACTGTAATACAGTCATATTCAATCAGTTAGAATATGCATTTCTAAGAGGCTTGTTTTTCAGATTAAAAGTACCTTGTAAAAAAACCCCAACAACTTTTATGTCACTTTTGAACATACTTTTCATTAAGCCCCCATTTCTGCATGAAAATGTTGCTTTTTTATTGGTCTAATGCAATATTCTAATCTTATATGCTGTGTTTTTATTAGCTGGAGGTAGGAAAAATAATCATAATGGTCTTTAAAACATCGTCAGTCTGTGTTAATCTATATAACGTGTTTCTATTAGTGAATTGAGTTTCTGAAATAAATTAATTTTTCAATATTATTCTCATTTATAATATGACTATATTCTAAAAAGAAGACATAAGAATCTTTGGGGGCTTATCAAAATACAACTAAGATCACATAGTATCCCTGGAAAAGAAGTGAAGAGATCCATAAAATAAACAAATCTTTTATTACAGTAGCAGTCTTGCAGAGACAAAAAAACAACAACAACATAATAAAGTTGAGTTAAATTTCAAAAGAACAAAAGAAAAGATGTAAATGTAAATTTAATTATATGCAGATTTGGGGGTCTTAACAAATAATGTGACTTTAATTTTTTTAATCTTGTTTCACTTAATAAACCTAGCAGTTACTGCAGACGGAAATACAGGTCTTTCTTGTAATCAGGAACTTGTGTTTCGGTGGGACTACTTGTATAAATAAAGGTTTAGTAACTGACATTAGTCATTGTGGCTAAATCAGATAGTTTTACATGTTAGAACGAAACTCCTATGATAAATAATGTGCACTGCTGTTTTTAAAAACAAATTAGAATAGTTTTAAAGGTGCTATTCACAAAAATGTAAAACAAATAAGTTTCAAATGAAGGCTAAGTGGTTGTTAACTTACCTGCAAAGGTCTAACCTCTGCTTTCAAGACTAAGGCTGAGGCTGAATCTTTAGAATTACGGTAACAATTTGGGACACTTTGTATTGTATTTAAAAATAGATAAATAAATGAAAAATAAAATAAATAAATATTAAAAATGGACACCACGAAATCCAGAAATGTTTAAAAAACGTATGATTACTCAACCAAAATAACTTCTTGGTGTTAAACTAAAAATCATCATAATCAACAACTTGTAAGTTACTAAATTCAGCCACTGTTGCACAGTAGTTGTATGATGAATAATTAGGCCTGGGCAACGATTAAAATATTTAATCGCGATTAATCGCCCTGATTAATCGCGATTAATCGCGATTAATCGCATTGTATTTACAAACTCCAAGAATGAATTCAAAAGTAGTGTAAAGAGCACTTTTATTTTAATGTTCTGCTGCCATATGAACAAAAGTGTTGTAACATTTGTAGCACTTATTTTATACTGGATATTTTCAACCCATCTATTGAATTTAGTGCACTAGCTGATCTTTTCCTCATAAGAGAACAGCAAGCACTGCAGCCAAAATATGGCCTTTTTTGACCTGCTGTATATTAGCCAGTCCCTAAGCTTGATGTATCATGAAACTGTTGACCTTTTGGGTTTTGTGGTTTTTATTTTATTATTACAATTAAATAATAATAATAATAATAATAATAATAATAATAATAATAATGTTATGTTCAGTGTTTTTTCGCTAATCCACCTCTTATATATTTCAATCCTTATGTAATTTTGTCTGTTGTGTGCACCTGCCTGTTGCTTTAATCCTATAAATTTCCCCGTCGTGGGATAAAAATAAGATAGCTAATGTTATCTTATCTTAAATAACACTTTTTAATATATGTACTGGGTTCTTTCAAGGTCTTAATTACATGTTATGTGTGGGCTCCAGTAACATCCATCCATGCATCCATCCATCCACTGATCTACCTGGATGTTCCCTGGAGGACTGAAACGCCTCAGTCAGAGACGTCTGTCGGGGCAGTGAGAGAAGTTTCGTCTCCTCTCTCCGTTTCTGGGGCTCGACGTTTTCATGTTTTTTCACGTGCTTAGATAAATTTGTTGTGTTTCCACTGAAATGAACCGGCTTTTTACAAAACATACAGCTTGATTTCATTTACGGTATTAAAATAAAGCCAAACGGTGCTACTTCCCCTGTTCATGTTTTTTCGCTGCTGTGGTCTCTTTCAGCTGTTTGTTTGTTAAGTTTGTGTAAGAGCTGAGTGGGCGGGCCAGGCTGAGCCTGTGTGCTGATTGGCTGGCGCCGCTGAGCCATGTACGAGAGGGGAGGGGGAGCGGGAGAGCGCGCCTGCTGACTGACACTGACTGAAAGCATGTGAGCAACATGCGTTAATGCGCGATAAAATAAATATCGCCGTTAATAGTCTAATGAATTAACGCGAAATTAACGCGTTAACTTGCCCAGCCCTATGAATAATAAAAGATTTTTTGGAGAGTTATTAAAATATCTGAAGAATAATCAAAACGTTTTAAGTTTCCAGAAGTTTTAATTAAAATACAAAGCAAGGTCTGAAATTTTTACATCATGACAATGGAACAAGTTATTAGTAATATTACAGGTAAGTGATTTTGGTATAAAAGCAAGATAAATTGGCTTCATTTAGACGTATTGTGATATAAATGAGATTCCTAGGATGAAAACTCAAAATGCAGGGGTGGATATTTTTATGTTTGACAAACAATATAGTGTTGAACTGGCTTCAACTCAATTCTTTTTAAAACACAATAATAGAAGATCAAGCCCAAGACCAGGAATAATTGGTCTCCAGACCGTCTCGAGCCCTCCGTCCCTCATTAAGGGGGGGTAGTTCGCTGATATGGCTATGGATAAGTTCTATTTGTGTTAATGGAGTCATCAAAAGGTATGAGTTTAAGTTTGTCCTTCTGTTTCCAGTCAGGAATCAATGATAAGGACAGCTGGAAAATGAGGAAACTAAAGATTTATTTGCATAGCACATTGTGTAAAATGTCACAGTGATAAACCTATCTGCTTTAAATAAGGTCAACCTCTCCACTGTAACACTCGACATGATAATACTTGTTACATGATGCCACTCGAATTGACTCTGCAGATCCCTGAAACAGTTGGGAAAGGGAAATAATTAAAGGGTGAAAAAAGTGTCAAAGTTTGAATTCAGGTTGTTAAATGAAGCCGGAGCTCACCTCTGTCGGTAGTATCGGCATCATGCAGGCGCCACAAAGGGGAGACCGGACCCTGAAACCATGAGAAAGTCTCAGTGAAACTGAAAATCACTTTGTTCAGGGGTTTTTGCCTTTCTCATGACAGCCTGAAGGCCCGGCCTATTGTTGTGGTAATTTCACCTGTGATAGTCGGTGACACAGTAAACCCTGCAGTCTGAGTCCACAGCGAAGGGCTGACCCTGCAGCTCCTGGCGGCAGACCACACAGCGAAAACAGGTTGGGTGGTACGATTTTCCCCGAGCCTGCAGTACCTGATTGAGTAGAGTTTGTTCTTTTGCTCAGATTCGAAGTTCAAAGAGATGCACTCATGCGAAGTAAATAATGAAATGCTTGCCAAATCTGGGATTGGACTCCCACAGCTGTGACACACTTCTTCAGACGGATGAACTCCAGCGAACTGCAATAAAAAAAAAAACATTAAAATCTGGATAAAACGCACAACTACGCAATACAGTAAAAGCAACAACCAAACTGATACTTACCAAAAAATCATCTTCACAGTAGATGTGACCCGACACTGTGAAAAATGGCTGTCCTTTGAGCTGTTTGTCTGACATGAATAATATAATAAAATAGGTTAATATGCAGCAAGTTAGTCAGAATCAGTTTTAATCACCAAGTGATTAAATTCACACATTCCTTCAGGTCACATTCCTTCATGCAAGGAATGTGACCTCGGTTCCACTTTGCTTTCAATGAAGACATCTTAATTAAAATATACAATAAAGATAAACAACATAACATTTCTCATAATATACATTATCACTGAAAACTTCATAACAATAAACCTAACAATAACACATTTTAGCAACCAGCGAACACCAGCCTAATAGCTTCATCTACTTCATTTCCCAGTGATGTGCTTTTGGTAAGAAACCATGGTCATTAAAACTAAAAATGTGTCTCTGCATGTAGTCCATTTATAGTTTGTTTATCTAGACCTATTCTGAGCATTACATTCCTCCAGGTTCAGGGGACTGTTTGTAATCTTCATCTCATTACACACACAAGTTTATCACAGTTGGGCTCCAGAAATGTGAACTTCCATGAAGTGTTTACACATAACACTATGTTTACAGACAATTTAGTGCTGGAGTTTAAAACATATACAATACTGTATAAATAAATTAAGTCATCCCTCATGTCTTTATATTTTTCTTCCAGGCCAGACTATCTTGTAATCTTGATCTGTAGTTCTTCGGGATTTCTATAATTTAGGGAATTATAGAAGTTTTTGACAGGGGCGACATACACCCAGGGCGCTATTTTGTCAGGGGGCGGCACAGGGTTAATAAAAGAACAAGCTCTTCCAGGTGAAACCAAATGAATTTTATTTAGCCTAATTGTATGTCCGATCAACTGGGATTGTGTTTTCCTCTCCACTGTACACAATGCAAGCACACAATGTTTTAACAATCAAAATTAATAAATAAAAACGTGCCCAGGACAATGCTATGACACCCTACACTGTAGTAGCTGGTGTTACGCCCTCTGGTTGAACTTCAGTGAAATACAGGTGGCCTTCCCCCAGATGTCTCTGACATCTTTCTGGGGAAAGTTTCCTTCACTCATCCTTCCATCCCGAAAGTAGTCAATACATTATATATTCAGAAAAAGGAGGTTAAGAAATCGATCTATGTGAGAGCTGCAGGCCTGTAAAAACTCAAATTAGGCTACGTTCACACTGCAGGTCTTAATGCTCAATTCCGATTTTTTTTGTGAAATCGTATTTTTTTTGCGTGGTCTTTCACATTTCCAAATATATGCGACTTGATCTCCTTTGTGAACTGAATGTGTTCAATCTAAGTATCCCACATGCGCACTCGAGGACGCAATGACATCACACGTAGCAAGCGTCTTCAATGTTTGCGGAAGTAAACTTGGATATAATGCTGGCGCGCATTTTGCGGTCATTAATTTATTTTCTAACCGGAGCTTTCCCTCCATTGACTGCCCTCATCATTGTAGTCCGTTATGGGTGTCGTCTTTCTTTCCGCTTCTGCATAGCAGGACGCAGAATAGTGACGTTTGTCGAGTATCGGTGACGTACAGGTCGGATAAATGTGACGTGGCCGTACAGACACAGGTCGCATTTGAAAAGATCAGATACGTATCGGATTCAGGACCACATATCCAAGCGACCTGGGTCGCATTTGAAAAAATCCGATCTGTGTCGTTCAGACTGTCATAAAAAGATCAGATCCAGGTCGCATATGGGCAGAAAAATCGGAATTGGGTCACTTCAGGCTGCAGTGTGAACGTAGCCTTAATCTCTCCACTTCACACTGAAGGGCAGGGATTTGTCAGAGTTTTGTTCCTGCTCTCACCCCCTCTGTCCCTCAAGTTCCTGGGATATCGCCTTATCTATTGGTTGTCCCACATGCCAATCATTCTCATGCGTTCCTTGTTACAGTAGTTTCCGTTTGCTAGCTGTGCATGCGCACTTCTAGTGTTTATGTATCCGGTTAGCTTAATGGTTAGCTTCAGTGTTAGCCATTCATTGTAGCTCCACTGCTCACGCCAAGGTAGAAGTCCTGGTGGATAAAATTATGGTGAACTGACCAGTCCTACTGCAGCCAAGCAACCCCAAACCATAGCACTTCTAGCTTCAAAGTTAGCGTGAAGTTCTTTTCCTGGACTGCTGTATTTGGTTTACACCAAACATGTCCTCCTTCTGGCTGTCCAAAAAATATTTTAAACTCATCTATTCCAAGAATATTAGTTCAAGTTCTCTCTATTGAACCTCAGCTTGGCATTCATGTTTTTCATAGGGATTAAATGTGCCTTTCTTTCACATTTCCCATCAAAGTTAAACTTGTGTCACCTCCTTATGCAATTGCATATCAGTAGCACTAGAAGCCCACTGTGGATCCTGGTTTGGACGCTTCTTCTGGCATCTTGCTTGCAGGGTAAACTTGCTTATATGGCCAAACCTGAGCATGTTGGCAGTTCCTTTGAATGTCCTTGACTTGTGGAGTATTTGCCGTAGAGCAGAAATACGTTCACTCTTGCCACAACATTCAGGAGCAGACCAGCCAAAATGTCTGCAGTTTAACAGGGCAAACCTCCTTCCTTATCACATGCTCCTGACATGACACTTCTTTGTGTGACTTGGTCCATTTTAATTGGAAACTTTAAAGTATATTTTACAGAAAGCATTGCAACAGCTTTGCTTAGTTTAAATGTTAAATGTTAAACACCTTTAATCTCTTGGTATTAAAACGGACACTAAACTTCCCTGTGTCCAAATATGTTAGAAAACACACAAGCTTTCACCCGGTGCCCTAATATTTGTGACTACAGCTAAAACTCAGACGACCATTTACATTTTTCAGTTTTATTTTATTTCAATCTTTGGCAGAAGCACATTCTTAGAGTTTTACAATTGGTTCCCAAGGTACATCTTTAAAAAGTCTCCAATAAGGGGATTACCAGAGATCTGTTAGCTGAAATTTTTGTATGACGCCGATCACCTAAACCACCTCTCTGTACTTTTTCTCCGTTTCTTTCTGCCATGATCCAAGTTGGTTGTTTGTTTATTTTTACCTTGTGGGTTTAGTTAAGGGTTTTCTGTTAGTTCTTTTTTGTATAATTTTTAGTATTATTGTCCATTAGATTTCTTCCTGTGTTCCTTTTTTCTGCCCTGTCATTATTTTCTTACTTTCCCTCAGCTCCCCTGCCTTCATTGCTCTCACCTGTCACTCAGTTTATTGCTTTCACCTGAGCTCCTGCTTTTTCTCTTGTTTCATCCTCTCAATATAAGCTGCCCGGTCATTTTCTCCATTTGTCAGATCCTGTGTTAAGCAACCCCTGTCATATTCTCTGTTCCTTTCTCCTTGTAATTTCTTTATTTTTTTGCAATAAATTTGTTAGTATCATGATATCTCTGGACTCCTGTTTACTTCTAGGACCTGACACAACTTCTCAGAACATGACACTTTCTTGTTTCTTAAAGACACAGATACTGCACATCTGCTGCAGAGTGTTTTGTTTGTCCTGAAACTCCTTTTTATCCCTTTCTTGTCCACTATCCCTGTTTTTTAGCACCACTGTGATCTGGTATGAGGGCTAGCTGAAAAATCTGCCCAGTAAAAAACACTTTAAAGGACAGAATAACATAAAGCCTTGATGCTTAGAAGGGAAATATAAGGAAATTAGGCATTTTTGGAACAATATTATGTTTTTCATGTGTTCTATTGACTCTTCCTTAGTTAAGGCTACTCATAGTTACCATAACATTTGTAAACCAAGACACTCACTACAAGTGCTGCAGGTGAAGCATTTGTTGTGGAATAACTGTCCCATCGCCTTGCAGGCTCCTCCAACGGCGTACACTGCTTCACCGCATCTAGCACAGCTTCCTAAATGCACATGATATACAACCAAAGTTAAGATAAATAACAACATACAGAACAATACAGTTAAGGCCTCTAAAAAAGTGCTAACAGGCAGCCACGTCCATCCTTACCAAAGCAACGGCCGGGACTGTGTCTGGGCTCCATGTCTCCTCCGGTTTGTCCCCAGTTGTCTGGTTCCCACTCTGACAAGAGCTCAGAGAGTCTAAATTTACAGACAGCTGAAAGGAGAGCTGACCTCTGGGTTTACTGCTGTTGCTTCTTAGAGGGCAACCAGTCTGCAGACGCTCTGACTCCTCGACGGTGGCTGCTTTGCGCTTAAAAACGGACAGGGCCAACTGGTATGCAGTGAGAACATGGTTTATATACTGCTGGGGATCTTCACTCCAAATGGCAGCGGTGGGTCTTTGAAAAACAATTCCTCAAAGCCAGAAAACGTATTTTATTAATACATGTTAAAATGTATCATCACTACTATTAATCAGGTTGTATTTATGAATATTTAATCTGGAGTGGTCAGTTATTATCACCTTACACAGCACTGTTTCATAACTGTTGTCCAAATTTAAATTACTTGATAGATTCTCAGTCAAGCCTGTTTTTTTTTTTTTTGGGCTCTAGTGGCTTGCTTTTCATTATAGTAGGCTGACAGGAAGGGGGGTGGAAAAGGGGGAGAGACATTCGGCAAAGGACCACGGGTCAGATTCGAACCTGGGTCAACCGCATCGAGGACTAAGGCCTCCGTACATAGGTCACGCTACCTGCTGTGCCACAAGCGCGCCCAAGCCTGTTTTTGACTGATAAAAAAACACTTGTATTAAAGTAACAAAGTTCATTATGGGGGAAAAGTCACAGTTACAGTTGTTTATTTTCTTCAACAAAAGAGTATGACTTAAACAAATGCAAAAAAAAAAAAATCAAATACAGAATGTTTTGACACCTTATACTTTTTTATCCTCAGTAAGTAAAATTAAGTGAGTAAATTGTATTTGTATAGCACCTTGTGCACACAATAAAATCACAAAGTGCTTCACAAGAAAAACAAAATTAATCCATGTACATCCAAGTTAAAACCTTTTTTATATAGAAATCTCTTCAATTGTTCCTTAAAAGAAGGTGTGGGGTGGCATTTCTTTGGGGGGTCGCACAGCCCTCCATGAGCCCGCCAGAGGTAGTCTGACTGCCATTAGGTACAGAGATGAGATCCTCAGACCTGTCATGTGACCATATGCTGGTGTGGTTGGCCCTGGGTTCATCCTAATGCAACACAATGCTAGACCTCATGTGGCTGGAGTGTGTCAGCAGTTCCTGTAAGACTAAGGCATTGACGCTATGGACCGGTCCGCCTGTTCTCCAGACCTGAATCCAATGGAGAACATCTGGGACACCATGTCTCACTCCATCCACAAACAACACGTTGCACCACAGGCTGTCCAGGAGTTGGCGGATGTGTTAGTCCAGGTCTGGGAGAAGAGGTGATCATCCACCACCTCATCAGGAGCATGCGCAGGCGTTGTAGGGAGGTCATACAGGCATGTGGAGACCACACACAGTCAGTTCCTTAGAACAAGTCAAAATGACTTGTTCTAAGGACATTACATCAAAGTTGGATCCGCCTGTAGTGTGTTTTTTCACTTTAATTTAGAGCGTGGCTCTAAGTCCAGATCTTCATGGGTTAATAAATTTGATTTCCATTGATAATATTTGTGTGATTTTATTGTCAGCACATTCAACTATGTAAAGAACAAAGTATTTGATAAGAATATTTCATTAATTCAGATCTAGGATGTGTTATTTTAGTGCTCCCTTTATTTTGGGATATTACATCTGATCTGAACCACACCTGGTCTCTTGTGAAGCTCCCCTAGATGATATTTGTGTGAATTGACACCACAGTGAATTGGAATAAAAACTGCTGCTACTATTTAATATGTAGTGACAAACATAAAATGCCTTTTGTGTTCTTCTGCAGCTGGTCTGCACATGTGAAATGTTGAAGAGGAACTCCAGGAAACAGTTAATGTGTTACTGCCTCCATGTGGACGGTTTAGGCCAGGGGTCTGAAACCTTTACAATCCTCAGAGCCCCTCAGGTTCTCCTAAGTCCAGCTAAATAAAACATTTACAGCTGCAAATGTTACATTACTTTAAAAAATAAAAAGGCAATTTATACTTGTTGGCAAATGTCTTCTACAAAAACATGAAACGAGTCTCATTTGAGAGATAAAATGTTACTTTTTAATATAACATCCTATAAGCAGGTATTAAACATATTTTCATTAAACTACATAAACATTTTTTTTATTGATCTGATGTAATGTAATGTAACATTTCCAATGTTTTCATATGCTGTGTGCAGAAAAATCATCATAATTAACACAAATAAACTCTTGAAAACACCAGTCTGTGTGTAAGTAATCTATATCATATGTTTCACTTGTGAATTGAGTTGCTAAAATAAATCATCTTTTTGCTAATATTCTAAGTCATTGAATATGATTGTATAGGGAATCTGTTGTCATTCTGATTAACTACCATTTTATTTCTATTTTAAGGTAAAAAAAAAAAATTGCACAAAGAGGATGGATGCGTTTACTTCTTATGTTTATATGTAAAAACACACAAACACACATAATTTCCCATGTAATGACAAGATAAATAGATATGAAACACATTACTGGTACTTTTAGCGACTTCATTGCAATCATTCCACAACAAAACTGCTAAAACCGGCATTTATCATTATGTCTATGTTGGAAAGATCTTTGTAGGTTATTAATCATTTAAACAGCTACTGTGGGAAGTCCAAAGAGCCTCTGCAGACCCCTGGTCCAGGCTCGTCATCTTACCCGAAACCAGCTTTCTTTAAATAATACAAGCTGCTGCCGTAGATGTGTTTCTAATGTTAACCTTAACGGTCCATCCATCAATTTTCCAACACGCTTTATCCCTTATGGGGTCGCGAGGGGTGCTGGTCCCTATCTCCAGCTGTCAATGGGCAAGAGGCAGGGTACACCCTAGACGGGTCACCAGGCTATCCGCAGACCTTAACGGTCCAACATTTTACAAATATTGCTTATATCAATTGGTTATTACAACAGACAATATATTTAAATTTCTCTGTTTATTTGAGCAGTTTGCAACACTTCCTGGAGCTTCGCGGTCAGTGTTAATGATTCTCCATACAGTGGACGATCCAGGAAACAAAACGTGGCCCTGAAACCCCCAGAAGCAGCAGCAGCACATGTGTGGCTGTCCAGGATCTACAGTTTCATGGGACGGGAGGGGATATTTGACAGCTGCTGAATCTTCTCTGAGGGCTTGTTGTTTGGAGGAGAGACAGCAGTGCTACACTCACTGTGCATGCTGTTAGTTTGGTTTGGCAAAAAAAGTCCCACATGAGCTGCTTCACTCAAACCACAACCCTTTGTCAAAACGTTAGTGGGACAAAACTTTTACTCTTCTTTTGCTCTTTGACAATGGATTAAGAAGGGTAAAGAGGCTTGAACTGATCCGGATTGTTAAATTTCCGTCTGCATTTGAAGTACGGGGGAAAGTAAGGGTTGGGAGGATAAAAAATGTAACCCCATCGTGCGTTTATGAGTGGTCCAGCCCTCAGGTATGTTTCTGAACAGGAATGTCTGCGTGTTGGGAGGCATGTGGTGACAAGAGCAAACCTCTGCAGCTCTGGGAGTGTTCCTGACAGTGTCAGGCCTTCCAATGAAATCACACATGCTGTTGCTCCACTGTGGGAAAAAGAAAATGTCCCTGACTGAGCTCAAATCTAGTTTTGCATTTTTTTTTTTTTTTTTTGCTCATTTGCCTGTCACAGCAGACACTACTTCCTTTCCAAAGTTCTGCAGCACAGTTTGGATTTAGGGTTATTTTCCCCGCTGTGTTTTTGTAATATCCTTTGAATTGTATCCCACTGGAGGATAAATCATCTTATAAAAGAAATGCACTCTTGAAATAAATAACTTCAATTATTCCCGAGTCTCACAGGCTGCTTCCACACCCATCACACGCCTCATGTTGGGGATCCACACACAGCCCCATGCCAGCCATCTGTGGCATGCTTGTCCGCTTATAAATAGGGCGCCCATTGTGTCACACTGCACACGACTGTAACCCCGACCCACGCGCAATTCCGGTAAGGTATTT
Source organism: Fundulus heteroclitus (assembly GCF_011125445.2). NCBI lineage: Eukaryota > Metazoa > Chordata > Actinopteri > Cyprinodontiformes > Fundulidae > Fundulus > Fundulus heteroclitus. Next base: position 20,995,141 of record NC_046373.1, on the reverse strand, counting down.
GTGCGTGTTTTTTGTTCAACGGCCCAGCCAGTGGCCGGACAGGATCTTCATCTCAAGTTAGAACAGGTAACCGCCCGTGGGGCCACGCCCTCCTCTGCGCGCAGGTAATCTGGAGCAGGAAGTAGCTGTCACCGTCTTTGCTGTGGCTGGAAAGTAACTGAAAATGCATTCGCTTGCCTGAACAACGACTCTGGATTTTAACTTTTAGGTTTTTTTTTTATATTGTATTTTTTTTTTTTAGTCAGAAGGATCCCTATATTGCAAAACATGCGTCTTTGCGGGGCATGTGCTCTCATGGCGCTTTTGTTTGTGTCATCTTTGGACTCATCAGGTGAGGAAAATAACATTTGCCAGCTGGAAATATGTGTTTGTTGTAGTCTTGTGTTCGTGTTAACACGTATAGTTTGATATGTCAGTTGGCTAAAATGTAATAAACAAAGCAAAACGCCCTTATTTGAAGACCAAGCTTTATTCATGACGTATGCATGAAGTTCGTGTTTGATTCGTACCTTCTGTTTCGACACTTGATTAAAGGGCCATTACACTATATTTAACATCCTTAGACTGTCTTTATTAAAATACTTGAATGTTCAAACTATAAACAGGCTATCCTATCCCTGTTAAATATTATTTTAAATGCAGTTTGGGAACCGTTATTCAGGTAACAAAAATCTCAAAAGGGCAATTTGAGTTTTTTTTTCTTTTTAAGGGGGACCTCAAATTGCTCTACATTATATCCAGGTAGAATATCCTCGACACAGGACCATTATAGTCATAGAAATCCTAATCACAGAAAAATATATTTGAAATATCTTTTTAAAGTTTGTGAAATCTGAAAAGTGATTTTCTTTTTTCTTTTTTTTTTTTTTTTTTACATTTTCAGTTTTTACCTCAGACCATTTTGCATTAGATCTAGTTTAAAACGAACCCGCCTTAACAGACACAACCTTTGCACTATTTTTATTCACTACTGACAGATTGTAGGTAACATAGATTGTAAATTTTTGCACATGTATACAATTTCTGCAGATAAAAAAAAAAGTTAGGCTTTTTCTGGCATGATAGTACTTTACTTGGTCTATCTTGGAAAAAATAAACTACCCATCAGCATTCAGTAAGAGCAAATTATATAAAATTTAGTTTATGTTTTGTGAAACTTTTATCTAAGTTTTGAAAACTCAAAACAGACTGTATGTCTTGACAATGCTTCAGAAGTGGTCCATTTTTTTAAGTTGCACCACTTAGTCAGGCCAAACCTTTAGTTATTTCACAGTAATGATGGCTGATATGAAGTTTGTGATATGTGGTACCTTTTTATTTAGTTCTTAAAAAGTCAATAAATGTAGATTTCAAGGCTTTGTTCTGCCCAAGACCACCTTCCATGAGGTCCATATTGAAATTTAGAACACCTAGACAAGTCAAATGTGGACAGAACTGTCCTACATTGATGGTAGATCTTAGTAAACACACACTGGCATATAAGTGAAAGTGTTATTCTATTTATTTTCAGAAAATGAATAAAGGTTTTACAAAATCAAAGTATTTTATATCCCCTGTCAATAATGTAAAACTATTTCTGTAAGGATTTGACCTGTGTCATAGTTTTTAAACCAGAACACATCTAATGTTGTCAAAACCTTAAAATAACAGTTTTTATAAATCAAAACAAATGTTTCCCAGTCTGTAAATTGTGTTTTCTATAACCTGTCATTAGTGTAGACTAATTCTGTCTAGGCTTGACCTTTTGTAAGTTTTGCAGATTTCTAGAAGGACCCCTTGACATGTGCTTTTAGTCTAAAGGAAGTCTAAAAATCACACAAAAAAAAATCTTGCTATCTAGCTAATGCTAGCTAATAACAGCTAGCATGAGCTTATATTGTCTGGTAGGTTTACTACTGAACTGTCACAGATACGGGAGCTTTACTGGCTTTTTTTGTGTTACTCTCAAACATCGAGGACTATATACCACTATATACCAGCTTTGGTATCACTGTTACTGGAGTATAAAAAAACTATTTGAAATAAGTAAACTGAGGACGCTTAGCTTGGCAAGGGTTCAAGTGAAGCCTGGAGACACGGCAGACTTATAATACAGTGGGGGAACCCCTGCAATCCAGTCTATGCTAGGTAGTGTAAATTTTAACTAGTGTGGATCAAAGCTTACCCAAATTTGTTTAATGGAGTAAAATAGCCTTTGGTATAGTACAAATCGGACTTCACCAAAGTGCTTTGTCTCACCTTTTTGGGTCACATAAAATGGATCATTCAGCTGAACTTGAATGATCCCTTCCTTTGTGGTTGCACTTTTGAGGCTAATAAAGGGCATTAGTGCTTCCTGATTTATGACAGGGATAGCTAGAAAGATGGAAAATAAAAGATAATGTCAATGTGAGCTGAATTATCTCTCAACTCTTCCATTTAGCTTGCTGTTTTCAAATGGTTTATGAAGCGTTAATGGAGCGTCCTTCCTGGAGGCATGAATTCATCCCAGGTTCATTAATGATTGATCAACAATCTGCTGCAGAAATATGAATCTCCTGTGTTTGTGTGTGTGTTTTATTACGTTCAGGGTTAAAATTTAATTGAGTGTTGTCTTTCTAAGAACTGCTGTTGGTTCTGTTTAGGATTTTTATAACTTTGATTGATATTTTAAAAAAATTCTAATGGGGGGCTTCCATGTTTTTTTTTTTTTTTTTTTAATAACTCCTCAGATATTCATTATTTACTGGCACACAAAAGGCCCTGAGACCGGCATTGCCATAAAAAACTGTTTATGATACCGTCCAATTCAGCCCAGCCCAGGTCATTTAGGCTCAAGTTTTCTGTTTTGTTTTCTAATGGACAAGCTTTTAATAAAGCTTGTAAAATGACTGGAATGAAAGTTTCCATGGTCGCATGTGAACCTTCACTTTCTTTGGCGTTAAAATCCACTTTGGATCCTCCTCTAAAACCTTTTGAAGACATTTGAGCGTAAAAAAGAATGACTCCAACCTGCTTGAAATAAATACTTAATGGTTGTGCCAGCGGTGTAACTTGGCACAGTTTTCAGCCTGTAAAACTAACAAACCATCTTGGTTTCAACACTACATTATCAGAGTCTTGCTGCCACAGCTCCGGTACGAAATGCAAACAGGCAAGACAATGGTGACCTCCCCAAACCAGTTCAGGAAACCTCCTCACTCTTGAAACCTGGTGGCTGCCTCAGGGATGTGGAAGAACAGGCGATGGTTGTCTAGCCAACAAGTCTTTTTGTATGATGCAATGCAGTCATGTTAACACAAAGCCAAATTAAGAGGAATGCTATTGACTTCCAGTGGAATATGCCCAGCAGAGTGAGGCCTTTTGAGGAGTAGAGGGATGCTTCACAATCTGCAGTGCTCCTTTAGAAACCAGAATATTGCTTAACTAAAACATGCACTAAGTAAAGCATAAAACCAGAGCAGTGTTGTAGCTTTAAATTGATGTGGTCTCATAAAAGAAGCGAGTTTCTTACTAGAACAAAGTGCATTTTGTATGGAAGAGTTACTCTCTTTACTCACTATGACTCATGATTTGTTGGACTCTGGTTAATTCGTTCTGGTTCATCGTTACAGTCGGTAGGAAAGGCGTGCCTGGCAACAGTGTTTGCTCATTCATCACCAGCAATCTCTCTGAGCCACTCTTGGCAGCGATAACTTGAAGCAGTCATTTTCTGTATTACTTTAGAAGTCTCTCTTGTTGTTGAGGGTTAATCTTGGTCAACTCCATTTTTGTATTTTTTTTTTAGTTTTGTCAGTTCGTCTAACTCTCAAATAATGGTTCTCAACCCAAAAGCTATGGAGTCTGGGTTTGCCTCAAGGGGCAGAGTTTAGGTATCTTGGTGTCTAGTTCATGAGTGATTGTAGGATGAAGCAGGTGATGAATAGATGGGTTGGTGCTTTGTCTGCAGTGACGCGGGCATTGCTCCAGTCTGCCTTGGTGTAAAATGAGCGGAGCCAAAAAGCAAAATTCTTGATTTACTGTGCCCTCTATGCTGTCACCCCATAGTTATGAGATAAGGGTGATAAAACAAGATCCGGGATACAAGCAGCTGAAATGAACCTCCTGCTTAAAGCTGGGGTGAGGAGCTCCACCATCCAAGGAAAGCTTAAAGTAGAGCTACTACTCTTCTGTATCATTTGAGATGGTTTAGACATCTGATCAGGATGTTTCCTTGACTCCTCCATTTGGAGGTTTCTGGGCACGTGCCACTGGGAGGAGACCCCGGAAAAAAGGCAGAACTCACTGCAGGGACTTTTTATTGCTTCTGGCCCGGGAACCTTTTGGGATCCAAAAATATGATGCTGAGTGTTGCTGGGTAGAAGAATAAATGGGTTTTCCTCCCGGACCTGCTGCCTCCCCCACAAACTGATCTTGGGTAACAAGATGACCATGAATGGATGGACTTCTTCTTTTCACAATATTGTTTAATTGTTTGCATGACCCAGTTTTACCAGGCTTCAGTTGTCCTACAGATGGCCAAACATTAGATCCCAGAGCATTTTATTGCACAGAGGAGTTCATGGTTTTCCATGTGTTCTGGCTGCATAACTGTTCTTCACAGTTGCAACACTATGTTGATACATGCTTGGTTTTCACCCACCATAGCGCTGTGTATTGTTATTGATCTTTATTGGATGTACTGTTTCGTAAATACTGAATGGTTGATCCACTAAATCCCGTCGTTTGTCATCCATCCAGCCATCCATCCATCTTCTAACACGTCTGTCCCTTGTGGGATTTGCGAGGGGTGCTGGTGCCTATATCCAGCTGTCAATGGGCGAGAGGCGTCTTGTGTCATAATAATAATAAATGTATGATGGTCTAAAATATAGATCAGGACTGAAAATTAATTTTCGCTATTGCAAGTAAAGGCTCAGTTGATCTAAATTAATTTACTAACTCAAAATTCCAAAAGAAATAAGATAGCAGAGAATGAATGAAACAATAATAAATGTATATACATGAACAATGTATGGATACATGCATGGATATTATTAGAAAGGAAATTGAATAAAAAAAAAATGAAACTTATCTAAAATGAATAGACTTTGGTTTGAGAATTGAGTTATTGAGATTATGATTAGACACATCTCAAATGAAATACAAGGGATCAATTGATATACATTATATTACCAAAGGTATTTGCTCAACTGCCTTGGAGTCTCATATAAGTGGCACCCCATTATTAATCCAGTTAGGGTTCAATATGAAGATTGTTGCTTCACTAAAGTCAATGCTGATGTCTGTCCTGCCTGTTACTCTGTAAACACACGGCTGTATGCTCCAAGCCTGCAAACAGCCAAACCATCCAACTATTTGTATGAATTATTCTGTATTAGTATAGAACCAAAAAAATACTTGTTTGTTTATTTTACCATCACAGTTTTTTTTCATTTTTCCAAAGAAATTGCATCAGCTTTTGATCATGATTTAGGTGACCGAGTACTCCACTCACACCAAGCAATAACTTCTAACGACCCCGGACAGTGACTGGGAATTGATTTGCATCTGATTTAGAAAGCGCCTAGCAGGATAGACCTCAATGTCCTTTACCAACTGCAGGTTGCTCAAGTGTGAGCCACCAGAATTGACAAAGACTCCTGGATAGGTGTCGAAACGTGTTGAGAAAAATTAAGTGAAAGTCCTGTTGCCTCCAATTTAAGCTTATCTACTGTTACGATGACCTGAATAACTGAGAATTTGCTAGGGCTGTGCATAAAAATCGATATAAAGATTAATATCGATATTTTTAAAAACGATTTAATATCGATATTCTGGCTTTCAATATCGATATACCTCCCAACCTCTAGGGGGCGTTTTTTTTTTTTTTTTTTTTTTTTTCCCAGTGTCCTGTCTAGCAATATGGCAATAGGAATTGATATCTCAATGCCAGATAGAGCTCGACAGATTTTGCTTTTACAAGTGGAGCAAACGGCTTTCGCCATAGTGCTCCACTTGATTTATGCTTGTAAATAGCTTTATTATGATTCCTGCAAGGAGAATTTCAAATTATATGGACATGACAATGGGAGGGTAAAGGAAGAACAAAAAGTGAAAGAAGAAAAAAAAGAGTAGAGGTGAAAGAAAGAGGAGATAAAAGGGAGAGAATGATAAAACCTTCTTTGTCTGCTCCATCACCTGGAAAGAGACACAAAAAGAACAGCACAACCAACAGACATAAAGCAACAGATACACTCGAATAACACCTAGATGCCATTGCTAAATCATATATATTATTATGTAAGCTGACATGTGTAATGTGATATTTGAAAAAAGAAAGTGAAAGAACATAAATAAATAAATAAATAAATTACAAGATTACTGTATATAAGTGAACACTTAATACCTGGGACCCAGCACCTGTGGGAGATGTGAAAGTGCACTAGTTTAGGTGAACATTATCCAGAAATAGCTTGATAGTGATTGTGGAGAACCGAAGACCCTAGGGGGCGTTATTACAGCGCAACCATTACACTTCACAGCGAAGGAGAGCGAGTGAGACGAATTTGTGGAACGGCCGACAGGATTTTAGAAGCTCCTTTGACCCTAAAATCAGATGTTTGGGCACATTTTTGGTTTCTGTGACACGTTAAATGCATTGAAGCAAATGCACTTTATTTTCCTGTTAATATGTCTGTGATCAATAAATAGAACATAAACATAATATTTGGCTGATTTTGGTGATTGAATCACTGAGCATTAATTCAAAGTAATAAATATCGATATTGGAATCAAATCAAGCTGAGCTATGTATCGAGAATCGTATCGTATCGTGAGCTGTGTATCGAGAATCGTATCGAATCGGCTCATCCTAGATGATACCCAGCCCTAGAATTTGCAAAGGCATTTTTCATTGTTTTCACTAAATAGTTGCAATGTCAAATCTCTTGTTTTTCTTTTTATTCATGGCTAACTGTTTTTTTTTTAAATGTAATTTTTAAAATCAGTTTCTGTAATGTTTGTTCTTTTTCCTCAGAGTCCTACAAGACCAAGGTGCTGCCAGAAAAAGGTTTAAGCGTTACAGTGTCCAGCAAGCAGCCCGGCTGTGTCGTATGCACTATCAGTGGTGTTAATGACACCCAGACGTCCTGTCAACCTTCTCTTAATTTAGTGCCTGAAAAGGAAGTTAAACTGCTGTTTAACTGCTCCCAGCCTATCGAACAGTCGTACAATGTGGCAATTAGCAGATTAATTGGTGAGTTTAAACGCCTTGTTCTCCTTCAACTGTATGCTTTTTTTTCTTCTCTTTTCAGTGAACTAAATTCTAGCCTTATTTAGGGCTTTTTTCTTTAAGAATTTTCTTAAAGCTTTAAGCAAACTGACTTTTGTAAAGAAAAAAGTACAAGACCTATTGTGAAATTTCTGTGAGGGCTTTGTCACGTTAACAGGAAGTGGAGAACATTTGTTTCTTCTGTTCCTTTTCTGAAATAAAACAAATATTTAGTTTTCTCTTAGTGGTGTCTTGCAAACATATTCACACTCTTTGAACTTCTTCACATTTTGTCATGTTTCAATCATAAAATCCACTGTACTCATTTAAATAGGATTTATTCATAGATAAACATAAAGTAGTGTAGGATTGTTTGGTTAAATCGGCCTGCTATCTTAATCTCTGATTAATTTCTATTTTCCGGTCTGTATTTAGGTTGCCAGTGATGTTAGGTTTGCAGTTGCATTATACTGTTCATTTCACATGATGGATAGTGGTCCTTGAAAATTAGTGCAATTTACTGTGATTTTTTTTCAAGCTGTATGCAAACGAAATTTCGTTCTGTACGCACTTTGTGCATACAAAATGACAAATAAAGCTGTCTAAAGTCTAAAAAGAATTACCAAATGTGAATTATTGTAAGAAATCTAATATAATTTCCACACTCATCTCTAAACGCATCATTAGTCATTGTGTGTAATAGCACTTCATACACACAGGATTAGTTAACTGAGGATCAATAAATGTTATGTCTGTTCTATTACTTTCTAGTACCAAGCAGAACAATTTAATTAGTTCAACTAAATATATCCTTAACTTTTGACACATTACAGAATGTACGGAGAAGATGTGCGAGCCCACGATGGTGGAAGTGCAGTCGTCCATTCTGTCAGAGTTTACCAGAACTTTCACCTGGAAGCTGAAAGCGCCTGAAAAGACACTCGTGAGTCTGGACGTGCTTGGGAATGGACTGACTAAGACTTCACAGCCTTGCTCTGATGGAAAGCAGTACTCAGTGGACACATCTGAAACAAAAAAGGGGGAACCAGTTCAGTACTGTCGTGGCGGTTCCGAGACGCGACTTGTCCTGTTCAATGAAGGCGTCGTGTCCCTTGAAACTAAACCAAACATAAAGGTGGAATCTTCCCTGTTTCAGACCTCGCCCGGACCAATGAGTAAGAAATAACTTAGCCCATTCTAACTCTTCTCTAAAGATGTTTAATTACAATTTGGGCCATTTTCCTGACTTTAAGTTTTAGAATTCTGATATCCTTATACAAATCGATCCCGGTAATATGTCCTGTCCCATTTTCTTTTTGCCCCATGCTGTTAAGCATTTTCCCTACATTTTTTATTTTTTTTTATTTTATTTATTTATTTTCAGATTAATGCTAGAAGATTTGCAACTTCCCTTTTTGTTTCACGGGACACATAGTGATTTAAAATATGTCCCTTCAAACTGAGATTTTTCAGTATCATACTTTACAAGTCTGTCAAGTTACAAATGATTTATAGAATGATTAGCATGTAGCTAACTTCAACAAATATTGTTTTGTTGATTATTGTAGCTCAATACTTGTCAATACTGTTTATTTTTCTGTCATGAACTAATTGTCCCAGTTAGTTGAAAGAAGAAACAACCACCGGGGATATATTAAAAATCTGGCAAAAACAAACAAAAATAGTTGCATGGGCTTGCATTGGATAAACTGTTGGTAACATCAACATATGCTTGTAAATTAGATTTAGATTTCAATCATCATATTGGGCTTGACGAAATGATAGAATAGAGGGAAATGCATTAAGGATCTATTTTACAGAGACTCTTTAGAACGTTTTAAGCAATGCATTCTCTATGATATTTAATATTTGTTTTGAATTTTTGTTTACAAGAAAAAGCAATGACTGTAACCATTGGGCCCACTTCTACTGTGGTCCTGAGCCGGGATCTTGGCCAGTCAGAATGCGAAGTGTGCGTTCCTGGGGGCGCCAGTCCTGATTGCAGCTCAACTGTAAAGACACTAAAAAGTGCCGAAAAGCTCCCTTTGGAGTTTAGTTGTATGAAACCTCAAGATGTGTTCAGTATGACGATGGCAACAAAACTGGGTAAGAATACCATCTCTTTATGAAACCGTTTACTTTGATTCACCTGGGTGGAACAACAGCTGCAGCTGCAGTAACTTTTTCATTTCTATTTTCTCTCAGAGTGCACAAAGAGTTCCTGTACCCCCGCTGGGGCCGAAGTAGATCCAGAGCTGTTCAGGGACTTCAAAAAAACCATGACATGGGACATTAGTGTTCCAGAGATGACTACTTTAACTTTAGACTTTCCTAAGGATGGACTAAAGGAAATTTCTGCATCAGAGAATTGTGACGATGATTTTCTGTACACAGTCAAACATGCGACGAGTGATGGACAGATGAAAACTAGCAGTTATTGCAAAGGTGGGACAGTGTCTAAGCTTGACCTGTTCGGAGCGACGACTGTGACTGTTGAAGTGCCCAAAGAAGGAGAACTGGACCGGACTGTATTCAGTTTAAAAACGGCACCGATACGTGAGAACGCGTTTTAAAACTGTTTCATGAAAGAACAAAACATGTTATGTAGGACAAACTAAACGCTATGCAGTCAAAAAAAATATATCCATGAAACTGCTTCATCGTGCTTTAAAAAGTTTCTCGTCTCTGTTTTTTTTAGGTGTACGATCAGTTTCTGTGACCTCTGACCCCAACACGCACATTATCATCAGTAGGAAGGCCAAAGAACCAGACTGTGCAATCTGTGTAACTGAGGTCTCCAAAAAGTCCTGCAACTCACAAACGCAGAGACTGAAAGATCCTCGCAACACTTCGGTGAACTTTACATGTCCACGTCCGCAGGATATCTTCAGTGTGGAGATTAACAGAGAAATTGGTATGAACATTAAAACTGCCTCAGATTAGAGTTGTCGTATTGCAGAGGTATATCTCAATTAAAGGTATACTATGCAACCGGGGTTGATTTTCCCAGCGAGGCTCGCCCCAGAGGGCGAAAGTAAAAGTGCACTGTCGTAAAGATGCTCAGCTGTTCTGGTTTCTCCGTCAAGCCAGGCGCGGTTGTTTTGAGCTTAGCAGACAGGCGAACGCAACGAAAAGTGGAAAAAAATGGCAGTAAAAACAATGACTAACACAGTGAAAGTATGAACATGCAGAGAGAGAGAGAGAGAGAAACCATTCCAATGTTACTTACAATCGCATCAGCAGAAACGTGAGGTCCGCGTCAGCCTTGCAGCCTTCTTTCTCTTTTAGCTCTCGCCATTTGGAAAAAGCTTGCCCGATGTTCACCCGTGTACGACTCCTCTCTCTGTCCAGAGCCCTTTTCCTCTTTCTTGCCTGCTCCGACATGGGCCTTTGCTGTTTTCTCACTGGTTCCGCCATGATAACTGCACAAATATCGCCACTGCGCTAGCAACAAGCATGCCTTTCACTGCGGGCGTGTAGCAGTTCTCGCCTTAAAGCAAGACCGACTCTCGCGATGCACCAGACTTCTGAGCCTGTGTGTGCGGGCCGAGGGCTCCTGCAATTGCAAATACGGTATTTCCCCTATAGACCACCAGGGCGGCTGAGAAAACCTTTGTTCGACCTGAAATGACTCATTTAATCATCCAAAACGGTATGGAACACATTAATTAACTGAAAAATGTTGCATAGTATGCCTTTAACCTGGCCAGTCAGATTAATACTCTAGTTCTGCACATTATCAATCTGGGACTGCTAATTTTGAATCCGTTTTGGGAAAGGAGTGAATTTCAGCAGGATTCTCTATCAAAGGTTGGTTTTAGCCAATATCGGTATCGACTTAAACAGCAAGCTTTAGCCAATAGCAGGTAAGCAAGTCACGGCACTTCTAGCTGTTCTACTTTCAAAGAAGAAACCGTAGATTCTTACAAAACAGATGTGATAGCAGCAGTTACGCGTGCGTCCTCCTGCGCTGCCATGTTTGTGTTGATTTGGCTGGTTGACTTAGCAACTCATGCTTTCGTCGCACCGGTATGTCCCGCCTTAAACCTCCATACTGCAACGTGATTGGCCCAAACCGTTTTTGGTTCAGACACAAACGGTTGAAGCCGGAGTGGTTAAAGATGGATTCTCTCGTGTCTGTCAACGAACAAATACCGTGAGGATTCATTTTGCAGGCAACATTTTAACTTTCTGAAAACCTGAAATTGGGGTTTTTCTTAAGTTTAAGCCATAATAATTGTAGTGAGTTTGTACAGTAAGTAGACCAGATAAGGGGGAAGAAGGATATTTTATATATTTTTGCTTTATCCTCAGACTGCACAGAGACAAACTGTACTGGTGATACCATCCACGCCGAGACTAATTTTTTCCCCGACTTCAACCGGAGCTTCACCTGGGACATTAAGGTTGTCTCCACACGAGTTTTCCAGCTGGACTTTGCAGAAACAGGTTTGCGGCAAATTCCCAGTGAAGACACCTGTCCAGATGACCACACGTACTCTGTTATCATCTATCTGCGCACCGGCCCAGCGAACATCGGCACTTTTTGTAAAGGCGGCCCCGTGACCACAATACAGGCTCGTCACAAGGGCCGTGTAACCCTGACGGTGCCCGGGGATGCAAAGGTTGACCCTGTGGATTTCAAACTTAATGTTGGACCTGTGACAGAAGGTAAGACTTTTACAATGTGGCTTGCTTTGTGTTGCAGCAGAACACCAATTTAATTTATTAATCCAATTCAGGTTAGTTATGCAGTGACAATACAATCAAATGTCATCTCAAGGCACTTTGTAAAAATATCCAATTTATATACATTATTTTCAGTCATTTCAACTGATTCACGGTTAATTTCCTACATTCCAATTTAATTCTGGCTGTCAAACAATGCAGTCAAGATCCGTTTATTATTCCAATTAATAAAAGTTTGTTTCTATTTAAGGAAGCCCATAGATCGGATCAAGTCACTGACATTTGTGTGGTGTCAACTTTGCAGCAATTCCTCATACTGAACATGAATGCAACAGCAATGGAAAGGAGAAAACACTCCTTTAACAGAAATAGCTCTTTAGTATAACCTGACTCTGTTAGCAGCTATCTGCCGCAACTGAGTGCGAGCCTAAGAAGAAAAAGCATACACAAAAAAATGCAGGTGCTCTGGTCTAGGAGTACTTTCTGTATTAAAGAAAAAGTAATATATATTTAAGGAATGACGGGGGTGGGGGGGCACACCCCTTGTCGAATGGTAGGGTGTGTGTGTGTGTGTGTATATATATATATATATATATATATATATATATATATATATATATATATATATATATATATATATATATATATATATATATATATAATATATATATATATATATATATATATAATGAAATGAAATGGAGGAGAGCTGTGTTTTTGGCCCCATGTCACGTTCAACAGGTGGCATGCTCCGTGCTGTTGAAGATTCTCAGTCATCCAGGTGATTGTCATTCCAAAAAAGTTTAAAAAGCAAAACAACTGGACTTTTTTCCAAAGTTTGAAGATGTTTTGCTTCCCATCCAGAAAGCTTTCTCAATTCAAAAAGTCTGGAGTAGTGTGGCGCTCCAAGCTTTATGGTACTGTGCTTGTTTGTTCTCGGTGAACACCGGGCCTGAGGTCGGAGTGGTCCTGACTTTCCACTGAGCGGACCAGATCGCTCTAACACATGACAGGAACATATATAAGATTGTTGGTGCCTGTCGGGATGGGAAGATTGTGGCAAAATTGGTCTAATTATCCCGCCACGCGAACCAGCATTAAGAGACCGACTTTTCAACTTGTTAGTTTGTTTTTGCCATTACGTACGTGTGGTCATTTTTGGCGTTCATAACCATAACCATGGGCCCAGGGTAGCCACACCTTCTGCCCCCCCACACACACACACCTCCTCTGCCTCCACTACAGAATGTGATGTTTCCAAAGCTCATCTTGTTTAAGCCGTTCCAAATCTGACTTTTCATGTTTTTGACCGCTAACCTGCTTGTTTTTCTCTAGTGGCGGCCATAATTACAGTCAATCTACCACGAGGCGTATCAGACATAGACCTACTCACACCCAACTATCCTCGAGACTTCCCGGATCAACAGCAGATGCAGTGGGAGTTCACCATCCCCAGCAAGCACAACTACACCGTTAACTTCCTTAAACACTCGGCCCCAGAGTGTCTTAGTGGTGATGTGGTGGTTGAGTATCAGAAGGAGGACACGAAGGTCACCAAACTGACTCTGACGGATCCCCAGCCTCGGGAAGAGCAGGGCAGCTTTAAATTGGTGTTAAAAAACTGTGAAACAAACACAACGCTAACAGGACTGAGCCTGAGCTACAGAGTTTCTCTGAAGAGAAGCGGCATTCCAGGTAAGAGCTGGGGAAACTTACAATCGTATTTAGTGGAAACAAGTTTCCTCTAGTACTCGGAAATCTATTAACTGCGTTTTGTTTCTCTAAGTTCTCTGCACGGTGGATCTAACCAAACACAAAGCGGTGTCCATAGAGATTGAGAAGGTGGTCTCTGACCCTTTTTGTGAGATGAGCATGAACAATGAAGTGAAAGAGAAGATAATTGTGGCTAAAGGCACCACGGCCAAACTCTCCTTCCTCGACTGCCCAGATGATGGTTTTAACCTGACAGCGAGACAAGATATTGGTAAAAATAAATAAATCTTTTTTTAAATGTTTTTTGTAGAGGTTTCTGGTCACTAGTGAGTGTTAAAGGCTGTCAAATGTTAAGATTGATTCAACTTTTGTGTCTCTTTCATTAGGCTGCCAGTTGCAATTAGCTTATAGAAATAGTGGTAGCAGTTATTGTGTGAATTATTTCTACAGATAAACCAAATTTATCACATTACGTGCCCCGCCATCATTGTTTTATATGTTTAAACCCTTTTATTTTCCCTATTATTCAGACATTAATTGCATTTATCCCTTTAGCACTACCTTTATATTGTATTGCCTGTGAATTTAAAAGTGAATTTGCGCTTGAATTGCTCCTTTTGTTTAATGCATAAACACCTTTTTAAACACAATTTTGACTGTACTGACAGGAATCACGCTAGGATTCTTTGAAGCGTCCTTGCCCCATTCTGTCTCTCATTGTATCCAAATGCAACACTTGAACAGATTTTCAATGAATGACTAGCAAAAACTAGCTAGAGTTGTCTTCTTTGGTTATTGTCGCAACCTTCATAGACCTTCATTGCTGTACAATTGCTTTCTATTATGAATGTAGAAATTCTAATTAAAACTCATAATTAGTAGCATCTTGAGAGCGGCTGGAAACTTAATAGTTCTTGCTGTGCACAACTCCCCCCACCCCCATCCCATTATAAAAGGTTTAAATTGGGGACATTTTCAGGGACAGGCAGTCAAAAACAGGGGAAGTCTGCAGTAATTGGGCACGTCTCGTCACCCTATTCAAGACATCTAAAATCACACTACTGGTGAACTTATGGTTGGCCAGTTTGTTATAGTTACTGAAACAAAACACATTCACAAACATTGCATGAATCTTAGCAGGCAACAGCGCAATACTTCAAGCACACAGCGATGGTTTAGGAAGGTCCTACTTCTAAAACTTACTTTATACTGCCCACGCTTAGAAAAATAGCAAAATAAAACAAATTTACTGTTTCCTAAAACTGTGGTATACAGTAGATGATCAAATGAAGGATATCAGGATATCAGCTCTTTGTTGGATTTTTTTTCCCCCATATAAAAAACAAAACATGACCTATAAATACTTGCTATCTTTTCTCGGGCCATCCTTTTATTCTTTTTCTTTCATGAACAGGTAGTGGACAAAAAACCATGTTTGAACAAAGCTGCCAAACTCCAATGAATAACAAAACCTTTTGAAAACCTGAAGAACTAATGATCAATAACGCTTTAAAAGATTTAAAGGAGGTCCGACTCTCTGGAGGCTAAAGATACAGAAATATAGAGGGTGATTTAAAGATTCACACAGAACAAAGAGTATTTGATCTCACATTCTTAAGTCCTTAATACTCTTTGGATTATTAATACGTTTGTTGAAACATAGTCACATTTTATTAGATATCATTTCTTTTAGAGCCAGTAATAATGGCATTCTCGTTATTTTTCCTGATACACAATAAATAAATTTATAACTTATTCTCTTATTCCCATTTTGTTGCTGTTTTCATTGCAGAGTGTGAAAACGTAACGTCGTGCCCTTCAACTTCCCTCTCTGTTCCCACTCTGGATTCCTGTCTGCTGATGCCCCTCCAGAGCGTCACGTGGAAAGTCATCATCCCCACCGAAGCCAAACTGGACCTGGTGTCTCCCACCGGGAGTCTCCGACAGTCCCTGCCAGGGCTGGAGTGCGATCAGTCGTCATCGCTGCACCTCGCCAGTGATGAGGGCTTTTCCATTGGAGACTTTTGCTCTGACGGCGTGATCCAGAGTATTCAGGTGCCCACCGGTGTCTCCGTCACAGCTACGGAGCGAGACTTCAGCAAGTCTAGTATGCCTTTGCTGAATTTCACAGTCAGTCCAAAGAGCACAGGTAAAACAATAATTTATGTTGTTAAACTGCAAAGACAGATTTTTCTTCCCCCCTTCAATTTATGTGTAAATCTATTGATCTCACCTTGGAAGCATCTTGACAGGAGATAAAAAGCCCTAAAATACATGAATATGTTTGTGACGGCTGTAAAATGTCACTCTAAGAAATTTAGAGAAGTTTATATCCCCGTATTTAATTTTATTTATTGGGAGGAAATATATATATATAAAAAAATGGTAGGAACTTTTAACAGACTAAATACTTTGTGTCCAGGATTGTGAGGTCTGCAGAGAATCTTGATGATTCTCACTGCAGACCTGAGTTCTCGTAGCAGTATGACCTGTCCTGTTTGGTGGATGAGCCAAACCACACAGTGATGAAAGACCACAGGACAAGCTGTATAATAGCCATGTAGAAGATGACCAGCTGCTCCTGTGGAAGGTTATACTTCTTGAGGTGCTGCAGGAAGTAAAATCTCTAGGGCTGAACATTTAATCGCATTTTCAATATAATCGCAATTTAAAAAAACGCAATTTCCAAATCGCAGAGGTCAGCAATTTTTGGCTATGTCCTTTAGGTTTAAAGTAGGTTTGCCTCCACATGGAAGGGAAGACAGTTGCAGCATTGAGATACTCTAATTTTATTACTTGTTTTATAGTTTATATAATCATACAAAGCATTAAGTACAGGTCAATCAGTTTAATACATAGACGTGCTTGTTGGTTGGACCTTATGTTCAACAAGGACTGATCAATTAAACGCTGTTCTCTTGAATAATATTCTGATCAATAGAAATATTAAAAGTTCTTGTTTTAAATAGTCCTTGTTTACAAACATCTTTATTTAGAGGCCATTTTTGTTGCTTGTGGTTAATGCAGAGAAAAGTCAAAATTGCAATTTTGGTTGAAATATATCGTAGGCAGAACGCAATCATTTCTGCTCCGAGTTTAGATGCTGTAGGTCTTTTAGCACCTAATCCACACGGCAAATTGATTTGTTGTTTGTATATATTTGAAAAGACGTGATAAATTAAACTGGGGAAAAAATCGCATTAAATCGCAATATTATGAAAAAAAAAATCGCAATTAGATTATTTTCCAAAATCTCTACTGGACCTTCTTCCAAACAGTGTCTGTGTGTGTGGGCCAGCTCAGGTCCCGAGAAAGGGGGTTCCTAGGAACCAGAAGTGATCCTTGGTGTTGTTAAGGGTGGCAAGACATCTCCACAGTCTTGAGCAGGTTAAACTTCAGGTGGTTCTGATTCCACAATTGGACCGGCCTTCTGTCTGCTTGTGGACTTGTCATTGTCCTGAATCAGACTTCAGGAGGTTCACTGACAGGTCCACTGAGGTCATTTGTGTATGTTTCTTGGGGACCAGCATGAAGGTGATTTAAGAGCTAAAGTACTGAACAAAGTGTACTTTCTAAGAGACATAAAAAAAAAAACAGTACATAGTTCTTGGCAACAATTTCTCAAAAAATTGCCTCATCCAGGATAGAGACTGGACACAGTATTCCTCAACCAAGTGTACTTTTATTAGGAAGAAAAACAGAAACAACCCGAAGTTAGTGGCAGCATTAGGTGTAAATAATACATAAATTATATTATAAGTTATGACAGAGCTAGTTCATTCAGAGATGTAGGTGTATGATTTTTTTTTTTTGAAAGCTAGCTTTAGAAAGTGTGTTCATGGTGGTCTAATTGTGTATCAGTTAAGTAAAAACAAGCACATTGTTAATAAATGGGAAAAATTTAATTATGAATGATCATTATCAATCTTGTTTCTAAGTTCTTGATCTGCCATCATGAGTCACTTCTTTTCTTAAAATTAAAATCTAGTTTCAAGATTTGGAGAAGTGAAAGTAGACTCCCAATAGACTTGAATAAAATGTATATTTAGGGCAAGCTGCCTTCTGTTGACGTCAAGCTATCTTTACAACTTGCATGTGTCAGTTAAAGCTGCTTCAGCAGGGATGGAAAAATTAAGGTTGTTTTCACTCTTTGTTATCTGTGCTGGAGCAACTTTTCCTGTCAGGTTTTCAACACCTGAATGAAACAAGTTAAAACTTGGTATCTGGCTGCTTTTAGTCTGAGCCAAAAAAAAAAGCACTAAAGATGTGATGTAGAAGCAATGATCCATCAGCAGAACAGGTTGTTCTACTCTATATTTAAGGCAGTGGTGGCTGGTGAAAAAAAATCTTGGTGGGGCTGGCCATTAGATTTCCCTGCCTAACCCAGTACATGCCATCAAATTAAAAGTTGGAAAATTACTACGATTCCACAATAAGCATTTAATTCCATTCTCAGAATCAGCAGCTTACAGATGCATTCAACCATTTACAGCTATATTAGGTCTTATTTTGGAAAGGAACAGTATTAAATACAACACTGAAATTCACTATTTGTCACCAAAGTAGGCATACACCATACTGTGCTGTCATTACCTTCAGCCAAACAGTTTCACAATGACACAATGGGTTTCACAACACAACAGAAACACAACAGAATTTCAAAATATGAAAAAAAAATTATCAGCTGACAAAATTATGTACCTGATACAATGTTCACAGCACCTTCCAAAAACGGCTTGCCATATACCTATATCACTGTGCAGCAAGGGCTATGATTCCAGTAGCCCCCAAAGACATTCATGTTGGCGATGCTGATTGGCCAAATATTTATACAATTTCCCTAGCAACATTATACGATTGGTTATTTTGCTACACTTGTGCTCCTTGAGTGACAGCCCTACGGGAGAAATGCTATGTTCTAAATGGTAGAGTCAATTAGTAGAAGTGTTTTAATGTTTTAATTAAAAACTGACATTAATAATACTTTTGAAATCTAAATATATTTTGACTTTTTCCCTCCACATCTAGGGAGGGCAGTGCCCGAGCGCCCCCTATGGGCCAGCCGCCACTGATTTAAGGTGTTGCTGAAATAGATCTTTTTTTTTAAACTGATAATGATATAAAGGTATTCATTATTCAAGAAAAAAAATCTGTTAAACAGTGAAAATAAAGACGTTGCCGCTTTTTGTTTTCGCATTCCTTCCAACCTCCACATGAGGGCAGTATTGTCTAATATTTTAGAGAAGCTCCTTCAGAGGACAGCTCTGAATCCTAACATGTCTTCTTCAGAAACCATGATCTACAGGATCAGACCCAACATGATGTCCCCCACCATACTGGTCACTCCAGGCTGGCCTGAGGGGATGGAGTCCTTATCCATCGTCTCCTGGATCGTTGATCTTCCAAGTCAGTACAAAGCGTACCTCCAGTTCCCGAACGTCACCCAGCCCGATTGCGCCGCCAGTCAAACACTCGTCGACGCGAAGTTGCTGGGCGGGAAGGAGGAGATCATGAGCCGCAAGGACACTGAAAAGTTGGAGAGCTTGTGGGTCAGGCAGAGCTTCTACCTGAACATGTCCAACTGTAAGCCAGGGAGTGGAATGTTTAAAGTTAAAACCACAATTACTCTTCAGAAAACGACCAGTAAGGAATCACTCTGAGCGCTGATACAAAATATTCTCACGTTCAAAAACTTGGATGTACTACTTTTCTTCTGTTTTTGTTTCTCCACAGACCTGTTGGCCATCATTCTTGGTTTGTGTGGGGCTTTGCTGCTTCTGGTCCTGTTACTGGTTGTCGTGTGTATTGTAGTGAGGTGAGTGGCATTTATTTTTCCATTAAGGTATGGTTCTTTGTTAATTAGGGCTGCAGCTATCGATTATTTGAGTAATTGATTAATCTATCAATACTTTTTTGGATTAATCGATTCATTTAAAAAGAGACCATGTGAATAAATTGACAAAATGCAATAACGAAGTTAATTTAAACAAGGTAAAGCTAAAACTATATTGGAGTTTTGGATAGAGCATAAGCCAAAGAAGGGTTATTTGTTTTTTTTATACAGTTTTGGTTTACTGCTGTAATTAGTGGGCTGTTCTTTCAGTAGGTAGCATTTTATAGTCTGTACAGTGCAGTTCAAGATTTATTTACTAAATTAGTTGACAGTCCGATTCATTGTTTCAGCGCCGTTTTTTACTTTTTGTTTACATTAAAAATTCAGAAATATTGCTTTTGGCTTTTGATCAGCACTACCAACTCCTCTGAATCCTATGTTCTTGTGTTGCACCTAATGCATTTGCATCCGCGTACCTTAGTGTCGATATACACATGAATATGGTGGGTCTATCTCAGAAAACAAGATGGAATGTTACAGTAATTCAATTTCAAAGCAGTTCTGCATTTTATTTCCGTCAATTTTGATGAATATGGCATACAGATAACAATAACAATAGTGTCAAGAAGAAAAATAGCCCAGACGATCACGCTGCCACCACCATGTTTGACTTTTTTTCATGATGCTCTTTTTCTGAAGTGCTGTTTTACACCGAATATAACAGAACACAAGCAGCTTCTATTTAACAATAAAACCCCTAAGGGTCGTCAATGTGTTTTTGGGGAAATGTGAAGCCAGCTTTGTGTTATTGTTGTTCAGTGGTGGTTCTGTTCTTGAAACTTTCTCATTAATGCCCGTTTATGCCCAGTTCTTATTGTTGAGTCATAAATACCTACTTTAACTTAGTCCGCTCGTAAGTCCGTCATCAGATCCAAATGCGATTACAGACTTTTACCAAATACTGTGGTTCAAGTTCAACAGGTTGAGTATATTTTGACATGGGATATTTTAGTTTGGATGGCTTTTTCCCTTAATTAACAAACATAATTTTTTGTTTTTACTCAGATTATCTTTGTTTGATATTAAATGTTCTTAATGAGCTAAAAAATATTAAGTAATAAAAAGGAAAAACAAACGAGCAATCCATTTTTGGACGCCTTTTTATTTCTAAAACTCAGTTGAACAAATGAGATTATAAAGGAAGACATTCAAATGATTTGATTAAAGATGATATATTTATTAGCAAGGTGACGAGATCAAAAAAATAAACACAAGTTTACTCAGTGTTTTATTTTCATTTTTTTGGACTTGAATTGTGTCTTCATCTGTTCCTGCAGGAAAAAGAAATCAAAAATACGGAGCCAAGCCTCCATCTACATGGGCCAAGGAAATATCTTCCGTCCAAATGACCAGCACTTCACCAAAGTCCGGTCCGACAACGATTCCCACGTCTATGACTCCATAGACGAGACCATGGTCTACGGCCACCTCCTAACTAACTCCATCTACAACGACAGCATGCAATCCCCAAAAACGAACCACGAAGAGTCCTATAAAACTTTTGTGGGTCACATTGATCGAACTGTGCCGGTTATTAACGAACCTGATCCCGAGGAGGGGAAGGGGCATTACACCTTGCTGGACCCCTCTGACGCTTTATTCCAGCCCCGTCCACGCACTCCCGTCCTGCGGCAGGAGAGTCTGGGCTTCGAGGACCGCAGGATGCAGGATAATGAACTCCACACATTCAAAAGCAAAGGGGACATAAACACGATCCGTCTTTCTGCCATCGATCTGGAGCCGGAGCCGGAGCCGCCGGTACTAGAGGAGAACTTTTAGCGTGGAAGGAGTTTCTATCCATGAGATTGATCCGTTTTACCGAATTCTTGTCGCATCACAATGAATCCGTGGACCGAGGTCACCATGACACTCAGGGAATCTGAGCTCTTTTTTAAAGCACCCATGACTTCTCCAAACGGCTCGAGGAATTAAAATTTAAGAGCCTCGTCTCTGCTGGAACAGTTTTTGGGAATCGGATGCGCTCTTTTTAGGAGTCGAGGCCAGAGGCTTAACGCTGCTGACTCGGAAGCAGAGTTAAAAGCTGAAAACGCAAATCTGTGACCGCTTGGGCTATTTTTTAGCTTTTATAATTGTTCTTTTTTTTTTTTTGCTTATTTTGAAGGGAACCAACAAAATCATTCTAAAAGCTTTGTAAAATATTTTCTACACTTGTTAGTTTTGTTTTTGACCCTTTTAAAAAATAATAAAAAGAAATTGTACATATGAATGAGGGATAAAAACAAATGTATTATTGACTTCCAGGGCAAAGTTGTGACAACCTTGAACTAAAATTAAAATAAAAGATAGAATGTGTAGTTAACCAGAATTTCTGAACATCACTTCAAACATTTTCTTTTTTTTTGCCAAAAGACCTCTTTGCTCACCTTGTGCTGCTTCTAGTTTTTTTAGACACCAGACTGTTTCCACATGCTAATTTCAGATGGCAAAAACAACTCATAGAAGTTTTCTGTATGTCTTTTGTAAAATTAGGAACATTTAAAAAAAAAAAAAAAAAAAAAAACTTTGAGGAATTGTGTACAAAATGCTCATTCAAGTCTTAAAACCCCTTAACCTCATTGTTGTTGTTTTTTTTATTTTAAATGAAATAAATTGCTACAAAATATACTCTCTGATAGTAAGCTTCATACATGTTGGATGGATTTTCTTTTCATGACGGCCTTATCACCACATGTCCAGTTTTTGATGTAGTGTGCACATTTTTATTCTACAGATTGTTTAAAATTATTGTTCAGCGTTTTTTTTTCAAGAACAAAAGCTTTACCAGGATTTTAAACAATCTTTTAATCCCTAATATAATTAAAAAAAAGTGTCATCAGTACGTCATCAGTAATGGAAACTGCTGAACACGCTCAATACACTAATAGCAATCTAAAGAAAATTTTCCCAATAATCCAAAGCACGTAATTAGCAATTCTACAAGTGGTTATTTCTGGAAAAAAATTACTTAGGGTGATTCAATTTTGCATCCTGTTTATCTTCTATGTCAGAACCAGGATCTATTAACTGTGCTCCACCTCCAGACCCATTTACTTAACCATCAGCCCTTTTCCCTCTTGGTAGACACGTTTTTTTATGTTACCTGGAGATAAGTAATCATAAAACTGTTCAAAATCCAACATTTATTCAAATGTAGATTCCTTTCCTGAATAATTTATATTACACCTAATTTAACTGTGATCCTTGTGTTTTTAAGATGGATTTAATTTTCCTTTAAAAAAAAAAAAAATCTGTTTGAGCTTTAACTGCAAATCCCACTGTTTTCCCCTCCCTAATAAATTCAGCGTATTGTTCAGAGAGGGATGAACTTTGCATGTTACAGTGAAAGCTTCTGCCATAAACCGATGACGTTTGGTTCTATATTGAAACCTTTTTTATTCTGGATTTTTGGAAATGTTTCAAGCACAGAAGCTTGGGGCCATGGAAAAAGCCATGGAAGGAGGGTGTGGAGGAACAGCAGCCAGACAGGAGAAAAAAATGGAAAAAACAGCTGAAGAAGCCAGATTTTTTCCCCCCCCCCCCCCCCCCCCCCCCCCGTCTAAATCCCACCTCTGAAACTGCAGAGACGCTCCTATTTTTATAAACCGGTCTGGTTTTCAGCTGCTCCTTTACTTCCTAGTCAGTGAGCTTATAGCAATAAATGCAGAAATTGACAATGAACGTTTATTGAAGGAAACATTACAGAGTTTAGTACAAGGAAGTAATGCAAGTGTAATGTGAAAATTGCAGTTTTACTCAGTTTTTTTTTTGTGTTTTTATTGGAATGCAGCAAAGTTTAGACCAGTAGTTTTCAAACTGAGACATGAACCTGCTTTAGTGTTTAGATATGGAAATAAATGCAATGTTTTGCCAATACTTGAGTTCAGGAAAGGTGCCAGCACCTTCATCTTTTTCTTTTTTTTTAGGGCCACCGGTGTTCTGGTCAGAGATTATTGAATACAGTTTTAATTTTATTTTGTTAAACACAGAAAATGAACTACATTTAGTTAGTATAGAGTGGACTGTCTCACTCCTGGTTTTATTGTAACCACAAGGGACGCTGCAAATGATATACCAGCACATCACTTTTGTCAAAAACCTGGTTTATGTAACTATAGCTGTGACTTCTACATCTGATTTCGGTCCAGATGCAGCAGTAAATCACTGGTTTAAACCGCTCTTTAAAGTAGCAGGCAGCAGGAGAGTGCACACAGAAAGCAGCTGTTACAAAGTATAGAGTCCATGATGAGATAAGTGGGATCACACTATGCTGAACTGGCAGACTGAGGGCTTCTCCTCACGACAGTTCTCATCAAGCCATTTCCCGCTGGAAGGCGACAGGACAGCGCAGTTCTGGGACTTGCCGCCATCCGGCTGGGGAGATCCGAAGTTGGATGCGTCCCAGTTTTTGTAGGTGATGCTAAAGCCGGTTTGGTCCAACCACTGGCCCTCGACGGCCATGTCGCTGAATCCGAGCCAGACCTGCTCGTCCAGGCCGATGCTCTGTCGGATGTAGTCCCTCAGCTGGTCGTTCTCTTCGCTGGAGGTGGGCTCACCGAGGACGCCACCCAGGGCGTTGCAGTCCTCAGAGGCAGTGTGATAACGTTTCTTCAGAGGGTCAACCAAGAAACACTTTCTGTGGACCTTCAAACCTTTTAAACACACTGTGGGGGAAAAAAAAGAGATCAGTCAGTACAGCTCTGCTGATATCCTCACTAATGAACTATGAGAGCCCTGTTGGTTGTGGGTGTCATATGAGGCTTCATAGTTTGCTGTTGCCTCAGGCCGGCTCAGCTGGAGGAAATTCCACCATTCAATAGTTTTTTTTTTTTTTAAAGCTGAAATGATTGCATAACATTTTCTGAACCTAGGGAACAGCTAGACATCCTTTGTGTTATGAGCAACAGATGACATGTGTGATCCAGGTGTTTCCCAGATGAAGGTTTCTGGCTGTTTCTTATATTTTGGATAAGCGTTCCTCAGACTATTGGCTCCAGGCCGATTACACGCCGTGTGCTTTGAATGGTGATCCACCTCAGGCAGCGAGCAGGAAAATGTACTTACTACTTAACCTTTAAACCTTCAAGAAATGTAAAAAGGAAAAAAAAAGCATCATTTCAGGTTTTCTACACACTTTTACTGGTCGATGTCAACTTTATGTCAGTGCTTATCTTGTGTTAATGTTCCGATTCCGGCTTTGAAACTAACATTTTTCTCCAATAAAGGAGCAAAGAAGGCAAAGTTTAAACATAAATATGATTTATTACTATTTTGAGAGTTTTTAGTTGGAAAAATAGAAGAGCTGACATTGTGTGGTTATCTTAATAGGATCAATTTATGTTGCACAAACAAACAGTGTCTCTTCATTTAAATGTCCAAATTTAAAAAAGTCCTTGTATAATAATGGCATCTTAAAATATATGTTTCATACCTGCTTAGATTCTGAACTGTTATTGAGAAATATTATTGTGGGAGAATAACTTTACCCCTGTATTGACTTAAAGCAACTATAGTTGTCATGTATAGAGTTTTTAATATAACCTAAATTGTTTTAGTTATCAGTAAAACTTTTAAGTTGTTAGTTACTAAGAATTACACCGTTATTTTACTTTAAGTATTTTAATCCTGTATGCCTATTTTGAATGATAGGGGGACTAGAATAATAAATCTGATTTGACTATCCACAAAACAGCTTTTTAAAAAGGTCACGCTGCATTAGATTGTACAGTATGTGTATGTAAAACATGATCAGCCTCAAACTAAGTAAAATTATGGCAAAATCTATTTGAGATGATAAAGTCAGGGACTTCTTGGTTTGGAAAACCTTTCAGAAAGCAATATTTCTTCTATCTGATTGTTCCCAGTAAAGTCGCTGTTTTTGGCTCAAGTTCACCTGTTTGCAGAGCCTGATGCTCCTTCAGCACGTTGAGCTCCTGAACAATGTCGTCAATCTGTTTCTGCATCTCCGCCAAGGCAGCATCCCTTGATGCATCTGATTTAGGACACAAAGCACAGTCCACATTAAATGTAACAACCCCTGTGCACATGGGATGATCAACAGACGATTAAAGCGATAAAACCATCTGGCCTCCACCGTACAGGTAAGGCTATCTCCATCTACCTTTCTTCACCGGCTTCTTCCTTGACGCAGTCTGCTGGAGAGAACAGTGGATGAGCAGCAGGACTCCCAGCAGAACGGAAACTCCTCTGAACTCCATCCTGAAGCTTGTTGGATGTGGCTGCTCCAACGTGGACGCTCACACATTTATCCATCGCCCTCCCGCCCTCCCCTTCCATCCCCCGTCACAAAGGAAAAGTACTGGAGACGCTGTTTGTGGGGAACCACAGTCCAACCTCAGGAGCCTGGAGGGATGGCGTGCTGAGGCGTCCCATCTGGCTCCGCTCTCTTCACGTGGAGGCAGCGTGCTGAGCAGAGCCAGGCCCGTGAGGCAGGTGCAGACAGGGCGGGACAGCGCAGGGCAGCTATTACATAATCCTTCAGAAGCTTTCATAAAGGGGGGATGGAGAAGACAAAAACACTGACTCTTCTGTTGCATAAACTCTTTATGTATTAGGCTAAAAAAAGCCTTTTTTTAGTCTTCATGTTTTCAAAATCTGTATCCTGAAAAATATAATTGATAATCTTATTTTGGAAAACTGCAGGCTTTATTGACCCTGGCATTGAAGATTGTGACAATTTTATCTTTCTAGAATTGTGCTACATGTACCACACTCGACAAAAGTTTTAAAACTATCCCGATTTCTCGGTATTGTGCTTCTGAGGATCTCGATTTTATTTATTTTTTTCAAGTAGGTTGATAAATTGTTTTCAAACCACAGATTATTTTACAAAGTTTAGGACCACTTAGGTTATTACTTGTTTATTTTTCAAATAAAACATGGAGAATAATGTAGCAAAGCTTCATTTGCTCATGAACTGTTATGAATAAATATCATTATGTAAATATTGTGTTTGACAAAACTGTTGTCTTTGAAATTTTTCATATATTTGAAGAAACATTGGAACAGATTGTGTCTTTGTAGCAAAGTGGTGAAAGATCCTATTTTTAACATTGTTTCAATGACTTCTCTTACAAAATAGTCAAACTCTGTACGTTTTTGGTTTGTTTTGGACCTTTCTTCTCTCAGCCTTTGAACACACCCTGCAAATGAAGGAAGAGTGGAAAGGATCCAGAGTCCCTGCTGACACGTGGCAAACACAGAACTATGCAGAGACGCTGAAACTGGTGCTTTAATTTCACCTCAGGCCTGCGGGGATGATTTCAAATCTGGAGAGTTTGTCAAACTTATGTAATATAGTAAAATATACTTCAAGAAAGAAACTTCAGGATACTATGAGCTTTCACAAGTCATTTCAACATGTATAAATATTACTTCTGTTTACAAGAGTTCAACAAATTCCTTTAGAGATTTAATTTAATAACTATAAATTTTACAATTACAGTGAAGTTAAAAACGCAGGCCTGTTGTGCTTCAACAGCTTATAACCAGCTTTAGCAGCAATACCTGGAAGTTGTCATCTTCTGTTTCTGTTTCTGTTTCTAATCAGTCTCAGACACAACTGCCAAGGGAATTCAAATCAATTTGTTTACAAGGTAAGGCAACTTTTACCTGACTCCGCCAGATAGATTTGCTCCGCATATCCATCTGGAAACCTTCCGTTGAAGTAATTTTGGGAAGGGGCGAAAATACTGGTTAGCTGATTGGCCTATGTTGGTGATAGACGGGCCAAATGAACCAACCAGATTCGTCGTCGCTCTGTTACGAGCGACGACGAAAACACAACCACAAGCCAAGCTACTCTTGCTGCTGCAGGTAAAGGCTCGTTAGCTCAGCAAAGAAATACTCTGTAATTCCGATAAAACTTGCTCGATAGCCACGCTAACGCTAGTTTCATCGGCTGAAGCCGCCATGTTGTTTAGACTGAACTGACGCGCTTCCCGTTGCGTCACACCTCAACCCGCCTCAAAGCCAGCGCTGATTGGACGTTCGTTTGGTGAACGGCTCCAAATTTTCTTTAACGGAGAGTAGCCAGACTGATCTGCGAGTGAAACCTTGAAAGCTCGCGAGATCAGGATGGTCTCACGAGGCTAAGGCAACTTACCTTGAAGACAATTAACAGCTTTAAAAACAAATAGATTCTAAAATGGACAAGTGTCGTGGTGCAGTTTTGGCCTGCCTGTCAGGAACTTTCCAGCACCTTCCTCCTCCTGCCCTGCTCTGTCTCCCTCCACTAATCATCTACACCTGTTCAGCCTTCAATCATCCTGGACTCATTCACTGCAAGCCTCCCTATATAAACTCACTCCAGTCAGCTCCTCACCGCCGGTCCGTTGTCAATCATCTCATGCCTGCCAGTCAGAGAATTTCCCACGTCTGTCTGTCAGATTTTCCCTTGTCTGCCGATCAGAGATCCTTCTACGTCTGCCTGCCTGAGGTTCCTACTCCTGCGCCTCCCAGAACTCTCTCACCTTCTCTAAAGGCTACCTGTCTCTGCAGCGCAGCACCCGCAGAACTCCAGCGCCCTCCGGTCCTCCAGCTCTCTCTCCAGTCCTCCGGTCCCTGCACTCATCACTCATCAGCTCCATCCTGGATTAGTCTCTGGTTGTCCTCCCTCCTCAACCTTCCTTTAATAAATTATCTTAAAAGAAGCTCCTCGTGTGGTGTGTGTTCGGGTTTATCAGGACAAATCCTGACAACAAGAAGCTAATATAGTGAAAATGATCCATCCATCCATTTTCTGACCCGCTTAATCCCTCATGGGGTAACAGGGGTTTCTGGTGCCTATCTCCAGCGTTCACTGGGCGAGGGGCGGGGTACACCCTGGACGGGTCACCAGTCTGTCACAGGGCAACACAGAGACAGACAGGACAAACAACCATTCACGCACACACTCACTAAGGACAATTTTTAGAAAAGCCAATTAACCTAACAGTGGACTGTGGGAGGAAGCTGGAGTACCCGGAGAGAACCCACACATGCACAGGGAGAATATGCAAACTCCATGCAGAAAGGCCCAGGGTTGGATTTTTTTGTTCACTTAAGGCCCGTTTACACTACACCTAAAAACCGAGCCATGCCGAGACCAGTCCGAGCTTGGATCAGTTACCCAAGACAAGCCGACCCGTTTACACACCAAGCTTATCCCGGTTCCTTGGTTGCTCCTCGCCTCCTAGTGGCGAACTGCGGTACTACCGCTCTCTGAGATTGAAGGCGGAACCAGCTAAACAAAACAGCGGCGCCCGTAACATTCAGGAAGTTATGGTTGATATTGTGATATTTCGGTGTTTGCGGAGAGTCAGGGGAAGAAGGCAACCATTGGTGAATTTACTTGAGAAAGTTGGCTTTTTGGGAAGTGGATGAGACAATAAGGATTTACAGACGCCGGAAACAATGACAGACGCTGAGGTTCATTGCGCTGCTCAGGAACTGGTCTGCAGTTAGCGCGGTCCGGTTATGTTTAGCGCGGTCCGGTTCATTTACACACAAGAGTTATCTCGGTTACTGAGCTCGGACTGGTCTCGGCTCGGTTAAAAAAGTGTAGTGTAAACGGGCTTATAGATGCTGTTTGACTGCTGAGACTCAATCAAGGTACCAGTTTTGTGGATTACTGCATTTTGGTTTAATAGTAAATAAATTTGCAAAGCATCTGCATAGCAATGGAATTTGACATTGTACTGGGCTATGATAGATCCAAGTGGCCACCTATGTAAGGAGAAAAAGCAGAGGACCTGCTTCACCGATGACCAGTAGGGCTGTTTTAGATATGCAGATTGCTTTTTTGCGGAGGTTTTCTGTTACTTTGCTATACAGCTGGGTAGCCATCCTAGTTGCCTGAAATACTCCCTTCTTATTAGTCCTTTGTTGTATGCCCCAACTGGTTTTATATGTTTCACCCAATTGTGTCTTTATTGTGTCATTTGGGATTATAGATCCAGTGTCCTCATATGGGCACATAGCTTTTTTAGAGAACTACTGACTGTAGAAAGCTGAAATTTTGTGTGTAAAGTAATTGGGATCTTCTAATCCCAAATTACAAATACATTTTTTTAAATTTAAAGATAATCTAATTGTCCTCATATGAGGACATAATTTTTTTCAAAACTATTTGTTGTATCATGACAGAGTTTAGTTATGAAACTTATTAGGTCCTACTAATCCCATGTAACATGGAAATTAAAAAAACAAACTCCAAATAAAAGCTCGGGTCTCAGGAGGTTAAACTGAGATTTTATTTGCAACGTTACATTTGTGGGATTTAGTCTATTTTCATACCTTTTTTCATACGTTATTTTTCAACCATTTTTTTAACCTAACCCCCGTCTTTCTTGGTTGCCAGTCTTGCCTGTTTAACCTAATATTTTACACATCAGTTGTGGAAGAAAAAGAATCAGCACAGATGTCGTTGAAACTGAAAATTTAAACTGAGATTTTATTTGCAACCTTACATTTGTGGGATTTAGTCTATTTTCATAACTTTTTATTCTTATTTTTTAACCATTTTTTAACCCAACCCCTGTCTTTCTTGGTTGCCAGTCTTGCCTGTTTAACCGGATATTTTACAGATCAGTTGCACCCTCTGGGTCAAATCTAACCACACAAAATCCCAATAAAGAACATTAATGCTTGTAGTTGTTGTTTAACAACATATTAAAATGTTGTTAAACATTTTAATAACAGGATTCTCTGGTAACAGGATTCTCTGTTCCTCAGAGACACAAAGAGGAACTTCTCTCCTTTTGTGGTGCGTATGGACAAGGCGTTAGGAACCAGCAGGGCTGTATTCTGCTGCTGGTTCAGAAAAAGGGGAGTGAAAACTAATACTACACACTTTATACAAGTATGACAATATTAAGAAACACTTGGCTCAAGGATCAGAGGCTCTTCACCTTTGTTTCAGTTGTAGTTG
Source organism: Fundulus heteroclitus (assembly GCF_011125445.2). Lineage (NCBI taxonomy): Eukaryota > Metazoa > Chordata > Actinopteri > Cyprinodontiformes > Fundulidae > Fundulus > Fundulus heteroclitus. Next base: position 20,964,688 of record NC_046373.1, on the reverse strand, counting down.
GTACAATTTAAAATAAAGTACAATTGAATCTAATGGCGTAGTTTTACTTGAAGCAGGGGTAAATTTTATCATTGCATTCTCTCTTTATTCAGTTATATGAAAAACATAAAGCATAGGAAAAAGTATGAATACAAATTAGCTACAATCACATGTTTTCTGGAATTTAATCCAGCCCAACCATATATTACATCAGATCTGACCCCAAACATTTTAGCTGTATGTGTGTCATGATTACATACATATAAGCTCAACAATAATTATATAACATATACAATATATTTTGTAAATATATAATACTGCATGCTTATACATTATCCTTAATTAAAGAGCAGAATACCACATATTTATTATAACATTTTTTTTGGTGAATGTTACAGATGTCAGAGTGTTGAGTGCACCTCTGTTTGTGCTTACATCTGTGTGCGTTGAGAAATATGGGAACAAATAATCCTTCATCGTGTAATGGTAAATTACTGATTCCCCAGTTACTTATTAAATATAAGGAAACAATTAAGGGAGGGAGAAGGAGGAGATGAATGAGGAGAGAAAACGGGAAATGGAAAAGAGAGAGGCAGAGAGAAAGGAGAGAGAAATGGAGATTAAAACTAAGATGGAAGAATTAAGAGCACAGTCTAAAAAAGAAATTGAAGTGGAAAAGGCCAAGCTCCAGTCTATGTATGCATCCAACGCCAGAACTCAAGCTGAAAGATCTAATGGTTTCCGAGCATGTAGCATACTGTGAGGTTAAAAGTTGTCACCCAGCATTTGTTACAAATTTTATGTTGGTTGTGGTTCAAAGGAGAAACTTAAACAATGCAGAGCTCATTAGCACTTTTTTTCCTATTCTGTATTGTCTTAATAAAGGAAGGTGAGCTCCAGGTAGAGTAATGTAATTAACCTTTGACCTTAGTATCTCACAGTTTGATAAGAAAATATTTCTGCTAATGTTTAAATGCTGAATTTGTTCAGTGAAACTGCTTGTATATACATTTTATATGGGAAATGGAAATGAGAGAGGCAGAGAGAAAGTAGAGAGAAAGGGGGTTTGAACAAAAGATGAAAGAATTAAAGGAACAGTCTCAAAAAGAAATTCAAGCGGAAAAGGACAAACTCCAGTCTATGTATGAATCCCAGGCTAGAGATCAAGCAGAAGAATATAATCCTTTCTATTTTCTGGTAAAAGTTGGAGAACATATTGCAAAGGCATTGCGCATAATGTAAGGTGAAATGTTGTCACCTAGCAGCTTTTGCAGATGTTAAATTGAAAGTTTTTAAGGGAGAAAACATCGCAGAACTAGTAAGCATTTAATCATTTTCTTCTTTTATGAATGAATTTGAACTCTAGAGTAATCACCTGTGACCTTAGTATCACACAATTCCTTTAGAAAGTATTTTTGCTGATGTTTAGACACTGATCATGTTCAGTAAAACGGTTTGCATGGGAATTATAGGCATTACTGTTTTTGGTTTCTAATCTCCAGTTCTCTCTGAATGTATCAATTTCTTTCTTGGAAATGAAATCAATAATATGCATGCATGAGTCTGTGTTGCCTTTAAGGCATTTTGTTAAACAAATAAGTTCATGGGTTAAATAAATAATATAAAAAAAAAAACGTTTCTATGCTGACAAAAGTGATTAGAAGTTGATCAGTTGTATAATTCATAGTTTATTTACGATTTTATTACAAAATATTATCGCTAAAATCTACTTCCGGTTTGCGGTTACGTGTTTCCGGTTCCGGGTTTTGGCTGGTAAACAAAGAGGTCCATGTGTGGAGAACAGTATGGAAACGTGAAATCTGATGCCATCCACGCTGAATTATCAGGCAGGAATGCCGTAAGTTGCATTATATTGTTGATTAAACTGAAAAGTCTAGATATCAGTGTTTATTTTGCTGAAATGTCACTTTATTCAGTTTGATGCACTTTTATTTTGTATGCAACGACTCTATGTATAGAGATTGAGTTTATTTTCTGTTATTACAGTTTTCACCATTTTGATGAAGACAATTAAAACGCTTGAACTGCACCTGGGTCTTCATTCACGGTTTAACTCGGTGTCACCAACATCTACGTTGAAAACACTAGAGTGAAAAGGCACCATTCGATGATTCATCGCGGTCAAAATGGCTACCAGCAACAAGTCTGCACGCAGTTTCAGGACCGGCCACTCGTCTGGATCAGCAGCGAGCGCTGCCCACGCTCGAGCTAAAGCAGAAGCTGCTAAGGTTAGAGCTCTATATGCAAGCAAAGAAGCACAATTGAAAGTGGAAAAAGCACAAAGTGAACTGGAGAAGGCTAAAATAGATGCAGAATTGGAAATGTTAACGTTGCAAAGAGAAGCTGATGCTGCAGTAGCTGAGGCGCAAGTGCTAGAAGAAGCTGAGGCAATACAAGAGGAGTCAGAGAGCAAGAAATCATCAGAAAAAGTCAAATTAGAACGTACAAGTGAATATGTACAATCTCAAAGGGACATTGGACAATCACAGTCTCCTTCAGAAATACCAACCACCTCTCGCCCACAAGTAAGCTCACCTAACACATTTGTAACATGGCATCCCCCAGAAGAAGACAATTTGGAGCCGCCACCCATTAGCTTTGAACCCAAGCTTACTAAGGACAATGTTGCTGCCCTGACTAATCACAACATGCCCAGCCAGTTTAGAGGTGAAACCAAATTCAAATTAGAGAAACCGAATACCTCTCTCAACCCATTTAGCTCCCCATTCACGCCTCACTATAACGCACCGGCCAGTATCTCACATCCAGCTGAGCCATTTGCCCAGTATATGGCACGCCGAGATCTCATCATTTCAGGCCTTTACCAATTCGACGATAGGCCAGAGAATTTCAGAGCATGGTACTCTTCATTTGCTAGTGCCACAGCTGAGGTTCAAATCAGTCCCATTCAAGAGCTAGACCTCATGACAAAATGGTTAGGAAAGGAGTCAAGTGACCAGGTAAAACGCATACGCTCTGTATACGTCAACAACCCCACATTAGCCTTGAGCAAAGCATGGGAGAGACTAAATGAATGTTATGCAGCACCCGAAATAATCGAAAAGTCACTTTTCCAGCGATTAGATAGTTTTCCAAAAATTACAGTCAAAGATCACGTCAAACTCCGTGAGCTAGGGGATCTCCTACAAGAGATTCAAGGTGCCAAGGAAGACGGATATCTCCCTGGCCTACTGTATCTGGACACTTCTCGCGGAATCGGCCCAGTCGTAGACAAACTTCCATTTGGACTTCAGGAGAAGTGGATGTCACACGGCTCTCAATACAAGGAGGAAAATAATGGCTGTTTCCCACCTTTTGACAATTTCTGTAAATTCATAAGCAAAGAGGCGAAGAAACGCAACGATCCTAGTTTCAACCAACAAAACAGCCAAACACATTCTAAACCAGAAAAACCTTACTTAAAGAACTTTAATACAAGTAAACCTATAACTGTACACAAAACCGATGTTTCATCCCCCAACAAGGACATTAACAGGAACTGCCCGCTGCATAACAAGCCACATCCGCTCAAAAAATGCCGAACGTTTAGGAACAAACTACTTGACGAAAGAAAGGCCTTCCTCAAAGAGAAAGGAATATGCTTCAAATGCTGCTCTTCAGACACTCATCTTGCTAAGGACTGTAAGGCCACAGTAAAGTGCTCTGAATGTGATAGTACAAGCCATGACACAGTTATGCATCCTGGTCCTCCACCACAAGCTAACAAGGCTCCTCCACCTGCACAAGAGAATGGCGGGGAGGGAGAAAACGGTCCCAACACAGTCAACGTCACAACAAGCTGCACAGACGTGTGTGGTCCAGGTCAGTGGTGTCGTTCTTGTTCTAAGATATGTCTCACATGGGTGTACCCTAAAGGTTACAAGGACAGGGCTATCAAAGCTTATGTAATATTAGATGATCAGAGTAATCGTTCCCTGGCCAGGCCAGAGTTCTTTGAACTTTTTGACATTAAAAACGAACCCTTCTCCTACCACCTTAGGACATGCTCTGGTACTGTAGAAACATGGGGAAAAATGGCCGAAGGCTTTCAGATTGAGTCACTAGATGGGTCAGTAGTTATCCCTCTACCTTCGCTTATTGAGTGTCAGGACATCCCCAACAATAGGAGTGAAATCCCAACCCCTAGTGCAGTGCTATACCAGCCTCATCTTCAGCATATAGCCGAGTACATCCCAGAACTAGACCCAAATGCTGAAATACTCCTGCTGCTAGGGCGAGATGTTTTACGTGCTCACAAGGTCAGACAGAGAGTCAATGGCCCCCATAACGCGCCCTTCGCCCAACGCTTAGATCTAGGGTGGGTTGTAGTCGGGGAGGTATGTCTGGGTAATGTTCATAGGCCCACAGTTAGCACTCTCAAAACTGTTGTTCTGGAAAATGGCCGTCCCACAGTTTTCGGTCCATGCGACAGCCTTCTGCAACTGAAAGAAATGTCACACACAAATAGGCCAGGTAAAGCATCTGAACAAACCCTGGGACAGACAGTGTTCAATCGGACGGAAAACGATAATAAACCAGCTCTCTCAATACAGGACACTCTGTTCCTAAAAATAATGGACAATGCTATGTACAGAGACGAAGACAACAGTTGGGTCGCCCCACTTCCTTTCAAAGAACCGCGCCAGCAATTGCCAAATAACAGAGAGCAGGCAGTCAGTAGGTTCTCATCCCTAAAACGCAACCTAAATAAGAAACCTGATATGCAGGGACAATATTTGGCATTTATGGAGAAGATCTTCTCTAATGGTCATGCGGAAGTTGCACCTCCAGTAAAACAGGGAGAGGAGTGTTGGTATCTCCCAACATTCGGAGTCTACCACCCAAAAAAGCCCAATCAGATCAGGATTGTTTTTGATTCTAGTGCCCAGTACACCGGTGTCTCACTCAACAATGTTCTCCTCACTGGTCCCGATCTAAACAACACGCTCATTGGAGTCCTTCTCCGCTTCAGGACAGAGAGCATCGCTGTCATGGCAGATATACAGCAAATGTTCCACTGCTTTATGGTGCGTGAGGACCACCGTAACTTCCTCCGTTTTCTGTGGCATAAGGACAATGATGTAAACAAGGAAGTTATTGACTATCGTATGAAAGTTCACGTATTTGGCAACTCACCATCTCCCGCAGTTGCTGTTTACGGACTACGCAAAGCCATTAAAGCAGGTGCAAAGGAATATGGTGCTGACACAGTCAACTTTGTGGAGAGGCACTTTTATGTAGATGATGGCTTGATCTCTCTGCCCTCTCCTGCTGAGGCTATAGACTTGCTCCAAAGAACACAAGCCTCACTCGCAGAATCCAATCTGCGCCTGCATAAGTTTGCGTCTAACTCACAGACAGTCATGCAGGCCTTTTGCCCCGAAGATTGTGCACCAGTCATTAAAGACCTAGATTTAGGTGGTGAAGAAACACAATCTCAGCGAAGCCTTGGCCTCATCTGGGAAATAACAACGGACACGTTCACTTACTCAGTAGCTACAACAAACAAACCGTTCACTCGGCGTGGCGTACTGTCGTCTGTTAATAGTGTCTTTGATCCTCTGGGCCTATTAGCTCCTGTCACAATCCAAGGAAGAGCTCTACTCAGAGAACTCACTTCAGAAAATTCAGATTGGGACTCACCCCTTCCAGTGGACAAACAAAGTAAGTGGGAAACATGGAGAAATTCCCTTCAGGACCTAAAGGATCTACATGTCCCTAGGACCTACACATCTACCTCACTCAGTCAAGCAACACAGAAAGAACTATGCCTATTCTCAGACGCATCAACTAAGGCGATAGGAGCCGTAGCCTACTTGAAAGCAGTTCAAATAGACGGCAAAGTTGAGGTTGGATTCATAATGGGCAAAGCAAAGCTAGCTCCCTTGTCAGAACCTACTATTCCGAGACTAGAACTGTGCGCAGCCATCTTGGCAGTAGAAATGGCTGATCTCATTCAGGATGAGTTACATCTACAGTTCGATATAGTACGCTTTTATACAGACAGTAAGGTAGTACTAGGCTACATCTGCAACGAGTCAAAAAGATTCTACACATATGTCCACAACAGAGTACAGCGCATTCGCCAGTCTTCAAAGCCAGGGCAGTGGTATTATGTGCGTACAGAGGAAAACCCAGCAGACCATGCGTCACGGTCCTTGCCAACAGCTCAACTCACAAAGTCCACATGGTTCACCGGACCATCCTTCATACACCGTTCTCCTGTGGAAACAACACATGAAAGCGAAATATTTGAGCTGATTGAACCAGACAAAGACTCTGAAATCAGGCCACAAGTCAAAACTTATGCCACTCATCTCCAAGTACTAAGCAGTAAACGCTTTGAGAGGTTTTCTACCTTCAAGTCTTTAGTCGGAGCAATAGCAAATCTTGTCCACATTGCAAAATCCTTCAATGGCACTAACCCAAACAGCGTATGCAAAGGCTGGCACAAATGCCACCTCCCACGTACTCCAGAGGAAATAGCTCAAGCAAAAAACGTTATCCTCAAAGAGACACAAAAGGCTCACTTTCAAAAGGAACTTTCTGCTCTTAACTCTGGAAAGGCAGTCTCAAAACAGAGCCCCCTACAAAAGCTCAGCCCAGTCTTACAGAACGGTCTCATTACCGTTGGAGGCAGACTCAAACACTCCGAAATCGAGAACTTTGAAAAAAGCCCAGTAATTCTCCCTAAGGACAGTCACATCTCCCTTCTGCTCACTCGTCACCACCACGAGTTGGTGAAGCACCAAGGCCGTCATCTGACGGAAGGAGCAATCAGGGCTGCAGGATTGTGGCTCATTGGTGGCAAAAGACTAGTAAACTCAGTAATCCACAAATGCATAATCTGCCGCAAGCTACGTGGAAAACAGGAACAACAACGCATGGCAGACCTACCACCCGAACGCCTCAAAACATGTCCTCCTTTCACCTACGTCGGCCTTGATGTTTTCGGGCCTTGGATTATAACAACAAGGCGTACCAGGGGCGGACAAGCCGAAAGCAAGCGTTGGGCTATCATGTTTACCTGCATGAGTTCGAGAGCTGTGCATATTGAAGTAATCGAATCTCTAGACACATCCAGCTGCATTAACGCCCTCCGCCGTTTCTTTGCACTAAGAGGCCCCGCCAAACAGCTGCTATCCGATCGCGGCACCAATTTCATTGGAGCTTCAAAAGAACTAAGAATGGACAAATCAATGCAAAAATATATATCAGATCAAGGTTGTACCTGGGAATTCAATCCGCCACATGCTTCCCACATGGGAGGCTCTTGGGAGCGCATGATCGGCATTGCCCGCAGAATCCTGGACTCGATGCTACTTCAAAACAAGTTGCAACTGACTCACGAAGTGTTATCTACATTCATGGCCGAAATCACAGCCATCATAAATGCAAGGCCACTCCTCCCAGTTTCCTCTGATCCAGAGAACCCCTTTATCCTATCTCCTTCAACGCTCCTTACACAGAAATCTTGCCTTTTACCACCCCCTGGAGACTTCCTGGACAAACACCTTTACACCAAACAATGGAGGCAGGTCCAAGCTCTTTCAAATCAGTTTTGGACCCGCTGGAGGCGAGAGTATTTGCCCACACTGCAACAAAGACAGAAATGGACTGTATCCCGCAGAAACCTCCAAGTCGGTGATCTAGTTCTGCTTAAGGACAAGCAGGTCACACGGAACAGCTGGCCCATGGCAAGAGTCACTGCCACTTTCCCAGGCAAAGACAATCGAGTAAGGAAGATCGAGGTGAAGGCATGGGACCAAGGCTGTGTAAAGACCTTTTTGCGACCGGTTACCGAGGTTATTCTTCTCATGCCAAAGGACTGAATGTATAATGTTTGTTTAGTATAGTGGCCTCAGGAGGCCAGACGGGGAGTGTGTTGCCTTTAAGGCATTTTGTTAAACAAATAAGTTCATGGGTTAAATAAATAATATTAAAAAAAAAAAACGTTTCTATGCTGACAAAAGTGATTAGAAGTTGATCAGTTGTATAATTCATAGTTTATTTACGATTTTATTACAAAATATTATCGCTAAAATCTACTTCCGGTTTGCGGTTACGTGTTTCCGGTTCCGGGTTTTGGCTGGTAAACAAAGAGGTCCATGTGTGGAGAACAGTATGGAAACGTGAAATCTGATGCCATCCACGCTGAATTATCAGGCAGGAATGCCGTAAGTTGCATTATATTGTTGATTAAACTGAAAAGTCTAGATATCAGTGTTTATTTTGCTGAAATGTCACTTTATTCAGTTTGATGCACTTTTATTTTGTATGCAACGACTCTATGTATAGAGATTGAGTTTATTTTCTGTTATTACAGTTTTCACCATTTTGATGAAGACAATTAAAACGCTTGAACTGCACCTGGGTCTTCATTCACGGTTTAACTCGGTGTCACCAACATCTACGTTGAAAACACTAGAGAGTCCTTTTAGCTGCTCCCTAATTCAGGAGATGCCACAGCATGTCATCAAAAACTTAGCAGTTCAGTGATCGAGATTTACTGTATCTGTCTGTGCTCAGCTGAGTGTAACCTACACATAAACATTTGTCTAATCAATAAATACTGCTGCATTGAGGACAAAAATTCTTCAGGGGTCTTTTTCATTATTTATTTACTTATATTTTTTCAATCATATATTTAATTGAATCAGGCCATGTAAGCCAACCCTACATAGTTTTATGCAGTGATTTAAGCTTTAAAACAAAGCTGTGTACTAAGTTGTTGTATCATCATTTTCATAAGTTTCTTATTAAGGCAAAAATTCCCCACTAAACTAAACTAAAAGTTTATTTTTCATCTTCACCTTTGCCCTGCAACTCAGTAGATGAGCTGGTAGATAACTTCCATTCAAAAGTTTTACAAATCATTGATCTCATTGCTCCAGTTGCTGTAAATTGAAGGTTGTCTCTGGGAAGAGCAAATCTCAGTGGAGAAAAGCTACAGCAGTCACAAGTGGGAAAGGGAGTATTGAAAAGTTGATCAGAGGTGGGTAAAGACTAGACTCCAGGTTTACTTTCACATCTCTAAAGAGAGACTTTACAGATATAATTTACAACTGAAAAATGCAAGGGAATCTTTCTTTGCTGAGATCATGAGTACAAATATTAATAATGCTTGTGATTTAATTACCAGTTTACCACTTTGTTAGTGAGAAAATCCAAAAGATTAGAGGGGCAGACTGTACATTAATATCATATTCTGCACCAACATTAACTCCGGTTAGAACACATTTTTGACAAAATCCGCTAATTCTGGCAAACTACGTAAGCTTAGAAGAAATTCCACGAATTAAGATCCTCCTGTTGTCTCAATGTTTTACCCACAACTTTCTTTAAGAATGTGGTGTCCGTCATAGCGCCTGATTTGATTCAAAAAATTGAAAAAACTTCCCTTTTGTTGTCCCTCAGACCCTAAAACAGTAATTATCAAACCACTGTTGAAACAGAACAATTTGGACAAGTTCTTACTGGAGAGATACAGGCCCATCTCAACCCTCACCTTCATCAGTAAGATGTGTTTCAAGAATTAAATACCTTCTTAACAACAACCAGCTGCTTTGATGTTTTCCAGTCAGGTTTCCAAAGTGTTCAATGACATATATATAAATGCAGATTGTGGAAGAAACAGTGCTGGTATTACTGGACATCAATGCAATATTTGCCGCTGTTGATCACTATAATGTTGGAACCCCTGGGAAACTGGGTCAGTCATTCTGGTAGAGCACTTGACTGGAATAGATTTAAATTGTTTTTTTCTATCAATCAGTAACCTTACATCGGAGACAACAGATATTAATGCAGGTAAGCTCAATGTTTCATCTTCATGATAGCTAATTTTCTATGGAGACAGTAAAACGCATACATAAACCATATCAGGAATCAAGAGTCTTAATTGTCATTATGTGACCATAATAACATTTTGGTGAAACATCAGTGCCGGATTAAAATATAATACACAGAAACAAAGACATCCATAGAAAAAATGAAGATGAACATTTAAAGAGGAGACCTTCAAAAATGCAAAAACACAGAAGGAAAAGAAAAAGCCATATTTAAAGTTTAGCTGTAAAGAAAAATATAAATACTTACCGCAAGTGAGAAAACACTGTGCAATTATTAATTACACAGTATTTATTAGATAAAATGTCATATTCAAATAAAAAAATAAAATGTTCAAGTTGAATGTACCAAACATCCTTTCCCGAGTAGCTAAAATTGTGCACATAGTCCTTGGCAAAGAAGACAAATAGCAGTCAATTTACAGAACACTGTACAAAAATGCAGTTTGCAGGAAAGTTTTTTACTGGTACAAACTACACCAGATGTAATTTTCTGACACAAATAAGAAAAATGGTCCAGTTATTATCGAATTATTGAGAATCCCAATCAGTCAAATATTAAATAGAAGCAGTCAAATTCATTCCCATCCAGTCTCTCAGTCACATTCAGATCCAGATACAATAAGTCCAAATCAGTCCTTATAATGGAACAGTACAAAGTCTTAAACTGCCTCTCATTCATCCTCTCAGGACAACATTGCACTTCTTGGGTATGGTGTTTGTTTGCCTGTATAGAGTAAGATTTGGACGCTGTAATCACCGACTGGAAAGCGCAATCAAAGTAAGAAATAATGTTGCACAGTTTGTGAAAGTTTAAAATTCTATTGGAATTCCAGTTTTGCGTAGTTATGGGAAAATTGTTTAATTTCCAGACTGAATTATATATCCCATTCTCTAAAAGTTGCATCCATATACATTGTTGGTACCCTGGTTATTGCACTAGATCAAATGACAGCTATTCGATTAGAGAAATACAATGCTGTGACCTAGCAGTTTTCCTCATCTGATTTCTGCCGTTTCAGATACTTTTTGTCACAAAACATTTAGCATTAAACAAATATAATCTGCATTATAAGAAATATATGTAAATTAACTGTGCAGCTTCAGTTAAATACAGATCAGTGATGATCCTCAGTCAGCACATTTTGTTTATTCCACGCAAAGATGAGAACGTATAGAAAACAGTTTCTTTAGTCTGATCCTACTGTTTCAAAGTAGACAGAACTTTAGTTTTTTGCTTTTTAACACGGTTTGAGAAGAGTTCGAGCAGATACGGAGTAATCTGACTTTATGAAATAACATAATTTCTCACTTCATTAAATCATGAATCATATTTTCTGGAAAGCCGTGAGCACATTCGCAAGCTGCACTGAGGCTTGGTTACTATAACACCTGTAGAATTAGGAGATCATTTAGAATCTAACCTGTCTGACAACATAAAGTAGGCTAAAGGAGGTCAGAAAGCAATGCTTCAAGGCACGATCTAAAGAAATTCAAGAACAGATGACCAACGACTGTTTGACATCTTTTCAATTCAATTTTATTTATATAGCGCCAATTCATGAAACATGTCATCTCAAGGCACTTTACAAAGTCAAAGTCAATCAGATTATACAGATTGGTAAAAAAAAAATCCTATATAAGGGAACCAGTTGATTGCATCAAAGTCTTGACAAGCAGCATTCACTCCTGGAGAAGCGTAGAGCTACAGGGAGAGTTGTCTGCATTGTCCATGGCTGTGCTGCAATCCCTCAAACTGAGCAAGCATGAAGCGACAGTGGAAAGAAAAACTCCCCTCACTGCAGCTCCCGGGTGTTTTGGCACTACAGCTGCTGGAAGGTTTCCTGCGGCTCATCTCTGCTTTTCCCTGGGATGGAAAAGGCAGCTCTCCCTGTGTTGGTCCTTCTTGGGCTCCCATGTTCTGGGAGCCCTTTCCAGCATTTGGGGTTCTGGTTTCGCCGGTGTCTGCCTCAGTGCTCTGGGGAATGGGTCCTTGGCTCCTCACAAGCACTATCGAGCATTTTTTTGATGGATAAAGCACTCTCGCAAACATCTACAGGTGCTTGGATACAGGTGCTTACAGATTCACTTCTATACAGATACATCCTATAATTAACTTTGGATGTCACTATATACATCATATATTAAATAATAATATGCATTTGATTGTTTGTACCTGTGATACTTTTTTGGTTGGTTTTTGCTGTTCTTTTTATCTCTCTCTTGGCACGTGTAGATGCAGACTCCGAGGATATTATCTTGTATTATCTTTTTCCTCTACTCTATTTTTGTCACCTTTTCTCCCTTTTAGCATTTTGTCTCATCTTTTTTTTATCTTCCTCTCTTTCTCTTTTACGTTTCCATAATAAGACTTATTATATTGTAACTAACTGACTTGTTACTACTACTACTACTACTACTACTACTACTACTACTACTACTACTACTACTACTACTACTCACACTATTCAAGTGACAGATATGGTACCGATATTTATCACCTAACTGTTTTGATTCATGAGAAAAAATATTATTTAATTAAAGCACTGAATCCCAGAGGCACCAACCTTTCTGCTACTGATGTTTGAAAACCATCCACTAGAGGGCAGTGTTGGATTGCCTTATAATTTTGGCTACAGGCAACCTTTTGCAGATTTTCACATCACCATAAACATCAATCCCCCTCATCTCAGTCACATTGAGTAAATAAGGAATAAAAGCCCTCGATGAGATGTCCTCTCTTTTCCACCATGTTGTTGTTTTTTTTCCCTCTGGTCATCAGCTCAGCCAATGCAACCCCAGAGTTTAAGGGCAGAAGAGGAGAGGAGCTGGGGACGGAGCTGAGCAACACCCTCTACAAGGTCTTCAACAACGAGCACAGCTTGGATCTGAGTAGCCTCTGCTTAAGTCCTGGAGAGCACTGCTGGGTGCTTTATGTGGACGTGTTGGTGAGTTCCAGCCTTCAAAGTTGCCTCTCATTTATCTGGGAGGAAGCAATCCAGCTCATTTGCTGTTTTTAATCCAACCATCTAGCATTTGTCTTTGCATAAAAAGGAAAAACCTTTGAACTAGTAAAATCTGCAATCTACTGGCCTACCAGGTAACACCTTATGAAAAAAACCTCTCAGTCAAACTGAGGGCAAGTCACCCAAAGTGTCTTGGATTGAAGCCAGCTAAGTCAGCATGTTGCTGTTGTAGATATCAGCGGCACACACAGGGGAGAATACAACACACCCTTTCTGGATTCCAATGTACATACGCATATTAAACAAATACAGACTACATTTTGCTGTGCCAGGAAAAAGTTATTGAACTTTTCCATGTCCCTTGAACACCAAGGTTTAGTGTTCCAATTTGACCCAGGTATGATTTGTTTGTGACATTTGTGAGACTCAGCTTAATCAGCTGAAAAAAGAAATGAAATCTTCTGATTTCAAAGCTCCATACTATTATTTTAAGATAATGCTCTTTAGTGGTGTCGCTGTTACATAAGGGAGAACACTCAATGTTGATTATTTTCAGTATCAGTGAGTTGTTTAAAATTGAAACAGAATCCAAATCCTTTATTGTCATTGTGCAATTCAACCACTAGTGGAGCTACTAGGCGATTACACTGCTTCAGGGACCACAGTTTGATGGCTGACTCCTGGTAACTAACTTTAGGAGAAAATATCTCTTTAAATTATTTGGGAAACTGTGAGTAGGTGTATACATCAATGGTTGTATCATTAATTATGGATTTGGCCCAATGTAAGGCCTAGCCTCTCAGAAGCCCAAGATTTTGCTAGTTTCACCAGGGAATAAGTGCAGATCAAAATAAAAAAGGGAAACCCCACTACAGCAGGAAAACACAACATTTCTCCAGATCCCTGAAGAATTGTCCCAGGGTAAGAAAGACTGACTCCTGACCAGCAAGGGACAGAACAACAGCACAGCACAGAACAACATACCTGACATAAGCTATAATTTTTGTTTCCGTACAATTCCTCCTCTTTGTTTGTTATCTCAACAGGTTTGTTGTTTGTACTGTTTATTTTGACATCTTGTACTAAAACTGCAAAATAAAATTTAAAAAAGAACTAGCGTGGGAAAACCGTATTCCTTCACAATGCAGCAGTATTTATTGATTAGAAAAATTTTGTGTTGCGTTACATTCAGCTCTGTACAGGATGAAACAATAAATCTAGATTTGAATAAACAGTGATAATAAAATGAAGACGTTAAAGTCAGACTACTACAAGAAACATAAATGGATAGAATGGACATCAGAAGCACATTGACTGTTATTACATGTGTTTAGTCAGTTCAGCAGGCTAAGTCCATGTCTGTGATGCTCTGGACTCGGGTTTGACTCCTAGTTGTGTCAGAAATAGCATCCAGCATAAAAACTATGTCAACTCTGTATATAAGATTTGAATGACCTGCTGTGGTAGCTCCTGAATAAGGGAACAGTCGAAGGGACTTATTCACACATACCTATTATTGATTTAATCACTGAGAAATAAATTGATACATTCTGAAATAAATTAAAATTAGAAACTAACGGCAGTTATATCTAAAATGTATACACAATTAGCTTTACTGAACACATTCAGCATCTAAACATCAGACGAAATATTTTATTTAATTATGAGATACTAACATCAAAGTTGAGCAAAATTACTCTACCTGGAGATCTTGAGCAACACCTAAATTAAAATCTGTAAAGCTGCTGGGTGACAACTTTTAACCTTACATTACACTACATGGCTTGAAAATGTGTCCTACAGCTTCAAAGAGAAAACTGAAAGGATTTAAATCTTCAGCTTGAGTTCTGGCGTTGGATGCATACGTAGACTGGAGCTTGGCCTTTTCCTCTTGAATTTCTTTTTGAGACTGTTCCTTTAATTCTTTCATCTTTTTTTCAATCTCCCTTTCTCTCTCCTTTCTCTCCGCCTCTCTCACTTCCATTTCCCGTTTTCTCTCCTCATTCATCTCCTCCTTCTCCCTCTTCCTCTCCTCCTCCCTCTCCTTCTTCTCCCTCTCTCTCTCAGCCTGGAGCTGCTCCTGATATGTCTGCATCGCTGTCTGGTATTTTTCTTGTATCTTTCTCTCCAGTTCTTCTTTCTGTTTACGTATTTCCTCTTCTTTCTCCTTCAGGATGCGTTGTTTCTTCTCTTCAGTTGCCCTCTCAGCCTCTTGGAACATCTCGTTGGTGTAGTGACTTCCTCCATTTTTTTTAACAATGCTCTTGATCTTCTGGAGCAGCTCAATGACCTGAGGTTTCTTATCTCTTAAGTTATTGTTGAAGACATGATATTGGCCGTTACATCTGGACACCAGTCCCCGCAGTTCTGGGCTTTCAGACAAGAAATCTTCAATGCTGGATTCAAGGCTGTCTCCATGAGTAAAGAGAACCATACTGAATCTCTCTGCAGCTTCTCCAAATATTTCTTGAATCCTTTGGACTGACTGTTTTTCCTCTTCTGTGAATCTACCCACTGAAACAACTACCAGGAATATATGGGGTCCAGGAGCAGCGTAAGTGATGCACTGACTCAGGTCTTTGGTTGTTTTTTCTTTTCCAAATCTGGTGTCAAACAGACCCGGAGTGTCAATGACAGCAACCTGCTGTCCATCCACCGTAGTGTAGCTTTTGGAGCAATTCACAGTCATGGATTTGGCGCTGCATTTGGACTGAAAGCATGATCGACCCAGAATGGTGTTTCCAGAAGCACTCTTTCCTATTCCAGTCTTCCCCACCATCACAATCCTCAGCTCATCGTTGTTTGTAAAATTGGTTCCTGTAAACCAGAAGGTGTCCATTTTAATTAGAGTCATCATCATGTTGTACACAGAACTTTAGCTTCTGTGTATTTGAGACTGAGAAAACAACACATAGGTGACCCAATGACATGGGGATAGTCATATATATATATATATATATATATATATATATATATATATATATATATATATATATATATATATATATATATATATATATATACACATATATATATACACACACACATATATATATACAGTTAAACCAAGATATTTGAAAACAAATAGTTGTTCTTTGAGCAGATGTTTTATGTTTGTGGTCTGAACGGACCCAGTGAACAATAGACTACACCCTGCCTTGCCTTTAAACCACTAGCAATAGTCTTAAAGGGCGAAGCCAATACAAAATAACACTTTTATTTATGTATTGTAACCCCATATTATATAGGGGAAACACTTTAAACTGTGCACCTTACTAGTTCCAAAATGGGTGTTATAAATCCCTGATTGGCTCAGAACCTAAATACACCCCAGACTTGTTATCAGTGTATCAACCCTCGAGACCACTCAGGTCTTCTGGCTCCAGTTTACTCTGCATACCCAGAACCAGAACCAAACACAGAGAAGCAGCATTTACTTCCTATGCTCCACTAATCTGGAACAAACTTCCAGAAAACTGTAAAAGTGCTGAAAGCCTGAATTCTTTCAAATCAAGATTAAAAACACATTTGTTTAGGATTGCCTTCGATTGTTCTAGTTAAACTGTTTTACTGAAACATCATTAGTTCAATTTGGTAGTCCAACTGTTTTTAATATTTGCTTTTAGTTTCTATTCTCCCATGTTTTATCTTGTTTACATGTTATTCCAACTTGCTTTTATTCTGTTTTATTTTTCTATATTTTAATCATGTAAAGCACTTTGCATTGTCTATGTAATGAAATGTGCTATACAAATAAATGTGCCCTGCCTTGCCTTGTTAAAAACACTTTCTGGGAACCAGTTGTCCAGTACCAGGATAATTTACTCTCAAAGATACTGGGTTGAGGACCTGAAGTAGGCATAAACAAATTTATTCTGTGCTGCGTTGTACATAGTGGGGGAAAATGCACAAAATGCATAAGGGCTCTTTTCAAAGAGGGATGAGGAGTGACGAGGGTTCTGGGTTGAATAATCCAATGTTATAAAAAATGCCCCTTAAAAGTATACACCAACATGTGTAACTGAATTGAAGTGC
This sequence comes from Fundulus heteroclitus, assembly GCF_011125445.2. NCBI lineage: Eukaryota > Metazoa > Chordata > Actinopteri > Cyprinodontiformes > Fundulidae > Fundulus > Fundulus heteroclitus. Next base: position 20,947,839 of record NC_046373.1, on the reverse strand, counting down.
AAAACCACTGGCAAGAGACACAACAGGATTGGCAGGGAGGAGGAAATAAGGTAGCAATTACATAACCTCAGGGGTAGAACAAGCTAATGATCAGGAGAGACGAGAACAATGAGCAAAGAACAGGTGGGTGAATCTGCCTTATAAAACCAGTCCCAGTGTTTACCTGATAACCACCTGACATTCCGAGGTTCATATATATTCTGATAATTCTTAATTTTTTTAAAAAAAATTTAATATCACACAAATCTATTTCAGGAATTTAAATCTGTGATTACATTGAAACATAAAATAGCAAAGGAATGCTGCAAGTGCAAAGTTGCATGTTTGTTTGTTGGTGCATACTGACAACTTCACAATAGACTCAACATGTTGTTATGTTGACTTACCATAGTTGTATGCGCAGTTTGGGTTGAACTTGTAGCTGTCCATGATTTGTCAGAGAGAGCAGTGTAGACACTCCGACTGCAGTGAAGCAAAGCATACAGATTATATCCCGCACATGCCTTTTAAAGAGTCCTGCAGTTAAAATGAAACTAAAACTGAAGGTTTGATTGGCTTGTTCTTTCCCTGATCTTAAAAACCCTTTTTATGCGCCCCCCACACCCCTGTCCACATCAAATTTTATTAAAATATTTTTAAGAAGCTGGTCTAAACAGTTAGGTAATCATATATATATATATATATATATATATATATATATATATATATATATATATATATATATATATGTCACTGCTGGGGTGTCCTGTAAATTCTTCGATTCTAGGAGTACCCTAAAGGTGAAAAAATATGACAAGAGGCAGGAGTGTCTAAGTAACAAGGATATTATTTTAGTTTTGAAAATCTTATTTCAATAAGTCACAAATTGCAAATAACTATGCATTCAACAAAGTGGATGTCATGCAATGATAACTATATTTACAACATAGGTCATGTAGTTAATTCCTATGAATATTGGGGTTTCAGTTGAGTTCATTTTTGTAATGCTAAATAAAAAAAAAAAAGATATTGGTGCAGAGTGTGTTAGTAAAAATATCACCTTGTCATATTTTACACCAAAATATCAGGTAAGAATATGAGAGACTACAGAATAGTCAAGGAAATTCCATCCTTCTCCAGTTTTGATGGTATTTTGAATTTTGATGTTCAATGGATTTTCCACCACTCTGATGAAAAAACAAACTTGTTTCTCATAATTATGACTTTGCTATATCATAATTATGATTTAGCTATGCCACAATTATGACCTAACTATCTCCTAATAAAGAGATTGTATCTCATTATTATGACTTTGTGTCATGGTGCAGCTTTGCCTGCTGCACCATGGACATTTAATGGCACTCTCTGCCTCCCATACACTCCAGATCCCATGCTCCACTGATCTGTTTCACCTGCCGTCCTTAATCAAGCCCAGACTCAATCCACCTGTCAGGTTTACTATTTAAACCTCCCTCAGTCAGCTCTTCCCGGTCGGATTGTCTTTTCATTACTGCTCATTACTCCTCATCCTCTCCTTGTCCTGCCTGCTCCAAGTAAGCTCCCTGCCTTGCTGCTGGATTTCCTGCTACCCCTGTGCTCCTATTATTCTCTCTGCCATGCTGCAGCTCTCTCCAGTCCACCTGCTCCTGCAAACTCCATCATCCAGTTTTGTTCCAGTGCTGACTGTTGGTTCTTCCTCCACTATCCACAATCTGCAATAAACTGCAAAACTAACTCTGTGTGTGGTTGTGTTTGGGTTCATCTGCAAAACATGACACTGCTGTGGTGCTTGAAAGCTCTCGGTAAGGTACTGTAATTACACATTTTCCGATCATAAATACTCATAAAGTCATAAAGTGTTAACTATATTTTAAGTATTAGAGTAGATCAACTGTTTTTCATGTTATCATTAAATGTGGAACTCTAAGGAAGCCAAAAGGATTTTGCCTGTTAGATTCTAAAACTTTACATTTATGCAAACTAGTATATATTATTATACTAGTTTTAAATTCAATTCAGTTCACTTCTGTGAACCATCTTAATGTTTTCCCTTAATCCCTACAGCATGTTTCCGTTTTTTTAGGAAAAGATTGTGATCAACTGTAACAACTGCAACACTGAGATCTAAAAGGACAAGTACAGACAAGTCCATTATCTTAGGCCATGAGGATATCATTAGTGACTTTCAGTAGAGCTTATATTATTATGGACGATTACCAAAAACTCTTCACTACCAACACACCTTGTCAATAACTTAAGGTGGCTGATCAATTGAAGAGATGACTGGGAAATTGGTGAGTTATTTTCCCTCAGTGATCCTCAGCTCCAATCAGTAGCGGTTTTTGGCACGGGCGAGCTAGGCAGCCGACTGGGTCGGCACTTTTTCAATGACACACAGTGGGTGGCACAAGTGGTTTAAAAAAAAAAAAAAGAAATTAAATATAATCTGCCCCCCCCCCCCCCAAAAAAACCCCCAAACAAAAACAAAACTGGTTTACCATTATCTATCATATCACAGTGTGAGCAAATGGTGCCCCTTGCAGCTGCAGGTGCCCTGCTTGCTGTGAGAAGATGCTGCAGCCATGAACACCGCACAGAAGCAGACAGGCTGGATGCCTAAATGAACAATGAGACAAGGAAAGGCCATGGGGAGGAACAATTCACCTTTGGGTCTCTCAAATAGACTGGGCAACAGAGCTGCGGGACATTCACTTTGCAGTCGGATGGAATCAGTGGCTAAGGGGCGGGGTCGCCAAGGAGGTCTGGGAAGATTCCCGACCGGTTGGTCTGTTCATGCCGAACCAGTTGGTAGTCAAACAGTTATTTTTCTGTTCTTTCTACCCAATAATAAAATACAGCTGCGGTGATGGGTGGGTGCGAAGCCATCGGTGGCAGGTGGCACAGTACAACATCAGGCTGTCAATCTGATTTTTGGAGAGATACAAACGGCCCCTCATAATTTAAAAACAAACAAGAAAGAAACTGGAGCAAGTTAAAGTAGCAAAGATGCTGGAAAGAAAAGAGAAAGAAATGAGTGGAGTAGAGAAAATGTCTGCAGTATGCAGCCTGTGCACAAAATTAACCAGTTAAGCTTTTTACCGCTGTTCTTTTTGACTGTGGGACCGCAGTCATTTACTGGAGGAGCCAGTCTGATTGCAGTCAGCCAGGACAGTAATGGACCGAGCAGTATGACTAGTAGCAAAAACTCCCTCCATGGTACTATCCCATCTCAGAGTTGACAGATGTGTGTTTTGGATATGTTCAAGGCACACAGAACATTAAAGGTTACACTATATGTGCATAAATAATTACTCTGCTTTATCAATTAAAATGAATGTCAATCTATACTTGCTGTTGAGGAAAAGAAAGACATTACAAGGGATAGTCTGTGTTCAATGGATAATATTTTTATTACTATAGCGCTCAGAGGGGTTTTAACCCGGTAAGTAATTTAATGCAGAACCACCACTGGTTCCAATCATCTTGATCACGTCTCTGACACTTCCAGGTACATTTCCTCTGCTCCAGTTACTGGGGTACTTTCGGCACTCACGCCAGCGGCTAAGGGTCTGGTTGGTGTCTCTGTTTCCAAGGTTTAGGTGGATGTTTCCTGCTTGTCTGCAATTGGTTCAGTTAGACACTGCATGCACCACACGTGGGACTTCCAGAGCTGCAGCAGAGCATCTCATATTCACATTTTCAGTCATAGCCAAGCCCTCCACATCCTTAGCCGCTACAGTGCTTTCCAACTCCATCTCTGCTACCTCTGCTACAGAGCCTTGCATGTAGACAGACACTACAAAGATCGTCATGGCATCAGCAGTAGCTTCACACGAAAGCAACATCAGTTGAGTTTTCCATGTCAGAAGCCGCAATAGAATTCCCCAGGGCTGTTGCCACAGCTCCAGTGCAAGGTCTTTGTTGCTGAAGACCTTCCAGAGCAAGGTCTTCAGACCCTTAGAGATGCAGAGCAAGGTCTATATCATCTTCATCTACATTCCTGGGTCAGTCATTATCATCAGCATCTTTATCATTTTCATCTACATTGCAGGCTTTGTCGTCATCAGCAACTTTAGGTACATTCCTGACTCAATCATCAGCACCTTCATCTACATTCCTGGCTCAGGTCATCATCAGCATCTTATTTTTTTGTATCTTCTTGTACGTGTCCTGTCTGACAGTGTAGGGCTAAGAGTTGCTTTCTTAATGCCAAATCCCAACAGATTTACTTTCAGAACAGCCTTCGCTATAGTGCTGTGCTTGATATATATGCAAAAAAACTTTATTGGATATTATTTGGGGATTATTTCAAATTCAATGTACACAGAAACGTAAAGGTAAAAAAGAAAGAAAGGAAGAGAAAAAGGTAAGGAAAAATGTAAAAGGGGAGAAAAGCTTACAAAAATAGAGCAGAGGGAAAAGAGGGTGCAAGATAATCTCTGAGGCTGCTCCTGCACATGCAGAAAGAGATATAAAAAGAACAAAAGCAACCAAGCAGGTGTCACAGGTACAAACAAGCAACGCCTTCGATAACATCACTGAAAAATGCACAGTATTGTTTAACACAAGATGCATTTAGTGATAGCCAAAGCTAAATATGGAGTTAATCTGTATCAAAGCGTATCTGTAAAAATCTAGGTGCAAGCACCTGTTGTTGTTTGAGAGTGTGCTTGTACATGTAAGGCTTTTGCATGACAAAAAGGCTCAGTAGTGGTTGTGAGGAGCCAAAGACCTGCAACCAGAGCACCGAGGCAGAAGCTGGGGGGACCAGAACCTCAGACATCTCCCCAGCTCCAGTAGATCCAACATCCACAGGCACACACACACACGGCCTTTACTGTGCTGTCTTCCCTTACCATGCTGCTTTCTGCTTTAGCTGTAGTGTCAGAAAGGTCAGATCAGAGACCTCAAGCTGTAGCTTTCTTAGAATTTTTAGTGATGACTCTTGTTCTTTCTGCATGTTTGTTGGTTGAATGTTGATTATGAAGCTAGTCAGGGATTTATTTAGCGTATTCTTTTTCCTATGTCTGTAATGTTTTTTTTTTCTGTTTTCTGTACAGCACTTTAAATGTCTTGTTACTGAAAAGTGCTATATAAATAAACTTAACTTATCTTTGTGTAAGTAGACCATCCAGCGTTCCTGATCTCCTGTTACTGACCTGTCTTGTTCCTGTTTTGTTCCTGCCTGCCTTGCCTCTGTCAGATGCTCTTGTTGGCCTCTAATCTCTGGACACTGTCCTCCTGTCTTGCCCGTTAACCAAGCCTGTCTACCTCTGCCCCTTTCTGGATTCTCCTGCCAAGCCTGGACCTCAGACCTATCTTCCAGATGGAGCTGTCAGGATCAATCCCCAGAACCGATGCAAACTCTTGTCCTCTGAGAAGGTTGTTGTCATTTATTCATTTATTCAGTGTGTTGTTACCCTCACTGAAGTATTCCTGGCTCACAAACCTGATTCTCCTCTGTGCAGAGTTCTTGATAAGAGTTCCAATCTTCATTAATGTTACTGCCGAGGTCTGAGCGCCAAAGACTTAAAATATTGTGTCAATAAAATCCTTCTAATTGACATTTCTTTCTCTGTGAGTTTTTCAGATTGAACTGAAGGTACATTACATTATTGCTACAGCTATGCTGAAAAACTGTCTACGCAGCATAATTGTCTGTATTTTCTGTGGGAAGACGAGGATGATGCATATGTGCCCGAGGCAGTGGCAGGGAATAACCAACAAGAACTTGCATACAGCTGATTTCACATTGCAGCTCTTCAGTTTGATACAGATGTAGCAAAACATTGAATATATTGTTTATGGCTTATTTTGCTTCAAAATTTGTGTGTACAAAATTTGAAAATTTTAAGCTAAATTAAACGAGTAACTCAAACAAGGTTGATTTCAAATAGTTTGTGGTTGCAATACTCACACTCTAGCCAAATTTTCATTTGAAATCAATTTTTATTTTCAAAAATGTATTTATTTATACTGTTAAGCATACCTGTTTCATACATCTTACTTTGAGCAGCTCTCACTTCCAATTTAATATCCAATATAATCAGTAAAATTAAAATTTTTATGTTATGCTCTTCTTTCAGATATATTTTTTTTTCTCATGGAATTGTAGAGCTAGTTTTTCATGCACAGATATCCATTTTGGCCTATGCTGGAAGGTACTGGTATCATCTTCTCTCTAGTTTTTGAGCGAGTTCTTTTTGCTGCAGCCATTATTCAGTCTCAAATTCACTCAAGAAATGTTGGCCTCCAATCTATTCCGGATTTTATGAGCGAACTTATACCATCAGGCTAATGAGGCTCGACACGGGTGTTCTCATTAGGCCTACTCCAGAACTCCATAGCCTCAGACTATCTAGATCAACTTTAAGCCATGTCTATGCAAGCTGCTTTAAATGCCCAACTTTAACAAATCCAGATTAGGCCTATACCTGGCTTAATCCAAGCCTTGTTTGCGAAACTGGCCCTATATTCTCTTACTGGAACTGCAAAGATAAGATAACAATGTTGATGCGATTAGTACAGAGTACATGCTATTTTTAAGAGTACATGCATTCCTGCTGTTGTTTGCTTTCCTGATAGCGCGGAAACGCATTATGTCTGAGGAATAGAATTTCTCACAAAACCAGCGAACCCAGTAGTCACTATGTTAGCCATGAACATTATCTAGAATCAACTGGGAGGTGTACTGTCTGAAACAGCTTAGCAGAAACTGAATCGTCCCAGAGCAGAGTCATCCTAAACACAGCAGAAAATCTACAGCTGAATGACTAAAAAGGAAAAACAATCAAGGTGTTGCAGTGGCCCAGTCAAAAGCACCTGTCTAAGCGTTTCACAATAAATGTGCAGCCACAGATCATATTTTCTTTTCACCTCTTACAGAAGTTGACCCGTCAAAATTATAGCCTATATGTGCTTTCACAGCTTGTTCTTGAGAATATGGACACAACTGCTTGTGGCACACAGCTCGCAGTTTTCACTGAATATACAGTTCACCTTCAACCACCTTGGTTTTATTTCAAACTGCTCTGAAGATAATCCAAATAGGAAGATTTTTAAAGTTGTGTGAAGTAATATTTAATGCGAGCAACAGTAGTTAAGCAGTATCCTTCAGGTACAGAAACAAAGCTCGGACACAACTTGAGCAAAAATGTTTATTTTTTACATATTTGAATGTGGAAAAACATAATCCATAGATATGAACTGACCTTGAATTGTTTAGCAATCAGGCAACTGTCTTTTTAACTGTTCAAGTTTGTTGTTAGCAAAGCTTTTATTGTCAGTGACTGGTTGGAAAGACATCAGCAAAGACATTAATGACCATCATTCTATATGAGAAACCATATTAAAAAAGTCAAAAACAAATTTTTTTTAACAAAGTCGACAAACATAAAAGGAGTGGCCTTCCCAGCAAATTCAACCCAAGAACAGACAGTGCAATCAATGTTCAAAAAAATCTCAAGAACTCTGTCGCAGACTCTTATGGAAGCCCATTTCCACCTCTCTGATAAAAAGCTGGTATCTCATAATTATTACTTAGCTATCTCATTATTATGAGATACTATCTTATAAACGTGAAATAGCTTTAATTGGCTCCATTGCATTCTAAGGAGAAGGGTATAAAAAAGTTTGGCTCGATAGACAGAAAAGGATGTTGCTAACCTCATTGAGCAATACAAGAAATGGCTTTACAAATCTTGAAATCTTGTGAGTTTTGGAAGAATCTCATAATGTCAAATAAAGCCTCTGGACATCAAAGAGAAGACTGCAACAGAAGTAGCTTTGATGGACAAAAAACAAGACTAATAGTGCAGAAGTGGCATTTTCACTGAGCAACAACTACAAGGATCTGACAAACTAAAACCTTGTGGTATATGTATTAATAAATGCATGGATGGCTTCTTGAGGAAAATGATATGGTTAGAAGCATAGAAAACTAACAGTGACCCTCACATTATTTCTGGCTACATCACTGATGCTGTGATGGAATGTAATTATGTCCAGAAAGTTCAGAGTTGAACATGACACAGATGAAACTCATGTCGACGATGCAAAGATTTCTGCACAACACCAAGGAGGAAAATGGTTTTGACTCTGTTATCCTTGGTTTGAGTACTGAAAATCAAAGGCTTGAATGATGGTGGTGCACCTTAAGAAGTGAATCTGCCAGTTTTGGATGGTTATATTGTTGACAGCTTTATGGACAAATCATAAATCCAGCTTTGCCTCCTGCAAACAATACAGGTAATAGAAATGTATTTCTTGCATTCAACACAGAAATTTGAAATCAGTTATAAATAATACAAAACTAAACTTCTTGTCAGGAATTTTTAGGCTAAGATAGGAGCTCTCTGTGAGGACTCTGAGAATCTTTGTGAATACGGGCAGAGTTTTCCAGCGAAATTAAGTACCCAGTCTCTCAAGGTGCTCAGAAGACATAACTTATGTCCTAATATATTTAATACTATCTCTTTATTATGAAATAGCTAAATATTTCATAATTAGAGTATCTCATCATCATTGCTTAGCTTTTTTTTATAACTATGGGGAAAAAAGTTAGCTTTTTAATCAGAGCGACGGAAATGGACTTCCATAGCCTCTTTCAATCTCGTCATGTTCAGTCTTAAAGTTCATGGCAGAACAATTGTAAAAAGACAGAAGTAAGCATGGCATGTTTGGAAGTGTTAAAGGAAAAAGCCTTTCCTTTCAAAAAAGAAAATACTTCACAGCTAAGGGTTGCAAAACTGCATCTGGATGAAAAAAAACAACTTCTGGAACAATGTCTCTCAGGCAGGAGATACCAAAATAGAGACATCCGATCTTGATGCACTGCCGTTTGAAGAAATTAAGCGCAGCATATCAGCACACACACCTCATATGGTCTGTGGAAACACAAATTCAAAGTCAAACAGCAGCAGTATTGTATAATTATTGTGTATGTATCTTAGCTTGACAGGTGCCACTTATTATTTTAGATATTATGCTCAGGCCAGCTGACAGCTTTGCTAGGGCTCGGGACAACAGTCTTTTTGGGCCCCCCTCTACACCTGCCGCCACCTCACACACACACACACACACACACACACACACACACACACACACACACACACACACACACACACACACACACACACACACACACACACACACACAAAAAGTCAACCTAACGTCATACCCTGGAAATCTCTATATTTTACATTAGATATTTTTAACCCATCTATTGAATTTAGTGCACTAGTTGATCTTTTCTTCATAAGAGAACAGCAAGCACTGCAGTCAAAAAAAGGCTTTTTTTTTACCTGCTGTATATTAGCCAGTCCCTAACCATTTTTTTCCCTTCCATTGCAGGAGGTAGAAGAGGTTAGATACTTTGGGAATTCTGGGGAACTGCTGGCAGTTCATTTTCCATTGCTGAGAAAGGCTTCCTTTTTGCCATTAAATGCACAACATTCATTCGATCAGAATCAGTCATTGTTGTTGGCCATAATGCGGGATCATTGAAATTAACGGTGTGATCCATCTCTGAGCGACTATGCTCAGACTGCCCGATCGGACAGTAAGCCCCTCCACCTGCACTGTCTCTGTTATCTTATCGCTAGGGATGGCTCTCTCTGACACCCCCCCTCCCCCTCGTCTCCTGCTCCGCTGAACCTGGACCTCTGCCCTCTCTCTGCTTTCTGCTCTTTTGGTGCTAAGCCTAAGTGTTTCTGTAAAAAAAAGGGGTTTTCCCCCTTACACTAGCTAGCGGATGCTATACTTTAAAATCACATTGATAAACGCATTGCTTCTTACCTGGCTCTGGATGGGCATCATTCCTCTGCATTTTCGTTCCTGACTCATCCTCAGTTTAAAAAAAAATATTTACTAATAAAATCACTCAAACCTTTCATGTCATTTTCTCTTTTTCTCTTTTCTGTGCACCTGTGATTCTTAGTTTGCAGCGGAACGAACTTTCAAAGTTGCAGCCAGCCGTTGTCCTAATGGTCAAACCATTTTATGTTGGGGTGAGGGGAGTTCTAATGTCCCCTTATTTAAAGAAAACATATTACATATACCTAATGCAGAAATATATATATATATATATATATATATATATATATATATATATATATATATATATATATATATATATATATATTTAGTTACTCTAATATTAAATATTTTTCACACAAATATTTTCTGAAATATTACTTCTGCCTGTATTTTAATGGTCAGAGTGTCAGTTTTGGCCCCCCCTCTGCCCCCCCCCCCCCCTGTCAACAGGCATGATTATGCTATTTGAATCTGGAAATGATTGAACAATAATGCTGAACTGATCTTCAAGCATTAAACAGTTATTTAACTTTGCAGTTTAAAAATATTTTAGTAAAATGTTATGTGGACAGGGGAAAGCGTGAAAAAAAGGTGTCTAAAATCAGGGAAAGAAAGAGCCAATCAAAGCTTCAGTTTCATTTTGACTGCAGGACTCTTTAAAAGGCCTGTGCGGGATATAATCGGTATTCTTTGCTTCACTGCAGCTGGAGCGTCTACACTGCTCTCTCTGACTAATCATGGACAGCTACAAGTTCAACCCAAACAAGGCCAACAACTATGGTAAGTCAACATAACAACATGTTGAGTTTATTGTGAAGTTGTCAGTATGCACCAACAAACATACGCAAACAAGCAACTTTGCTCTTGCAGTGTTCTATTGTCATTCTGGGATTATCTCATGTTTCAATCTTAGATTTCAATTTCTGAGATAGATTTGTGCAATATTTAAATGCCCACTGACATTTAAATATTTTGACATTAATTTGCCTTTCTCCTTTTTTCAAATACAACCAAATCTGTTAAATAAGCGCTAGATTGTTGTCCCACCTTTCTTTACCTTTACTTAATTTGAATGCAATAGTTTTATATAGACAATATCCTGCTGATGGAAATAAATAGTAAAGGAACTTTATCTAAAGGTGAATTCTTATAAGAGTGTAGAGTTTCTCTAACTTGTACATCAGATGAAATATCAGTAATGTAGAGTATAGCACAATGTAATGCTACACAGGTGGAGGCTGCAGGCTGCTCAGAGCTCACCAGGTGGCAGCAGGGACAAGCATGCAAAAAAAGACTATAGGACTAGTTTTAGTTCTGCCATCTATTTCACCCTTGTTTTTGTACAAGTCAAGTTATGCATAAAGCATTGTCTTACAGGTTTTCTTGTGCATATGTACGTGATAGGGTTCCTTTATTATCGGACTTCAAAGAAGGGTCAGGAAGTGTCAGAAGTTCACAACATACAAAGACGGGTGCAGGTTTTATTGGGGTTAGTAATCAGTCACCTGCAAGATGCACAGCTGGATAAAGCAAGACATCCCTTATCTGGGAGAACAACTTGCTGTTGGTCTTCAAGTACAAAGCAACATGTCCTTAAATAAAATAGATAGTAGATTTTGCACAATATGTCTGTGTTAAAATAAAAGGAAAATAAAAACAATTGTTTTTTTTGTCTGTAATTTCTGACAAAATTGTTTTACCAGAATATGCACTCTAGTTTCAACTGTATATATGAGAATCCCTGTGTAAATGACTCCCTCAGTGCCTTATAATGTCCGAAGAAAATAAAGTTCTGTGTACAACATGATGATGATGATACTATTTCAAATTGATGTCTTCTGGTTTACAGGAACCAACTTTACAAACAACGATGAGCTGAGGATTGTGATGGTGGGGAAGACTGGAATTGGAAAGAGTGCTTCTGGAAACACCATTCTGGGTCGACCATGCTTTCAGTCCAAATGCAGCGCCAAATCCATGACTGTGAATTGCTCCAAATGCAACAGTCAGGTGGATGGACAGCAGGTTGCTGTCATTGACACTCCAGGTCTGTTTGACACCAGGTTTGAACAAGATAAAACTACCAAAGACCTGAGTCTGTGCATCAGTTACGCTGCTCCTGGACCCCATATATTCCTGGTGGTCATTTCAGTCGGTAGGTTCACAGAAGAAGAAAAACGATCAGTGGAAAGGATTCAAGAACTCTTTGGAGAAGCTGCAAACAAATACAGCATGGTTCTCTTTACTCATGGAGACAGCCTTGAATCCAGCATTGAAGATTTCTTGGCCGAATGCCCAGAACTGCAGGAGCTGGTGTCCAGATGTAACGGCCAATATCATGTCTTCAGCAACAAGCTAGAAGATAAGAAACCTCAGGTCATTGAGCTGCTCCAGAAGATCAGGGACATAGTTGAAAGAAATGGAGGAAATCACTACACCAACGAGATGTTCCAGGAGGCTGAGAGGGCAACCGAAGAGAAGAAACAACGCATCCTGAAGGAGAAAGAAGAGGAAATACGTAAAGAGAAAGAAGAACTGGAGAGAAAGATACAAGAAAAGTACCAGACAGAGATGCAGAAATATCAGGAGCAGCTCCAGGCTGAGAGAGAGAGGGAGAAGAAGGAGAGGGAGGAGGAGAGGAAGAGGGAGAAGGAGGAGATGAATGAGGAGAGAAAAAGGGAAATGGAAAAGAGAGAGGCAGAGAGAAAGGAGAGAGAAAGGGAGATTAAAAATAAGATGGAAGAATTAAGAGCACAGTCAAAAAAAGAAATTGAAGTGGAAAAGGCCAAGCTCCAGTCTATGTATGCATCCAACGCCAGAACTCAAGCTGAAAGATCTAATGGTTTTCGAGCATGTAGCATACTGTGAGGTTAAAAGTTGTCACCCAGCAGTTGTTACAGATTTTATGTTGGTTGTGGTTCAAAGGAGAAACTTAAACAATGCAGAGCTCATTAGCACTTTTTTTTCCTATTCTGTATTGTCTTAATAAAGGAAGGTGAGCTCCAGGTAGAGTAATGTAATTCACCTTTGACCTTAGTATCTCACAGTTTGATAAGAAAATATTTCTGCTAATGCTTAAATGCTGAATGTGTTCAGTAAAACTGCTTGTTTATACATTTTAGACATTACTGGTGTAAGTTTCTAGTTTTTAATTATCTCAGATTGTATCAGTTTATTTTCTCAGTAATTAGATCAATAATTAATATGTGTGAGAGAGTCCCTTCAGGTGCTCGCTTATTCAGGAGTTGCAACAACAGGTCATTCACAGCTTATATACAGACTTGACAGAGTCCCCAGCATCAAAGACACAAACTTATCCTGCTAAACTACAGACTAAACCCATAATTACCATGTAATCACAATAGATGGTCTTCTGATGTCCATTCTATTGATTTACGCTTCTTGTAATTGTTTGATTTTAATGTCTCAGTTTTATGATCACTGTTTATTCAAATTGAAATTCATTGTTTTATCCTATGCTGAGTCGAATGTAACACAAAACATAAATGTTTTACTAATCAATAAACAGTGCTATATTGTGGGGAAAATGTTTCAGGGGTCTTCCTTAATAAAAAAGAAAAACAAAAACAAAAAAAACTATACCAACAGCAAACATTGAATGAGTTTCTTTGCTACTACCATCCCAAGGTGCATAGCCATCTGAACATAGAGTGGCAGGTGGCATGACTTTGAGGAGCATCTAGATATTGTCAGGTTTTGGTCTGGAGTAATGTCACAGGAATATTATCAAGATAACCACTGAAAGCTGACCAAAATACAATTAGACTAGGGCAGAACCAAAACAAATGAGTAAGGAACCCATAAGCTGATTGGCATCTGTCACATACCAAAGATATTGAAGGAAATATGTGGTTTAGCTTGACTTTAGAGCCTTTCTAATCTGATTGAGAATCTTTTTGGAGAAACATAGCTTTGTTGTTTTACTAAACAGCAAAGCACAATGATGTGTAGATGAACCTGAACACAACCACACGCAGAGCTAGTTTGAGAGTTTATTGAAGGTTGTGAATAGTGGAGGAAGAAACCAACAGTCTGTACCAGGCTGGAGCAGTAGGATGGTGATGGCAAGAACTGGTGGGCAGACGGGGCTGGAGCAGGCAGACTTGGATGAAGATGGGCAGACGGAGGCAGGTGGACCGAGGAAGCACAGGCTGGCAGAGGAACATAGCAATGGATGGCAGACGTAGTGAACTCAGGCTGGACAAGGTGAGAGTGCTCGAGAGTAGAAGTGAGCAGTAATAAGCAGACGATCTGGCAGGGAAGAGTTGACTGAGGTGAGCTTATAAAGGAGGTTGTGCAGGTGTGCTGAGTCCGGGCTTGATTGAGCATGACAGGTGATGGTGATTACTGAGGCGTGGAACCAGAGCTGTATGGGGGGCGGAGAGTGCCATGAATGTCCATGGTGCAGCAGGCAAAGCTACACCATGACATAAAGAGCCAGCAAATGCAGATAGAAGCTTCTATCCTTGGCTATACTGGCAGGTCACCTAAGACTGGATCAGACAAATCTCCTTGTTTCCAGTAGGACAGAGCTCCCATGCTGGCTGCCCAATTGTAATGTTTCAAAACTGGGAGATTGAGTCCACTCCTCCTAGCTGGAAGATGACTCTTGAAGAGTCTGTGTGATTTATATCCCCATACAAATGAAATTATGATGGAGTCCAGCCAGTAAAATACAGGTACATTTTGAAAAATATATACCTTGGCTAGCATGCCAGTTTAACTATGGAAAGCATTATGAGATTCAAAGTCATAACCATGAGATTTAAAATCATAATTATGAGATACAATGTCATAATTATGAGATACTAGAGTAGTTGGAAACAGGCCTCCTTTGAGAAACAGTGTGCATTATCAGAATCTTAGATGAGGAACAACTGAGGAAATCCTTGCCTTTTTGGTTTATGCGGCAATTCTAAGCAAGAGGACATTGGAAAAGATTCTTAGTGAGAAGAAACTTTGACGCACCATCCAATAGCAATTTAAAACATCTGGACAATGTCATGGATATCGATGGATGCACCAAAATGTAGAATGAATGGGAAACAGTTCAAGTTCTTCTAAGCTTACTAGGTGGTGAAGAAGTTGACCTATGGTCAAGGAACCGACTGCGGAGATAATTTTACCATAGTTGTGGCCTGAACTACGTTTGGCATATAGTTGGTTATGATAGCTCAAACCATTTGGAATTGGAATTAGCGGTTGTGTTGATGGTTTTTACAGAAGACTGAAATGGCTTGAGGCATACAAAACAAATAATGATCCAAAAGTCATTGATGGGTGCTCTATTGTTACAGTGATTAAAGAAACTGGATTTAGGGTTAGAAAATATTCATGTGTCTGATATGCAAATATTTTTGCATTTTACAGAAAATCAACCTAAAAGAACTAATGTAATATTGGTTCAAGCACTGGGAATTAGCCAATTGAAACATGGAGGCTGATCCTGTGAAGTGAATGTGTTCAGTTTTGGATGGACCTTGTTATGCCACTTATGATGGGACAGACTTCAGCTCCCAGCATGCAACACAGTTGCTCCGACCATCCCATGGAACCCTATCTCGTTGCCATGGAAATTACATAAAAGGCGAAGATGGACAATGCTCTGTTTTCTTTTCGGGCAACCGCCTTTGTTGAGAAGACATCTCAGGTGATCTCCACGCGCAGATCTGCACATGGCACGTGATTTGACCCTCTCGCTGGTCGGAGCGCTGCCAAATCAACTTTTCTCCTGCTTAAAACCAGGGAGGTCTAGACTTTAAAATTAACGTTAATTAGGCTATGTTCACACTGCAGGTCTTAATGCTCAATTCCAATTTTTTTGTGAAATCAAATTTTTTTGCATGGTCGTTCACATTTCCAAATATATGCGACTTGTATGTGATCTCCTGTGTGAACTGAATACGTTCAACCTAAGTGTCCTGCATGCGCACTCGAGGACGCGATGATGTCACACGTAGCAAGCGTCCTCAGTGTTTGCGGAAGTAAACATGGATTATAATGCTGCCGCGCATTTCGCGGTCATTAATTTATTTTCTAACCGGAGCTTTCCGTCCATTGACTGCTCTTCTCTTTGTAGTCCAATATGGGTGTCGTCTTTCTTCCTGCTTCTGCATAGCAGTACGCAGTATAGTGACGTTTGTCGAGTATCGGTTGCATTTGAAAAGATCAGATACGTATCGGATTCAGGACCACATATCCAAGTGACCTGGGTCGCATTTGAAAAAATCCGATCTGTGTCGTTCAGACTGTCATAAAAAGATCAGATACAGGTCACATATGGGCAAAAAAAAATCGGAATTGGGTCACTTCAGGCTGCAGTGTGAACATAGCCTTAGTCTTGAGGTCTTGTGATCTGATTGAGACTGCCTCATGATCAAAAGCCTGCCCCATGCAAGTTTGGTGTCTTAGATACGTCATCAGGGCTGCCTCCTTACGCACCGCACATAAGGTTGAAGGTCGTATGTCGTCATAGTCGCCCCCACTTGAAAAGGTACCAAGTAGCTTGAAGCGGTTAGCCCTAGGTGTTGTGAAGTAACGTTGGTCAGCTGCTGTTAGCTGGGTGCCACCGGTACTTGAAGGAGTTAGAAGCTAACCATGCATGGACATTGCTAGCAACTAGTTTGTGCAAGAAGCATGCCCCATTTTCCACATCTTGCACTACAATTGCAAAATAAAATAAAAACCTGAAGCATTTCCCCCTTATTGTAGCAGTATTTATTGATTTAAAAGGTTTTTATGTTATGTGTTACATTCTGATCAGCACAGGATGAAACAATGCATCTCGAGTTGAATAAACAGTGATCAAAACACAAAGACATTAA
Source organism: Fundulus heteroclitus (assembly GCF_011125445.2). Lineage (NCBI taxonomy): Eukaryota > Metazoa > Chordata > Actinopteri > Cyprinodontiformes > Fundulidae > Fundulus > Fundulus heteroclitus. The sequence continues at coordinate 20,931,199 of NC_046373.1, read as the reverse complement.
AATCAAACTATTACAAGAACAGTAAATAAACATCAGAAGTACATTTACTGTTATTACATGCTAATTAAGGGTTTAGTCTGTAGTTTAGTAGGCTAAGTCCTTGTCTTTCATGTGGGGGACCTCGGGTATGACTACTAATTGCGTCAGAAAGGGCATCCAGCTGAATGTAATTTTTTAATGATCTGCTGTGGCAACTCCTGAATAAGAGAGCAGCCGAAGGGACTCACCCACACATACTGATTATTGATTTAATTAATGAAGAATCAATTGATACATTCTGAAATAACTGAAAATTAGAAACCAACACCAGTATTGTCTAAAATGTATACATAATCAGTTTTACTGAACGCATTCAGCATCTATAGATCAGCAGAAATATTTTCTTAACACAATGTGAGATATTAAGGTCAAACGTGAATTGAATTGCTCTACCTGGAGCTCAACTTCCTTCATCAAGACAATACAGAATAGGCACAAGAAGTGCTAATTAGTTGTCTTGTTTATGTTTCTTCTTTGAGCAACAACCACATTAAAATCTGTAAAGTTTTTGGGTGACATCTTTTAAGCTTACATTAAACTGCATCGCTTGAAAATGGGTTGTGCAGCTTCAAAGAGAACAATGAAAGGATTTAAATCTTCAGCTAGACTTCTGGCTCTTGATACATGCATAGACTGGAGCTTGGCCTTTTCCTCCTGAATTTCTTTTTGAGACTGTTCTTTTAATTCTTTCATCTTTTGTTCAATCTCCCTTTCTCTCTCCTTTCTCTCTGCCTCTCTCATTTCCCTTTCCCGTTTTCTCTCCTCATTCATCTCCTCCTTCTCTCTCCTCCTCTCCTCCTCGCTCTCCTTCTTCTCCCTCTCTCTCTCAGCCTGGAGCTGCTCCTGATATTTCTGCATCTCTGCCTGGTACTTTTCTTGTATTTTTCTCTCCATTTCTTCTTTCTCTTTACGTATTTCCTCTTCTTTCTCCTTCAGGATGCGTTGTTTCTTCTCTTCGGTTGCCCTCTCAGCCTCTTGGAACATCTCGTTGGTGTAGTGACTTCCTCCATTTTTTTTAACAATGCTCTTGATCTTCTGGAGCAGCTCAATGACCTGAGGTTTCTTATCTTCTAGCTTGTTGTTGAAGACATGATATTGGCCGTTACATCTGGACACCAGCTCCTGCAGTTCTGGGCATTCGGCCAAGAAATCTTCAATGGTGGATTCAAGGCTGTCTCCATGAGTAAAGAGAACCATACTAAATCTCTCTGCAGCTTCTCCAAACATTTCTTGAATCCATTGGACTGACAGTTTTTCCTCTTCTGTGAATCTCCCCACTGCAACAACCACCAGGAATATATGGGGTCCAGGAGCAGCATAAGTGATGCACAGACTCAGGTCTTTGGTTGTTTTATCTTTCCCAAACCTGGTGTCAAACAGACCCGGAGTGTCAATGACAGCAACCTGCTGTCCATCCACCGTAGTGTAGCTTTTGGAGCAGTTCACAGTCATGGATTTGGCGCTGCATTTGGACTGAAAGCATGATCGACCCAGAATGGTGTTTCCAGAAGCACTCTTCCCAATTCCAGTCTTGCCCACCATCACAATCCTCAGCTCATTGTTGTTTGTTAAGTTGGTTCCTGTAAACCAGAAGTTGTCAATTTCAATTAGAGTCATCATCACGTTGTACACAGAACTTTAGCTTGTGTGTATTTTAGACATGATAAGGCACTGAGGGAATTATTTACCTGGGGATACTACACTGCCTGACCAATGATAAAGTTGTCACCAAAAAATGGTCACACACTCTAATATTTTGTTGGACCACCTTTAGCTTTGATTAAAGCACATATTCACTCTGGTATTGTTTTCATAAGCTTCTGCAATGTCACAACATTTTTTTCCACCCAGAGTTGCATTCATTTTTCACCAAGATCTTGCATGGATGATGGTAGAGTCTGCCCTCTGTGCAAAGCCTTCTCCAGGATATCCTAAAGATTCTCATTGAGGTTAAGTCTTGGACTCTGTGGTGGCCAATCCATGTGTAAAAATAATTTCTCATGCTCCCTGAACCACTCATTCACAATTCGAGCCTGATGAATCATGGGATTGAGATCTTTGAATATACCTGTGCCACCAGGGAAGAAGACAAAAAAAAAAAGCAAAGCAAATAAGAACCTGGCAACACTGGCTAGAGACACAACCGGATCGGCAGGGAAACTAAAAAAAGGCAGAACTTAAGTAACCTGAGGAGATGAAAGGGCTAATGGCTGGGAGAGACTAAGAGCTTGTGACATGAAAGAACAATGAGCAGAGATCAGGTGGGTGGATCTCACTTATAAAGCCAATCCCAGTGGGCACCTAATATACACATGACACGCCAAGGTTAAAGTATATTCTGATAATTGTTAAAAAAAACCCACACCTGCACTGTGACCGTTTTAAAGCAACAATTTGAGTTATTTTTAGTAGCAGACCTGACAACTGTGTGTGTGTCACACCTTTTAGACAACTTTTGTATTTACATTTCAAATTAAGAATAAATTCATGTTTTGCCCCAATTCTTGGCTTCATGTAAGCCCTGCTGCCACCTGGTGATCTCTGAGTAGCCTGCAGCCTTCACCTGCATAGCATTACACTGTGCTATACTTTACATTACTGATATTTTATCTGATTTACAAGTTTGAGAGACTCTAAACTCCTATAAGAACGCACATTTAGATAAAGTTCCTTTAACGTTTCTTTCCGTCAGCAGGATTTTATCTGATTAAAATTATTACACTGAAATGAAGTGAAGGCAAAGAAAGGTGGGGCTACAATCTAGCAGTAATTTAGTATATTTAGTTATAGTTAAAAAAAAAAGAGATGCAAGACATTGTCAAAATAATGTCAATGGGCATTTAACTATCACACAAATCTATTTCAGAAATTAAAATCTGTGATTATATTGAAACATAAAATAGCAAGGGAACGCTGCAAGTACAAAGTTGCATGTTTGCGTATGTTTGTTGGTGCATACTGACAACTTCATAATAGACTCAGCATGTTGTTATGTTGACTTACCAAAGCTGTTGGCCTTGTTTGGGTTGAACTTGTAGCTGTCCATGATTAGTCAGAGAGAGCAGTGTAGACACTCCTGCTGCAGTGAAGCAAAGCATACAGATTATATCCCGCACATGCCTTTTAAAGAGTCCTGCAGTCAAAATGAAACTAAAACTGAAGCCTTGATTGGCTCTTTCTCTCTGTGATTTTAAGAATATTTTTTCATGCTTCCCCCTGTCCACATAAAATTTTACAAAAATGTTTTTAAGAAGCTGGTTAAAAATGTTATTTTAAAAATAGCGTCGTCTTAAAGATCATTCCAGCATTATTGATCATTTTGTCATGGTTTCAGGTGAAAGACCAAAGCAGCAGCAAGACATCAGCAGGTGCATATTGGAGAGAATAATATTTAATGGCACTGAATTGCACTAAACAACGTGACAAGGAAGGAACGAAAACCTGGAACTTAAATACAGCTGGGAACCAACGGAAATTGCCTACAACACAGGTGAGTGGTATTTACTAATTAATGCTGGCTCTGGCTGAGCGAGAATAATTAAAGATGGGAGCATCCTGGAAGATAAAAAGAACACAAACACCCAAGAATTATGACATTAACCCCTCCTCAAGGGAGGGTTCCAGACGCCGACTAGAATGCAAACAAAACAATCCAACCAGAGCGGGCAGATGGAGCCTAAGAAGGAGGGAAAGAGTTCAACCAAACCAGAGTTGTGGTGGATGACCTGGAAGTAGTCCCAAGCTGACCAAATATTCTGGAGGCCGGGGACAATGGAGGAACCTTGGAGGTTGCTGGTGATAAAGGAACCTTGGAGGCCGGCGGCGATGGAGACTACTGAGAACCTCTGGAAAAGACTGGAGAACCTCTGACAGGAATCCAATAATGACCCCCAGAAGAAGCTTAGGAGCTGTCATGCTGGGGTCATCTGGGTCAAGACAGGAGCCTCGACCACTTAAACAAACTCACAGACCTTGGGTTCTGCAATACAAGGCATGTCCAACTGGACATCCTCATCAGAGACCTAAGAGGCTTTGGACCCAAGGCTGCTGCAGCTTGAGGTGAGAAGGAGGATTGCTTTGAGCAGCAGCCGACAAAGACAGACAGCAAGTAGCGGGTAGATGGCAGGGCACTAGGACCGAGATTGACTCAGCCTGATATTGGACTGTGCCACCTGCAGCCACGAGGGTGGCATTGTGCCTGTGCATCACCGCGGCTGCATTTTATTAATGGGTAGAAAAATAAAATAAAAAATAAAAACAGTTTGACCACTGACCGGTTCGTACAGCGGCCGAGAGGTGCAAACACACTGCAGGTTCATAAATGCGCTGTAAACACAAAAAGTACTCCAAACACAAAACAGAGGCCAACACACAAACACAAAACACATGCAATGGAAAATGCAGCAAAAGAGAAACACTGCAATCACAGAAATTAGACACAAAAAGTGCAAACATGCTACAAACACAAACGGTGCTGACATAAAAGCACACAAAACACATTCAAAGGCAAAATGCTGCAAGTAGCAAAAAACACTGCAAATTGAGAAATGCTGCAACCTAGCTCTGCATAAGTGAAGTGCAACTTGTTATCTCTGAGTCAACCCCCCAGACCACTCGGGTCTTCTGGCTCAAATCTACTCAGCATACCCAGAACCAGAATCAAACACGAAGAAGCACCATTTAGTTTTACGCTTCGTTTATCTGGAACAAAGATCAAGAAGACTGGAAAAGTGCTAAAACCCTGAGTTAATTTAAATCAAGGCTAAATACCTATTTTTTTAGAGTTGCCTTTAAATGAACTGCCGCCCCCTCGATCCACCCTCCCCCCACAGACACCTGTGGATGTGTTCAGAACTGTAGGGCCGGATGATAAATTTTCCATCATATCAAGGACAATGGCCTCTGGACAGTGTTCATGGAGAAATTGCACACACTCACACACACACGAACACACACACACACAACTGATGCTCAATCCTACATAGACTCACATGTGACACGTAATGCCTCCAAAGTAACCCTCTGCTGTAATGTCTCTTGATATGTGCTCTTCTTGCGCTGAAGTTTTTTGTTCATATCCCAAACTGTTTACCTGACTCCGCCAGATAGATTTGCTCCGCATATCCATCTGGAAACCTTCCGTTGAAGTAATTTTGGGAAGGGGCGAAAATACTGGTTAGCTGATTGGCCTATGTTGGTGATAGACGGGCCAAATAAACCAATCAGATTCGTCGTCGCTCGTAACAGAGCAACGACGAAAACACAACCACAAGCCAAGCTACTCTTGCTGCTGCAAGTAAAGGCTCTTTAGCTCAGCAAAGAAATACTCTGTAATTCCGATAAAACTTGCTCGATAGCCACGCTAATGCTAGTTTCATCGGCTGAAGCCGGCATGTTCTTTAGACTGAACTGTCGCGCTTCTCGTTGCGTCACACCTCAACCCGCCTCAAAGCCAACGCTGATTGGACGTTCGTTTGGTGAACGGCTCCAAATTTTCTTTAACGGAGGGTAGCCAGACTGATCTGCGAGTGAAACCTTGAAAGCTCGCGAGATCAGGATGGTCTCACGAGGCTACCAAACTGTACCCTGTCAAGAGTAAAGTGTGAAATATGCCTTTTTCCCCTCTCCCTCTCCAAATCTGGCTCCTATCTTTCCACAGAGTTAAAGGCAGCGCCCTAAGGAAACCGCGTCATGGCGGGGTCCTTGGCAGCCGAAGGAATGCGCCTAACAGCAGCGTTCTTTGGGCACATATGGCCTCAGTCAACCATTCCCCTGTCCACCTCTCCCCCCGAGCCCCAAATGTATGTAATGTATATGATGGACGGTTTGTACTGAAAGTTTTTCACCCCATAGTATATATATCAAAACGTGCATCTTCATCCAGTCAACTGCTGTTTTTGTATCAGCCGCCATTTTGAGTTACCATGGCGACTTCATGAACAAGAAACATGCAAAATAGCATTTTCTCCCTTTTTGAGGCACTTTCCAGTACAGCATTTGGACCAAACTAACAGAGTACCATCACCCGGTGATACTGAACACAACCATGTTAGCGGCTAACAGTTAGCATGTTGCTAACCGGAAGTAGCTCTAGGAAGGTCCTACCAACTTCTGCTTGACGGAGAATGTATTTCCTTTACAGAGAAAGCTCCACAACAAATTTGGGCCATATCGGATAAAGCATGTCTATTTTATGAGGTGTCAAACATCCATTTTTGACCCCTTTTTTGCCTCTGCTACATGCTCCACAGACACCAAAATCACATAATCCACAATTCAACGCTCACTGCAGGGGCTGTGATGAACGTAAGAATATGATATTCGCAAGGGTAACTCCTACGGGTAGCACGACACGCACCGCGAGGCAGGCACCTTCTTAAATTTCTTCAGAAGTTTTCTAGTTTTTAAAATGCAAATTATAGTTGACAAAAAAGATTGACTGATTGGTTGATTGATGCTAAAGTTTGTAGTCCAACTTGTCTCACACTGTCTCTGACCTGCCACTACTATTTCAATGCAATGTGCTCGTGTCTGTCATTTTTTGCGTGAGTGGTAGCAGGAAGGCGGCTGTGGTGTAATGAGCTCAGTATGGCGGACAGGTAATGACTCAACAGGAGGAGACAGCATCAGATCCACAGGCAGGCGTGGACACTTGTAATGGGCGACACTGAGGAAGCCATGATGAACCAGGAGATCCAGGAACAGCACTGGAGCTGACTTTGATCAGGTATTGGTAGCAAAGACAAAGAATGAACACATGACAAGGAGAACATGAGCACGAAAAGGTCAGGTACCGCTTGGAAAAAGGTATTGCTCTGAGGCCTTCTTTCTGGCTTCTTCCTTCTTAAATGTGCCCCTTGATTAGAGAGGATCAGTAGCACCTGTTCCACTGTCCACCTGTCGTGCCCTGCTGGAGAAAAGGTAATACTGCATCGCACCACTACCCAGCACAGAACAACAACCGCATATCTGGCAACACGAGCATTCAATCTGTTATCGATGTTGTGGTTACACTAACCATATATCTAAAGACTGCAAGATCATGCTTAAGTGTATATAATGTGAAAGTGAGAAACATACCTCAGCGATGCATCCTGGTCCAGCTCCATAGTCATTTGGGGGGCAGGCCCAACACTCACTTGAGGTAAAATTAAGTGGGGAGACTGAAGATGTTGCACCTCCTATGGTGCTTTCAAGCTTCCAAGTGCACCGAGATATGCGGTCGCACCCCAAATCCCAGATACTTTTCAAAAATATGCTTAATCAAGGTTTTCCAAGCCGAATATCCAAATAAGTGTCATTGAGTGTACACCGTACTTGATGACCAAAGCATTGGCCCTGTAGTAAAGTCAGAATTCTTCTGTCTATTAGACATCAGCAACAGTACATTTTCTGCCATTTTTAAGGATGACTGTGCTCTTGGACTATTCAGTTTCTGCCAAGCTATTTCAGATAATACACCTCCCATTTGATTCTAGACAATGTTCATGGCTGACTTAGTGTTGGGTGTGCCGGTTTTGTGGTAAATTCCTTTCCTCTGACATAATCTGTCGGCAAAGCACGGAACAGCAGCAAGGCAGATTCAACAGTATTTTTCCAATACCAACTAGAAAACATAAGTTTCGGTTTTGACACAGTTTCATCTTTTGGGTTTAATTTGGGTCTGTTGGATTTCATATGAGAAACAATATTCAAAAAGTTAGCAACAACATTTATTAACGCAGATACATTTTGGGAAAATGTACAACAGCTAGAAGGCAGATTCTACAGTAAATCAGCAACTTATTCTCTGTACTAGTCGTATCAGCTTTGGTATTTTATTTTTGCAGTTCTCATGAAGTAAAAAATGTGTTCTTGTTTTGACACCGTTTTGTTGTTTTGGTTTAATTATGTTTTATCAAGCCCTGTGATAGACCGGCGACCTGTCCAGGGTGTACTCCGCCTCTCACCCATTGACAGCTGGAGATAGGGACAGATGTGTTGGAAAATGGATGGATGGATATTTTTATCTAAAAGACTGGACACCAATGATAAATAAGGAAATTTTAGGAAGCTAACACTATGAACTGTCGTTACTATTTTATATTTATGTATTATTTTACTAAAACTTTAAGACTTTTATTAGTGATTGAATATGTAGTGCAATGCAGCTGATCCTTGTATCCAAGGCAAATTTCTCTCAGGAATTTCTGCTAATCACCGGCTATCAGTAATTCACACATTTTCAGACAAAAGATGCTACACATACGCACATGGAGCATTGCCATAGGATAGGCAGGCAGTAGGTGCATTCCAATCAGCATTTGTATGGAAGTGTTGGAAATATGAGTCATGCTGGGCCATATGATGACCCAATAGCCAAGCTCCAAGGCTAGTCTCCATTTATCTCATATACTATGCCGGTAAAATTTTTATCTAATATCAAAGTATTTCTTTGGGATATAACATGTAATGCACTGAAATAAATAAAGGAACCTGGGTAATATGTTCAGTTTTATAGAACTGACATGGCCTATTAATGATAGTGGAAAACTGTTCCACCTTTGAAGGTCTGACTTAGTATTTTCAAGAAGTGGTACAAAATAAATTTTGAAGAGATCTTTATATTTGTGAGTAACCTTGATACCCAGGTAAGTCACATAATCTAATTTAACTTTGAAAGGAAAGTTTGTAAATGAAATCTTCCTGGCCTTGTAATAGGGCCGTGTAATAGGGCAATATGATGAAGACTCAAGTGGATTCTTATTTGGCCTAAATAATAAAAAAAATAGTTGCTTGACAGAGCGTTGGGGGAAGACATTGCAAATTAAATTATTCAATGGATATATCTCGTAACAACAGAGAAAAACTATCTTTAAATGTCTTGGAAAATTCAACAGGATAATTGTCCAGTCCTGGAGACTTTCCATTCTGCATTAAAGTAATTGCCAATTTCATTTCTTCTACAGAAAATTGTTCCTTCATTTGGTCCCTAAATGTAGAATCTAAAGTTGGAATTGCCATCCTTTCGATAAAAGTGTAAAATACTTTAAAAGTCATTTATTTCCTGTGGATTTGTAGTGACCTGTACAGGGTTCTAATTTCAGGAATTAAATTAGTTGATTCGGATTTACGGAGCTGATGCGTCAAAATGTTAGATGCTTTCTTCCCATGCTCATACCATATTCTTCTAGACTTAAGAATCACCCGTTCAGATTGCTGAGTGGAAATTAAGCTGAACTCAGTTGGCAAAGATAGTCTTTGTTTCTACAAATCCGGAGATGGGGTTATGGAATGCTGTTTATCAAGCTGTGGCATGAGATCTGTCAGTTCAGTTAAACATTTTACCTTTTGTTTCTTAGTATGTGAGCAGTACAATATAATGTGACCGTGCAAGAATGCTTTTAAGCTTTCCCAAACTGTACTAATAGCCATACCAGGTGTATTGTTCGTTTTTTTTTTCAAGGCAAGGCAAGGCAAGGCAAGGCAAGGCAAGGCAAGGCAAGGCAAGGCAAGGCAAGGCAAATTTATTTATATAGCACAATTCAGTACAAAGACAATGCAAAGTGCTTTACATGATTAAAATATAGCAAAATAAAACAGATTAAAAGCAAGTAGGAAAATAGAACATTAAAAAAACTCAGATTCAGTTAACTAGAACAGTTGAAGGCAATACTAAACAAATGTGATTTTAATCTTGATTTAAAGGAACTCAGGCTTTCCGCATCTTTACAGTTTTCCGGAAGTTTGTTCCAGATAAGTGGAGCATAGGAACTAAATGCTGCTTCTCCGTGTTTGGTTCTGGTTCTGGTTGTGCAGAGTAGGCTGGAGCCAGAAGACCTTAGTGGTCTGGATGGTTGATACACTGATAACAGGTATGTGATGTATGTAGGTGCTAGGCCATTCAGGGATTTATAAACTAACAGAAGGGTTTTAAAGTATATTCTCTGAGATACAGGGAGCCAGTGTAAGGACTTTAGAACTGGGGTGATGTGCTCTACTTTCTTAGTCTTAGTGAGGACGTGGGTAGCAGCGTTGTGGATCAGCTGCAGCTGTCTGATCCACTTTTTAGGCAGACCTGTGAAAACAACGTTGCAGTAATCAATTTGACTAAAAATAAATGCATGGATTAGATTTTCCAGATCCTGCTGAGACATTAGTCCTTTAATCCTGGAAATGTTCCTCAGGTGATAGAAAGCCGACCTTGTAACTGTTTTTAGATGCTTTTGGAGGTCCAGGTCTTAGTCCATCACTACACCCAGATTTCGGACCTGATCAGTGGTTCCTAGCTGAAGCGACTGAAGCTGTGTGCTAACTTTTGATCTCTCCTCTATTGGTCCAAATATTATTACTTCTGTTTTGTTTTTATTCAACTGGAGAAAATTTTGGCACATCCATGTATTGATTTCATCTAAACATTTACTTAGTGCTTGAACTGGTCCATAGTCACCTGGTGACATGGTGATGTAAAGCTGTGTGTCGTCTGCATAGTTATGGTAGCTGATGTTGTTGTTTTTTATTATCTGAGCAAGAGGGAGCATGTAGATATTGAAAAGGAGGGGACCCAGGATCGACCCATGGGGAACCCCGCATGTGATTTTTGTCATCTCTGACGTAAAGTTACCTACTGACACAAGAAATTCCCTGTCCTTTAAGTAGGATTTAAACCAGTGGAGAGCTGTACCAGAGAGGCCGACCCAGTTCTCCAGGCGTTCTAACAGGATGGAGTGATCGAAATGCTGCACTGAGGTCCAATAGAACCAGCACGGTGGTTCTTCCACAGTCTGTATTTATATGGATGTCATTAAACACCTTGATAAGGACGGTCTCTGTACTGTGGTGAGCACGGAAGCCTGACTGGAAAACGTCAAATCGGCTGGTTGTTGTTAAGAAGGTGTTTAACTGTTGAAACACAGCTTTTTCAATAATCTTACTGATAAAGGGGAGGTTTGAGATGGGGCTGTAGTTCTGGAGTAATAGTTTGTCTAAATTGTTCTTTTTCAGCAGTGGTTTGATAATTGCTGTTTTTAGTGACTGGGGGAAAACACTTGACAGAAGGAACGCGTTTATTATCTGAGTCAACTCAGCCGCTATGACAGGCAAAACTTTCTTAAGGAAAACTGGGTAGAACATCAAGGCAGCAGGAGGAGGAATTTAGCTGCTGAATGATCTGCTCTAAAATCAATTCAAATCAATTTGTTCCGAAATGTGCTGTTGTTATTGGATTATTATGGATTGTCTCCTAAAGTCACTATGACCTGACGCCACTTCGGACAAACGAGCACTGGAGACACGGGAACTGCATGTCAGCTCTGCTATCCGCTGATTGCCAACGCCAATGCTTGCGTATTTATTGTGCAGGATAATGAATGTCTAGGTCGGATATATGACTGTCTGTGTTCTGTCTCACGGCAAGGCTGGTGTCAGGTATAGTAAGAGGCGAGAACGAGGGCCGGACAGAGACAGGGCAGACAAGACTGCATCTGGACTGTTGGGTGCGATTACTTTCATCTATGTTATCTCTGCTCTGTTTCTCAATAAAGTGCTAGAACTTGTCCACTTCACCGTTTCCTTATTCAGTAAGTCCGGGAAGTCAGTTATTGTTGGAAAAGTTTTTGGTCGAAGAACAATCTAATCCTGAGTCCATGACAGTTTTCATGTCACCTCTGAGTATCAATTGGTGAGTGTCAATTTAAGGGAAGTGGATCAAATTGTTGAAGAATTTAGGGCTGTCAAAGTTACGGGTATATACGTTTGCTAAAATAATAGAAGTATTAAAAAGTGACCCAGTCGCAATTACATAACGGCCATTTGAGTCAGCTAATATATCTGATACAATAAGTGGAATATTTTTATTGATCAGAATTGCCGCGCCTTGTGTTTTACAATTAAAAGTCACCATCTACATGCATGATGAAAAAGAATTGTCAAAATCACGTTTGACGCACAGTCTACCAACGTCACTATCCACTTAGTTGCCCCAGGTACTAAAAGTCCCCCATTCAAAAATTGGCAGTGTTTAAAGAAAAAGTCTAAGTATCACGTAATGTAAACAAATTTACCATACCGTCTGGTATCCTCACATCCTTTCCTGTACTGGTCACTCAGGAGAAGCACCAAACTTGGACTCAATGAAGTTTTTCGCTGTCTCAGGAGAATCATACACCTTTGTTTCACCGTTGAAGGAGATGCGAAGACAGGCAGGATAAATAAGACCATAGCAAACTATTTTTTTCTGTAGAAGCTTCTTTACTCAGTTGAAGGCAGCACGACGTCTGTCTGGACAGGTCGACGCTGTAGACGGTGAAAGATGAAAATCTGCTCCCCTCGAAAGTCCAACTTGCCTTTCTGTCTGGCAAGTTGTTGCATTCGCTCCTTCTCCTGGTAGTAATGGATGCGCACGATGAATGCCCGCAGTCGTTGTCCCTTCGGGAGTACCACCGCTGCCACTTCGTGAGCTCTGTCCAGGAGTGGAGCCTTCTTCAGACAGCCGGGATCGGCAAGTACGTCAAGTACAGGTCAGTGATGAAACTGGTGGGGTTCCCCTGCTCCATTCCTTCAGGTACTCCCAGACAAGACAGAAGTATCCGAAATAACGTAACATCTTAGAATTGGGCCGCTTTGGATGATCTATAAACTGTTTTCAGCAAATATGTTGGGACCTCATGGTTTGCACTTCTACTCCATAATGCACCCCTAGCAGTCATTTTGTCCTTTTAAAATAATTTTGAGGAATATTCCTACCGTGCGTGGTGTGTTACATGTGATCTTGTCTGCTCCGAAGGATGTTTGGACCACTCTAACCTCAAATCGGGGATATTCAACATGTTGAATTGTCTTGGTGTCTACGATGTTCCCCAACGACAAATGAGCCTTTACGATAAATATATGTCTACATTTTCAGTTAGAGATATCAAAGAAATGAGCAAACACAACATCTTATCCACTTTACATTTTTTTCTTCCTCACATTATTATGGATAAAAACTTTTTGTTTTTCTAAAAGCAGCTTGCATACGTTTAAATATTTCATCAAAAAAGCATAGTCTTTTACGGACATGTACATTTGTTTCCTGATCTTGCATCATCCTAAAGAGTCACAAACATAATTTCTTAATGAAAGTTAAGACAGAGAGTGACAGTAAGACACCACTAAGTGTATCCTTGCAAAGGAATTAAGCTCCTGGCCCAGTTGCCAGCAAAGTGTAAGACTCTGGAATGACCTGGAAATTTAAAACCTGGGAACGCCTTGGGATTCCCCTGGAGGAGCTGGCCCAAGTGGCTGGGGAGAGGGATGTCTGGGCCTCTCTACTGAAGCTGCTACCCCCGCAACTCGACCCTGGATAAGTGCAAGAAGATGGATGGATGGATGGAAAAATATTTTTTGTACAAGCATGTTTTTTATTAGTGTCATTTATTGCAAAATTGCATATTAAAATGCCCATATAGGCTTTTACACTTTCAGAAATAAAAGGATAAAATATGGGATTAATTTGTGATTAATCTTGAGTTAACTATTGACATTATGAGAATATAATTTTTAATTGTTTGACAGCCCTATTAAAAACACAAGGCCGATATTACGAATTGCATATCATTTATTCACAGTTCGTTAACATAACTGTCTTAATGCTTATATTTTTTTCTGTTTAACTATTAAAAGATGTGCTGATGCTTTAATGTATACTGCCGTACACTTTTTTCAAAGAAAGGTTACACGACACACTAATGTAATAACTTTAATAGATCAACATAATCTACAATTATGTTTTGTATTAGTTACTTTATAAAAGTATTAAAAAACTTTAGTAAGACATAAATCTCATGAGTGTGACAGAATCTAAATTCTACAAAAGCTGTTTCTGAACATATGAAACTCTACTTTTTTAATTCAACAATGTTATTTTGTTTTCGCAACTGCTTTAAAATTAAACTATAATTGAACAATAGAGGGTTTGTACAAATACCAATTCTATTGTGACATGGTTGTTTTATATCTACTCACCCAAATGATCTGTTTTGAAATACCTCCTCATATTGTTCCTTTATGCCCTGTAATTCCATTAGTCACACCACCCTGCCCCACCCTTTCACTTTCTGTTTTTAATTTCTTGTCAAGTCAAAGATTCCCAATCATGCGTTTAATCGTCTTTACGTTCTCACGCATCAACTATACTCAGTTTTGTGGCCTTGTAAATTTTTCATTCTTAAAAATGTTAATTTTCCAATAAAACTATTTTAGAAGTTGACAAAGTGTATACCTCTTGAAACACAAAATGTTTCTACTCATTGTTCTTATCATGTTTTCAAAAAGATTACTACAAATTTTACAATGAGAACCACTCATTGAGTCAATATCATATTTATTTTTCTTGTTTTACTGCATTGATGCTTCAGAGTCCAGTTAAAACCATATAATTTTGTCTCGGATTGAAAACTTTCAGTTTAATTTTTTTTCCACTTTCATTTTTTAATCACATTTTTTATTTAAATTCAGGTGCACAGAAATTGTTTGAGTCTTTACTAGAAAAAACATTTAGCAATGTCTTATGTTTTAGATTAGAAACGTGATCACAAGAAAAAGAGTAACTTTTTCACAATACTATTTTTTTTCGGTCCAGGAGACCAAGTGCTCAACCTTTTAGCTCAGTGACAAAAAAATAAATAAATCAAGAATTTAAAACTGGGTCAAAACATGAACACATCTTTGTTTCTTTCTCTGAGCAAAGATAAATTACCAACGTTGATGTGATTAGTACAAGTTGTTGTTTAACTGTAGAATCTGCCTAGCTGTTTTGGCAGCTTTCACTTTCCTGAAAGCTGCCAAACATCATCAATCATCACACCTCCTTCACTGTGAAAGACAGTATGATGCTGTCCTTCATTTCGCCTCCTGGTATAATTGTAAACTGTGTGAAGAAATGTTTTTAACTTTTTGAATATTGCTCTTAGAATTAAACCCAAAAGACGAAATTGTCAAGACAGAAATGTTATATTTTATTACTGCAAAAATAAGAAGACAACACTGAAATGATTAGCACAGAGAATGTATTTTCATTTTTCTGTAGTCTGCCTTGCGGCTGTTGTGTCCTTTCCTGACAGCGGGGAAAACAGATTATCTCAGAGGAAAGGAATTTAGCACACCCAGCAATCACTGACTCAGCCATGAACATTGTCAAGAATCTGAATCATCTTAGCAGATACAATAGTCCAAGAGCACATTGTTAAAAACAGCAGAAAGTCAACAGCACAATTAATAAAAAGGGAAAACTGTAATGCGGCAACAGACAGAGAACCCGATATTCAAGCCAGACACCGTGTTGCACTTAAAGATTTATTAATAAATAAAACTGAAAAATAAACAATGGCTGCAGGCAAAAAGTCCAGAAAGGAGTTGAAGTCAAGCTGTACAGACTGTAGGCAGAACACAGCAGGGGGTAATGGGCAGACTGACCTGGAGGCTTTGATCCATGAGAACGGACAAGGGTAACGTACAGAACGCAGGCAGGAGATGGCGGACAGTTCCAAAGGGCTTGGCTAGAATCAGGGTCATGAATCAGTCCAGGTCATGTCCAGGAAAGCAGACAGCCAATGAGGTGTCCGATGAGTGCAAGGCAAGAAGAGGACATCCAGAAACTAGAAACTTGGACAAGAAACGGCCTTGGCAGCAAAATAATGCTGAAAATCTACTCGCAGTTATGAGCTCGACACAGCAGGAGCGACCAACAACAGCGACTAAACATGCTGATCACCTGTTGCTTGTCTAGATAATTACTTTCACCTGCCCTGATGTTTCATGATATTTTTCTAGGATGAACCTGGACACAGCGTGCACACAGAGTTGGATTTTAAGAGAGTTTATTGTACGATGTGGATGGTGGATGACATGAGGAACCAGAGTCTATTACCAGGCGGAGTTGTAGGGTGCAGAAGCTGGCCGGCCGGAGTAGTGCGGAGAGACTGACCAGGAAGTGATATTTCAGCTGATGATGTTAGGATCGGAACTAGATGGAATCAGTGTTCAAACCAGACAAACAGTAAGTTCCGATAAACAGTTTATTTAACTGAAACGGGGCAATCAACTCCAACGTCGGCGGCAGGAAAACTAAGGACAGAGACAGTAGGTTAGTGACCACGTCTATCAGGAGATGATTGTTCAGAAACGTGACGGTCACTAACCTCAGCTCAATGTCCAGACTTGCTCCGGAGTCCGATGTAAAATCCCAGCCGGCTGGCTGTTTACGCTGCGCGGCGGTGGCCGCCCTGGGTGTCCCGGACGCTGGTGCGTCGGCAGTCGTCGGATGGTCGGAGACGTGGAGGGAAACAGTAGCAGGATGATCAAAAAAGGATAATCCGGAATCGGTGTCGGGGATGCGGTCCAAGGTCAGAGCCGGTTCGTCAGAAATCCGAAGAGGTACCAGAGGATAATCCAAAACGTGGTCGGGTCACAGGTCCAAGGTACGGTACACAATCAAGCAGACAGAATGTAAGAGGACAGGCAGGCTCAGTGGTCGATAGACGGAACTGGTCGGGATCAGGAAATCAGACAAAGTATAAACGCTGGAAAATATCGCACCTAAGGCTTGAAAATAATCTGGCAATGCTGTCTGGTTTGGAAAGTGAATATATACTGTTCTAAGCAGGTGGAACAGGTGAGCTGTAATGAAAAACAGGGCGGAGTTAAACAGGTGTGTGGCATAGGTGATCAAACCAGACCTCAGTGATGAGATCTTGACAGAACCCCCCCCTTAAGGGCGGATTCCAGACGCCCCCTTGGGCTGTTCGGGATGTTCCTTATGGAAATCCCTAATCACAGTCTTGTCCAGGATGAACCTGGATGGGATCCAGGAACGTTCCTCTGGTCCGTATCCCTCCCAGTCCACCAAGTACTGCACGCCTCTGCCCCTCCTCCTGGACCTAAGGATGCGCCTTACAGTGTACACAGGGTCACCGTCGATCAGTCGGGTGGGTGGAGGGGGTCTGGAGGTGGGCACAAATCTTGAGGTGTGAACAGGCTTGACCCGGGACACATGAAACGTTGGGTGAATCTTCATGGTGTGAGGGAGCTGAAGGCGAATGGCCACCGGATTCACCACCTTAGAAATGGAAAAAGGACCGATGTAGCGAGGTGCCAGCTTCCGACTGTCAACCCGCAATGGCAGATTCTTCGTTGAGAGCCAAACCTTCTGTCCAACTTGATACTCGGGTGCCGGAATCCTCCGACGATTGGCATTACGGGTTTGGCTCTCTGACATCTGGATAATCGTTCTCCTGGCCCTTCTCCATGCCCGCTGGCACCTCAAGGCAGACAATCGGGCAGATGGCACTTTAGAGTCCCTCTCCTGGATGGTGAACACCGGCGGCTGAAAACCATGAACAATATAGAACGGAGAGAGACCAGTGGTGCTAGACGGTGATGAATTAATGGCATGTTCAATCCATGGTAAATTGTGTGTCCACTTCGTGGGATCAGATTCACATATGATGCGCAGCTTGGTCTCCACCTCCTGGTTTGCCCTTTCAGTCTGGCCATCGGTCTGCGGATGAAAACCCGATGATAAGCTAACAGAGATACCCAGCATAGCACAGAACTCTTTCCAGTACTGAGCCACGAACTGGGGCCCTCTGTCTGACACTATATCAGTCGGGAGTCCGTGCAGCCGAAAAACCTCCCTGGCCAGAATGTTTCCCATCTCCTTGGCAGTGGGAAGTTTTGGCAGTGAAACAAGATGAACCATCTTAGAGAAACGATCGATGACTGTGAGGATGACCGAGTTACCTTCTGAGACAGGAAGACCCGTGATGAAGTCCATGGCGATGTTCGACCATGGTCGAGAAGGTACAGGCAGAGGACGAAGTAGTCCAGAAGGAGGTCGTCTGGGATCTTTAGCCTGGTTGCACTGCAGGCAAGCTGCCACAAACTCCTTAATGTCCGAACGCAGAGTAGACCACCAAAACTGAGACCGGATGGTCCGAATGGTCCTAGCGACCCCAGGATGACAGAAAAGACGGGAACAGTGACAGAAGTCCAGTACCTTGTTGATCAGATTGTCCGGAACATACAGGCAGTCTTTAGGGCAGGTTTCTGGAACTGGCTGGTTCTTGAGGGCGTCTCTGACCTCCCTCTCCAAGCCCACCATAGTAACTGCACATCTAACAGATCCCGGGAGAATATATTCTTCTGCACCACTGGTACTCTCCTCGTCCGCTTCGAACATCCTGGAGAGGGCGTCAGGTTTCACGTTCTTTGTCCCGGGTCTATAAGAAAGTGCAAAGTTAAACCTCCCAAAGAAAAGTGCCCACCTCGCCTGCCTGGAGTTCAATCTCTTAGCTGTTTTAAGATACTCCAGGTTCTTGTGATCGGTCCAAACCAAAAAAGGAAGTTTAGCCCCCTCCAGCCAATGTCTCCACTCCTCCAGAGCCAGCTTGACTGCTAGGAGCTCACGATCACCCACGTCGTAATTTCTTTCAGCGCTGGAAAGGCTTCTTGAGAAGAAAGCGCATGGATGAATTCGACCGTCAGCCGCCTCTTGACTAAGTATAGCTCCCACCCCCGAACTGGAAGCATCTACCTCTACAATATACTGTCTCTCTGGGTCGGGGGAAATCAATACTGGTGCTGAGGTAAATAGTTGTTTTAACCGGAGAAAAGCCTTATCGGCTTGTTCGTTCCAGACGAACCTGACCTTAGAAGAGGTAAGAACATGAAGGGGAGATGCTACCTGGCTATAGTTCCTAATGAAGCGTCTGTAAAAGTTAGCAAATCCCAGGAACCTCTGCAATTGTTTCCTCTCCTTAGGGGTAGGCCATTCACTAACGGCCTGAATCTTAGCAGGATCCATGGCTATCTGGTCTGGGGAAACTATGAACCCAAGAAACGACATGGTGGAAACATGAAATTCGCATTTCTCTGCTTTGACAAATAACTGATTCTGGAGTAGACGGAGAAGTACTGATCTGACGTGTTTCTTGTGGGTCTCCAAGTCTTTAGAATAAATTAGAATGTCGTCCAGATAAACAAACACAAACTGCCCGACCATATCTCTGAGAACCTCGTTTACCAAGTTCTGAAATACTGCAGGAGCATTGGTTAAACCAAACGGCATCACTAAATATTCGTAGTGACCAGTAGGTGTGTTAAAAGCAGTCTTCCACTCATCCCCTTCCCTGATGCGTACTAAATGATAGGCATTACGGAGATCCAACTTAGTGAAGATCTTAGCTCCCTGGATTTGATCGAATGCCGTGTTAATTAAGGGGATCGGGTAGCGATTCTTAATGGAAATCTCGTTGAGACCCCTGTAATCAATGCATGGCCTAAGTGACCCATCCTTCTTCCCAACGAAGAAGAAACCAGCCCCTGCTGGCGATGAAGATGGGCGAATTATCCCTGCTTTAAGAGAATCGTCAATATATTTCTGCATCACCTGTGATTCGGGTAGCGACAGGGAAAACAAACGACCCCTAGGAGGTGTAGCTCCAGGTAGCAACTCTATGCTACAATCGTATGGTCGATGTGGAGGCAGAGCGGTAGCTTTAGTCTTATTAAATACCTCCTTAAGATCATGATAGTCTAGTGGAACCTTAGTCAGGTCTGGATAAACCTCCTGAACCTCATTATCCGAAAACTGCTGGAACTGAGCAGAAAACAAACATTAACTGGAACATGCGGGGGCCCAGCCTAATACTTCGACTTTCTGCCAGTCAATCAGGGGATTGTGCTTTTTTAACCAAGTAACCCCTAACACTATTGGAACCTGCGGAGAATCAATAATCAAAAAAGACAACTTCTCTCTATGATTACCTCCGACCAGAAGTTCCAAAGGCTCTGAGATGAGATGGGAGTGGTTGATTTGATGACCATCCAAAGCGACAACCCTTCGAGCAACGGGGGATGGGAGCAGCTTAATTCCCAACCGTCTGGCAAATCCCTCGTCCATGAATTCAGTGTCCGCACCAGAGTCCACGAATGCAAAAAAATTGTGTGTCTTAGAATTAGTTAAGAGAGTCACTGGAAACAAAAAGTCTGGGGAGACGGGGAGTCCGGTGCGGCTCAGCAGAGTCCTCCCCTCCTCTGCTGAACCTGATCTTTTAACGGGCACGATCTAACACGGTGACCCTCACCTCCACAGTACAGGCACAGATTGAGTTGATGACGTCTCATTCTCTCCTCCCTGGAAAGACGTGTTTGCCCTAGCTGCATAGGTTCGGGGTCCGATAACCGAGCTGCTGAAGGAAAAACAGCCGGTGCAGGAAACACAGAACGGTAAGGTGCTGACGTCATCGCCTTGCGCTCTCTTCGACGCTCCGTTAAACGCAGGTCGATGCGAAACAGCCAGATCCTCCAACTGCTTCAGGCTCTGAGGATAATCACGGGTCGATAATTCATCCTTTATTTTTTCGTTAAGTCCTCTAATAAAAACGTCCATCTGGGCGTCCTCATTCCAAGTACTATCAGCTGCCAGTAGATGAAAATCTATGATATAGTCTGCCACAGACCTCTCCCCCTGCCTAAGATCAAACAAACCCCTAGTAGCTTCCCGACAGGGGAGAACTGGGCTGAAAACACGGACCAGCTCCCTGGAAAATGCTCGGTATGAATAACAGATGCTGGAGCTATTCTGCCATTCTGACGTTCCCCAGATCTTAGCTTTTCCTGCTAACTGGGAGATGACATAGGCGATCCTTGCACGTTCTGTCGGGAATGCTGAGGGCTGTAATTCAAAGTGCATCTCACATTGCGTAAGAAAAGCCCGGCACTGATCGGGATCCCCCTTAAATAATTCAGGCGGAGACAGACGCGGCTCTTGACAAGCTGGTGTGACGGGCTGTGACGTCACGACTGAAACCGGCGTATGCGGAAGTGGGGGGGCGGACGCATCCTGGCGGCGCAGGTGAGCCAGAATCTCCCGCACACCGGACTCAAGCTGAGTAATAGAATTTTCTACGCCGGCGCGCCACTGTTTGTCTGGTGATGAATCCATTTCTCTTTGGGCCAGATTATTATGTTAGGATCGGAACTAGATGGAATCAGTGTTCAAACCAGACAAACAGTAAGTTCCGATAAACAGTTTATTTAACTGAAACGGGGCAATCAACTCCAACGTCGGCGGCAGGAAAACTAAGGACAGAGACAGTAGGTTAGTGACCACGTCTATCAGGAGATGATTGTTCAGAAACGTGACGGTCACTAACCTCAGCTCAATGTCCAGACTTGCTCCGGAGTCCGATGTAAAATCCCAGCCGGCTGGCTGTTTACGCTGCGCGGCGGTGGCCGCCCTGGGTGTCCCGGACGCTGGTGCGTCGGCAGTCGTCGGATGGTCGGAGACGTGGAGGGAAACAGTAGCAGGATGATCAAAAAAGGATAATCCGGAATCGGTGTCGGGGATGCGGTCCAAGGTCAGAGCCGGTTCGTCAGAAATCCGAAGAGGTACCAGAGGATAATCCAAAACGTGGTCGGGTCACAGGTCCAAGGTACGGTACACAATCAAGCAGACAGAATGTAAGAGGACAGGCAGGCTCAGTGGTCGATAGACGGAACTGGTCGGGATCAGGAAATCAGACAAAGTATAAACGCTGGAAAATATCGCACCTAAGGCTTGAAAATAATCTGGCAATGCTGTCTGGTTTGGAAAGTGAATATATACTGTTCTAAGCAGGTGGAACAGGTGAGCTGTAATGAAAAACAGGGCGGAGTTAAACAGGTGTGTGGCATAGGTGATCAAACCAGACCTCAGTGATGAGATCTTGACAGATGACTGGAGACCAGGATGGAACACAGGAGTCGAGAACTTGAGACCAAAGCAGAGCGCCGGAGAGGGTGGCTGGAAACCAAGGCAGAGCGCCAGAGCCGATGACTGGAGACCAAGGCAGAGCGCCGGAGCTAGTGACGAGAGATGACTGCAGAGTGCCAGAGCTGGTGACAATAACATCACAGCTTAGGTTTGCCAAGCTGCATCTGAATGAGGAAAAAGACATCTGGAACAATGTCCCTTAGGCAAAATATAGCAAAATAGAGAAAGTTGGTCCTGATGCACTTCTCTGTTTGGAGCATATCAATATATACACTTTATACTATCTGTGAAGACACAAATTCAAAGTCAAACAGAAAAAATATTGTAATTATAATAATATTAACAATAATTATTGTGTATATAACTCACCTAAACAGATAGCACTATTTATTTAATATATTAGGCTATTTGAACCTGGAAAAAGTGATCAATGATGCTAAACTCATCTTCAAGCCTTAAGCAACTGGATATAATAAACAATGTAAGATTACCTAACAGTTTAAACCAGCTTCTTGAAACGTTTTAGTAAAATGTTATGTGAACAGGGGCAAGTATGAAAAAAAGAAAGAGCCAATCAAAACTTCGGCTTTTGTTTCACTTTCACTGCAGGACTCTTTAAAAGGTATGATGCGGAATACAAATTGTATTCATTGCTTCACTGCTTCTGGGGTTGTCTACACTGCTCTGTCTGACAAACCATCGACAGCTACAAGTTCAGCCCAAACATGGCCAACAAATATGGTAAGTCAGGATAACAACATGTTGAGTCTATTGTGAAGTTGTCAGTATGCACCAACAAACGTGTAAACATACAAGTTTCCATGTGCAGCATTCCATTGTTATTTTTGGATTACCTCATGTTTCAATGTAATCACAGATTTTAATTTCTGAAATAGATTTGTGATATTTAAATTGACACTGATGTTATTCTGACATTATTTTTCATTTCTCTTTTTTGAACTACAACTAAATATATTAAACTACTGCTAGATTGTAGACCCACCTTGCACTTTACTTCATTTCAATGCAATACTTTGAATCAGACAAAATGCTGCTCAGAGCTCATCAGGCAAGCAGTGAGGACATGCGTAAAGCCAAGAATTCATGCAATGGATACATTTATTTCTACTGTCAAACGTAGACACAAAAGCCGTATAAAAAAACTGTGTGAAAGAGTAAATATCCGATGCACAGGCATGCTACTAAAAATAACAAATATTTTTTTTGCCATTTGCTTTACAATGATTGTTAGTCACAGTGCAAATGGTTTTTTTTAACAATTATCAGAACATACATGGATACATGGAGTGTCAGGTAAGGTGACCACAGGTTTTGGCGTTATAGGAGATCCACCCACCTATTCTCTCCTCATTGTTCCCTCATGTCACATGCTCTGGTTTCTCCCAATTCTTAGCTACCGTTTTATAATCCACCCTGCCAATCCGGTTGTGTCTCTAGCCACCGACACTGGGTTCTTTGTTTTGCACTTGCATTCAGGTACTCAATTTAGTCACACAGTAATGTCGGTGCATACTTTTAAGGGGCATTTTTATGGTCTTGTAACACTGAAGGATTCAGCCCAGAACCCTCATTCCTCCTCTTTCCTTTTTAAAAATAGCTCTTATGATTTTATGGATTTTCCCCACTATGTTTGTCCCTGGCCTGCGATAGACTGGCGACCTGTCCAGGGTGTACCCCGCCTCTGGAATTGGAGAAATGTGTTGAACGCTGGGAAAAATGGATTATGTATGCTCTACACCTGGAATAGTAAGACACTACGACTTGATGTATGGAAATGAACGAGATGTGACACCATATGGTGTCACACCCATGAAAATTTTATGTTTTTCTTTTCATTTTTCTCTCCTTCTTCCTTCCTGTTCAAAATTCAAAATCCACAGTAAAAAGTAAAAAAAAAGAAAGAGGCACGGCTTGTCACACATCTTGTTTTCGTCTGCAGACAGTGCTCAATCACCTCCTGGTGGTGAAATATCGCTTATTGCCCCTTTAATATGCAATGCTTTGGTTTGAATTCCACATTATTTTTGCTCCACAAGCCCCTCTTTTGCTCCTGTTCTGAGGTGTGTCTGACAACAGCTCGTTTTGGTCTGGTCTATTTAAATCTAGATGAGGCACTTCGTACACAACATGTTCCACCCCACCCTGTTTAGCCATTTTGGTAATATTCTGGTAGCCTCGTGAGACCATCCTGATCTCGCGAGCTTTCAAGGTTTCACTCGCAGATCAGTCTGGCTACTCTCCGTTAAAGAAAATTTGGAGCCGTTCACCAAACGAACGTCCAATCAGCGTTGGCTTTGAGGCGGGTTGAGGTGTGACGCAACGGGAAGCGCGTCAGTTCAGTCTAAAGAACATGGCGGCTTTAGCAGATGAAACTAGCGTTAGCTATCGAGCAAGTTTTATCGGAATTACAGAGTATTTCTCTGCTGAGCTAACGAGCCTTTACCTGCAGCAGCAAGAGTAGCTTGGCTTGTGGTTGTGTTTTCGTCGTCGCTCGTAACAGAGCGACGACGAATCTGATTGGTTCATTTGGCCCGTCTATCACCAACATAGGCCAATCAGCTAACCAGTATTTTCGCCCCTTCCCAAAGTTACTTCAACGGAAGGTTTCCAGATGGATATGCGGAGCAAATCTATCTGGCGGAGTCAGGTAAGTATTCTGGGGGGACAGTATCATGAATTGTGAGAGGTAATACACCCAACAACTGAACATTTTAGCTTTTCGCTTAAGCTTGGACTACAAAATCACAGTAAAAAATAAAAGTAGTGGATTCATGAGACTGGTAAGCTGGAAGTCCATGACCTTGTTTAGTAGATCCATAGCAAAGAAATACAGATACTTTATTGTTCAGAAAGACTGAGGAGGGAACAGAGAAAACTGAGTGGCTTGGAAAATATCACCCAAGCAAAATATATAAATATTTATGTGCAGTACTTGGATAGACTAAATTTTAATTTCCTGCATTCCTGGAGACTTCAAGTAAAAACAAAAAATATAAAAGGGCTGAAAAGCAGATTTTACCCAATATCTTAACAAAACAATTAGTTTTTTTGTCGCTAGTTTTTGACGACAAAATTCTTTTACAAGAATATGCACACTAGTTTGAACTGTATTTATGACATTCCCCATGTAATTCATTCTCTCAGTGCCTCCTAATGTCTCAAATACAAAGAAGCATGTACAACATGATGATGATACTGATTTAAAAATGTTGTGTTCTGGTTTACAGAAACAAGCTTTACAAACAACGATGAGCTGAGAATTGTGATGGTGGGCAAGACTGGAATTGGGAAGAGTGCTTCTGGAAACACCATTCTGGGTCGGCCATGCTTTCAGTCCAAATGCAGCGCCAAATCCATGACTGTGAACTGCTCCAAATGCAACAGTGATGTGGATGGACAGCAGGTTGCTGTCATTGACACTCCAGGTCTGTTTGACACCAGGTTTGAACAAGATAAAACAACCAAAGACCTGAGTCTGTGCATCAGTTACGCTGCTCCTGGACCCCATATCTTCCTGGTGGTCATTTCAATTGGAAGATTCACAGAAGAAGAAAAACAATCAGTGCAAAAGATTCAAGAAATCTTTGGAGAATCTGCAGACCAATACAGCATGGTTCTCTTTACTCATGGAGACAACCTTGAATCCACCATTGAAGATTTCTTGTCTGAATGCCCAGAACTGCAGGAGCTGGTGTCCAGATGTAACGGCCAATATCATGTCTTCAACAACAAGCTGAAAGATAAGAAACCTCAGGTCATTGAGCTGCTCCAGAAGATCAGGGACATTGTTGAAAGAAATGGAGGAAATCACTACACCAACGAGATGTTCCAGGAGGCTGAGAGGGCAACCGAAGAGAAGAAACAACGCATCCTGAAGGAGAAAGAAGAGGAAATACGTAAAGAGAAAGAAGAACTGGAGAGAAAGATACAAGAAAAATACCAGACAGAGATGCAGAAATATCAGGAGCAGCTCCAGGCTGAGAGAGAGAGGGAGAAGAAGGAGAGAGAGGAGGAGAGGATGAGAGAGAAGGAGGAGATGAATGAGGAGAGAAAACGGGAAATGGAAAAGAGAGAGGCAGAGAGAAAGGAGAGAGAAATGGAGATTAAAAGTAAGATGGAAGAATTAAGAGCACAGTCTAAAAAAGAAATTGAAGAGGAAAAGGCCAAGCTCCAGTCTATGTATGCATCCAACGCCAGAACTCAAGCTGAAGGATCTAATGGTTTCCGAGCATGTAGCATACTGTGAGGTTAAAAGTTAATAAATAACACAAAACTATTTAGCACTTCTTTTCCCTTTTCTGTATTGTCTTGATGAAGGAAGCTGAACTCCTGGTAGAGTAATGTAATTCACTCTTGACCTTACTATCTCACGATTTGTTAAGACAATATTTCTGCTGATGCTTAGATGCT
This sequence comes from Fundulus heteroclitus, assembly GCF_011125445.2. NCBI lineage: Eukaryota > Metazoa > Chordata > Actinopteri > Cyprinodontiformes > Fundulidae > Fundulus > Fundulus heteroclitus. The sequence continues at coordinate 20,904,957 of NC_046373.1, read as the reverse complement.
GAACGTGTTCAGTTTGCTTCTACATTTTAGACTTTACTGGTGTTAGTTTGTAATTTTCATTTGTCTCAGAATGTATCAATTTTTTTCTCAGTAATTAAATCAATAATTAGTATGTGTGAGTGAGTCCCTTCAGTTGGTCCCTTATTCAGGAGTCGCCACAGCAGGTCATTAAATACTTACATACAGACTTGGCAACTTTCTGACACAACAAGGAGTCAAACCAGAGTCCCACACATCAAAGACATGGACTTAGCCCACTAAACCACAGACTAAACCCATAACCAGCATGTAATTTTCTAATGTCCATTCTTTCGATTTACATTTCTTGTAATAGCTTGATTTTAATATGTTTGTTTTATGATCACGGTTTATTCAAATCGAGATTTATTGTTTCATCCTATGTCATTTTTCTAATCAATAAATACTGCTACATTGGGCGAAAATGTTTCAGGGGTCGTTCTTTTCTTATTTTTTCAGCAATTTTATTACAAGATGTGAATTCTTTTTTAAATTAAAGCTGCAAACAGCACTGGACAGCCCTGTCAGCTCAGTGACCCTTGGCTTGTGTAGCGACCGTGGGAGCACAGCATCGCCAGCTACGTGCCTAGGCGGAACTCGCCTTCCATTCTGCAGTTCGCCACTTGGGGGAACAAAGTGTAAGCTTTTTTTTTGTTTTGTTTTTTGTTTTGTTTTTTTGCTACCTCTGGGACAGCCAGGAGGTTTGTTGGGTGGGTTGGGGGGGTGGAGGTGTTGGTCCTGGTGAAAGGTTGGCCCCCGGGCTATGGTGGTGCAGCTTGTGGAGCCTCCTTCTCCGGGTGGGTTCTCGGAGAACGAGGTGCCTATCGGAGTCAGCAGGGGAGCTGGCTCCCTGGGAGAGCATGAGGCTCCTCAGTCCTTTTCTCCCCATCCCCGACTCCTCCCTGTGCCTGCTCCATCACACTGCCACACATGTAGGACCTTGGGGAGGGGTACTTTTTCTGGTGACGTCCCTCAGCCCCCCCCATCTTGATTTCAGGATTCACCTACTGGGCACCTACTGGCACCCCAAAGGGGTACCAGGCCCCCGGACCTGGGAATATTGGATGCGAGTGGTATATGAAAATGTGTGTACGTCGTCTTTTTTTCTTTCTTGTAGAGTCTGTGTGATGTGCGTTGGGGAACTAGGGTGGGAAGGTTTAAAGGAGACTGTGTATGTTTCTTTTTTTCTCTCTGTTTACTTGTCAGGTTTGGGTCTGAACTGCTCCCTCTCCCAAGAACATCTCAAGTCTCCTCTGGAGGCCATGCTCCTCGCCCTGCCCCCCTCCGCTGGCTGGTGCCTTGGCCCACTGGTGCATTGGTGGTACTCGGTGGGGCCTGTTCCCCCGAGGCTCGGTCGATTTCCTGTGATGGCCCCTCTTGGGCACCTTCACTTTGGGGGTCCCTTTGGGCATCTGGGGGGGGGGGGGGGGGGGGGGGGGGGCTTTGGCTCTCCACAACCAATATTCAGCATTTTTCTTTTGGATAAACTTTACATTCACATGCACTCTCACAAACAACTACAGGTGCTTGGTTCCAGTTACTTAGAGATTCACTTCCATACACAAAATGCCTATTTTTATTCTTCAGCTGCCACATTATACATGTCATATTAAATAATACTACATATACTTCAGTGATGGTATCAAGGTGTTACTTTATTGCATCTGTAATACTATATCCGTTGGTTGTGATCTTCCTTTTACATCTCTCTTTGCAGGTGATGAAGCAGACCGAAGACCTTTTATCATTCTCTTCCTTTTATCTCCTCTTTCTTTCACCTTTTCTCACTTTTTTTGGTTCAGACATATCTACTTTGACCTCAGTGGTTAACAAATTAGGCTTCTCTTAACAACAGTTAAACACATTAGAAAAAAGTCCAGCATGTGAAAAGTCTACAAGCATGTTTTTATTAGTAAATGACATATACACGTAAACACAAACAGCATAAAGAAGTGGTTTTAACCAAGAAAGCCAACTTTCTGCCTCTTCTTGCCCAGACTCTCCTCCTGCTGCAGAAGCTTCATGAGAGGAGAGTGGAGAGCTTTCCCCACTCGTCTTCCTGCCTGTAGAAAGAAATAAATCATGGCAGGGACGATCTGCTGCAAACTTGGTTTCTAAAGACACTTTTATGCATATTTAAATCAGAAAAGTTGTTTTCCTTACTTTGGTATTTTTTTTTTGCCTTCACAAAAGACAAGTCTGAAGTAGAACAAAAAGCAGGAGTTAGGGATCAGCGTTCTCACCTCTGTCATCTCACAGATGCTCTCTGGGTCCAGGCTTCCTCTCCCCACCTTCCTCGTGCAGGTGATTACACCTTTGTGCGTGACGGAGATGATGAGGCTCGCCACAGAGCAGGCCATCTCCTGAAGAGTGGCGTCCACCACGTGCCTGTGGCCGATCTGAACCCACAAAGCCAGATGACATTAATCATTGGCCTGAAGCACGGTTTCTATGGGAATGCATCCGCGTGCAACTTACCTTGCACAAAGTCACTATACAGGGAACGTTTTCTACATCAACTCTCATGCAGTCGTAGGGGTCGTCCGAGAGCTCGATCTCTTTCCCTCCCTCGTCATCCGACGATATGTGGACTCTGGGGATTCTGTCGGTGATGTAGCCAGAACATGGTTCATTATTCTTACTCACACTTATTGCTTAGCATGTAAAAAAAAATCTGTTTAAATCAAAGCTGACAGGGTAATTAGAAATGACAAACTCACTTTGTGTTGAAGAGGGCAGCCTTGATCGCTATCGAGATGGCATCATATAAATTTCCATCACACTGAAGCAGCTGAGGAGGGAACACAATGTTAGATTTGGTCTGTTTGGATTTTTTATTTTTGTTTTTTTAAACAGGCCTACTACTGATGTGGCAAGGGGAACATGCCAGCAAATATAAATAAATCTGATCACTCACTGAAGTCCGGGCCAATTTAAAAATTCTTATCATGCTACCAAGCAACAAATAAAATTTGATCTAATGTTGAAGCAGAGTTGTTAACTTTATTTAATCAAAGGTTCTTCTTTTTGATGCAAAAAATATATATATTTGGTTGGATTAAACACAGTAAATGAGCTGGATTGTTTCCTCCAAGGTAAATGAGAGGTGATTTTGGAGGCTGGAACTCACCAACACGTCCACATAAAGCACCCAGCAGTGCTCTCCAGGACTTATGCAGAGGCTCCTCAGATCCAAGCTGTGCTCGTTGTTGAAGACCTTGTAGAGGGTGTTGCTTATGGAAGTATTAACTTCCATAGTTGCTCAGCTCCATCCCCAGCTCCTCTCCTCCTCTGCCCTTAAACTCTGGGGTTGCATTGGCTGAGCTGATGACCAGAGGAGGAAAAAAAAAAAACAGACATCTCATTGAGGGCTTTTATTACTTCTACATTAAATGTGACTGAGCTGAGAGGGTTTGAGATTTATGGTTATGTGAAACTCTGCACATGGTTGTCTGTAGACAAAATTGTAAGGATCAACACTGCCCTCTAGTGGTTGCTTTTCAAACACCAGTAGAAGAAAAGTTTGGCTCTCTGTGATGCAATGCTTTTCTTCAATTATATTTTTGCACGTTACAGGAAACAAAACATTAGGGAGATAACTTTCAGTGCCATATATGTCACTTAAATACTATCTGCAGTTTCAAATATATAACATTAGGCCATTTGAGTAGTAAATAGTTATAGTACAACAGGCCTTAAAAGAAGCTAGAGATGAATGCTCCACACTCTTCCATATTTTATAAATTATTTAAATTACATAAATATATCTCAAAGTAAAATTTCAGAATTTTAGGACTTTTCTGTTGTCTCAAATTTATATTATATTGTGTGTATATATATTTCCTAATAATTCAGCCTATATTTGGTGCAGTTCACAACATTAAATATTATTTAATATTAATTCCTACTCATCTTAACTATAACTACTATTGCAGTGTTTGAAAAAGTAATGTGAAAAATTATTTGTAACTGTTATGAAAATATATAATCATTCATATAATAATAGTGTATTTTTAAAGTTTAAATTTAACCTTTAAAACAGCGACTTGGGATGGGGAGTTTTTGCAGAACAATGACTCCATTCAAGTTTCAGTAAATGGTGCCGGGTGCAGAACATCACGGGAGTTATATATGAGGGTGTGTAGAATAGTTAACGGTTTTTAAAACTTTCCCATGGCTCTGAACGTTATCTTAGTTAACTCCCAGGAACAGGCAAGGGCCATTATTTACATCTAATGGCAGCAGTGTGTGCAAGCACATGTCTGCTGGAGACTAAGTGTCTCCAGAGGGGGGAGGTTAGCCCAACCCCCTCGGGAGTCCTTGAGGTGTTGTTGAAAAGACATGTTCATGGTTTGTATGATGAGACAACAGCTTGCAATCCGTGGACGGCACGTCAGGGTAAAATAGGCTTTATCGCTGATAAAGTTTGTAAGTGTTGTCTCACTGTTTGGAATTCCGAATTGTAATAAATATATGTATAAGGGTTTGGACTCTGATAATTGTTTCTTCCCTTGCTGCCAAATCCTCGAACCTGATGGGTGAGACGGGCCGTGGTGAAATGGAGTAGGAATGGACCTGTTGTCTTAACACAACCTCATAGATTTCTCCTGTTTTTCCTTTTTGCTTCCAAATGCATGCAAATACAGAAAGCTGTTTTCAAAGTGTTTGCACTAAATGGCAGTGACCGTTTCATAATTTTACGGGAATATGAACCACTCTTTGAAGAACTGATTTAAATCAGCCCCACTGGTGCTGCTTTTGCTTAGCATTCATTCGTGTCTACACTGCTCTGACAAACAATCGACAGCTACAAGCTCAGCCCAGACATGGCCAAGAACTATGGAAAGTCAGGATAACAAGATGTTAAGTCTGTTGTGAGGTTGTCAGTATGCACCAACAAACGTTTAAACATACAAGTTTCCACTTGCAGCATTCTATTGTTATTTTTGGATTACCTCATGTTTCAATGTAATCACAGATTTTAATTTCTGAAATAGATTTGTGATATTTAAATTGACGCAAACATTATTCTGACATTATTATACATACATACATTTCTCTTTTTTGAATTACAACTAAATATATTAAACTACTGCTAGATGGTAGACCCACCTTGTGCTTCGCTTCATTGCAATGTAATACTGTTAATCAGACAAAATCTTGCTCAGAGTTCATCAGGCAGCAGCGAAGACATGGGTGAAGCCAAAAATTGGGGCAACGGATAAATTTAATTCTACTGTCAAAAGCAGATACAAAAGCCGTCAAAAACTGTGTGAATGAGTAAATGTCAGAGGCACAGGTATGCTACTTAATAAGTAATACTCTTTTTTCCCAATTGCTTTAAAATGATTGATAGTCACAGCACAGATTTGTTTTGTTTTTCCTAGCAATTATCAGAATATACATGTGTCATGATTTGTCTACGTGAACCTGGACAGTGCACCCACACACAGAGTTTGTTCTATTGCAGTTTATTGAAAGTAATTAGTAGGATGATGATGACCAGAGTTAGTAACTGGACTGGAGATGATGGGTGCAGGAGCAGGCTGACTGGAAGAAACTGGAGAGAGTTCTTGGAGATGTTGGGCTGCTGTCAGACCAGAGGTGCAGGGCGAGACAGTTCTTGGGATGTAGGACTGCTAAAGCACAGGGTAGCAGGCAATCCAATGACAGAGCAGAGAGCAAACCTGGAGCACAGAGGTAGCAGGCAGTCCAGCAACAGAGCAGACACCAAACCTGGAGGACAGGGGTAGCAGGGACAGTTCTTGAGATCTGGGGGCTGTAGTAAATCCAGCAGCTAGCAGAGGCTTTACTTGAGGCACAGTGGAGGTAGGAAACCAAGCAGCTAGCAGAGGCCTTACTTGAGGCACAGAGGAGGTAGGAAATCCAGCAACAAAACAGGGAACAAACCAGGCTGACAGACGTGGAGTGAGTGGAGACTGATGAAAACAGGACTAGACAGGCATGGTGTTGGTAGAGACTGAAGACGAGCCGGCAGGGAAGAGAAGACTGAGGGAGGCTTATGTAGGGAGGCTGGCAGGTGGAATGAATTCTGACTAATTAGTGCCTGACAGGTGTGACTGATTGCTGAAGGAGTGGAGGGTGAGCTGAGTGAGAGGAGGAGGAACTGAAAAATAACAGGGAAGACAGCCAGACCAAAACTAAACCATGACAACATGAATACATGGAGTGTCAGGTGGTCATAAGGTGACCGCAGGTATTGGCGTTATAAGAGATCCACCCACCTGTTCTCTCCTCGTTTGTTAGAATTATTTTTTAGTATTTTCTACATGTTTTAGTTTACCTTCCATATTTATTGTAGTTATCATGTATTTACTCATTACTATTAAAAAGGTTTTTAGGTTTGAGTTTATTCAGATATTAAAGGGTCGTTCAGATGACTACTCTTTCTCTCCTATGTGACAGAGTAAGGTTTGTAAAGAGAAAGATTCTCATGATATAAAGTTGTTTTGCAGCACATCACCATCTGTGGCAACTGGGGTCCCTTCTTCGTACGTTGCTTAAAACATCCGAAATCAAATGTGACATCCAAGATGATTTCATCCGGCTAATCATGATCCGGCTAACTGGGTTCTTCGAACACACCTGTTGTTTACGATTAGTATGGCTGGATTGGGTTATCTGAAACAACTGCGCGTGCATGCGTTTGTTAAAAAGGGGAAATGTGTCGATAGTAGAAACAATGATCAGCAGCGCTGCTATTGGCTGTTCAGCATGAACAAAGAACGCCTACAGTTTCTCTCCCAAGCAGAACAGGAGCTTTTAATGGAAGGTTATGCCGAATTTGAGTCATTAATTAAAACGACAGGGAACACCTCAAAATTTGTTAAAGCCAGTAGAGAGGGCTGGCAAAAAGTAGCAGACAAATTAAATGTGTAAATACTGTCCATGGTAGATGTTTCTATCACTTTCTACAGTATGAATTTTTGCATTTTAATAATCTCATATTTACTTTTTTCTTTTATATCAAAGCCTCCACGGGACCCACTAGAACATGGGGACAAGTACAAGTGAAGTACAAGAATAGTGGCCGAGTGGTTAGAGCAGCGCGCTTTCAGTCAGAGAAGGATGCAAGTAACCGGTTCCCCGGGTGCCACACATGGCAGCCCACTGCTCCCCAAGGGTGATGGGTTAAAAGCAGAAAACAAATGTATGTAATGTATGTTTCAATGTATGTTTCAATGACAATAAAGATGATTATACTATTACTACTATTAATATTATTATTCTACAAAATGGTAGAACAATAAAACTTCACAATAAAATGGCCTGAACAAATATTCTTACTTAATATGATAAAAATAAAAAGCAAACATCATACAAATAACTTAAATATTTTCTATTTATGGCTATAACACCACTTTTTCCTCTTTAAAAGCCACTGTTAAATGATGTGCTTGTCTGTTTATAACAGCCACCAAGAAAAATCTCTCTACAATTACACTGTCTCCTCCGCTTATAAAGCGCACGATGTGGAGTAGAGTAAGGCCCAGCGGAGCCCATGGAAAAGTCCCATTTGTGGATGAATTTCCCCTTGGAGTTTCTGCTGGAATGGCAAATCATTTGCAAAGAATGTTTCCAGCTCCATCAGTTTTCCTCAAATACCTCAACAACTGAAGTGGGTATCACTACTGTTTGATTGTAAGACGAGGGAAATTAGTTTTTTTATTAATCAGCTTTTTTCTATGTTTGGTCGATAGTCCTGACCCTGAAATGGTTGACTGGTTAACAGTGGGTTCCTCTCATGTTTTGTGACGTCAGGTATTGTTTGATTTCCCTGTGATACTTGCTGAGTGAAGGTCTGTTTTTTTTAAGTTTCATTTTTGAGAATGTTTTTTGTTAATATTTTTTTGTTTTTGTTGGGTCTCTCATTCTGGTATAAAACCAGGTAAACCAAAGCTCTGGCCCAGTGAATGGTAATGACTAAAATATCTACGATTCACTTCAAATGAAGAACTAACTTTTCTTCTTTTGGTTTGACAACTCCTGAGACTCACATTCTTTCCATGCATTGAACGTAATCTGTGTTTAGCTATCTTGTTTTGGATGATGCCAATGACAGAGCTAATGTTAGCATGAACTCTGTTTACAGCTTGGTTTTCTTTTATATAGAAAGCTGTCCTGGCCCAGTGTTATTATTGAAATGTGTCTCTCACCTAGATGATAGCATTATAGAGCTGCCATTAACTCTGTATGCCCTCTGTTTCTCTACCCCAGGTCTTTTGTATTTTTTCTGTCTCTTTTCTGTCTCCTCAAAACCATAAATCAAGGGAGGTTTGGCTTATAAAGTCGGATTACTTAAAAAATATATGATACAACAGCTAATATTGAATAAATATTAAGACAACCAGAAGCATTTTTCCCCACAATGCAGCAGTATTTATTGATTAGACATGTTTGTCCTGTTACACTCAACTCAGCACAGGATGACACAATAAATCTCACACATGCTAAATATTGATTTCATTGGCAAATAAATTGATACATTCAGATAAGACATAAACACTAGTGGAGGAAAGTAAAAAATTCTGTATAGCAGTGATGGGGTCAGAATGAGGAAAAGTGACATGTTGAAACAAGACGGAGAGACCCCAGGGTGACATGCTTTTATACCCAAATCATAATCCACGTAGCTACAGGTGGTGGTAGCTACTTGCCAAATTGGGTGTGCCTCTGGAGGATCTGTTGGACCTAGGCGTGATGATGGCGTTGTTTGGTTTTCCACAATAGATAGAACATTGTGACTCACTCAGTAAAATCCACAATTTTTACTAACTACACTCAATTTACATGCATTGCTAAAAAAAATACTTTGAATACTTAAGTATTTTTATACTAAGCTTATAATTTTTAAAGGACTACTTTTACTTTTTTGGAGTAATATTTTCACAGTATATTCTGTATTTTCACATAAATAATGAAGCAAGGGGGTTTGTTACCAACTTGACACTATCGTCAACAACTTTTCCCACATCAGTGAAAAGATTAAAATCTTCACTTGTAGCCGCCTTCCTCATTTTCCTTTCCATTTCCCTTTCCCTATTTTTCATTTCCCTTTTTTCCATTTCCCTTTCCCTTTTTTCCATTTCTCTTTCCCTTTCCCTTTCCCTTTTTTCCATTTCCCTTTCCCGTTTTTCCCTTTCCCTTTCCCTTTCCCATTCCCTTTCCCTCTCCCTTTCCCTTTCCATCTGCTTATTCATCATCTCCGTCATCCTTCTCATCTCCTCCTCTCTCTCCTTCTTCTCCCTCTCTCTCTCAGCCTGGAGCTGCTTCTGATATTTCTGCATCTCTGTCTGGTACTTTTCTTGTATCTTTCTCTCCAGTTCTTCTTTCTGTTTACGTATTTCCTCTTGTTTCTCCTTCAGGATGCGTTGTTTCTTCTCTTTGGTTGCCCTCTCAGCCTCCTGGAACATCTCGTTGGTGTAGTGACTTCCTCCATTTATTTTAACAATGTCCCTGATCTTCTGGAGCAGCTCAAGGACCTGAGGTTTCTTATCTTTCAGCTTGTTGTTGAAGACATGATATTGGCCGTTGCATCTGGACACCAGCTCCTGCAGCTCTGGGCTTTCAGACAAGAAATCTTCAATGGTGGATTCAAGGTTGTCTCCATGAGTAAAGAGAACCATGCTGTATTTGTCTGCAGATTTTCCAAAGGTTTCTTGAATCCATTGGACTGAGTGTTTTTCCTCTTCTGTGAATCTGCCTACTGAAATGACCACCAGGAATATATGGGGTCCAGGAGCAGCATAAGTGATGCACTGACTCAGGTCTTTGGTTGTTTCATCTTTTCCAGTTGTGGTGTCAAACAGACCCGGAGTGTCAATGACAGCAACCTGCTGTCCATCCACCTGACTGCTGCATTTGGAGCAGTTCACAGTCATGGATTTGGCGCTGCATTTGGATTCAAAGCAAGGTCGACCCAGAATGGTGTTTCCAGAAGCACTCTTCCCAATTCCAGTTTTCCCCACCATCACAATCCTCAGCTCATTGTTGTTTGTTAAGTTGGTTCCTGTAAACCAGAAGGCGTCAATTTAAATTAGTTTCATCATCTTGTTGTACACAGAACTTCAGCTTCTGTATATTTGACCTTGTTACTGCCCTAACTGTTGCCATTTCTCTGCTCGCTAGTTTTCAGTGTTTTAAATTTGTAAAGCTCAAATTAGATATTCGTTTTGGCTAGGGTACTGTTTTGTATACCTGATAATGTTAAGTTTAGTGCTTCTCCTTGTTTGTGTTTTCTTGTTGGGTTTGTTTTGCTGAGAAGCTGTTTTATTTAATTCTCTTTTTATCTGTTTTTTTTTCTTGTTTAACAACGTGTTGGGCATTGTCTCTTTTTGTTAAAAAAAGACCTTATAAATAAACCTTTAATCAATTTTCCCAACTAGACTCTTTAATCTTATGTTACCCCGTTCCTCCAGCCAACTGTGGGCCTAACAGTTAAAATCAGATATTTGAGTACACTGTATGGACAGTGGACATTCTGTACAAAGGATTTTTTTTTTTTTTTTTTACCACTGATTGAGGAATAAAACAAATAGTTTTTTTGTCTTTGTTTTAAAATACAAAATTTAAAATTCAAAACTTTCATATTTGAAACATGAAAACCACAAAATCTCAGCCACAGAGAAAGAAAACATTAACAATTTTCTTCATATATCTCGTCAGGCATATAAGCCTACGACCTTCATATATCATGTATTGCTTAGGCAAAATGAAGCTAGGTAGCACAGGATAGGAGACCTGGCCCAGGTGGTGAGGATAGCACAAGGGGTTGTGGGACCGCGTGTAACCCTATGTTAACTCAGTTTGTACAGCATCAATAGCCCCTTTCCCATTACCACTCAAAAGCCTGGTAATTTTAAAATCCTGGAAAGCATTTTCATACATGTTTACCCAGCTAATTTTACTTTCCCGGGGCTATACTTTCTTGGGGCTTTGGTCCCTCAAGTCACCCAGTACTCTGCTTCCTGGGCCTTGTTGAGGGGGCATGCAACAAGAAAAACTGACAGCCACAAGGGGGAAAAAGGAAAATTAAAGAGTTGACTAGATTACTGGTAGTAGGTCACCAGATTGCTGCTGGTGACCTACTACCGCTCCACCATTGAGAGCCTGTTGACCTACGCTGTGACAGTGTGGCATTCTAACTTCACGGAGGCCGACAGAAAACGACTGCAGAGGGTGACAAACACTGCACAAAAAATCATCGGCTGCCCTCTGCCCTCTTTAATTGACATCTACAACTCCCGTTGTCTCAGTAGGGCGTTTACGTTTTTTTAATTAAGAGTAATTTTCATTTAATCATATTTATGTGGATGTGTTCATCTTGGTCAAGAATAGTACCGTCACCTCCCAGTTTGTGACGTCACAATGCGGGACCGGCTGTTAAGCTAGTCCCAAGGCTCTATTTGTTGTGTGTCACTACGCACTATTATCCAAGATGGCGACAACCAGTGTTCTATACAAAGCAGAGAGTGATGGATTAATTAGCAACAGCGATGGGAGTCATCATCCTCTGATAGCGATATGGATTTTTTAGAAGCGTTTCTTGACAGCAACCGGACTTTTGACGGAATCCAGCCGTACCAGTTTGAGCCAAGGAGACCAAAAAGGGACGATGTGAGTTTATTCTGTCTGCTGCAGCACCACAGTTGTCTCCTTATTTTTGTATTATTCTTCTCAGTTTGTTCTTCTTGCCGATGAAATATCTCAGTGTCAGTATCAACTAAAATTAGTGCTGTCAGTTTTAACGCGTTAACTTTGTTTGACCATAACGGCGCCTTTTTTAACGCGCGTTTACAGCATTATTGTTTTTTCCCCCACCACACCCTCTGGACTGTTTTTGTTTTTTTTCCCCTCGGGTTACGTTGTTCCAAAATTGCTAGAGACTTGCAAAACAGACCCATGCTCACTGTTGCGAAGCCCACTTATTTTGTGCGACTTTGGTCTTTTTTTTCTAAAGTCGCTTTTTAATTTCACGAGTTGCGGGTTGCATTTTTGGGCTTGTTTGAGAAAGTGGAGTGTTTCGGCTCTAAACTAAGTGAAAGTGCTGCACTTCAGACACCAGCGGAAATATCTCTCCACCTCATAACACACTGAAGCTCATCCTGCCGTAGGAGCAGAGTTGAAATAAGTAATGTTTTTTCCGCTTTTACCCGATGTATTGGGACATCCAACTGTCATCCACGTGGACATTGTTGCTTCAACAATAGCTCTTGTGAATTTCAATGGGGAAGTTCTCTGAAAATCCGAAATAATTGTTGCTGTTCGCAGCTGTGTACAACAGCTCCTACTGAGTTTGCTTGTAAAGCGCAGAGAACTGCCCTCAGCTCACCGCGATGTTACGTCATAAGATGTGATGTCAGGCGGACGTTTTTGCCCATATTTGGGCAATAATGGCCGCCCCCAGTATCAGTGATCGTGACGACAATTTATGTTTTTATTTCTTTACTGATTAATGCTAAATTCATTAAATTACCACGAACGTATTAGTTTTAGTTATAGCTAATGATCCCCTGATTTTTCCTTTTTGACCAGACTTCCCCTTTAATTATCCTTGTGCACAGAAACCACACATTTCGCTAAGACACTTCATCTAAACCTAAATTGGTGGACTGTGAAATCTTTTACTACTTACAAACCACAGATGGGCACGCTGTATTTAATAACCTAAATCAGATCGGAACAAGCTGGCTCTGCTTTTCTTGCACTGAAGAAGGAGTAGAGAAAGCCTAGCCCAATGTGCGCAGCACGTATATCCTATAGTAACTCTATAAAAATAAATTTCCTCCCAATGGTTATTCATGCTGAGAATGAGGCAAAACTCTACTAATAAAGCTTGGAATATTTGGATCAGACAGATCAGTGTGTCTGCTCCCCTGCCCAGGCCTGCACCACCCCCACTGCATCCTCGTGCACCCAGAGAAAAGCTGTGCTTAATTTTGATTTATTTATACCAACAGGAATAGAATAGAATAAAGCCCCGCGGTGTAATGTCATCAACAGAAGTTGTCCATTCTATTTTAGGAGGACACAGACACAGCTTCTCAGTCTTCCTTTTTCTGTTTGACCTATGGTGTCTTTTTGCTGCCACTCACTGAACCAGAGTGGTACTGCACTTTTCCTCGCAACTTCCCCAGACATCATAACCACTATTACATAAATGATCCTTAACAGATAGAAACACAAAAAAAACAAAAGCCCCAGACTTTGGTTCACCCTGGGAAACCAAAAAAACAGATTATCATCTTATTTCTGTCAGGATCTGCCAGACGTTTGATTATTTATGGTAGATCCCTGGGATTCCTGCATCCTATTTATATTTTGCACTTTTATTGTTGTTTATCTTTAGATCCTTTATTCTGTCATTAGTTTAGTTTTGTGCTTTGTATTTAAGTTAGTAGTGTATTTTTGTATGTCTTAGATCCGGTTCCTGTTTTGCTAAGCTTCTTTTCAGTATGATTTCAGTAGTTCTGTTAAATCTTTATTTTGTGCCAACTCTTCCTTAGTTTAGTTAGGTCAATCCCTCATGTCTGGCCTTTCTCCTGTTTACCTTCTGGATTCAGTAAAAGGCAATTGGAAAAGATTGCAATTAATAAAACTCGATATAAATAACAGAAATTTGAAAAAAGACATTTTGAAAATATTAAATCTATAAAAAAGAGAAAACGCAACAGTTACTATCAAGACCTTTTTTTTGGTGAAATCGTTTTGCAAAGTTAAATTTCTGGATTGCCTTTTTTTCTACAAAAAACATGTTCTTTTCATGCAATAATGGGACTAAATTCACTCCAAATATAAGAGTTCTGCAAGTGCACAGTTGCATGTTTACCTAAGTTTTTGTTGCTGCATATTGACAGCCTCACCACAGACTCAACTTGTAGGTATCCTGACTTACCATAGCGGTATGCGTTGTTTGGGCTGACCTTGTAGCTGTCCATGGTTAATCAGAGAGAGCAGTGTAGACACTTCAGCTGCAGTGAAGCAATGAATACAGTTGCTATTCCAAACGTCTTTTATAGGGTCCCCAGAACAAAATGAAACTGAAGCTTTGATTGGCCCTGTCTCAGACTTTCAGAATCCATTGTTAATGCTTGTCCCGTCATACTTAAATTTCAACTAATAAAAAAATAATAATCTAAATAGAAACTAACTAGTGGGATATGTCAAGGTGTGTTACATATACAATAAACATACAGTAATACAAATGTTTTTCTCTTTGATTTGGTGTCTCCAAAGTGTCACGAGATTTACATCTCTAGGCTGGTTTTCCCTTTGCTCTCTCCCTTCTCTAAAACAAATGTGAAAGTAAAAACAATCTATGTGGTGCTCTGTATTAGTCAATGGCTTTCAGTATGTTTTAGTCTTTAGCCTTGGCTAAAATGATTGCAAAAATAACTTTATTTTGATTTCCGAGGTTTATTTCTTTCTATGATTGCTCTATAAGTTCATTTGTAATGTGCCTATTATCTTACTTTTTTTTTTTTTTTTTTTTTCAAATGCCAGCCTAGATCCACTTTCATGATTACATTTCAGACATACCAACATAATAAGTTCGACTGTTTCATCCTCCCCACAGCGGTCACAACTTCCTGTACTGTACTTTAGTATTTTCCCCTTGCTCTTCAACTTGTCATTCATATTTAAATGAAATTGCATCCCTGTGGGGGGAAAACTGCATGAGCGAATCTCCGGCATTTTGTGAAACACTTGTTTTGCCTTCCTGCTGCATGTAGGATAGTTTTCTGCATGACTGCATAGTACCATTAAAAGGGGAAGATCTGACAATGAGACTGGCACATGCATGTTCTTTTAACTATATCCTACAGCCCGGTCGCTTGTAAGAACAGAAGTTCATACAGTCCTTTCCTGTTGCTGTCCCTCATACATTTTTTCTTTCTCGCGTCATTCTTCATGATCTGTAAGGGGTCCGGCTCACAAATTGCTGCGTATCTTTCTTTGCTGCTTTTGAAACATTTTTGCAAAGTGCAGAGAGGAATGGGTCTCCTGAACTCTTTGCTCCGTCTCCAGGTGGGGTTTGCAGGAAGAGCTGTCTGTGAGACTGCCTATAGTACTTGGAGGAGTGGTAAAGGGGCTCACAGCTCCCTCAAGTAACTAGAGAGCGATTGGTGCTTTGACAGGAAGTCACCAACAACACAAAAAGACGAGAAGTGGCTTTTTTGAAAATAAATAAATTGCCTTAGCAGGTGTCTGAAAAGTTGCCGGTAACAGTGCTGCTGTAAGAAAAACAGCCTCAGAAAATGAAAGGAGGGGATGAGGGGGGTGTTTGTCTTTTCTCTATCACAACTGTAATCTGTGGGTGATTCAGACAGGAAGATACCTGTGTGAGTCGCATGAATTCTTAGTTTTATCATGAGCGACCGAACCTTTGCGACCTCTGAACAGTCTGGGCCGGTAATTCCCTTACCACCGCTCTGTAAGGGTATGCACCAGAATGGACGGATCCCATAGTTTGATAACTGACAAAGGTTATCAAACCAGATCCAATTAGGAAAACAAACAACTTCAACATCACTGGTACCACTTTAAAACAAAGTACTACATCAGCTAAAATGATTTCTTAACTGTACCCCTCTTTCCATTTAGGAGGGCAAAAATAAATTAAAAACTTCCCTTTCCCTTGTTGAAAGCATAACTTAACATTCTTTAATAAATAGGTCTCTGCTTAAACTGCAGTTAGCCAACATTTACACAGTTTCACTCAGTCAAGTGTAGTACTCACAGGACCTTGAATAGGGAGCAAAAAAGTTGCAAGTCTGTTTAGAAAATTAATTTTCTCATCTTCAGTCGCAATTTCAACTATTATATTTCCCAAGTTAATAGGCCTGCTTGTGAATACCTTTCAAAACTTATGTTGGTTTATGATTATTTCTCCAGCTTTCATTCCTTTTTTCAACCCTCTTCACTGCCTCTAGATAGCTTATCTTATTGATCAAATACATTTTCGTCAACATATATGTATATAAAATTCTAGTAGAATCACATTCTATTAATCCTTTTTATATTATTTTTTATGTTTGCTCTATAAGTTAATTTACAATGTGCCTATTATGCTAAACTTTTATTTAATCTTTTCAAATGCCAGCCTAGATCCTCTTTCATGCTTTCATTTCAGACATACCAACATAACAACTTAGACTGTTTCATCCTCCCCACAGCGGTCACAACTTCCTGTACTGTACTTTAGTATTTTCCCCTTGCTCTCCCACTTGTCATTCACATTTAAATGAAATTGCATCCCTGTGGGGGGAAAACTGCATGAGCGAATCTCCGGCATTTTGTGAAACACTTGTTTTACCTTCCTGCTGCATGTAGGATAGTTTTCTGCATGACTGCATAGTACCATTAAAAGGGGAAGATCTGACAATGAGACTGGCACATGCATGTCCTTTTAACTATATCCTACAGCCCGGTCGCTTGTAAGAACAGAAGTTCATACAGTCCTTTCCTGTTGCTGTCCCTCATAAATTATTTTTTTCTTGCTTCATTCTACATGGTCTATAAGGGGTCCGGCTCACAAATTGCTGCGTATCTTTCTTTGCTGCTTTTGAAACATTTTTGCAAAGTGCAGAGAGGAATGGGTCTCCAGAACTCTTTGTTCCGTCTCCAGGTGGGGTTTGCAGGAAGAGCTGCCTGTGAGACTGACAGTAGTACTTGGAGGAGTGGTAAAGGGGCTCACAGCTCCCTCAAGTAACTGGAGAGCGATTGGTGCTTTGACAGGAAGTCACCAACAACACAAAAAGATGAGAAGTGGCTTTTTTGAAAATAAATAAATTGCCTTAACAGGTGTCTGAAAAGTTGCTGGCAACAGCGCTGCTGTGAGAAAAACAGCCTCAGAAAATAAAAGGAGGGGATGAGGGGGGTGTTTGTCTTTTCTCTATCACAACTGTAATCTGTGGGTGATTCAGACACGAAGATACCTGTGTGAGTCGCATGAATTCTTAGTTTTATCATGAGCGACCCAAACCTTTGCGACCTCTGAACAGTCTGGGCCGGTATTTCCCTTACCACTGGTCTGTAAGCGTATGCACCAGAATGGACGGATCCCATAGTTTGATAACTGACAAAGGTTATCAAACCAGATCCAATTAGGAAAACAAACAACTTCACCATCACTGGTACCACTTTAAAACAAAGTACTACATCAGCTAAAATGATTTCTTAACTGTACCCCTCTTTCCATTTAGGAGGGCAAAAATAAATTAAAAACTTCCATTTCCCTTGAGGAAAGCATAACTTAACATTCTTTAATAAATAGGTCTCTGCTTAAACTGCAGTTAGCCAACATTTACACAGTTTCACTCAGTCAAGTGTAGTACTCACAGGACCTTGAATAGGGAGCAAAAAAGTTTCAGGTCTGCTTAGAAAATGTATTTTCTCATCTTCAGTCGCAATTTCAACTATTATATTTCCCAAGTCAATAGGCCTGCTTGTGGACTTTTACCATTTTGTACTTTTCAAAACTTATGTTGGTTTATGATTATTTCTCCAGCTTTCATTCCTTTTTTCAACCCTCTTCTTTTTCATGCTTACATTTCAGACATACCAACATAACAACTTAGACTGTTTCATCCTCCCCACAGCGGTCACAACTTCCTGTACTGTACTTTAGTATTTTCCCCTTGCTCTCCCACTTGTCATTCACAGTTAAAAGAAATTGCATCCCTGTGGGGTAGAAACTGCATGAGCGAAACTCCGGCATTTTGTGAAACACTTGTTTTGCCTTCCTGCTGCATGTAGGAGAGTTTTCTGCATAACTGCATAGTACCATTAAAAGGGGAAGATCTGACAATGAGACTGGCACATGCATGTCCTTTTAACTATATCCTACAGCTCGCAAAAAAATCCCTTGTTCTCGCTGCCAAAAAAAGTGTCATTTATATCCACAGTTAACCATAGAGGCAAAAATATCCATCCATCCATCCATCCATCCATCCATCCATCCATCCATCTTTACGTCTATGCCTTGTGGGGTCGCGAGGGGTGCTGGTGCTTATCTCAAGCTGTCAATGGGCGAGAGCTGGGGTATACCCGGGACAGGTCGCCAGTCTATCGCAGAGCAACACAGAGACAAACAGGATAAACAACCATTCTTGCACACATTCACACCTCTGCAGAATTTAGAGAGGCCAATTCTTCTGTCTGCAGCGAGTACAAGTGACCATTTTGCGGCCTGTAGGATATATTTGAAATGTCATGCATGTCCCAGTTTCTTTGTCAGTTCTTCCCCTTTCAATGGTACTATGCAGTCATGCAGAAAACTATCCTACATGCAGCAGGAAGGCCGAACAAGTGCTTCACAAAATGCCGGAGTTTCCCTCTTGCAATTTCTCCCTCACAGGGATGCAATTTCAATTAAATGTGAATGACAAGCGGGAGAGCAAGGGGAAAATACTTAAGTACAGTACAGGAAGTTGTGACCGCTGTGGGGAGGATGAAACAATCTAAGTTGTTATGTTGGTATGTCTGAAATGTAAGCATGAGAGAGGATTCAGGTTGGCATTTGAAATGATTAAAAACAATTTAACATAATAGGCCCATTGTAAATTAACTTATAGAGTAAACATAGAAATAAAAAAACTCCACAAATCATAAAAAGTTCTATTCACAGTCATTTTAGCCATGCGTCCCCGCCATATTGGCTTGCTCTTTTCTACTCTAGGTTGACATAAAATTGGCTCATAATCCTGATGAACTGACTGCACATTGAAGTCTGGAGATGTGCCTTCTCACCTAAAAACATTTTAAACTATTATTTGTGATAAATTAAGATTACAAAAGCGATAGGTTTGTAAACTAGTCAGCTCCTTAATTTTCCTTATTCCCCCTTGTGGCTGACAGTTTTTCTTGCTCCACGAAACCCAGCACCCTCAGCAAGGCCCGGGAAAGCAGAGCAAAGTACTGGGTCGCTTGACAGACCACAGCCCCAAGAAAATAAAGCCCCAGGAAAGTGAAATTAGCTGGGTAAATGTGTATGGAAACACCACCCAGGAATTAAAAATCCCCAGGCCTTTGAATGGTAAATGAAAAGGGGCTATTCATGCTGCATGAACTGAAACAGAGGACCCAGTATTCAGCCAGACAAGACGGTTTATTAAAAAACAGGTGTTGGGTTGGAATCCGGATAACAGGCAGGTAGTCTAACCAACTGGTTGGAGCCGAGGTCGTAGTAGGGGACAGTCCTAAGTCAAAGGGCGGATAAACAAACGTACATGAATAACCAGAGCAGAATCCAGCAGCAGAGTCGGGTAACAGATCCAAGTTTGATAACAAGCAGGCGTGATAAGCATACAGCGATCACGCAGGCTCAGATAGTCCAGAAGCAGAACAGGGTTAGGCAAAACAGGCAGGTAGTCACAACAGGCAGGGGTCAGGGAAAACAGCCAGATCAAATGGGAAACAGGTAATTTGGGGATCAGGCTGTCTCCGAATATAAGGGGGGGGGGGGGGGGGGGGGGTGACTCGGGCCAGATCAACAGGCAGACACTGAAACAGATAACCCTGGACTAGAATCACCGAATGGCTCGAAATAATCTGGCAACCAAGAGTGGACTGAGGCAGGTATAAGTAGAGGAGTGCACAGGTGACCAAAGTTGAAGACCAATTACGGGTGACAGGTGAGACTGATCAGAGGGAGAGTGGTGACCGAAAGTGGAACCAACTGATTGGTTGCAGACTGGTGGCCGAGAGGTGAACAGATCTGATTGGTTAGTGACTGGTGACAGGCAAACTCATTGAGTGTTGGCTGAGAGGTGGACTGAACTGATAGAATACTGGCTGGTGACTTAGAGGTAGGGGTGGGAAATGTATCGAATATACTTGATGTATCTCGAGTTTTCCTTGGTGCGATATTGAAAATGGCTTTATCGCGACCATCGCATGCAAATTTTCACGGCAAGATTGAGCCGTTGTATTTAATTCACTGTGAGTGTAGTTTCTCCCACATTCTGTGAACGCATAATTTGTTCCGCCTCCAAGCCAGAAAGCGCTCTGGCGCAAACATGCACACACAACAACGTACTCGTGCGATTAGTTACGTTGACGAGACAACGAGAACCATGGCGACAGCAGGCGTTTCAGGCAGTTGTTTAGGATTTCACAAGATGGATGTCGAACAAAATGCGGTATTTTGCAAAACATGCCGTAACACCATTGTCACAAAAGGTAGCAGTAGCACAAATTTGTTCCACCTAAAACGTCATGCAGTGCAACTCTTGTAAACTCCACGTGTCGAAGAAAACTTCAATTAAACCAGCCGTGAAACTGTTGAAACTGGCGTCTTCTTTTCCTAAATCCCATATGACAGAAAAAAAACACTTTTGTTTAAAATTTCCCACCACCTAAAGAGCAACGGAAATATTTTTGAGATGCTCTGAATATGTAGCTGCGACAGGTCAGTTGATTTTATAGTCACAATACAAGCTTTTGTTTTTGGGATTGTCACATATTTATTATACAGATTTATATGTCTTAAGCACAAAAGAGCACCTTTTATTTCAGGTTTATTTTGTGTCAGATTTTTCCTTGGTGTTCCTTTTGGCCGCTGGGATGTTCTGTTTTTAAGGTCCAGTGTTGATCACGAAAAAGAGCTCTAATGTGACAATATTGTAATTTGTGAAAAGCTTCTATGTGCAGCTGTGGTTAAAAAATGGCTAAAATATAACATTTTAAATTAATGTTTATTTTGCAATAAATTTTTCAAACAACAAAAATTGACACGTTAATATGAGATATGCCAATGCAACTTTAGGCACTTTTTGGCTAAAAACATTTGTTATTCAAGGTTATTTGAACATATCGTGATATATATCGTGTATCGCGATATAGCCCAAAGATGTCGTGATATTAGATTTTCTTCATATCGCCCACCCCTACTTAGAGGTAAACTGAGCTGACTAAATACTGACTGGTGAACAGGTTAAATTAAGCAAAGTACAAAACTAAACCAAAACAAAACCCAAACTATGACAGTCCCACAACCTTTTGTGTTGTCCTCACCACCTGGGCCAGGTCTCCTATTCTGTCCTGCCTAGCTTTAATTTGTCTTAGCAATACATGATATATGAAGGTTGTAGTTTCATATTCCTGAAGTGAAATATGAAAAAAAAATGTTTTGTTTCTCTGTGGCTGAGATTTTGTGGTTTTAATATTTCAAATATGAAAGGCTTCGGTTTGAATTTAATTTAGTATTTTAAAACAAATACCAAAAACTTGAAATCAGTGGTAAAAAAAACAACAACTATTTTTCGTCTCAGATTTCTGATGGCCAAATCCTTTGTCTAGAATATGCACTGACCATACAGTGTACTCAAATATCTGATATTAACTTAAATATGGTTCTTATCCATGCCATTGATTACCTCAGTGCCTCCCAGGGCCTCCAAAGTATTATCTCTTATGTCCCCAATTACACAATAGCTAAAATTCTGTGTTCAAAAGAATGATGACAATAATTCAAACTGAGATCTAATGGCTGAAAATCGACAGCTGTAACATTAACCTGATTCTCATCAATGTCATTGATTACCTCAGTGCCTCCTAGGGTCTCCTATGTATTATTTTCTCAGTATCAAATACACAGAAGCTGAAGTTCTGTGTACAACATGATGACACTAATTGAAATTGACATTTTCCGTTTTACAGGAACCAACTTAACAAACAACTGTTAAGATATCAACTGGGTCAAGTGGAACGACCTGCTTAACTCAGAACTGCCTGCCACACTTGGATAGCACCGGACACAAGGAAATACATAATTTCCTTGTGTCGATTGATAATGTTTGTGTGATGAGCAATCGGGGCTTCTTGCCGATCAAGAGCCCATCAGCGCTAATGTGTCTGTTACCGTTTCTCTGTCTTTAGTAGATAAAATACAACTTGAAGTATACTTT
Source organism: Fundulus heteroclitus (assembly GCF_011125445.2). Taxonomy (NCBI): domain Eukaryota; kingdom Metazoa; phylum Chordata; class Actinopteri; order Cyprinodontiformes; family Fundulidae; genus Fundulus; species Fundulus heteroclitus. Next base: position 20,883,010 of record NC_046373.1, on the reverse strand, counting down.
TCTGTTTCATGCATCTTGCATCCAAAGTAATAGTAAAGTGGGGGTCGCCTGACGGGTAAAAAGATCTGGGTCCACCGAGGGTGTTTCACTGCCAACTGGGTGCAGTAGCCCTTAACACAACGATGACCTGAGGATTGTGATGGTGGGTGCAGTCTATGTCCAAAGCCAGAGCTCAAGATGAAAAGTCAAATATTTTCAACCATGTAGCATACCTTTTCCTGATGAAGGAAGCTGAGCTCCAGGTGATGTAATTCATCTTTGACCTTTTGTATTTTACTATTTAAGAAAATATTTCTGCTGATGCTTAGATGCTGAACGTGTTCAGCAAAACTGATTTTGTATACATTTTAGACTTTACTGGTGTCAGTTTCTAATTTTCAGTTATCTCAGAATCTATCAATTTATTTCACAATAATTAAATCAATAATTAGCATGTGTGAGTAAGTCTCTTCAGTTGGTCCCTTATTCAGGAGTTACCACAGCAGGTCATTAAATACACACATGCAGACTTGGCAACTTTCTGAAACAACAAGGAGTCAAACCCGATTCCCCCAAATCAAAGACATGAACTCAGCCCACTAAACTACAGACTAAACCCATAACCAGCATGTAATCACAGTAGATGGTCATCTGACGTCCATTATATCGATTTACATTTCTTGTAATAGCTTGATTTTAATGTGTTTGTTTTATAATCACTGTTTATTCAAATCAAGATTTATTGTTTAATCTTATGCTGAGCAGAGTGTAACACAACACAAACATTTTTCTAATCAATAAATACTACATTGGGGGAAATGTTTCAGGGGTCGTTCTTTTCTTATTTTTTCAGCCATGTTATTACAAGATGTGAAATCTTTTCTAATTAAAGCAGCAAGCGCCTCTCGGCTCAGTGACCCATGGCCTGTGTAGCGACCGTGGGAGCACAGCATCGCCAGCTACGTTCCTAGGTGGAACTCACCTACCATTCTACAGTTTGCCACCCGGGGGAACCAAGTATAATCCTCAGCCAGGCTTAGATGTGCTTTGGCAAGAAGTGTGGAAAATTTGGCTGAAATCTGACGTTCCTCTTGGAAGTTGTGATCACTTCCTCTTTGGTGGTGTTTATTGTTTATTGAGGATCCCCATTAGATACAGCTCAACGCTGCTATTCTTCCTGGGGTCCATATCAATATTCATTCAAGAGAACAAAAGAAAATTAAACCAATGGCGTAAATTTCATAGAAATATGAAATGTCAGATTCACCAAAATAAAACAATAAAATTAAATGAAAAATAGAGCATGCTACATTAGTTCATGTATGTCTTCCAATACTACACTAATCCCAACTTGAAATTAATAAATCAACTGTAAACAGGTGGCTTTTCAGCCTTGGTTTAAAGGAACTCAGTGTTTCAGCTAATTAGCAGAACGCTAAGTTGGTATAGACAATGGTGAATGGACTGAATTTATATAATACGTTTCTAGCCATACCACCCACTCAAAAGCACTTTATACTAGAGCCACATTCACCTTATTGTACTCATTAACTTGCACATATTCATACACTGATAGATACACATCTATAGCCAGGTTTCTTACACACTGATATGTGACAGAGGGAAACTAGAGTTGAACTCAAAACCTCCTTATTGCATGAAAGCTTCTCTTAACCATTGATCCACAGGCATTTTCCACAAAAGAAGGGCCTTCTATTCAAACAGACATGTCTACTTTGACCTCAGTGGTTAACAAATCAGGCTTCTCTTAACACTTAAACACATTAGTAAAAAGTGCAGCATGTGAAAAGTCTACAAGTATTTTTTTATTAGAAAATGACATATACACGTAAACACAAACAGCATAATGAAGTGGTTTTAACCAAGAAAGCCAACTTTCTGCTTCTTCTTGCCCAGACTCTCCTCCTGCTGCAGAAGCTTCATGAGAGGAGAGTGGAGAGCTTTCCCCACTCGTCTTCCTGCCTGTAGAGAGAAATAAATCATGGCAGGGACGATCTGCTGCAAACTTGGTTTCTAAAGACACTTTTATGCATATTTAAATCAGAACAATGGTTTGTTTTGCTTACTTTGGTAGTTTTTTTTACCCCTTCACAAAAGACAAGTCTGAAGTAGAACAAAAAGCAGGAGTTAGGGATCAGCGTTCTCACCTCTGTCATCTCACAGATGCTCTCTGGGTCCAGGCTTCCTCTCCCCACCTTCCTCGTGCAGGTGATTACACCTTTGTGCGTGACGGAGATGATGAGGCTCGCCACAGAGCAGGCCTTCTCCTGAAGAGTGGCGTCCACCACGTGCCTGTGGCCGATCTGAACCCACAAAGCCAGAGGACATTAATCATTGGCGTGCAGCACGGTTTCTATGGGAACGCATCCGCGGGGGGGCTTACCTTGCACAAAGTCACTATACAGGGAACGTTTTCTACATCGACTCTCATGCAGTCGTAGGGGTCGTCCGAGAGCTCGATCTCTTTCCCTCCCTCGTCATCCGACGATATGTGGACTCTGGGGATTCTGTCAGTGAGGTATCCAGAACATGGTTCATTATTCTTACTCACACTTATTGCTTAGCATGTGAAAAAAATCTGTTTAAATCAAAGCTGACAGGGTAATAAGAAATTACAAACTCACTTTGTGTTGAAGAGAGCAGCCTTGATCGCTATCGAGATGGCGTCGTATAAATTTCCGTCACACTGAAGCAGCTGAGGAGGGAACACAATGTTAAATTTGGTCTGTTTGGAGTTTTCATTATTTTATTTTTTTTTAAAACAGGCCTGGTGGTCACAACCCCTCGATAAAGCAATAGGTCATCTCTTAATTGGATCCACCAACCTACAGGGAGACAGGTGCTATCACAGCCCAGTGGCAGTTAAGGGCGAGGGCGTATCCATGCTGATTTTAGGCATCGTAATGTGGCTTTTAAAACAGGAATGGTCACGTTATTAACACAAAATGAGCCACAGAGGGTGTGTGCAGTTGAGCGTTGCCAACTAGTTACAGCTGCATTAACCTGCACACACAACTGGGGCTCTGGAGCTCCAGGACTTTTCTACTCCCAGGTAGCCCATGAAGAGAAGCTCCAAGTAGGTATGGAGACACTCAACAATAGAGCAAGTGGGATCAGCGATTTCCACACTTTTAAAAGTGGGACAACAAACTATTGTTTAAACTCCCCAATTTTTTTAATTTAAATAAATCTGATCACTCACTGCAGTCGGGGCATATTTAAAAAGTCTCATCATACTTATTCAAGGTTCTTCCTTTTGATGCTAAAATAAAAAATGAAAACTAAGTGGTTGGATTAAACACAGCAAATGAGCTGGATTGTTTCCTCCAAGGTAAATGAGAGGTGAGTTTGGAGGCTGGAACTCACCAACACGTCCACATAAAGCACCCAGCAGTGCTCTCCAGGACTTATGCAGAGGCTCCTCAGATCCAAGCTGTGCTCGTTGTTGAAGACCTTGTAGAGGGTGTTGCTCAGCTCCGTCCCCAGCTCCTCTCCTCCTCTGCCCTCAAACTCTGGGGTTGCATTGGCTGAGCTGATAACCAGAGGAAAAAAAAAAAAAAAAAAAAAACATGGTGGAAAAAAAACAGGACATTTCATCGAGGGCTTTTATTCCTTCTACATTAAATATGACGGAGCTGAGGGGCTTTGAGATTTATGGTTATGTGAAACTCTGCAAACAGTATCTGTAGCCAAAATTGTGAGGCTACTCAACACTGCCCTCTAGTGGTTGGTTTTTAAACATCAGTAGCAGAAAAGTTTGGATCTCTGTGATGGTTTGCTTCAGTGATATTTTTACACGTTACAGGAAACAAAACATTAAGGAGATAACTTTCTGTGCCATATACGTCACTTAAATACTGTCAGCAGTTTCAAATATATAACATTAGGCCATTTGAGCAGTAAATAGTTATAGTACAACAGGCCTTAAAAGAAGAAGAGATGAATGCTCTACACTCTTCCATATTTTATTAAATTATTCAAATGAGATAACTATATCTTAAAGTAAATTTTCAGAATTTTAGGATTTTTCTGTTGTCTGAAATTTATATTACATGTATATATTTCCTAATAATTTAGGCTATAATTGGTGCAGTTCACAACATTAAATACACTGCATAAACTTTTTTTTTGACAGTTTTGAGGATTTTTGTGGTAGACAGCATATTTCATGGTTCCTGGGTGCTTTCTGCATGGAGTTTGCATGTTCTCCCTGTGCATGTGTGGGTTCTCTCCGGGTACTCCGGCTTCCTCCCACAGTCTGAGTCTTAGGTTAATTGGCCTCTGTAAATTCTCCTTAGGTGTGAGTGTGTGCGAGAATGGTTGTTTGTCTCTGTTTGCCCTGCGATAGACTGGCGACCTGTCCAGGGTGTACCCCGCCTCTCACCTATTGACAGCTGGAGATAGGCATCAGCACCCCTCGCAACCCCACAAGGGACAGATGTGTTAGAAAATGGATGGATGGATGGATGGATGGATGGATGGAAAGTTCACACGAAACACAAAAATGGAGGCCTGAGCGACAGATTTACATGTTATCCCTGTGTACAGGTGCAACACAGGAACGATGCAAGGCAACATTTCTAGCTACACAACAGGCACAATTTTGCTGATTACAGAGAAGCCACAGCGACGCGACAACCAATCAGGAACTGGATGTGGCTGTGACGTGGAGTGAAGGACCGCAGCAGAGATTAACCTGTTTTCATTCAACGTGGAAGACAAGCTGATAGTGGCGGTCTGCGGTTGGCCTGAGTTGTATGACTTGACCAATTATTACCACCAAGACAAGTCCAGAAAGGATCAAGCCTGGAGAAGAGTGAGTGAGGAGACTGGAGTGGCAGGGAAGTGAAGATAACATTATACAACTCTATTTTTAGCTTGTCGCCCGCTCTGTGAATTGCTGCAGATATATCAGGCAAGTGACAGCATGCAAAAGCGGCAACTTTGTTGCTGAACACATCTTTAGTCTACACCATACCCACCAATCCACGAAGAATTCAAGGTATCCCTCGCTTGGAATGAGAGGCCTCGGTTTTCCAATCTCAGCCTTTATCCCAACAAGAACCGCAGTGTGGCCCTGAGAGGATGAATGGGAGACAATCTGAGACACACTTACGTATGTGGGGTTTGGACTGTATTATTATCAGGACTGAATTGAACTTAGTGTAACAGGAACTGAATGTGACTGAAAGACTAGACTGGAATCAGTTGGACCTTTTCTATTTAATGTTGGACTGATTAGTTTTCTATTCAATTAGATAATAATTTGACATATAAAGTGCGTTAAAATTACATTTGGGGTAATAGTTTACAGTAAAAATCCATGAAGTTGAATTAATAAAGCGATTATCGCTAACATAGCTTCTGGATGTGTTTTATGATATGCATATATAAGAAATAAGGCATAATGGCGATTGGACAGTTATCTTTACCAGAGTGACTTTAGCAGACCCGTCTGTGTTGGACACCACATCTGTCTCTACTTCCATGTGTCTGTAGTCCTCGCAGCCTCTTCCATCCACCCGTAAATCATCCTGATCAGGACCACAGAAAGCACATCAGTTCCCAGAACAGACCCTTTTAACCTTTCACCTTCCCGGTTCCCGTAGGAGGCCAAACGCTTACCCTTATTCCATGTAGGATGTACACTTTTTCAGCTTCGCTAACTTGTACTGTAGCCATGTTGTGTTTTCACTCTTCTTCTGTGCTCTCTTCTTCTTCTTCGTGGTTGCGATCAAATACGCTCGTCAGCGCCACCCAGTGATACAATTCGCAAACTCTTCTGTGGCATCCGAAATCATTTGGCTCGTTCCACCAAAAATAATCGTTACTTTCTTCTCTGAAACAGCTGTTTGCTTTACGTAATAATTCATTCGTTTTTTTTTTTTAGTTTTGTTTTTTGCGGTTGGTTAGTTCTGTCTAGTAAGTAACTTCTCTGCAGTAGATGGTTTTGTAACCAGGATCATGAGCGTAGTTTCAAAACTATTTGTCTTTTGCTCAGTCCTTTAGAAATTTGAATCATGGGTACAAAATAGTGGATAACCCACGTGATGTTATTTGGTTCCTTCACTTTTCCGTTTAATTACTCATAAATAAACATGTTTTACTGTTTTCCTTCCTTCCTTCCATCCATCCATCCATCCATCCACTTCGCAGTTACCTTTTGCGAACATTCTTCTAATGTTCAACAATCCATTCCTGTTTTTCTTCTGCTAAACATCTAAACTAATCAGTCTCTGTCTCAAGCAGAGGAGTTAACGTATACTGGAGTCTTGTTCACAAGATGGTCGGATGGAACGGGAGATGGACAGGCAAATTGGGGTTTCTTCTGCAGTAATTCAGGCATTGCTCTGGTCAGGGGTGTCATATAGGGGGGTAAAAGTTAAGACAATTTGAAGGGCCCCTTTTGGGGTGATTTTGATTTTTTTTTTTTTTTTTGTCACTGGGCCCAAAATTCCTGGCGGCACCCTTGCCTCTGGTCCATTGTGAAGAAGAAAGAACTGAGCCAAAAAGCAAAGCTCTCGATTTACTGATCCATCTACGTTTCGACTTTCCTCTGTGGTCACGAGGGATGGATCATGACCAAAAGAAGGAGATCCTGGATACCAGTGGTTGGAATGAGCTTCCTCCACAGAGTGGTCGGGCTCAGATGTGGTGGGAAGCTGTTTTATCTGGAGGAAGCTCAAAGAAGAGCTGTTGCTTCTCAGAATAAAAATAAAGAATCAGTTTAGGGAGTTTGCACATCTGATCAGTACGACGGAGTATTAGGGCCACACATGAAGGGACATTTTTTTTTTGCCATGACGAGATTCAACTCGACATGTCGACTTTAAAGTCGCCATGTCGACATTAAACTCAACATTTCGAGAATCTCAAATTCAGAACTGCGAACCCGGGTAAGCATCACTAGGGAAAGACGTTACGTTATTGGTAGGCCACCGCTTCCAGTGATGATTGTACAGTTGCAGCACGGCAAAGACTACCTTCACACTTAATTAAAACGCAGAGACTGCAGCTGTGGAGCGCGGTTGCTCTTTTCTCCAAACTTTGGAATGTCGAGATTAAAGTCGATATATCAACTTTATTCTCGAAAGGGCGAGTTTAATGTCGACATGGCGACTTTAAAGTCGACGTCGACATTAAACTCGCCACGATATATCAACTTTATTCTCGAAATGGCGAGTTTAATGTCGACATGGCGACTTTAAAGTCGACATGTCGAGTTTAATCTCGTCATGGCAAAAATATTTTTTCTCTTCATGTGTGGCCCTAATACTCCGTCGTAGATCAGAGTGTCCCATGGGCACATCCCATTGGGGGTTTTCTGAGCATGTCTCATTGGGAGAAGACACAGAACTCGCAGGACATATTATATCCCGTGTGACTTGGGAATGCCTTGGGATGCTCCAGAATGAGCTGGAGGATGGTGCTGAGGAGAGAGATGTCTGGGTTTCTCCCCTGGAAAGCTCAATCTCAGATAAGCAGAAGACAATGGATGGATGGATGGATGGATGGATGGATGGATGGATGGATGGATGGATGAATAAACATTGAGGGAATATTCATTAGTAGTTACACCCATTTTAAAGCTACTTTTAATCCATACAGTAATTGTTGTGAACTCCCTCACTCTCTTCACAGCAGTTGTTATTGTCAAAGGTGGAGTACAATCACTTTTTAGGTTCCCACCCCCCATTTCCTGTTATTACAGGATATTTTATTTGAAACTGATTTTTGTATTTACTCATTGAAATAATAAAAAAAAAATATATATAAAAAAGTTAAAAAGCAACAAAAAACAACTGGACTTTTTAAGTTTGAAGACGTTTCGCTTCCTATCCAGAAAGCTTTCTCAATTCAAAATGTCTGGAGTAGTGTGGAGTTTCAAGCTTCACAGCTTGTTTTTAAACTTTTTTGGAATGACTATGACCTGGTTGACTGCGAATCTTCACCAGCTCATTGAAATAACTTCATTAAGTGAAACTGGTAGAGGTAAGTGTGACAAAAAGGCAAAAGCAGATGAAATCCACAAGGGGGCAAATACTTTTTTTCCCCCACAGCTCTGTATGTAATGTTAAAAATATACATTAAGGGAACATGAAAAGTTGCACTTTTCATGTTCCCTTAATTGCCAACTTTGGATTGCCAACTACGGATGGCAATCCAGCTGGTTTCTCCCTGTTTAAAAAAAATAATTTCTATAATTTAGGCTATAAAATAAATAGGTTAAATATTGTCTTGATTTTATTGGTCAACTGGAGCCTTCACTGAAAGTGTGACAGCAGCCTGGCAGACCAAGCTCAGGGCATACACGCCCTTTCTCTGCCCGAGAGGGCAGGAGACTTCCTGGTTGGATGGATCCGATTTGTTGTCTTCCTGTTTCCGCAGAGCTCTCTGGATATTACCGAGTAGGGAAGCACCGGGGCGAAATCGGGTTTTAACAGCGTGTTACTTTTCTGTATAGAGATAACAACTTAACAAACAGCAGTGTGGAGCAGAGGCGGCAGTGAGGGCGGCAGCCTTTAGCAACAGCTGTGCGGGCGGCAGACGCGTTAGCTCGGACTGAGCTAGCAAAACGCCGACCCCGGGTTGGCGTCTTTTCATTCTCCGAAAAAGCTTGAAACTAGCAGAGAGCCACAAGAAAGGAATAAAGGAAGCCGGGGAAACCAAGAGGTGAGTTTTTTTAGCCAGTAAAAAGAAAAGTATTGGGGGAAAAAACATGCCAGTGGAGCCCGTTTCCAGCTAAAATGCTGGAAAACCAAGACTCCATGCTCTGTTCCAGCTGCCAGAGTTAACTTCCTGGTTGAAGTTTTAGCCTTAAATCTTCCTGAAAACAGAAGGATTCTCAAGGTGTGACATTGTTAATTTAGCTATGTCACCCAAACAAATAGTTTAGCAGAAAAAAAACGTTTTTAAGGTTTATATCGTATTTAATTTTACTTACATAATTCTTCTTCTTGAATCAATAGCTGGATATTATACGAGGGCTGAAGAGTTTGTCCTCGTCTGGAAAAGTATGGGATTTGATTTTAGGATTCTTTTTTTCAGGTCCCATTAACAAAAAAAAATGTCATATCTCTTTTTGTAAAAATTTAATTCAGCCATCTTTCTATTTCTTCTTCCATCTGTTTCTCAATCCGGACATCCATCCCTTCACACTGTGTTAAATGCACAAATTCATGCAAAAGTATTTATATTTCATATGCCTTTTTTCTAAAAGTTTAGGTCACCATCCATCCTGACATCTACATTGTTTTGCCAAAGAATTCCCACACTTGCCTTGACTCGCATATGAATTTAAGTGACGTCCCATTCCTAATCCATAGGGGTTCGATATGACGTCGGTCCACCCTTTGCTGCTAGAACAGCTTCAACTCTTCTGGGAAGGCTGTCCACAAGGTTTAGGAGTGTGTTTATGGGAAGTTTTGGACCATTTGTCCAGAAGTGCATCTGTGAGGTCACATACTGATGTTGGACGAGGAGGCCTGGCTCTCAGTCTACACTCTAATTCACCCTAAAGATGTTCTGTTGGGTTTAGGACTCTGTGCAGGCCAGTCAAGTTCATCCACACCAGACTCTGCCATCCATGTCTTTATGGCTTTAGATCACTGTTTCAACGCTTTGCATTGCATTTGTTGATGTATGGCTTGGATGCAGCTGCTCGACCATGGAAACCCATTCCATAAAGCTCTCTGTGCTGTTCTCGAGCTAATCTAAATGCCACATGAAGTTTGGAGGTGTGTAGTGATTGACTCTGCAGAAAGTTGCTTTCCTCTTCGCACTATGCGCTTCAGCATCGTCTGACCCCGCATGACTGGCATCCAATCACAGTTCCACGCTGGAATTCAATGAGTTCCTGAGAGCGACCCGTTCTTTCACTAATGTTTGTAAAAACAGTCTGCATGCCAAGGTGCTTGATTTTATGCACCTGTGGCCATGGAAGTGTTTGGAACGCCTGATTCCAATAATCTGGATGGGTGAGCAAATACTTTTGGCAATATATCCATCCTTCTATTTATACTACCATCCATCAATTAATTCTACCATTTATTCGTCTATACTATCATCAGCCACACTTCCTACCGTCCATCTCCTCATACCACTGTCTATATCCTCTTCCATCCAGGCATCTGTTCATTAGGGCAGGGTGATATATTGAGATTTTTTAAAATGAGACTATATTGTTTATATGAAGATGGTCTATGTTGTGTTTTAATTGTACTTTTAGGTATTCCAGTTAGGGCTGGACAATTAAACACATTTGCAACATAATCGCAATTGCATTACACAAATTTCACAAAACAATTTCCAAAGTGCAGAGGTCAGCAATAATTAATAGATCAGATGTGTCCTTTAGCCTTTAGAGTTTATATAATCTTACTTTTTTTGACCAGAAACTTTCAGGAATCTCATCATAGCACTAAGTACCTGTCAAACTGTTTAATACATAGACTTGTTTGTTGGTTGCACTTTATGTTCAACAAGGACTGATGTTCAACTCAACAAGCTGTTCTCTTGAATAATAATAGTCTGATTAATACATTTTTTTTCTCAATTTCTTGTTGTAAATAGTCCTTGTTTACAAACATCTTTAACATTTTTGTTGCTCGTGATTAATGTAGAAAAAAGTGATTGTGGTTGAAATAAATCGCAATTTGATTTTTGGCAAAGTCACAGAGCCCTAATTCCAGTTTATTTTTCCGCTTTTTCTCACATCCATCAAAAAATATTACCATATTAGTTTTTGGTCCATATCGCCCCCCCCAGCCCTACTGTTCATCCATCCATTCATCTCTTCATACGACCATCCACCCGTTTGTCTCGGCATCCATCCAGCCATCTGTGTTTTTTTGTTTGTCCATCCAAACATTTGTCCGTTCACACTGTACTGATGCAGCGATCCATGTAAGAAATAGTCCTGGCCTTGAGTTAATTTACTGTACATTACCTGAACTTTTATTTTACTCCACTCATGAGCCAATTCTCCCTGATGCTACATTTACTCTACTAATCAAGTGGACAATAGCCATGAAACAGAGGGATTGGATTTGGACATGTTAAGTGTCCAACAGGCATCTCCAGCACCAAGATGGACATTTAGTTTACGTCATGTAGTTTCTTATTTTCTGGTGATTTTTTGCCTGCTTTAGAAAATGCCCTTTCTCAGGGTTACAGATGAAAGGGGGCAGCAATTCAGCAGCCAGTTTATATAAGTTGGGCTGAACATTTTCTGCCCCTTCCAGCACTCTGCAGTCTTCCAGTGTTTGCTTCATTTGGTAGGTTTGGACCTCCACTGTTGCGTCCGCAGTGACATTTTGAGTCCTTGTCGGCAGTACTGTGGTGTCCAAATGCTGCTACAGTTTGCTACCTAAGACAAACAGACTGTAAGTGACTAAATACAAGTAATTATAATGTATTTATGTACTGTGAGTCACAGAGTGAGAAGCTTCTGATGATGATGAGTTTGGTAAAACAGCAGCACACTCTGGAGCGAGCCTTTTCTCAGCGACTGCCGCTTTGTTAGGGCTAAACAAGCCGATCTTTTTAAACCTCAGGAAGAGCAGTGGCGCCAGTTACATTATGCTCATTGACTGCAAAGTACATAGCTTCTCCATTAGCTGTCTCCTCAGAGTCTCGCCCTCCGGAGTTAGGATAACTCCCATGTCCTCGTCCTCCAGTGAGCGGTGCAGCATTGATAATAGATGAATGGCTTTTTGAGCCTGAGCATTGGGGATGCGCTGTTCCAGGTTCGGTCCGCCGCCTGACTTGGCTTCGGTGAAGGCCGGCCCATATGCTCCTGCACCTCTGTCAGCCTCTCCTTTAAAATTAGGCAACAAAAAAAAAAAAACAGTCGATTCAAGGGTCCCTGCAGCAGCAACTTAAAACGAAAGGGTTCCATTTAGACCAGGGGTGTCAAACTCATTTTGGTTTAGGGGCCGCATTCAGCTTAATCTGATCTCAAGAGGGCCACACGAGTTAACTCACTGCAAGATTAAATAGAACTAATTAAAGTGGACTTGTTGTTGATTTTTATATTAAATGAATTTCACTTTTACACAATATATTATGAATAACCTCAGCGTTTTTAACAAAGTATGTGCAATTTCAACAATACTTTTGCTCAGTTAAACATTTACTGCATAAGAACTGATCACAGTGATTGTACAATGTTGAAAAACATTTATTCACATTTTTTGGAACTTAAAAACACTGTCCTGCATGACAAAATACATCAAACAGATAAAAATGAAGAAATGATTTAAAATCAATTTTTCACATCTGAAGCTCAGTGCTAGCATCTGCTGATTAAAACACAGCGCCCACCATCTTCCTACTGTGTTTCTGGATGTCAGACAGCACAGTGTTTTGATCAAAAGCTCTTTTGTTTAGTAGTAAATTTAAAGTTTTTGCCACAGTTTGTTACACCCAGACGCAGCCCCCATGTATTTACTGCGTCATCAGTCACAGAGCAAGTAACTTTGTAATTCCTTACTCTACTCTGACACAAGTTACATGTGTCAAATGTTCAGCAGCATGCATATCGAGGAAAGGCAACATCCCTAATGCAGAAAAATTTAAAGAAGTTCTTGCATCTTTAAAATGCCACGTCACTGCTAGATACCCATCTGTTGGTAGAGATCCACATATCTGATGTCAAACTGCCTGCAGATGCCTTCGTCGCAATAGCTTCGGTTTTCTCCTTGGATTCCTTAAATCTTTGCTCCACCACAGCTTAATATAAAGTAAAGTATAAAGCAGTGTACCACACGACTGTATATGTGTGTGCTGTTTGTTTTTGCATAACTAAAATGACTCGCCTGAGCTTGCTCCACCTCGGTTAGTCTCCTTGTTTTAATGCAGGGCTCTATAACGCCTCAGCATAGATGAGCCGTTATTATTTTATCCAAGTTCTTTTGAGCCCAATAGACTCATCATCTTTTTAAAACACCAGAAATGAGAATGCAAGAGCTGCTGTGTTTTTTTTTTAATGATATTATGTTAGTGATTTTATTATTATTAGTGCTGATTTATTGCCCTGTGCCTACCTTAGTAGGTGAGATGAGATCAGAATGTTTCTAGACAGGGAGAATCTCATCTTTCTCGCTGGCCCCAACGGGGAAACAAAGACCAACAAAGATGCTAACATAAATTGCCAATACAGTCCCAAGACAACCCAATATTGAAGAGCTTTGGTGTCACGCGTAAACTGGCAACCCGGTTCCTGACTCAGTCACCTGGTTTGACCGCTTCACGAGGCTTCGAACGACACCGCATGCGTCATCAACACAAGGCGCGATACGTGCTTCACAGAAAACCTTCCTGGACGCGTCCAAGCCTCGATACAGAAGGATGCATCACCAGCCTTATGAAATATTTAAATTTTGTAATTGTATTTTGGGTTTTCATTAGTAGTAAGACCTAATCATCAAAATGAATGGAAATTAACACTTTAAATGTATGCAAGTAACCAATATGATGAGTGACTTTTCTACATTTTTGATTCGTTTAGTGAAATAAATCAACTTTTCGTTCAAATTATTTAGACACTGAGGTGAATAATTTCATCCATCTACCTGCAGACATGCGTTCAGTTTCTTATGCGTTCGCTGATGTCGAATGTCCACAGAATCCATCGGTTGTGCTGGAACAGCCGAACACCCCCAGCGATAAATAAAACATGCCGCATGTCTCCAGTAAAAACAGTGATTTGCTGACTGTTTAGGAAGACGTGGACCTGCTGGCTCAGTCCACAAAACCATTGCATTCAGTTGCCAGATGAGGTTAAAGGGAAACCATGTGAGGACGTTAAGGAGCGGTTTGTCTCTGTGGAGTTCACATGTCTGGGTTTAACACCGCCTGTCCTCATTAGGTGCCGTCATCTCACCGCTCTGTCACCACGTGTTTTAGCCACGGGCCGTCAAACATGCCCATAAATGAATGATGAGTATCCGAATACATTGCGAGCAGCTTTCCATGACTCTGGAATCCTTACAGGGGCAAACAGGCTGTGGTCCTTTTGACTTTTGTTCTCTCAGCTCCACAAGTGGGACGAGTTTCAGTTTCTGTGAGGTCGTCCTGCATTGTTGAAGCAACCTTTCACTGGGAGAACTCGCCAGACCCGGTCGATTGACGAGAAATCATTAACTTTAGTGATGGTTATGGACGCTTCCTGGTTGCGCAATCAGTTTCAGGGCCTCTCTCATTGTTTTAAAGGCTGTTTTTTTTTTTTTTGTGTCGATCTTAGGTTTATGATAAGAAAAACTTTGAGATGGTAATCTGAAAGGAAATTATTTATATTCTCCAAAAAGAAGTCATTGCTTGCCTGGTAAATCAACACATGCAACCAACAACTGGGTACTTTTTCTCACAATCTTCCAATTATTGAGCAAGATGCTTCCAAACTTGGCTAGAAACAAGACAGCAGTCATTTCTCTCTCTGGCATTTCATTTAAAGGCAAATGGTGCTTTTGGCGAGGAAAAAAAATACAGGTTTGTAAAGAAATTAGTAGATTTAGCCAGTGAGTGGACTCTTGGCAAGTCGCTTGTCCAACAAGTTAATCCCACATTTTGTCTCATTCTGCTTTCATTTTGTACCTGTTTATTTATTGTGGTTAGTTAAGGGGTTTAACAAATACTAGATGTTAAAAGAACTAACAAAAATACTTCAGTATGAAATTTAATTAAATGTATTTGTACATTAATCCAAAGATTTTATACATCACCCTTTTCCTAGTGATTTTGTTTCGGATCCCCATATTTCTCCATCCATCTTCTCTTCATCCATCTATCCACCAACCCATCCATCTATCTGTTTTTGTCTTTCCATCCATCTGTATGTGTTTATTCATCTGTTTGTCCTGCATCTATCCAACCGTTTGTCTATCCATTCATCTCTTCTTGCATCCATTCGTTCGTTCATCCCTTCGCCAGTTCGTCTGTCCATCCATCCTTCTCATTGGTGTGTCCATCCTTTTGTCTTTCCATCAAATGTTCTATCCCTCCACCTGTCCACCAGTCTGTCTTGTTTTTGCAGGTTGTAGATTTAAAACCTGGCGACGGTAGAAGTATGCCACAATCTCACAGTGAATGTTTGTTTGCATAAAAACTACAGAGGACTTTGCTTTTCAGGGTTCCTCAGTTTTCCTGTGAAAATGTCTTCGGCCTAAACCCAGATTTGCAGACGGTTGATGGTTAAAATACTTGTATGCTTCTCCTTATGTTTAGATTTCACCTGATTGCCCCTTTCCTTTTCTGCCTCCCCGTGTCCTTCCTCCCCCTCCTCCATCTGTCTCCTTTGCAGTATGAGATCGGAGCCACGGGGGCTGTAGGATGAAGAGCCCGGCGCACCGCACTAGAGACATCGAGCGGCAAGCCGGATACCTGAAGCCCGAGCATTGCGCCCCCCCTCCTCCCCGCGGCAGCTCAGGCACCATGTGGTTTATCCGCGACGGCTGCGGCATCGCCTGCGGCATCATCACCTGGTTCCTGGTCTTCTACGCAGAGTTCGTGGTGGTGTTCGTCCTGCTCCTGCCAGCCAAAAGCGTGGCCTACAGCCTCTTTAACGGGGTGCTCTTTAACGGCCTCGCCTTCCTCGCCCTCGCCTCGCACGCCAAGGCGATGTGCACAGACCCGGTCAGTCCCAATAATTTAAACCCATAAAACACTCATTCCTATAATAGACATGTGTTCAATTTCTTATTATATTTTTTAGTGTATTTATTTAGAAATCAGTATTATCTGTTAAATGAAATGTGCAAACCTCTAAATTCTACCATTTTATTGTTACTCCCAGGCTTTGGGCCGGACCTGCCTCTAATTTATAAATGTTCTGTGATATTTGTAGTTTGCTGGGGGAGAGAGAGAGAGTACAGTTTCTATTAGGGAAATAGACACAATTATTTTTAGATTTCCTTGGAGTAAATTGGTCATTGTATATGAAGGATAAAATGTAGATAAATGAGTCCTAAATTTAACTCACAGTTCAGCAAAGGCCAAATTCTGATACCAGAGGGACTGATACCAAAGCCCTTGGACTCTGATACAAACTTTTGAATCTCCATCTTTTTAATTTTTTGCACACTATGAGAAAGGAAAAAAATGCTTGTTTTGCTTGTTTGTCTTTTATGTGTACTCTTAGCCGGTGTAGAAAAAAAAATAAATTTCCCCACGGTAACACGCGGCGACAATAAAGAATCTTTGAAATTCTTTTCAAAACTCATAAACACCGGGACAGAAAAGTAACCTTTCTTTACTGTTGGGGTGGAACCTCTGGCAGCCTACCTTTTTAAAATGACATAATAAGTGCCCTAAAGGCCATATTTTCAGAATGTATATCTAATCTATGCAGAAATAGCTTGTTTTGGTTAATTTGGCTGTGCAACCTCAAAGGAGGTTCATAGTGAAAATCTTTTCCCGATGGGGAAAATCTGTTCGCTATGAATTGTGAAACACTCCCCCCTCCTCTTTATATTTGTTTATATTTACAAATGAGCAACTGTGACAGATGATTTAGCTAAATAGCTTTTTTTATTCCGTCTTTACTCTCCTTTCTCGCAGGGAGCTGTGCCCAAAGGGAACGCAACCAAAGAATTCATCGAAAGTCTGCAGCTCAAACCGGGACAGGTGGTGTACAAGTGTCCAAAGTGCTGCAGCATCAAGCCGGACCGAGCTCACCACTGCAGGTAGATTTAAACGCCACATTTCAAGCTGCTTAGCTTTACTGCTAGTGTCCCCCTGGGATCGCTTGTCCTGCAGCTTGTTTGTCACCCTTCCCCTGTGTGTGTTTCCTTCACTGTTTTTTTTTTTTTTTTTAAGGCTGCTTGTGCAACATTTCCCTGCAGACTCACACTTAATGGTGGGAATTCCCTGTGTGGCTGCTCGGGTGTTTCTCTGGGATGTCCTGGCAGTAAAAGTGCAAAAACACCAGAGAGTTAATTGAAATTATAAAGTCAGGAAGTCAAAGTGTTTCACAGCCAAAAATGGGAGTAAATAGATGTCATTATTGTGGCTATTTTCTTTTAGGAAATACACAATCTTCTATTGATATTAGGCTCTAAGCGGTCGCTTTTGTAAAAAAAATTAATAAAATAACAGGTGAAAAAAGTAATATTTCAGCTTTTGCATGTGAGACATCAGGAGTTGTTACATAAATAGCAACTCCACAGCTGCTGGCAACACCTGTGGAAGAATTACATTGTTTCTGTTTCCTTACTTGATTTGTGTTTGTATTTATTGTAAATGGGCTCTACATTCAGAATGGTGCATTTCATAACCTCATCGACTTTTATCCATGCCTCCGCAGTGTGTGTAAACGCTGCATCAAAAAGATGGACCACCACTGTCCCTGGGTGAACAACTGTGTCGGAGAGAACAACCAGAAATACTTTGTGCTCTTTACAGTAAGTAAAAAGAGAGAGAGGGGAAAAAACAAAAACAAGAATTTACTGATCCTGTTAACCTCAGTCACATTAAACCTGTCTGTTTTCAGATGTACATTGCACTAATATCCTTCCACGCATTACTCATGGCTGCCTTCCACTTTGTTTTCTGCTTTGAAGAAGACTGGGCAAGTAAGTATCTGATTATATTAATGTGAAAGCAATCCCCCTTCTGTGATTTATTGCCTCTGTCAACATTCTGCTAATGAGCTTATTTTATAATTTTATGTGGTGGTTTCCAGTTTCTACCCGGGAAGCCTGAAGCTCATGTTATTTAACTACCATCCAATTATATTCACTTATGCTTTAAGATGAGGCTGACTGTTTTTGGATTGCTGTGTTTATTATGTTGAAAGTAAATTTGTGAGACTGGAGAAACATCACATCGAGCAAAAGCCTAGGAAAAAAAGGTGCAAAAAGACTTAAAGTTAAGTAATCTATTACTGCAAACAGCATAATCTTACAATAACAAATTTGTAAAAATCAGGGCTGGGCAATATATCAAGATTTGTAGCAGATTTGTTTTTAATTTTTTAACGTGCAGTTGCTTATTTGGGCTTGTTTTTTCTCTAACAGAACCCCTCCTCTTGTCAATCGCACTGTGCAACAAAAACTAGACCTTGCGCTGTTGTTGCTTTTTCCAGACAGCGAGAGCCGTCTGTCCCCATACTTAATACGTTTGCATTTACACAGTATAGAACCAGGCTGTATTACTGTGAGGGGGTTGCTTACTGGGCTTGTTTTCCAATAGGGTGTTGCTGTTCCAGGGCTCAGGGTTTTCTAAACAGTCCAATGCAGCCTCCATTCTTCACCAAACGCGTATAAAAATGCATCAGGAAACAAAACAAAACATCTAATCACGTATCGGATCCGACCCATTTCTGCCCAAATCCCAGAGATGCCTATAGTAGGCAGTTTGCGGGGGAATTTTTACTTTACAAATTACTTACATGGCGCATTTGCACAGGATTAAAAAACACAGACAATCTACGTAACTATTACAATTTAATGTGGTCCATAGGTAAAACTAATCGTGTGCGAATACGGCTTATGTTGCGTTATAATTAAACTTTTATGTAATCCATTAGGTTATTTTTCAGCCGTTTCTAATTTTATCTACAGCTGTTTGTTTAAAAAAATAAAAATAAACCTGCCTGTGAGAGATTTGGGATAAAGCTTTGATTCAGAGATGGCTTTTATAATTACTTTATGATAAGAAAAACATAGAGATAAATATTGTACGTCGGCATTCAGCTTAAAAATATCGAGGTAATTTTTTGGTCCATATCACCACAGCCCTACCTACCATTTTTAATTTGGGTGCATTTATTCTGTGGTTCAAAAAAAGAAATGTTAGGAAGCAATTTATTTTTGAATAAAATCACAGCTGCCACAAAAACCTTTTGAGAAAAGAACAAAATGTTTGTCATAACCCAGCAAAGATGAGCATCCTCTGTCCATCCGTTAATCACACGTGGAGTCAGTCATATCAGAAAACAAGCCGGTAATGCAGGACGACAGAAGAGTCGTACGTCGTGGTCGCCAGCTCTCTCCATACCGTTGTTTTCAGAACATCTTACTCTTCTTGTTGGAAATGATTCCTGGATCTCATTTACTCTGCTGGCTGGCTGGCTGGCTGGTCATGTAAACCATATACCATCAGCACTTCACTCCCCTGACCTGTGAAGCCGGTTTGCCCCTATTCAAGTCAGCTGATGTGGGCCTGTGACTAACCCCCACCCACCCTCACCCTCGGATTGTTGCATCAGTCGTTTTACAAAACACGTGAAGATGGCAAAAAAGGCGCCTAAGTCCCGCCTTTAAGTGTGTGAAAGAAGTTGCTGATTCTCTTTAGGTCACCCTACAAGAATTGGGTCTGAGGAACGGGTAGAAAAATGATTTGATGACACTTTCCACCTTAAATGTCGCGCATGTATCCTGTGTGTTGATGGGAATCACCAGTTATGCAACTGAGATTGTTCTGCTAACCTAGGAAGCTATAAGCTCTTAAGCAACAGTAGGAACTATTATCTGTAAATTGGAAATGAACCTTTCAAGTAAACTAGATGGGGACATATAGTACCTAAATGTCATGCCTAAATGTAATGTTTTGAGGGTTTCAGGTTAAACAAAGAAAGAAATGTTTCTTTTAAAGTGTATAACTAGCCAATTTTACCGTTATGATGAGATGTGTCTCTGGCTTTAAGGTAACAGAAACCCTTATTTCCTCTCAGAGTGCAGCAACTTTTCACCACCAGCAACAGTCATCCTCCTCATCCTCCTCTGCTTTGAGGGTCTGCTCTTCCTGATCTTCACTGCAGTCATGTTTGGGACTCAGGTCCACTCCATCTGTACCGATGAGACGGTGAGTTACCTCATCCATCCACATCAATCAGCCCGACCAAAAACAGAATTATAAAAATGAAGGAGTTTGAGGTGCAGCTGGGTCGTTTCTTTAAACGTGAAAGTGGTATCGCTTTATGTCATAAGGATTAACTGTCAGGGCTTCAAAACTCTAGCCATGTTTACTGTAAAATGTCTTTGTTGTAGCTTTACCCAAAAACTACAGTATATTCACATATCAAGAGTGATTGTACTTTTTGTAAAAAAAAGAAAAGAAAAAATAGCAGACAGGTGTTTCCATCATAAGTAAGTTGATGATTATTTTTTTTTCTTTCTTGTAACTAACTGGGAGAAAGTTACAGAAAGTTGAGCTCTTTTAATCAGTTTGTTTTCAGATATTTTAACATTTATTTCATTATTGAAAGTGTGTGTAAGTTTGAGGTGCCGACTTGGTATTTCTGCTAATAAAAAAGAAAAGGTGGGAAACAGGTGAGCTGAAATACTTTATTTTCTTTCTATCTCACCCTTCATGGTTGATCGTGGTATTAAAAAAAGTGGCGTGCCGGAGAGGCAAAGCTTTGATGTTGACAAGTCCTTCTATGTTTTATTCTCACCATGAGATGTAGATCATGACCGAAACAAGAGGATCCTGGATTTGAGTGACTGAAATGAGTCAAACTCAGAGTCAGAAAGAAGCTGCAGAGTTTCATCATATGAAGGGAGCTCAGAGTCAAGGCACCCCTCCTCTGTATTGAGGAGACTGGTTCTGGTGTCTGATCACGATTCCTCCTGGACACCTCCTGTCGGCAACAGTGAAATGGATTGGCACACAAAAGGATGGATTAAATGGAGGGAATAAAAGCTCAGTGGGAAAATTTTGTTTTCTTGCAATCTGAAAGTTGTTGGTTCCATTCCAGCTCTCTCATGCCTCATATCGACGTGCTCCAGGGCACATAAACCCAGGTTTTCTTCTAATCGGCACATCGGCGTACGAATGTGTGGACATTTGTGAGTGACGTTGGTTGAATCTGGCTCTAATGTAAAGTGCTTCGATTGGTGAGTACGGCTAGAAAAGTGTAGTGTAAATTCAGTCCACTTACCATTTAAACGTCAGGGAGGGAGAGAGGTATGGAGAGATTAGTACACTGAAAAAGGCATAAGCGATGGATGATTAGGGCGTGGATCGATGGCTACATCAAATCAAAATAATGAATGGATGAAATGGCGAAGGCATTGAAAAGATGGATGCATTAAATGGCTCTGATGGGCGCATTGAAAGGAGCAATAGGTGCTTGGGACAGATGAATACAGTGGATGATGTGTTGAATGGATTAAATGGGTTTGTGCTGTTAATGCCAGGCTTCATTTTAAACAGTTGGACCCGATACATGCAAGTGAAATAAATGTTTTTAGGGAACCCAACATATTTGTTGTTGAGTGTCAGTCTACATACATTTCGGAGAACACTCTTTTGTTCCACTTTGAGGCTTCCGGTAAGGAAGTGGGATCAGACCCTGCAAATGCTGCTGGGGTGGTGAGCTCCTTGCATTATGTGGGGAGATAAGGAAAGATGGCAGATTTGTTTGGAAACTGGTTTCATTGGTGTGAAAATAACCCCAGTCAAGTCTTTTTTTCTCTCAGCACTGACTCGCTCTGATTGCAGTTCTTCTCGTTTGTTGCCTCGTCTCGTACGTAGAGCCGTTGGTTATCTTGAGCTGCACCTGCGTGGGCAGTGACGTAGACTCCGTTTGACTCCTTCAGCTTATTTTTCATTTTTAAAATTTCCCAAAGACTTTAGCTCCGTGGAAATGAATTAATCCCACTTCCAGCTCTCTCCAAGGTTGACTACAGTACATTTTCTGCTCTAACCACCCACAAGCATGACTCAGCGCTATAATATTCACTACAAAGATCATCTGTCTTAGTCAATTTCAGGGTAATGGAGCCTGCAGTTCAGTGTGTTTATCTGCAAATGCTCAGTATGAGTCACCTACGCCCCATGGGAGGAAGACAAAAGGAACTGAAACACGATTAATTTCCCTGCTGGTTTTTTTAAATTTTATTTTTTGCATGTTAAAATTAAATAGTTTTTTTTTCCACCTCTGCAGGGCATCGAGCAGCTAAAGAAGGAGGAGAGAAGATGGGCCAAAAAGTCCAAATGGATGAACCTAAAGGTGGTGTTCGGCCACCCCTTCTCTATAGCCTGGCTCAGCCCGTTTGCGAAGCCGGACCACGGCAAGGCCGACATGTACCAGTACATTGTGTGAAAGCTGGAAACTGAAAGCACCCGTGATCTGGACATGAACTCATTTTAGGCGACTCGTTTTCTCTCCTTTCTGAATTATGGGGATTTTTTTTTTTTTTTTTTTTTTGAAGTTTGGATATTCTCCGGTGTTTTGTTGTGAACTCTCAGTTTCTTTCATGTTAACTTTGTTTTTACTGTTTCCCTCTTGGTGCTGAATGAGATTATTGAGATTTATAGGCATGAAGAAGCTGCACCGTGAACAAGAACCAGCTGAAAGATGGGAACCAACCTGGCGTTAGAAAAAATGCCCCCAGAAGACTGAGCTCTGTTGTCTGCAGTATGTCGGATCATTTCCTTCTTTCTTAGATTCAAATCGTGTGAACTGATGACCAGCATGACCCAGGTATGGAGATGGACTCCTGGATTTGTCTTCCTGTAAATAATCTCACAATCCTCTCTCTTAATTTGCTGTTTTAGTGTCTTTGCGATAATCTACTCCTGAATGCTGCAGATGATTTGCCTTAGAACGCTCCCCTTAGCAAGCGGCACATCTGATGTTCCTATTTATTGCCTTAATGCGACACTGCGGGTGGTCACTGGTTTACATTATTTTTGAAGGGAGAAAGTAGCCTTATTCAGAGGCTGGATTTGTTCAGGAATGTCTTTTTAAGAGGAAGTTTGATGCATGTTTTCCCATTTTGTTCCCTACAGAAAACTCCACCTCCTTTTTAGAATGCCATAAAAGTAGAACAAATCACATATGATTATATGAAGATTTTGGTTTATTTTTATTTGTAAAACATGCAAGCAATCTTCTTAAAGCGGAAGCAATAACCCAACATTTGTTGGTTTGAGTTATAATCCTTCATATCACAGCACGGTTTGATTCTCCCACACGTCAAGCACTGAAGTGATGCTATTTTTTTATGAGCAGCATCCTCCAGATTTATTGGCACACCCAGTGAAGATGCATCTGTAAAATAAATTTGTCTTCCCACTGTAGCTGAATATCCCACTAAACGGTTTCCTTTAGTTTCTAACAAACAGCTTCTGAGATTTTTTTTGTTTTTTTGTTTTTTAACCTCTCAGCACTATCTTCCCCTGTTGTGTGAAAAAAGTTGTTTTAAATTTTCTAATCATTGCTCTGACTATAGATAATATGTGCAAGTTTATAAGTTTGAACAAATTTGCCTTTTATTTAAACGGCACATTCTCTTGTCTGTCACATTTTTAAAAGAAACATGACTAATTGATAAAGACATTCTGTTGCTGGTAGTATTTCATAGATTTTTCTAGGATTCTCTTTACCCACTGAATAAATAAATGTACTCAAACTAAAGTTTTTAATATATATATATATATATATATATATATATATATATATATATATATATATATATATATATATATATATATATATATATATATATATATATATATATATATATATATTAAAACTCTTTACAAACCTTTACATGGGCTGCCAATAAATGTAGAGGGTGCTACAGCTCTGCAAAAAAAAAAACTTTTAGCAGTTATAGATATGTTTGGGTAAAATTAAGTTTTGCATGTGATTGCTTGTTTTATTTTGCTTATTGCCTCCATGGTGTTGGAGCTTTAGATACAGTTAGAGAGAAAAAGCGTCTTTAAATAGCTGAAAAGATTCCCAGCTGTAAAGCTCCTGGTAGACATCCAAAATCAGAGGTGAGGTAAATCTGTTCTTGGCACTTAGCAATAAAATCCCGTTTGTATTTAGTCCAACATGTTCAGAGGAAATCTTGAATTAAGAAGGTTTTTTTTTCCCCACCCAAGACTGAAAGAAGCGCAACCTGCATAAAAATACTCAAAAATACCGACTTGTCTTGCATCAACGTGTCATATCTCACTACTTTTAGGACATTCTAACATTAGTACGGGTCCAACATGATGCGTTGGAGATGAACATTACCATGATCAGGCGTGGATGTCACCGGTTCTGTGTGGAAACGGATCTTATGATTTGTGAATCCACGCAATAAAAATGCTGATATTTGTTGAAACGAAAGTTAAACTACATGTCTTTTCCAATCAGACGTATGAATAAGTTGAATAAGTCTTGAGTATCGTTGCTTACAAAAACAAGAAAAGCAATAGTGGAGTTTATTTGTAGCACCTGTAACATTTTTAAATGAGGTATTTTGTAGATTTTAGTCTTTGCAACAATGTTGACTTCACTTGTTCAGATGGCAGATTAAACCAGCATCCTTTTATGATCCGCTTGGCCTCTTCAAACCCCTCACCAGCTGTTGTGGAGAATGCAGTTTGTCATTGTAGTTGGTCGTTAGCCTGAATGAAACCAAAAAGTGAAATCTTACAGGTTCAAATGTTGAGTCACATTTAGATGAGTTAAGGCCTGAAAGAACAGAAAGGCTTGCTTTGAGTGTCAAGGGACGATAATGTGGAGAGGAAAATGAACACTTTGGAGTATTTAACACTAAAAATGCCTTTGCCTGTGTGTTTTTAAGCCTTACTGTATTTAAAGACATCTAAATGCACATAAAAGGAAATCTATGAGTGTACATGTTGCCAAATTGAGTCTTGAGACTCTGACTTAAATATTTCAAGATTAAAAGGTTGTGACTGTCATATAAAGGCGTTTAAATTGTTTTTATTTTTATAATTGTCACATTATATTGGAGATATTACAAGTTTACAGGTTTTCTCTTTTTTTTTTTTTCCTCCAAACTCCTCTGTATGTTTCTCTGTTTTCAGGTTTTAATTTTGCTTTCTTTGTGGTTTTCTTGTTGACTGTGATGTTTTAAAGGGGAAAGTCAATAAAACAAACTTCAAATGATATAAGATCTATTTCTGTAATGGAAAATGTATTTAAACTGTTTTGTTTTAGGGTTCAGTATGAAAAAAAAACACATTAAGTTACAGTATTGCTGAATAGTCATTAAAGAATTAATCCCTTATTGCCTGAACTTAATTACTTTTACTTTACTTAAACAACAGGTTTTGCCTTCGAGCAGATCCTGACTTGGGACACTTGTACAAAAACTCTTTGTTTTCAGAACAGTAATACTCTGAAAATCCTGCACACACCATGGAATATGGTGGAAGGAGCACAAGACTATGGAGATACATATTCTCTCTCAGCAGGGTCAGGTGACCTGCTCAGAGCTTAGGAGAAGATGGCTCGCACAAAGTACAGAAGAATACTTGTAGGAACGCTGTAAAAGACTGGGCCAAAGGTTCGCTTCCAGCAGCACAACAACCGTAAATAATCAGCCTGAGGGAAATGAAGGGATTTAGATCTAAGCTTATTCATAGGCCATTAAAAGAGACATACTTTTTAATGCCTTCCTTTTCATAATTGAATCATTTAGATGTGATATCAATCTATGTATCCATCATCTATATGCTACATATACATGCATATACATACTATATATGCATATACATACTAATACTCTGAAAATCCCATACACACCATGGAATATGGTGGCAGGAGCACAATACTATGTATATATCTTTATATAGAGATATATTTATCTATCGAGAGATAGATTGATAGATATAAGTGGAACTGCAATGCTTTTTAGAGGTCCTCGTTACTTTACCTCAGGTGTGTCTTAGAGCAACTCATTTTGGTGCCGTCTCTTTAAATGCAAAAGAGGCACTTTACACCCCGCTTCCTCTCCAGGCTGCAGAGCGTCCACTCCACCTCGATCGGTCATTTTTGTTGTATGCTGGGGGAAGGTGAAATGAACAACCGGATATTTACACTTACTCACTTGTAGCCCTGGCATCTCTGAGCTTGGACTATAAAATCACAGCAAAAAATAAAAATGGTGGATTCACAAAATTGGTTAGCTGGAGGTCCCTGACCTTGTTTAGCATCGCTGCAGCAAATACTGTGATGCAATTGTAAAAAAAAAAAAAAAAAAAACATAATAGAGAACAGAGAAAACTTAACAAATCAAAAAATATGTCCCAAACAGAATATTAAGGTGTCTTTGCAGAACCTGGAGAGAATAAATTCTAACTTTCTGCACTCCAAGAGACTCCAAGTACACAGCAAAATGTATTTAAGGACTGAAAAGACAAAGTCCAGACCTGGATTATATTAAAAATCTGTGGCAAAACTTAAAAAAAACCCCAAAAAAACATGTTTAAGGGCACTCTTCTTGCACTGAAGTAATTGCAAAATGGCTAAAGCTCAGTTGGTCTCTTGATGTGCAAAGCTTGTAGGCGTATTACACGCAAAAGACCTCTGTGATTGCTGCTGACGGCAGTTTTACAACATAATTACTGTTAAAGTTATATTTTTATTGGTGAGGCATAGATGCTTATCAGTCAGCCTTGATTACATAAAATACTTTGTAATCTTTGTATTGAAGTGAGGGACATTTTTACAAAAATCTAAGTGAGACCTTAGTTCTATTGATTGAGCTTTGAAAACGTTCACAAAACACCCGAATGATGCAGAGAACGACCTTGTTTGTCAGATGAGGCTTTTATTGATTCATTAAACAGTGTTTCTTCACTCAGTTTAAGTGGCAATTTACATGTCCTTCCAAATAGGAACCATTAACACTTTATTTGCACTTTACATAAACCGAAATACATTTTGTCATGAAAATCTCACCAACTGAAACCGTCAGCTTGTGCTGTTAATCTAAACCTGTATAAAGAAATGCTCAGTGCCTTTTCTTTCAGGTTAGAAAAAAGGAAATCATCGTGTTTCATCGTGAGAGGATGCACAGCAAACTAATGTTAGTTTTAACAACACAGGATCTTTCTCAAGTCAACATTTAATTTGTAGCACTAATGGTTTTAATTTAAATTCATAAAATGTAGCTTTCTTGCAGAGCCTCCCATTTATGTCAAGGTGACACAGTTTTGTTGTCTTTAATCAATTCACACGACAGTGTTTACAGTGTATGTACCATGCTTTAACAGATTGCTACATGGTTTTTCGTCATGCCATTAACAGGAGACAAGCCAGGCATAAAGTTTGTAATTAAAAGCAAATATTGTTCTAAGGCAACTACACTCGGGCTGAAACTCAAGAAGAAAATACCAACCAGTCCCATGCATTATTGAGGCATCTTCATGTTGGAAAACGTTCGGTGATACTTGCAGTATGGAGAGTAACCTTGGTAGAAAAGTACTCCAGTCTCTTTGTAGCCAAAAGCCAAAACTACTGCAAACAAACTCAGTATCATCATTCCAGTGGTTTAGAAATACTTGTTAACTTTTGCTTACTGTTTTCTGCCAAGCCACTTTATTAAAGTACACCTTTCCTGAGGGTTTGACAGTCTGTATTGATATGATGCTTTAGATTTGTCGTTTGCACCACCAATGGTGAAAATCTCCTGCTCCTCCACATCTTAAGGGTGCTTCATTACACTGAAATCCTTTTACTGTGCAGGCCATCGAATGAACATGTTATGAAACCAGTTTGGGATGTTCTGAGCTTTGTGGCACAGTGCTTTTTTTCCCGCTTGTGGAAGCACCCATTGGCTCACTGTGGTCTTAAAAGGATGGTTCAGCTAGGTCAACAAGGATATTCAGCTAGGCTGTAGTGTTTAAATCATGATCAGTTGGTACCAATATACCCAAAGTGTGCCAAGTAAATATCCCGTCATCGTTACACCACCACCATCAGCAGCCTTGACCCCTCCGCTTGTCCATTTTTGTTGTGCCTGTGTGAGTTGTAGCCTCACTTTCCTGTTCTTATCAAGACAGGAGTGGCACAAGGTGTGATCTTCTGCCACTGGATGTTTTTTGAGACCCTTCACTGTAAGCCTGGGAGATGATTATGTGTGTAAACCCCAGAAGACCATAAGTTAGTGATATGCTTAAGTGACATTTCTTGTCACTCATATCCTATTTCTCTTTGTCCTTCTGATCTCCGTTTGAACTTCAGCAAAGTTGTCTACACCACCTCTAGATGCCTGAAAGCATTGAGTTGCTCCTGAGTGATTGGCTGTCTTACAATTTCTGCTAACAAGCCTTTGAACAGATATACCTAATAAAGTGGCCAGTGAGTGTATTTTTTTACACTTATACACATGGGATCCAGATTGGTAGGAAATTGGCCTAAAAATTGGGTCTTGGTGGTTTTGACCCAAAGTTGTCCCATCTCAATGGCCTAAAACAGTGAAATGAGTGAAAAGGGTTCCCTAATGGGTTCAAGATGTGTTGTTCTGAAATTATTTTTATTAATACCCAGTTGTGACTCGCTAAGAGCTGCATAACTGGTTTTGCCATCATGGACTGTATTTATTGAACCCACATCCTCTACAAGTAGCTCCCTGTGAGCCTAAACTCCCCAACCAAGCCTGTTCAAAATCCTTATGGGGCCCACATACAAATGTTGGCTGGCTAACCATTTATCCACCTCTGAGTCTATCTCGTTTTAATTAAAATGACACTGAGATAATTGTTTACTTTTTGTTCTTATAGGCAGGTGAAGTTATCAGTAGTTGAAAGTGTATAAGCCAGAATTAGATATCTCTCCAAGTTTCTAACCTCACTAAGGAAATCTGACATATAGTCAAGCATATCTGTATGCTTCCCCAGTCAAAAAAGCAATATTTCTTTGGATACAGTAGCTTGTATCCTAAATAATTTATTAGATGAGTGAGCTCTAAGAGGCAAACACTTCCAAGGGGCCAAACTATCAGAGCAGATGGGCTTTTTTAAGAGATTGTGTGGAATTAGTAGTGCCATGATTTTTGCCTCATGACATATTTTATGTTTTGGATTTTAACTTTGTCAAACTTAAATGTTTCAGGGGAATTACTTTTTATATCAGACAAAGATTGCCAGAGTAAACAAAAAAGTGCTATTTTACAATTATTTGATTCATTACCAACCTTGCCAAAAGTGATAAAGTAATTGTTAAAACATGACATAACTGTGGTCAATCTATTTTTTCTTTGATTTCCCTAGCCATACATACCAGACTTGTGGAATCATGAATTTGCTTAAACAGAGCCTGTCTGATAGCATGAAGTAGTCCTAAAGATTTCAAAAAGTAACCAATCATGACCTAATCTAAAGAAATTCAGAACCAAAGAGGAACAAAAAGACATCTATTGGAGAGTTTAAAGGGCAACACTCCTGCTACAAAGAACACAAAGACTTATCCCAAATTTACCAAAGAAACATCTTGATCATGTCCAAGACTTTGTTGCTTCAGGAAATGGGCAACTTCTCCCAACTGATTGGGAGAAGAAACATTGAATTCTGCTCTCTATCAGAAAGTCCTGAAAGTTAATGTCAGCTAATTCTAAAATCTGACTGAGATGTCGTTTCTCCATCTGAAACACTGGCTGATCAAAAACAATTCTGCAAAGCAGAGTGTGCCTCAACAGCCGACATGAAAGACTCCTTTCCAGTCATGGAAAGCGCTTGATGGCTGCTTGTCCTGCCAAAGGTGGAATAATCAATTATTCAGTTTTGAGAGCAATGGTGTTTTCTCAATGGGCTAGGTTACGTTTTTTCTTCAGAAAGAAAAACATCATGTTAAAACTACATTTACTCAGGTTATCTTTGTGCGATAGAAAAATGTGTATGAACGCAAACTGAACAACAGAAGAAATCTGGGGGTAAATACTTTTTAAAGCACCCTAATGCTCGTCCCATACCGGTAATATAGCAACTACAATAAAAAGCCTCCGTAAGTATAGCAACATACACACGGAGACAAAAAAACGAGATGAAAAACCGTTGGATGTCTTGGCTTGCCTCAAACAAAAGAGCCTAACATTATGATCACCTTGCCGCCCCGTCACATTAACAGGGATTAATGCTTTTCTGGGTATAAAACCTGCACAGCAACCAGTGGAAGGATACCTATATTTGTGCATCCTCTCTGTGGGATTTTACATACAAGTACTATAGCTATCGTTATGTACTAATGTTATATACTTTCAAACAACAGCGACTTAGTGTGAACCTAAAACCCTGTCAAAAGCTGCTTTATGAAACATATTCGATCAAATCTGTGCATACATGACTGAAACATATCTAATTGTTACACATTTTTATAATTTCTTGTCAGAAACCAATCACAGTGTGATCTCCAACGTCAACCACAGGCAGCGGAGACATGCAGGCCAGATGGACATCACCACTGTTATTGGAATTACAGTAATCCTGCAGTTGTCAAGTTTTATAACCTTAAGATGTCAAAGGAAATACTCAATTCTACTAAGTAAAAAAAACAAAACAAAAAAAAAACAGAATTTATATGCTAAAGAGCGTTGTTCATAATATAAATTAGCAAACAGGTGATTAAAGAAGCTGACGCCGGACCCCCGTTGAGTTTAAATAATTCACAGGTATGTCGCTCTGATGCTGATTGATGCTCGAGGATGCTTTGGTGTGATTTATTCAGCATTTCGGGGGGGGAGAAAAACGTGCACAAACGTCATGTGGCTGACGTGCAGCAGCTGCCTTAGAATCAACACACAGTACGTTTCACAGTCATGTGCAGAAACTGAGATTCAAGTAAGAACAACAAAGAAATGGCAAAATGTAAACACAGAGAGAAAGCCTCGCAGCGCTACATTAGAACAGTTATCAGTTTCTAAGAATAAGAGTGCACTTTGTTAGCCAGGGGCGGGCCTTCCTTAAACAGTGCCGTACAATGAATGCAGTGAGCGTCACAGTAGCTAAAGGACAAGTATAGGCATTAAGGGGTTGCTCAGCTGTGAGATAATGATCACTGCCAGTAACGTTGATGGTATATAAGATTTAGCATTTACCTTCCTATAACATGTATGCTTATTAAATGGGTTACCTCATTCCTGGACATGCTGTATAAAAAAGACGGCCATAACCTTTAGGTTTAATAAGTAAATGGTGACGTACCGATCAAGGCTTTTTTAAGTAACTGGTATAGTCATTAAATAAAATGAACTCCTGTTTCCTGTTGTTGGTATTACGTCTAAATTCATATCAGCCACACATACAGCATTAGCAAGAAAGGTATATGGCCGCATATTGTGCGGCCATATACCATGATTTTTTTTAAATCATGGTACAATGATGTGTGCGAATTGCAAAACGGCATTACAGCGGTCATATTTTTTTGTTAGACTCAAAAAACTGCTGTTTCCCAGACAATCTAAATGTTTCTCACTTCTTCTACTGTAATAGAGAGACTGTGTTGGTTGCTGCAGCCTCCTTTGTTTTTGGGTCATATGATCTGCTCTGTGTGCTGTGGCTAAGCAATGTTTGGTTGTAGGTAGAGTTGCGCAGAGAACAGCGGAGACACTGGCCATTCCTATTTTCGATGTAGAAAACAAACTGCTACGCTTATGAAGCAGGAAATAAATCTTGTGCACGTTTTGCTACTGACCACAATTACCTAGAACAACACTGATATGTTAGAAGTCAAACAAAACGTGTGTCCCAAATTTTTCACTCACTAAAATTAGCTCTTATTTTTCATTCCGTTTTGGACCAAGATCGCTGTTTGACGCATGTCATTTTTTTCTGCTCTAGCACTAAATTGTACAAGCAAGTATTTCTTTCGTCTCACATTGTACAGTTTTAATTGATTGCCTTTAAGATATTATAGCACTGAGCTCTCACAATTTATAAAAGCAGCACAGTGCTTGTTAGCTTTGTTTGTGTTTCTTAAATTAAGGCCTTATTTTAAGAATAATTTATAGTAAATACTGCAGTGTTTTCGGAAGGTATACTTTGTGACCCACACTTAATTTAAAAAATATTTATATGTTTATAAAGCGACTGCTGCATAAGACCTTTGATTTTTAAATCACCGATGCTCACTGATGCTGAGCATCACACGTCAAAAACATCAGTCCATAAGCCAAAGTATGACCTCACAGTTTTTTTTCTTCTTTTTTTCTTTCTTTTTTTTTTTTTTTACAAAACCAGTGGCCTTTACCTCCAAAAATATAGGTCCAAATTCAACAAAAATGCACTTATTTTTGACTAATGAAAACAGTGATATCACTGACATTTCTGTGGCCATATTAAATGTCACAGGAGAGGTGATTAAACAGCCAAATGTTTTATTTGCATGAATCAATTTAAATAGCTTTCAGTGACTAGCAGAAATTAAAAGGACTGTAATTTTTTTAAGTCTAATTTTTAATTACATCATAATAAGGTAACTATGAGGTGTGTATTCCTGTTGCTCGAACACTGTAGTAACATGTTAACCAAGAGAGGTCGTACAGTACTGTGCGTGACTGATTGGAGATAGAAACTTTTGGAATTCCATTTACAGTTTTTGAAAGTAAATATATCATAATTAGGGCCATAACACCATAAAATAATAAAGCATGAAACAGAAATATAACATAATCTTGAAAATACTGTTGGATGACAAAAAAGCCTTGGTAGCCACGTTTGTTTTCAAAACAAGAATGCATGTCTTCCCTTCCAAAGCCGGTCCGTCAGGTCTTCAAGCTATCATAAAACATTTCTTCTGACTTCCTCCTGCCTGGATGAATCCCTTTATGAACTCAAATTTGAGCCGGAGACTTTGCTAACATTATTTTCTTCTTGGACGGCCGCTGTGTTTTGCACTAATGACAGAGTTTGGCATTAAAAGCATAATGCCATCACTCTTTATCAACTTTCTGCTAGGTTTTCAGCTGCTATGTGGTCATTTTTAAAAACATTTTACAATTTAAGACATGAACATACAAATTGCCATGATGAACTACTGATGTGGCGACAGCTGAAAAATAAAAGTTGTAAATGAAATGATGACATATGCCCTCTGAATATGTGGCAACTGTATTGGATTTTGAGGCAGTACAATGTGAGAAGCCACCAAATTTTCAACTTTGATTTTTAATTTTAAAGGCTCTTCCTGTTGATTTTGTCTGAAGTTTTAGTTCTGGAAAGTAAATGGACTGCAGCGTTGTGTTAGCTACTGACAATATCTTACTGTTTATTCCACAAACATGAGAATGATATCAACCTCTGACACCCAACCCAACTGTGGAGTATTTCAAATCTTTTTTTTTCAAAGACATTCCATTATTTGTTTTTGTCTTTATATTTCTGTCCCATCCTTTTTTACCTCGTGATTTTTGTGCTATAGTTGTCTGATTATACAGCAAAAGATGTAAAGCTAAAATAATCCTCTCTCTCTCTCATTGTGAACCTGTTCACAGAATGATTTAAGAGCTTGCAAGAAGCTGGAACCAGGCATCAGTTTTATGGCATGTGTTTATCTCCACAAGCCAGAGTGTAGCTGTGCTATATAAGTGGATCCTTTAACGGCAAACATATCTTAAAACATTAGACAAAGGGGATTGGTTTATTTTAAATGCCATGACTGGAAGACCTCTTGTTCTTTCACTGAAGGATTGCAGCTTTTTGAATTATGCACCTGGGCTGCAGTTAAAGAGCAAATTGGTTGAATAAAACCGTTGCTTTCGGATTTTATTTGTCTTTGGCTTTTGTTAAAAGCAGAGCAGGTGTCAGCCTGAACACAGCACAGCCAGCTAGTGGAGAGAACGTGCTAATCGTCCTTTGTCGTGACTGCAGTCTGATGCCTGTCCTGTGGTGAAATCCTCTGCAGTACCAACAGACCTGAAAAGGTCAAAGAGATCCCGACCCACCACAGTGTTATCTGGGGTTCCCCAAAGATCAGCTGGCCCAGGAAAGCCTAGAATGGGAGGGGGGGAAAAACAAACACATTTTTTTCACAAGATTTAAACTGAAAACAAAATTAATAAACAACCAGCAAGTAATAAATAGAGAGCTAATTTATAATATAGTCTGGCCTACTTCCAATAATACGGTGGCTTATATAGAGAGAAATTATTCCTTTAAATCTATTTTATCCCCAACAGTAAAAAGTGGTTAAACTAATGGGATGAAAAGGAGAAAACTGTGCATGTTTCTACTTACGGAAGATACGAAGTTGGAGGCAGTGGTGGTCACAGTGGTTCGGGTGGAGGAAGAGGAGTACCTGAGTGCTTTGGCGAGGAAGGTCCACATCACAGCGTTGCAGGTGAAAAGGAGACCGCCACAAAGCAGCCTCAGAGGGATGTGGAGCTAGAATACAAAGGAAATTTAAACATTTTCTAACAGTATTATTGCAAAAGGTTATTCCATACATGGTTCTATATATATGTGTGTGTGTGTGTGTGTGTGTGTGTGTGTGTGTGTGTGTGTGTGTGTGTGTGTGTGTGTGTGTGTGTGTGTGT
Source organism: Fundulus heteroclitus (assembly GCF_011125445.2). Lineage (NCBI taxonomy): Eukaryota > Metazoa > Chordata > Actinopteri > Cyprinodontiformes > Fundulidae > Fundulus > Fundulus heteroclitus. Next base: position 20,848,787 of record NC_046373.1, on the reverse strand, counting down.
GTGTGTGTGTGTGTGTGTGTGTGTGTGTGTGTGTGTGTGGCGCCCGGGGAGCCAGATTGCTCCCCGGGCGCCCCACTGCTCCCCAAGGGTGATGCGCTAAAAAAAGCAGAGAACATTTTTCGTTGTAATGTATGTTTCAATGACAATAAATATGATATTACTATTACATTACATTACATTACATTACTAAAGACACTGACTGTTCAGAGTAAACTGAAGGTAAAATGTGTGGCAAGCAAATTCTATGAAAGCAAACTAGTCTAAGGGAAACACATAATGGATGTCATGTTTTCAAGGGAAAAACCTAAGAGGAAATAAACCAGGAAATAAGAATAATTTATTCATCATTTAGTGTTTTTTTAGACCCACTTAATCCTGTCATAGGGAAGCTGGAGCTTCTAAAATATTACTGCATGTTTGTTTTTAATTATCTGTCATTTAATTAGTTTTGAAATTCAATTAAATTTCCCCTTTATAATCATGTTTTATGGTCTTCTTTATGAACCCATTTGCAATTGTTATCTGTGAAAGGTGCTGAATAGCTAAAATCAACTTGACTTCCTTATCTATGAACCAATAATCCTAAAAATAGACAAAGACTAACACGATCCAGGTGATCACAGCTAAACAAGCTGGACAAAGAACCCATGGAGTATACTTAAAAAAGACAACAGGGTAAGAAACTATTTTTAAAGTAACAGGCTTAAAAAAAATACTTGACTGAAAAAAAGTATTATGATAAAATAAAATAATATGTAACCAAGAAAAATAATGGAATGGAATCTCTGCTTGTGCATTAACTTTATAGTGCTAATTTATTTATCCTATTCCAAGTTAACATTCTTTAGGTTTTGTTTTGCACATGGAAGTTTTAATCAATTGACAAAGACCATGGACATAACGAAATAAGCTAAGCAAAACTAAGCTGTGCAAGCAGGCTATGCTAGGTAAGCTACTTTGACCCAAGTCATACAGCCTACAAGGAAATACAATACAATACAATACAATACAATACAATACAGTACAATACAACTTTATTTATAAAGCACTTTAAAAACAACACTGTTGACCAAAGTGCTGTACACCAATAAAAACAAATAAAATACAGAAATATAAAACTAATAAAAAAGATACAAATAATATTAATAATTATATATATAAATAAAAACCAACTTCTCAAACTGAGTTAAAAGCCAAGCAGACATAATGTGTAGCAAGGCTACCAAATACCACAGGGATCTAAGCTAGCAACAGAAATCTGTCATTCTAGACTTTAGCTAATAGAAATAGTTATGGTAATTCTAACAAACCTGCAACAAAAGACCTCTAAGCAAGATTTAATTTCAGATAGTAAGGCAAAAAAGGTTTTGTCAATCAATCCATTAGTCTTTATTTATAAAACGCTTCTCAGACATAATGATGGCAACACAAAGTGCTTGACAGAGGATAAAATCAATAACAATAACAGTAATAATAAAAAGTAAGTAAATAATCAAGAAGTGGACTAAAATTGTCATTTAATTAGAATAACTAGTATGCAAATTCTTTATTCACAGCAATTAAATAAGAGGAATAACTATAATTAAAATAATTTATTTTAAATCAACGCAAAGCCAGACTAAAATACAATAACAATAAAGACCAGATTGACTCAAAAAATAAATTAACAGGTAGTCAATTTTCATTACTAAAGATCAGCTGGATGCTAAACCCAGAAGAGCAGCCGTTTGCGTTTAAAAACATTAATGGTTTTAGGTGCCCTTAGGTCAGGAAGCCTGTTCCACAGCCAAGAGCCACGATGAGAAAATCATGCCTCACCATGGGCTGTGTCTTTTTAAACGGTGCATGTAGAAACCGGGTTTCTACATTCAATCTAGATTACTATATAAAAAAACGTCCTTACAAGCTAGAATTAAATTATATCTACACAACATAAACAAAGTTAGTGGTGTCTAGAAATCATTAAAATGTCTTTATGTCCATTTAATACTACTTATCTCGTCTGAAAACGTGATTGAAGTGACGTTCCCACCGTGCTATGATATGATAGCTTGGCTTGCCATACAGGACCGGGAATTTGACCTTGTTAAAGCAGGATATCCCACAGGATTGCACCGTTCCCTAATTGGTATGCCTGAAATACCTCAATCCTGATGTGACGCATAAAAACCATGTGCTGCATTTTAATTAGGGTCCTTTAATTTACCCTCTAACCCCCTGCCTTCGCACTAACTCTGATCAGCAGAGTGTAACTGGCATAAGCGCACCAAACACCTGTCTGCAGATGTTTTTTTTTTTTTTTTTTACATCACCAGGATGACGCATGGAGGCAGATGGAAGGTCACAGCAGAAACCCGACTCCCTCTGAATCACCCGCCACCATCACCAGCAACACAAGACGCGCTCACGGAACAACGCGATCCCGCGCGAGCCGCATCGTCCTTCAGCACGCGGACGCGGCACCCGAGCGGATGCCGCAGGGTGTCCGTCGCGTGACGCTGTCCATGGTGCTGACGATGAGGACCTCATGGATGAGAGGAGACGCTCTCCAGATTCCCCCCCTCAATAACAGAACCGGTCCATTCCCAGACATCCTGGCTGTGTTACTAATAGTGAATAGAGCCCGGACTCACCCGGTCACATGCTGTGGTTTCGTCCGCATGTCTGAATTTCCGCTGCTCGCCCCACGTCCGGAGTCCGGTTTCACAGACTCCCTTCAGATAGTCGGCTCCCAGGGACAGTTTGGCCGACGACGACGCCACGGCTCCGAGGAAACCCGCCAGCAATGCATAGAAAACTCCCGGGAACATGGTGGCGGTGGTTACGATGACAGCCGAGGCACATTATTCTTCAGTCCATTTTTTTTGATCACTTTGGAGATGCTCTGTGTCATTTCCCTACATGTCTGCTGTTGCTGCTGCAGATGGTCCTGACTGAGCTGCCTGCATGGTAGTGACCGTACGAATGAATGAGCACTTTTCCTTGCACTTCCTGCCCACGGCCGCACGGTGGCAGAAACACAGTACGGTTGGGCTCCTGTGGCATTCTGGGCGTTGCAGTTCCACGTTTTGTACCCGTGTTTAGAGATAATGAGTTCTCTCCAAAGCAAGCTGGAATCAGAATGAACTACACCAGCTTGCCCAATAAATGCAGTGTTTTAAAGAATAGATTCCTGAAACAAATTTCTTATAAATACTGAGTGAAGCAGCACACAGTCGATACTAATTTAATATCCCTGAGTGTGAGTAAGTGCTCGAGAGTCCTTGAACAGTACTGCCAGACCTCTGCTCCCCTGCAGCATACTGATGAGCTGTAGTTCTTAGTCTGATTACATTAAACCACTCTGGTATAAGTCTGAATGGGTCAATGAGCTTGGATAAAATCGTTCCATTAATAAGGAACCATAAACAATAATTCAGATAAATATGTATTTTAAATAATATGTTTAAATATAGGCATACATGATCAGCAACATCTGAAAATTGGCAGTTAAGTTGGACGGACAAGTGAAGGACACATTGTAATAGAGGTACATCTCAATAAAGTGAAACATCAGTAAATTGTTGGTTTATTTAAATTTTCCATTAGATTAATGGCACACAATCTCATCAGAATCCCTCCTGGGGGCTTCCCTTTGGAGGTTTTTCTGGACACGTATAACTGGAAGGACACTGCAGGGTTGACCCAGAACTCGCTGGAGGTGCCATATATCCAGCCTGTCCTGGAGGGATGTCTGGGCTTCCCTACTGAGCCTTTTACCCCTGCAACCTGAGCTTGGATGAGGGGAAGATAAAAAGTCACACATAGAGTGATTTATTTCCAGTGTTTATTCTTGTGATCTTGAAGATTATGGCTTCCTGCTTCTAAAAACTCTGTCACGATCTCCAGGTGTTTGTGTTTTGGCCTGGTTCTTTGAGTTCCTGGATCGTGCCTTCTTTGGTTTATTATCATATGATATTTATTTTTTATTTTTGTTGGTTAGTTATTGGATTCTGTTAGCTTTATTAGCTGTGTTCCTGCCAGTCTAGCTCTGCTTTCTTTCTCCCTCAGTTGCCACAGCCTTCACTGTTCCTAGCTATTGCCCATACTAATGACCTAATTATATACACCTGCTCTTCATGCCTTCTCTCCTCGCTCTTCCCTGTATATAAGATGCCTAGATTTCTCCTTTCATTTGCTGTTTTCTCCATCATCCTTTCCACATTAATTTCTGTGCTCTTCTCTGCGAGTTATTGCCTCCTGCCACCTTGTTTCTCTGTGCCTGTGTTACTCTCGTCCGGTGCTGCAAACATTTTTGTAATTGCCATTACTATTAATTGAAAATCACCTCTTCATCACGTTCTGCATTTGGGTCCTCCTTGCCTCTCAAACATGACAACCCCATAATTCAGTGTCTCGGTTGATTGAAATATTACATGGTGTTATTTAATTGTCCTGGTAGATGCCTGAGGTAACTTTGGACTTTATTAAAAGACAGTGGACAAACAATTGTAGATGGCATTGCTCTTCAAATCACCAATGACTATAAAAACGTCAACGAGTTTAGATGTGTCTCTGCACACTTCTTGCATTAGCTGGGACATCGACTTCTAAGTGAAATGTATATTTTAAGGACTTTGGACCTCAGAGACTTCATTCCTGTCATTTTTTTTTCTTTAGCTCACATGAAGACTCTTTGAGTGTTGTCTCTGGTTGAGGAATGGCTTTAGCAGTCCATGCTTTCAGAACCCCAGGTTAGTTTGATTGGTTGGTACAGGAGGCTCATCACTTGGGGATCGTTAGCACGTTATTTGGCAAAAGCAGTGTGGACCTTTTTTTTATTTTTCTGTCTGACATGAAACTCTCCTGTAGACACTGACCTTGGGTGAGGAAAGAGATGTCTGCATTACTGTAGATGTTGTTCTTTGTTTTTTTGTGAACTTTTAGATGAGTAGTCAGTGCACTTCTGGAGTAATTCTAGTAGGCTGGACTCTCTTTGGAAGCTTCATCATCATTTCATATTTGTCCATTTGTGGATAGTGGCTCTAATAGTGGTTTGTTGGAGTCCAAAAGCCTTAAAGATAGCTTTGTAACTTTTCTGATTTATTTATGTAATGTCTTCAATCTATTATTGAATTACTGAAGTCGGGGCATGATGTGTTGCTTTTTAAAATCTTTTGCCGTTCTTCACGTTGTCAGACAGACTCTATTTTAGTGAATTTATTGAAACCACGGGACTGTCAGAAATCACACCTGAGTTTGGCTTGTGAAATTAAACAAATGCTGTAAATCCCAGTTAATTCATGAGGAGGGGCAATTCTATTTTCACTGAGGGATTGGGTTAAAATCATCCTTGGAACACTGTTTTATTATTTACTCAGTTAGTTTTTTTGACAGATACTAAAATTAGTTTGATGATAGGAAACACGGACGTGTGACAAAAGCTAAAAAAAACTAGAGGAACCTTTTCACGGCCTTGTAAGTTATTATGTATTGCTATAGTATGATAATATACTCTCTTTCTGTTTTGGACAATGAAGACCAAGCAAACACTAATCTATGATTTAATTTATGAGTACTTTCACTTTGGTGCCCCAATACCAGCAACATTTACACCTCAAATTAAGATTAGGATTATCTTAATTTAATGTTGTTTTTAAAATTTAGAATAAAAGCAGGCTCTCTATGTTTTAATCTAACGCATAAAAGCGGCACTCCTCCAACTACATTTAACATATCACACTAACTGTGATATGTTAAATGTTTAAATTAAGAAGGAAGCTCATTAGTGTGTTTCCTGTAACCTTTTCAGATAGAAGAGTTTTCTTTTCTGGCCAGTAGATGTCTCTAGAGGGCTTTAGAGATACATACAAAGAACTCCAAAAAATCTACTGTTGAGGAATAAAAAGAAAAAGAAAAGGGGAAACATTGCACGAACTCTATTTTGGTTACTTTTGACCAAAAGTAACCAGTCACTGGTTACTGAGTGATTAGTAAGTAAAAAAGCTTAAATTAATATAGCTTTACGCCAAATCAATAACTAATAACCAATTAAATCTCAATGAAACTGTAATTAGTCTGTAAATATACCATATTGGTATCATCATTGCATTAATTGTGTACTTATGTAAGGCTATTAAAAATGTTGCAAGTATTAATCCGCGATCAAAGTTCTCTAATGAAATCAGAGCCCTAAGATAAAACAAGATAATGAACCTGTTATGTAATGAAATAATTTTATTCTAAAGGTTTTTGTCGGTTCTCTGTTTTGTGTTTTCTTTTTTAAACGCCTCTGAAAGATATTACTAGGGTACAGAGGAATGACAATCCAGAGGAGAATCAGAATATCTTCTTCCCTACTTAAAGAGGATAACTGTCCTCGGTGCTCCATTTTCTTTTTTGACACTTTTTGTCTTTCTGGAGTGCGCTTAAAGTGAAACACCAGGAATAAATTGGAGCCGTTACCTGTTATCTCCTCACTTTAAGTTTCCAGCCTAAGGCTTCTCAGACAAACACAAGTGTCAAGTCAGCGCACTAATTGGGGTCCTTCTGCCTGTGCTCAATTGAGCAATAATTGAACCCATAGAGAGCTTTAGTGACATTTCAGCTTAAGGTCTGTCACTGCCTTCTCATGTCATTGTCTGCCTTTTGTGCTCCGGCTTCTCCAAGGGTTTTTTAAAAAACAGTCTCAGGCAGTGGGTTTATTAGCCTAACGACTTGCATGACCTTTAACTCAGTTGATACATTTTCAAACATCTGACTGGCCTTGGAGAGGCAGAAGCCTGAAGGTAATAAAAAATTAAGACTTCTTCCTAACCTGAACAAAAAACATTATGGGATTTTAGGGGAGTTTGTAAAGGGAATCAAAAGGTCTTTGGAAAAGATGACTCTTCTGCAATTAAGACTTAACAGTGGTCTAGATGGGGGGTGGGGTAGTTCTGAAATATGTAGCTAAATGTTTTTTTAAGAAAAGTAGAAGGTGCCACTATGTTCTCGTTCTGTTGGAACAGAATAAAAAAGACAAAATACATTTAGTCTTTTTCTTCTGCAAAAAATAGAAACAGCGTCTATAATAACCCCCAACAGCCATGACTTTAAAGACCCTTCCGCCCATCGTTCCATCCTCGGATCAGTCCTTGAATTTATCCTTAGATCTATCCATCCATCCTTCTATGGGTCCATCCTTGGATGCATTCTTGGACACATCCTTGGATGCATCCTTAGATCCATCCATCCATCCATCCATCCATCCATCCATCCAACCACCCACCCACCCTTGGACCCATCCATCTATCTGCCAGTCAGCCAGCCAAGTTTCCCAGGTGAAGGTATGTCTTGTTTACATGGTCAAATGAGAATGTTTTTTTTATTAATCATGAAGCAAAGCTTTTTACTCTCTTAAACTGCATTTTACTAACGTCAAATCTCCAAATGCACATTGTGAGGATAAAAAATGTAACACATCTAAATCCATAAAATCTTGTCAACTGTATCCAAACTGGCAACAGGGGGGAGAGTTCCTCTGTTAGCAACTCCTTATGTATAACATAGTCAACATGGAGGGTGTTTGAGTGGAGGATGAGCAGCTGCAGCTGAGGAGCAATGGAAGTAGGCGTTGAGCTAATTAGTATATTCATAGATCTAAGCAAAATAAATAAAACAGCGGTGATGAGCTGCATTAAGGGCATTCTAGTGGTTTTTATCATGGAAGAAAAAAAGGCTTTTAGGATTTGATAAATGCCAGGGGTTAGACATAATTTCAGGGCTTATGATGCTTGAAACTTAATTTGTGTTGGATTTTGGATGCTGTGGCGCTTGTTAATTTTTTTAATTCTGTTGTGGTTATATCTTTCACACCTGCCCTTTGTAATTTTTTTCTTTCAGTTACTTTTGATAATATTCTTGTGAGGTTTAACTCCTATGGCTTTCCGGCACGAGAGAAGATTATTAAATTTAATTTATGCGTTTTCAATAAAAGCCCAACACCACCTGCATATGTCTGAATCTAATGCCACATTTGGGTTTTTCCACTAAGGCAAGGCAAGGCAAGGCAAATTTATTTATATAGCACAATTCAGTACAAGACAATACAAAGTGCTTTACATGATTAAGATATACCAAAATAATAAAATGTAGATAGAAAATAGAATAAAAGCAAGTAGGGATAGAATGTAGTAACAAAAAAGAACATTAAAAACAGTAAAACTGTTTAACTAGAACAGTCAAAGGCAATTTTAAACAGATGTGTTTTTAATCTTGATTTAAAAGAACTCAGGCTTTCCGCACTTTTACAGTTTTCTGGAAGTTTGTTCCAGATAAACGGAGCATAGGAACTAAATGCTGCTTCTCCATGTTTAGTTCTGGTTCTAGGTATGTGGAGTAGGCTGGAGCCAGAAGACCTTAGTGGTCTGGAGGGTTGATACACTGATAACAAGTCTGTGATGTATTTAGGTGCTAAGCCATTTAAGGATTTATAGACTAACAGAAGTATTTTAAAGTCTATTCTCTGAGATACAGGGAGCCAGTGTAAGGACTTTAGAACTGGGGTGATGTGCTCTACTTTCTTAGTCTTAGTGAGGACGCGGGCAGCAGCGTTCTGGATCAGCTGCAGCTGTCTGACCCACTTTTTAGGAAGTCCTGTGAAAACACCGTTGCAGTAATCAATTCTACTAAATATAAACGCATGGATTAGTTTTTCCAGATCCTGCTGAGACATCAGTCCTTTAATCCTAGAAATGTTCTTCAGGTGATAGAAAGCTGACCTTGCTTTTGAAGGTTCAGGTCTGAGTCCATCACTACTCCCAGATTTCGGGCCTGATTGTGTACTAACTCTGCCCATTTCCACTTTGATTTGTTTTATCACTATGAATAAGTTTTAATCTAATTGGCATTGCTCTTTTGCTTCATTACTATTTACTTTACCTCAGAAAAGAATGAAAACACAGTTTGTCAAATTACATCCACAAATTTCAATCTATTTAATTGCATTTTTTTGTGATAGACCAACACAAAGTGGGGCATAACCGTAAACTGAAAGGGAAATGACGCATGGTTGTCGACTTTCTTTCTTTCTTTCTTTCTTTATTTACAAATTAAAAAACTAAAAAACACAGGGATTTACATGCATTCAACCCATAAATAAACGTGCAACTTCAGCTGTTCTGTGAAGACCTTACAAGTTTCTTAGAGAACATTAGTGAACAAACAACATCATGAAAACAAAAGCACACAGCAGGCAGGTGATGATCTGGTCACTTGAAACTAAAATGAAACTTTCTTTTTTTGTATAATTTCGAACACGCTACCCCCACAGTGAAGCATGGTGGGGGCAGCATAATGCTGCGGCAAAGCATTTCTTCAGTCTGACTATGAAATTGCTTTGAGTTGATGAGAGCTTGGGGATAGCAGAGTGCAATACTGGAAGAAAACCAGCAAAAAGAGTTGAGACTGGGGTGGACGGTCACCTTCTGGCAAGACGACTCTAAACACACAGCCATAGCTAAAAAAGTAAGTAGTAAATAAGTAGTTATTTATTTTACACCGTTCACAGATAAAAATCCAAAAGTGCTTCACCTGAATAAAAGAAATGATAAAACCAACTCAAAAAGTAAAAGTAAAAGCCTGTTTAAATAGATATGTCTTTAAACGTGTCAGTAGATCCAGTAGATACTAGGATAAAAACATTATGCAAGGTAAGGCAGATTTAACTGTGTAGCATATTTCAGCAACAAGACAATTCAAAGTGCTTTACATGATGAGAACATAAGAAAACCTATAAAAAATACCCTGCTGTGGCATAATAAAGGTAAGCAAAGGACAAAGAACAGTTGGATGGCAGTCTGAAGTTAAAGCTGCAGTAAAAAAAAAAAAAATAAAAATAAAAAAAAAAAAAATATATATATATATATATATATATATATATATATATATATATATATATACAGCTTTACATATTTGCAGTGGCGTCTCTGGTATGATGAGTTAAGTGGGGCACAAAAACACAACACCTATTAGCAGCAACTAATTTTTTGTGATGCATACAACCTGACTTTGATCAATATTAAATGAAACAGATAAATTAGCATAAACCAACACACTAGAAATGCCATTTTATATAAGCTAAATGTAATTTATTTTTTTATACATACAATTAAAAATAAAGGCTCACTCATAATGTTCATTTATTGAAAAGAAAAGATTCATATCAATCCTTCATTGAGCTAGCAAGGACACTAGATGGTTGCACACTTTCCAGCAGAACATGAAGGTAACGTGTGCAATTTCAGTATTTTGATTGGACAATGCGAGCTTGGGGTCGTAGTATTTGTGCCCCACAGAGGTCTACGGAGAGCGTGATGGGCATGCGCCCTGCGATTTCCGATGTTCGTTATTTAATCAAACGTTGGTGGGCTGACCCCACAACGCACCTCAAGAGGATTTAGGCTACTGAGTTTGTCGGTTTTCTGGCAGACTTGGACATGTAGACATAGGGGAGTGGTGGGCTTGTGGTTAGTGACTTGTGCTTGTGTACCGGAGGTTCTGGGTTCAACTCCCACATACTGCCCCTCTGCCTCTCTGAGCAAGACGCTTAACCCCACATTGCTCCGCGGGTGCTGCCCAGTGGCAGCCCACTGCTCCCCAAGTGCATGGGTTAAAATGCAGAGAACAAATTTCCCTGTAATGTATGTTGCAATGACAATAAAGATGATTATTGTAAGATTATACAAATGTTTTATTGGTGTCATACCAGAAATATATTGGTGTTTTTTACAATATTGCTCCATAAAGAACGATCCTGTCACATTGATTATTGTGTGCATAGAGGTCCACAGCAACATCTGGTGGGGCCAGGCCACACTGGCTCCAAATACAGAGACGCCACAGCATATTTGTTAAAACTGTCACTATGTCCTAACAGTAAAAAATTGGACAGATAATCTTCGGGGGCGGGGGTAAAAACACTGATTTGGCTCCTCCCAGTGGTCCTACTGCCATTTACAGAAATACATCCCCTACTCCCAACCCTGTTCATCTTTTCTAACTACAGATAAATGCTTAGATAAGTTTTTACAAGGTCCTGTCAGGAATTGAGTCCTTTAATCAATTAGAATGACCCAATAAAAGTCCAGACCTAAATCCTGCTGAGATTCTGTAACAAGACTGACTGAATGTTATCTTGCAAAAAAAAGAATTGGTAAAAAATTCTGTTCTAGATATACAAAGCGGACAGTGGCATCCCAGGAAACTCGCAGCTGTAGCTGTAATTCCATTACATGTTGATTCAGGGGAACTAAATACAAATGCACACCAGACTTTTCAGATTTAAAAATTATGACTTATTGGACACTGGATCATTCACGCTCTACCTTGTTGTGTTCTGTCACAATGTGACATCAATATACAGCTGTGACCTGACCAAATGATGAAAAAGTTTAAGAGATAGGAATAGTTTTTAAAGCCCTCTTTCTCACACAGAAACAATCTGAGGTGCATAGTACAGTCAAAAATGTACTCACTGGCACACAAACAAGATATTCCTTTGAAACAATCGCACACGTTTGTAATTTAACCCATTTTAGGACTTTGTATTGATTTCTAACTGTTGGAAAATGTGAATGTAATCATTTTATTTCTATCAAGTTATAGCCATCTGGCTTGTTTTAAGAGTTTGCCTTTAGGAAAGTTCTGTTGTATTTAACCTTAGGCAGGAATAACAAATAATTATCTCAGATAAGGAATCCCTTGCTCCCTTCTTTGCTTTCCACCCCCATGTTGTAAATTCCTGAAGCCTCCTGACCCTTTTTCAACCCTCATGTTGTAACCTCCTGACCCAACCCCCCTGACCCTTTTCTCCTGATGTGTGAAAATAAAAGCAAGAGGACAGAGATGACCCGGCGCAGACGTTCCTAAACCTTAAGGGAGTGTAGTTCTCCGTTTGGGTTCCTCTGTCCTTTTCTATAGAAATGTCTAAAACTTGTGTTGTGTGGTTTTCATTCTAGGATAAAAGGGGTTATCTTTAATAACCCTATCACTAACCACTTTACTTTAGCCCAAACCTCCTAAACTTCATTCACACCATACTTCTAACTCCTTACACTAAAAATGGGGGTTTGCTCCATTAGGACAGGGCTTCTGTCCCCATCAGGTCCACTTGTCTTCAAAGGTTACTAAATATACAAGAAACGGTCCTCAATAGGGAACACGGATGTGTGCACATACAGAGTGAAATGACCTTGTCAGAAAACTGGGTCAATAGCTCTTTAAGGTACTTAGTTGCAATGTTTCTGGTCTGTGAATATTGCAAGCTGCACCCTGCATGACCTGTAATCACAACACTAAGATCTCCTTAGTGTGAAACCAAAGCAAACGCAGACCCTGTGCTTACTTACTCGCAAGATGACCCTCTCTACTGGGACAATTTACGGCGCCATCAGGGTGGACTGTAAAGTTTGCAATGAGCAGATAAAATGTTCTCAAAACAAACGCCATCATCTCCGTGGCCGTCTGGAACGATTAGGTTGGGTTACTTGTTCCTCTACTGTTGCATTTTTTTTATTGGCAGGATATAGAAACAGTCCAAGGCTAGTGTGTATCTCTGTGAATTATTGTCTAAGTTTGTGTTGGCCTCTCCCCGATACGACGGTTACGTGTTTGAGCAAACAAAGTGATTGGCAGTGCCGCAGTGCGAGGAGAGCTCTGAAACAAGGACAGACAAGCCTACACAGCCAAGAGCTGATAAGCTGGCTGATAACATACAGCAGTCCTTATTCAAATTCTGACGGCCTGCTTGAGAACAAATCCAACTCCTCCTCTGAAGCTCTCCTGATGACCTTTTTTTAGGAACGTGCTCCGAGTTAAAAATTAGGATACTGACAGAATTAATCAATTAACGCAACTGTTCATTACACTTTTCAGTACCTTTGGCTTTGAGGTCAAGGAAGGTGAAGCATGACTGGAAAATCTAGGCATCAGAGCCAGGAGATTTTCAGCTTTAAACTCAAGTCTTTTCTTTCCCTCTGTTTGAAAGCCAAGAGTCATTATAACACTGTTTTTTCTAAAGTATTCACACGCCTTGAACTTTATCCTGTATTTTATGTGATAGATCAACTCAAAAGAAATACATTTTTATGAAGTAAACGGAAAATAATAACTGCTATTGAAATGCTTTTCTTTACCAATAAAGATTTATAAAGGGCCGCTCATATTTTGTGTTCAACTCACTTTACTCTGATACCCAAAAATAAACTCAAGTGCACTCAACTGTCTTCAGAGGTTGCCTAACAAGTAAATAAAAGTCCACCAGCGTCAGTACACGTATAAATTCAGTTATTCTGTGAAGGCTTCAGAGTGAACATTAGTGAACAAAAAGAAAAATCTCTCATCTAAAAACAGAGAGATCATGGCATAAATGCATATCAACCAAAAATATGACATAAATTAACAGGATAGAGAGCATTAATCAAGAAGCAGCCAACTCTGGAGGAGCTGCAGAGATCTATAGCTCAGGTGGGGAGAATCTGTGACTGGAAAATCTTTATTCATGGTCCCTAAAAATCTGGCCTACTGGAAGAGCAGGAAGAAGAATGCCCAGGGATGAAAAGCTGTGTCAGAGCGAGGCGGCTTACCTTCCTGACTTAGATACGTCGGTTCTGACTGGAGGAAAAAATCCAGGACACCCTGGTGAGAAGGTTGAGCAAGGATACTCAAAACGTGTCCACCAAGTCAGCGGTTTAAAAGGCAATACTATCAAATACAAAAAAAACTATGTATAAACTTGGTCTGTTTTAATTTCGGACAGTAAGGAGAAAACGTTTTACTGCGCATGTATACATAAGAATTAAGATAAGTTTCAGTTATGCATTTTAAAACATGATATAGACCCATTCAATAAATTAGAATATTATTCAAAAGTGAAGTTCTTTCAGTAACTCTATTCACTAAGTGAAACTTGGTTACATGCAGACTAATGTTTTCAAGCCTCTATGTTAATGTTGATTGTTCCCTTACAGCAAATTAAAATAGGAAATTGAAGATTGCAATATCACATCAAACCAACAACAAAATTTTTATTACACAAATGTGGTCTTAATGATATGTATGTTTAATACATGCTTAAAGAATATTTCTTAAAAGGTGCTTTTAATCTGACAAATAAACCTAATCAGGCCACACATTCTAATTTATTAACGATGACAGTAAATAAATGAGCAGAAAAACCTTTGAAAAAGCGTAACTCCAAGAGACCATGACTGAAAGAGCTGACGTTCAGGATTCATGTAGAGCAGACAGGGAGTGGAGGAGGAGGACGGTCGGCCTCAGCTGACATAAATCTGAAGCAGGCCTGATTCCAAGAGCTAGGGAATAAACTCATTCATGTTTTAGAGCTCTGTGCCGATGACATATTCCTATACGAGTCCTCAGACCGTCATGTTCCTGTTCAGCAAAGTCATCCTGAGAACATCATGGCTGCTTTACATAAACTTGGCTTAAATATTTAATATAGTGGAGGGCAGAAAGAAAGGATTAGGTGCAAGAAGACAAAGATGGAGGATGAAGATCAGGAGACAGCAAAAGGGAGAGAATTTAATAGAGGTCTGGGATTTTTGTGTGACTTTACTCAAGAGAGTTGCACATCAAGCATGTAAAGCAATTAAATTATTTCCAGTATTCATTCCTTAAACTTTTGAAGTCTTTAAACCTGAATGATCCACTTATCTGTGGAACGTCTGTTAAGTTAAATCCAGACATGTTTTGGAAAAGCAAGCGTCAGGTAAACAGAACTCCAATGCTAGACTAAAACGAGGTCTCTTATTCACTTTGTGTAGATAAAGTGGTTCTGTTAGGATCTTCTTATAGTTAGGATCTTCTTTCAGTTAAAACCAGTTAAAACTCCATATATGTGAAAATGCATCTATGCAAAACTTAGTTCCTCTGGCACAGTTGGGTTTAGCAGCCTTGTTGTTAAAGAAATGAAGCTGTTTGACAGGCTGCTCTTCATCTGAATGAACCAGGATTTTTCTTCCAACTGGGAGGAGATTGAAAAGCACACAAGAAGTAATGTAAGAGAGCTATGAAAGCAAATTTGAATATTAACCAAAGCTTTCTTTTCAGGTAAATTCCATGCATTTTACAGCTTTAAATTGTTTCTTTTTGGATTTAAGATGAACAAAGCAGAGATATGCTATTTAGACTGTGGAGTCACAGCTTTATCTCACATGGTTTATCGCGTTGTATGTTCAAAAGCAGCGTAGCGCGATAAATATGCTGCTGAATGTCATTTATTGATGTTCTTCTCCTCCCATGGACACAGAAGTAGTATGCAAGTATGAGTAGAGATAAATAAATAAAAAAAACTTAATGTTTCTTTATTCCATCTTGTCTCGTCTTGGGAAAACACATTTTTTGTAACGATAAACAAAAGTTTGAATAATGCATGTCTGAATCCAGTGAAATGTTGTAGATCTCTAAAAATAACACATTCCTGTTATATGCCATGCTATTATGAAATTGACAATCACAAATAATTTCAATGTCTTTTTTGCATTTGGTGTGGCATCTATCCTGAACGATTAAACTGAAAAACAAACCATTTATCTATTTAAAGGGCAAAGAGAAAAAAGGAACAGTGAACTGGTGGCACGAGTGTGCATACCTTTGAACTAATGCTTTGTTTAAGGACATTTAATTACAGTTGTGACTTTGGTGGGCTATGTGTGACTTTGGCTGGCTATGTGTATCTGACGTCCTGACCCTGCAGTATTTGTCGTCTCTGTCTGGCAAACCTCTGCTGTCCACAGCACCTCTTCAGGTTACCTGAGAGATTTTGTTCTGGACTTTGCTCAGGTCACTCCAAAGCTTTCCTCTTTGGGTGACGCCACTATTTTGTTGATTTGGAAGTATGCTTGGAATCATATCATGTGCTGCCAGCATCATGTTTTAGCGTGGCTATGGTGCTCCACTCATGAGGCTAAGATGTGTTTTTGTGTCAAACAGCTTTAAGTTGGGCTTCACCAGACCAAAAGCCACAATTATGTAAGAGTTCAGCCAAGCCTGGAGGTCTTTCTTAGGAAGAAAGGGGCTTTGTCTTACAAACCTATATCCATCCTTTTCAAATGTCACTACAGTCCCATGTTTTCTCCAAATATTGACTGTCCTCACCTGGCGACATGTGCCATATTGTATACACAAGTAATTCATTTTTTTGTACTCTTCCCCTGACTGATATATTTGCACAAAGAGATTATTTAATCTGTAGTGACCTCTATGCAAACTACAGCTTTAATTAAAGAAGGCAAATAAGAAAATCTCAGGAAAGTCCCATGGTTGTATCTGAATTTTATTTGAGATAATTCAGATTTATTATGTTCTCCCTATTTAGGGAGCTCAATAAACTTTGGTGTTAAAATTTTAAATGCGAGTCAACAAAGTTTTAGTTTAAGAGTGGGAACAATTCTGCCTCCAGGTTATTTCAAATTTGTTAACCTTTAAATTCCCATCTCTGCACTGTGTTGGTTTTGCAATTAAATTACACAGAATATATGTTATGTTAAGGTTTTTAAACATCATGGTTTCAACTGTAAGATTTTGAGAGGGTAGTGAACATGTTGGAAAGCCACTGTAGATATTCTACCAATAAAGCTAGTTTTGAGGATAAATACATTTTTACATGACCCTTTATCATAGCAGCAGTGCTTGCGCAAAATATTGAAAATAATTACTATATATGAGAGGGGAAAACAGACTTTGTTGAAGGAACGATGTTTGATGACCTGAGACACCATTCTTATTTATAGCTCTACAGAGCCAAAACAGAAATGAAGATTGAAAAGGTGTTCAGAAAATATGTAGCTGTAAAACAAATGGTGAGTTATTAATATACAACAGAATAATCCGCTCTCATAATGAAATGCATCTGACCCAAGCTTGACTCCAAGCACAAGCTTTTAACAACCATGTACTCTCTGTTGCCTGGAGATTTTTTTTTTCTTTTTCTGTATTCTTACTCAGTTTTATTGATCTTTGTGACATGCAGCCAAATCTATCCGTCTATCTAAGAGTCCTGCAGAGCTTCATTAGGTATGCCTTCGATTTCCTCAGCACAATACCTGCCATTTTTCCAAGAGCCTACAACATTTGTCTGTCCTGTTCTCATTAGCATGTCCTTTTTACACTGGTTGTCATGGCCATGATGGAGACGGTACAGACGAGCACGGGCTGATGGCTGGAGGTCAATGCTTTTAGGGTTTTATCTTATGGAAAGTGATTTTAGGTGAAAACAGAATCGTGAGTGCAGGTAGACATGTGTAACAAAAAGAATGAATCAAACTGCGGTAGCAGAGTCTCACATTTTATATATATATATATATATATATATATATATATATATATATATATATATATATATATATATATATATATATATATATATATATATATATACAGAGTGCGAAATATGGGGGGGTCCGGGGGGGCTCGACCCCCCCGATTAACCCATGAGACCCCCTGAAAGCCTCAAAAGCAAAATTTAAAGGGGGTCCTAAATTGTGTCAAAAAAAATTAAAATCAAATATTTTTTGCTAATGGTCACTAAAATGTTTTTAACTCAACATGTCCAGTATTCAATTAAATTTTTTTTCACAAATATGTTCTGTTTTTTGCCAAGTGGAACCAGCCAATCCTGTTTGCGTATGCAAATTAGCCATGTGCGCGCGCAAAACAGAAGAAAGACGTAACGTTGACAACAATTAATACTAAAAATGTTTAAATTTTAGTATTAGGGACTGATCTTACCTGTTGTGCCTGTGCAGTTTTTCTGTTTCACTGTTGGTGAATGAGAAACATCCTCTCGAGTCCTTGTATGTCTGGTAAATGTGAAGAATTGACATTAAAGCTGGCTTTGGTTTTGACATTATAATGTTATAGGCCTACTGCATATTGAGAAAATTTAGATCGGTATTGCGCAACAATCGGGAGATGAGGACCCCCCCAAACATTGACAGCTATTTCGCACACTGTATATATATATATATATATATATATATATATATATATATATACACATGAACCAAGACATACAGTCAGAAAGAGGGGGTTCACATCAATCCCTCAGAGATTGGGTACAAGAAAAACTGAATGTGAGAACGTCTGACCTAAGAGATAAGATCATGATTAAATTAAGAGCCTGTCAACCCTGATATCGACTTGTGAAGCTCAGGGAAGTGCCTCCACAGGATCTCCTGGATGATGTGAATACAAGACAAAGTACAATTGAATTGAATTCTATTTTATTTATATAGCGCCAATTCATGAAACATGTCATCTCAAGGCACTTTACAAAGTCAAATTCAATCAGATTATACAGATTGGTCAAAATAATTCCTATATAAGGGAACCAGTTGATTGCATCAAAGTCTTGACAAGCAGCATTCATTCCTGGAGAAGCGTAGAGCCACATGGGCGTCTACATTGTCCATGGTTTTGCTGCAATCCCTCATACCGAGCAAGCATGAAGCGACAGTGGAAAGAAAAACTCCCCATTAACAGGAAGGAAAACATCCAGCAGAACCGGGCTCAGCGTGAACGGTCATCTGCCTCGACCGACTGGGGGTTACAGAAGACAGAGCAGAGACACAACAAGAGAGACAAACAAGCACAGAAGCACATATTGATCCAGTAATCTGTTCTACATTAGGTGGTAATAGCCGGTGATCCGTCTTCCCTGGATGATGTCACAGTTAACAGAACAGCAGACCAGGTGTACCTACTATGAAGAAAAAAGAGAGAGAACAAAAAGTTAAAAGCTGAAATGACGACAAGCAATGAAAGACTGGAGAACCGTAGACTCGAGAACAGTAGGAGAACTCAGTAGAGTGAGAAAAATAGGCCCTGATGTCCTCCAATAGCCTAAGCCTATAGTAGCATAACTATAGAGGTAGCTCAGGGTAACATAAGCCACTCTAACTATAAGCTTTATCCTTATAAGCAGGCTGAGAGATGTCGTCGGGATCACTGGACCTGCTTTGGAGTGGTTCTCATCATATCTGACTGGCAGGAGCTTTTCTGTGCATGCAAACCATATCATGTCTGATCCTACCAGCTACTATGTGGACGACCTCAGGGCTCTGTCCCAGGACCTATTTTGTTCCTGATTCATGTGCTCCCTTTAGGCAGGATCATCCAGCAGTTTGAGAATGTCTCACATCACCTGTTTGCGGACGACATTCAGCTCTACTTATCCTTCACCACATCTGAGGCTCACAAATTGAACTCGCTGATCAAATGGTTGTCCCACATAAAGCAGTGGCTAAGTGGCAACAGTCTACAACAAAACTCAGAAAAAACCGAGGGTGCTCATTATTTCCCCAGACAAATCTGTTCCTGGCATCAAACAGCACTTAGGCGACTTAAACCAGGTGACAAAGAAACTGTTAAAAAACAGTTTCTTTCAACTGGGTGACATCACCAAACTCAAAAACCGACCTTGAGATGCTGATTCATGCATTTGTGTCATCATGTTTGAACTATTGCAACAGCCTGTTCACTTGTCTGAACAAAAAGTCCTGGCTCGATTGCAGCCAGTGCAAAATTCTGCGGCAAGGATTTTGACACGTACGAGCAGAAGAGTTCACATAACTCATATCTTCAAAGCTTTACACTGGCTTGCCGTTGTGTAACGCGTAAATTTTAAACTTTTGGACAGGCTCCTTCTTACATCTGTGACTTAATCCTTCTGCTCACACTCTAAGATCTTCTGAAAATAACCTGTTAATGGCCCCTTGAACCCACTTTAGGACGAGGGGATACAGGTCCTTCCAGGCTGTCGCGCCCATATTGGGGAATGCACTACCACTTTACCTGCGCTTGGTGAACTCTGGATTATATATATATATATATATATATATATATAAAAACATTTTCTAAGCAAGCATTTTAGACTCATTATCCCATCTTGTCTATTTATATTCTTTTTTCCTATCACACCTTTTCCTTCCACTCAACTTTCTATGAATGTGGTATACCATCTTGCGATATAATAATCTTCAGAGACACTGAATTTTGGGAAATTGTCTGCAAACATGTATTGATCAAAATGACAAGAAATAAAGGTTGGAAATATTTCACTCTGTGATACGACCTCCTCTTTTTGAGATAAATGGCATTTAAAAAAGTTTTTCACGACATTCTGATTTTCTTAAGGTGTACCTGTAATGTGTGTGTGTGTGTGTGTGTGTGTGTGTGTGTGTGTGTGTGTGTGTGTGTGTGTTGCTGTGTGGGTGCATACATTTTTTCATGAAAAAAAATCGTGATTCTTGAATATGTAAAGAAAGCTCGTATTGTTTTATATTCCTCATGCATTCCCTTCACATGATGCGTTTGCTGACATGCATCTTAACGCGATACCCTGATTAATTTTGATATGGGGTTTTTTTTCTGCTGTGACGAGACACTGCTGTGTTTCGGTGTGAAACGTGACTCATCTCAGGGTTTTCCTGCCTCTTTTTTTTTTTTTTTTTTTTTTGCGTTGTAACATCCGGGGGCAGGTCCACAGAGTGGAGTGGGAGTGTCTGCGCTCTGCTTTCCTTCCCAGCAGGAGAAAGAAAAAAAACAAAAAACGCTGGAGCAGAAAGACTTTGGCACAGCGCTCACTGCTGCAGAGGAGAGCTCGGCTTCAACACACCGAGGATTATGTCAGCTTCCCGTCGCACCGAGGGACGCTTCAACCAGCTGATGAACATCCCCTGCCTCTGCTTCAGCTCAGCGGACTCTCATCGCCCTGTTTACCACATGCTTTGCTGAAATACCTCCACTACAGGCTGCAGCTTCAACTCCATCCCCATCCTCCCCCCCACACCTCACTCTCCTCCTCCAGCTCGCTATCGTCCCGAAGCCAGGATGGACAAGACGCTCTGCAGTCCCGGGACCAACAGAACCAACTCCTCCTCGTCGTCGTCGTCGTCGCCCAGGAAGCCCGCGAGTCGGAGCGGCTCGTACAGCCCCGGCTCCGGCTCGCTGGGAGGCTCAGCTGGAGCAGGAGGCGGCCGGGGGACGGCGCAGGGCAGCGGCGTCAGCGAGCACCACCACCACCACCACCAGCAGCAGCAGCTGCATGCGCGCAGGAGGCAGCTGGAAGGAGTGCTGAGCAAGTACACCAACCTGATCCAAGGCTGGCAGAACAGGTAGGCGCATGGATGGAGCTGGGGGCGGACGCGGAGCGCTGTCGGTCCACGCTCCGTGTTGTTATTTGCGCCGTCCACGTTGCACTTTTTAATCCACCGCGTCACCGTGACCTGGGGGCTGGGCTTTGGAGGAGAGTGGGCGTGAAACGTGCAAACTTTGGGGCTCGGGCGTTTGCGTTACAGGTACATGATTACGCTGCAAAACAGTAAAAAAAAAAAAAAAAGACAACATATTTCTACAAGACTGTGATGTCATTCTGAACTTTTGAAGATCATTGTTTTATTGTAAAAATAACAATGTCGGCTATCGGTGGTTTTGGTAAGGGATTCTATATTTAACACTAAAGCAGCAAAGTTGAAGAAATTGCTAGAAAAAAAGTCCAAAACAACATGATTTCATCCACTTAATTTTATGTTGTTCTGTCTTGTGAGAAGCGCAGTTCCTCTTCTTGAACTAAGTTTGACTGAATACCAGATCACCCTGCAAACTAATCATGAAAGGGACGTCATTTTAGTAATCAGCATTTGTATTATTCGCTTCCAACTAAATAATTTGTAAAAGTAAAGTCCCATAGTCATAATGCGTTATCGTGTCTGTTAAGGTTTGGCTTTTTAAAATAGGTACTAGTGATCTATTATAGTAAGTCATGTGCTTACCATATCCAAACAGCTTTTAGGCAGTTCTGGAACAGCATGAGAGTCTGGCAGAATGACCGTGAGCCGTATTTCAGTTTCCACAATCTCTAAGACTGTTTGTTGTCAGAAATCCTTACTTCCACGTGAAAGCAAGCAATACCCCATGGCAAGTTTTTTCCCCCCCACTTCTGTTTTCCTGACTGCTCTACCACGGTGCTACCACTGTTGGTAGGACATCTGCCATATGATGTTTCATAAAGGTCTACTTAACCTCCTAACCCTATAAACGTAGGAGGTTCTGGTGCCCCCACCATCAGTTTCAATTGTTGGGTTGATTATGAAACCCCATCAGTATTTCATCAGCGAATGAGCAGCATGAGAGGATGCAGGAAATTAGTTTTTTTTTGCACACAATGCTGCACAACAGAAAGCATCCTTTGCAATGATTTTAATGTGGTGCAGAGCTCTGTATGCATCAGTCAACGACTACAGTGTGAAGAAATCATGCACACAAAATCCAAGATCTTTGGGTTACTCATCGATGACTGCTGATTACTAAATATTATCCCTCCAACAAGTTTATGTGTAATTAGGAAGTGTGAGTGACTCTACTAAAGCTGGAAGGCTGCAAATTAGCCCATGGCTACAAGCCTTATGTACTTGGACATTGGCCACCTGTTTGGTTGCAATGTTTAATTGTACTGTCCCTGTCCAAAAAAAAGCAAAAAAAAAAAAAAAAAAAAAAGCCATGGCATCACATTGCAAAAAAAAGGTGATACAACATAGGTGGGAAAGGCGAGTCCCTTTCCTAAAATAAAAAAATAAAAAAACAGTTCCAATGGCTGAAAGTACCATATAATCAAGGAAATATACTTTTACAATGCTATTGCTGATTAATGTGGTGACAATAACCCCTTTTCCATCGCATGGACTTTCAGCCATTACTCTGGATTTTGAAAGCAGTCTGTGTGTTGCAGCACAATTTTACCCGAGTAATTTCAGTTTCCCAGGTCCACATGTTCTGGGATAAAATTTTCTGGTTGGTTATAAGACTTTTAGATTACTCTGGGATAGTTGGGGTGCGGGGTTCAAGAGGATATTTCAAACAGAAGTGACAATGGTGAAGGAGAGCAGCAAAAACTTTGATTAAGGTTAAATCAAAAGTTCAGGCTTCATTTTTAGCCTTTAAATTTAAAGGAGTCCTTATCTGGACTTTTTCATGAACACTTGTGTGTTGGACCTCAGTTGAAACCTTCCAAATCAGGTGTCAAAATCACTTGGTTTTTTTTTTGTGTGGGCAATCGTACAAACCATAAAAACCCACAAAAGCACACTCTCCACCAAGCAAGATTTTGATACTCCTTGCTTTACGTCATTCATGGAAGGACGCTCACGTAAGCCATATCCGCCGCTTCCCTGCAACTCTTTGTATACGTGTGACATTTTGCTCTGGGGTGTTTCGTTAACTTGGGACAAAACCAGGTGGAGATGGTATCAAGCCTCCATTTGGAGAAAGGGCCGATTCCAACAGGGACTCGTCTGCATTGCACTTGTGCTGTTCCTTGTGTAACTTTTTTTTTTACTGGGGTTCTCTCTTATCTGTTTGCTTTGCTCTGACTGCAAGTGTGGAGCTTTTATTACGGCCAGCTGCTGTGTGTGAGTGTGTGTGTGTAAGAGAGAGACAGACAGACCGACCTACAGTCATGGCAGTGGCAATACTGGGAAGAGATGGTAAACAAACCATGGCATATGAACACACGCACACGCAAGTCAAATTGTCGCGAGAAATAAAAAGAGGGATGAAAATGGTCAGAATGAGCTCTATTTAAAACATTTTTCTCCTAAAAATTACTAAACATGAATTTAAAGAGATTTTCAGATGGATAGTATATGTAAAATACTTATGACTCCTTTAAGGTTTTGTCATAGCACCACCCGCTTGACTGGAGGTGTAGTACACTTTTCTTCACAATTTCTCCAGACATCAGGCTGATTTAAATATATTTTTCACAGTCTTTCAGAGCCCTAGAAACAGCACACAAATTGCCCGGGATTCCTTTAGTCGGGTAAAAAATCCTAACCTGACAACAGCCAGCTGTATGTATCGCTCCGCCTAGCTCCACTCACATACATCTGGGACACCGCCATAGGCATTGCCTTTACTGAAGGCTGGGCCTTATCAAAACTCCTTGCATATGATTGGATAAGCCACTTGTCTGTCATCTTTATCAACGTGCTATTTCAACCAGTCACACCGAAGCTAACCCGTGACGCTGATGAGACCGACGCCGGAAAAAAAAAACTTTTTTTTTTTTTTATGTGTTTGCGGCTCTAGTGCAGGGTTTCCCGCAGCGCTATCTTGGCGAGGCGGCCGCGGAAAACGTGTCGTCCACCTCCCCCCCCCCCCCCCCCCCCCCCCGCTCCGCCTCGCATAAGCAAATCCATGCGGGAAACACTGTAGTGGCACACCTTTTATTGACAGTGAGCTGACAGGAAGAGGGGGAAGACAGGCGGCAAAGCGCCGCGGGTCGGAGTCGATCACGGGCCGACCGCGTTGAGGACTAATAGGCCTCCTTATATGGTTAGCGCTAACCGCTAACCGGCCGCTCCGGGGCGCGTCCGCGTACGCGCCCCGGAAAACAAAACTTGCCAAATCCGGTCGGGAGAAGGGCGAAAACATGGTTTCCACCAACAAAAGCCTTCAGAGCTGTTCTCTGATGTTCTTTTAATGAAACAATATCAGATAGATTGGACAACACGGAGGAAATAGCAGCATCAATGCTAACGCTTGCTTCCTCGATGCGAGCCGCCATTGTTGTTGGAATCTCACGGTGGCTTCTCCACTACGTCACATCCATGAAACACCCGCCCTGCGTCCTGATTGGCCAGACCAAAAATTTGGTTGGGGAAATCATTTTCAATGAGCCGTGTCCCAGATGTATGTGAGTGGAGCTAGGCGGAGCGATACATACAGCTGGCTGTTGTCAGGTTAAAAAAATCCAGGAGCGTTCAGGAATGGGCTAATAGTGACCACAATTAACCCACATTTTTCTTACTCTTTTATTTCCTTGCCATTGTTACAATTTCTTTGAGCATCTCAAAACAATCCATCATAAACGGGCACATGTATATTATTACCATGCAGAGTTTGAATGCATGGTTCTTGAGATATGTCCTACCAGCCTATCTAAGCCTTCCTTTGCTTTTGCAATATTACACACAGAGATATTGTGATTTGACAGTGTGGCTCTGGTTAAAACTGAGTTAATTTAAGTTCATAGTTCACCACAAAAATATTTGTACCTAGTTCAGATTCATTCATAAATGTTTTTTTCTTTTTCAAAATATATACAGTATAAATCACAAAGTCTTGTACCAGTAAGCATTGTGACAAAGTGATTGCACGGCAGTATCTCCCTTTTTCTTTGCTCACATCTACTGAATAATGTGTCAAATTCCCAATAAAACACATTTTCTTTATTATTGCCAGAAGCAACTTGAGTCTTTTGTTTTAACGGTGTAACAATAACACTATACAAAACAAAATGCTCCTTCTTCCCATTTAGGACTGTAGAACACACAATTTCATCATCTGATAAGTCAATCTGTCACAAATATTTAGGGTATGTTGTAAAATTCTGCTACGCTGCAGCATTCAAACACCATGTGTACCATGCAGAATTGATGCAACTTCAATGTTGCAGCAGTGGCCCAAATAAAATCTCACTTAATCTCCTGCTGTGCTGTCTACACAAAGAAAGATTCACTCCCCGGTTATACTGGATGCTTGAATCTGAACTTCAATGACTTTCTGATTAATTCAAATAGTCACCTGTTGTAAAAAAAAAAACTTGAGGACACCCACAAAGCCTTGAAATTTAATTTTCAGCTGCTCCTTAGATAACACACACACACACACACAAATTAGATGGTTATATCCCAGTTGAAGTAATGCACCCTGGCCTATGCATACCATAGAAGCTTTGTTTTCTCAAATATTTTCCTTATAACAGTGTGGCAAAGTGGAAAACAGAGTTACAACCGCTAACATTTATGACTTTAATTGTAACCACCCTTAAAGCACCAGGAAACAAAAAAAAAACAAAAATGGTGACCTTCTAATTAAATCCCTATTTTGTTTGTCCAAATGTGGCAGAGACATGTGTCCGTAACAGCATAAAACATCCCTATGTACCGAAACACAGCAGTCAACAAGCTCTTATCTTAAAGAGTAAAAGTTTGATTCTTTATTTGTAAACAGTAGCCAAAGTGTTTGACAAGCTCTATGTAGAACCTTCATTCCTGAATTTAACAAAAATAAGTGGCCATAGTTAAAATGATGTAATCAGATAACCAAATCAAACTCTCAAATATTCATTCACAGTCAAGCACACTAAATTTGGGGAAGATCCATTGATATATCAGAGAGATACAGCCCTGTAAGTTTCTCTTGGGAGTGCCATTGACCCAAATTGTAATATAATCCAATGGAGCTATAGATATGTTGACAAAGATAATTCATATCCAGTTTGAAGCAAATCGGAATATGCATGTGTGATTTAAAGGCAAATATATGCAAACGCCGTGCTATGGAAGTTCGCCGCTTAGCCACTTTCAGGCTGTCAAGCTAGGTGATACTGTTCAGAACAGGATCCAGCATCAACATGTTTTGTTGGATCACACTGTGCTTGAAAGTTGTAGGGGTTTAAAATATGGAAATCAACAGGCGAAACTAGCAACTTCCTGTTTTTAAGTGGGCGGGGCTAAAATAATTTAATCAAATGAGCACATGACTGTAGTGAGAACCTACGTGATATGACTCACAGAAAGTTTGCTGCTGCGACATGGTGTGTTGAAGTGATAACAGTTTTGTCTTTCAAGTCAGATTTTAAGGTTTATATGCTGGAGTAACTAGTGATATGTTAATTGTGATTGTGAGAAGGGCATTCCTCAATTGATGTCAAACTACTAAATTTAGACTCATGCGTCGCGGCCATCTTGTGGTCGTACAAGCAGAGCAGTAATGCTTGAATAGTTTACTTGTATGGGTCAAATAGTGAATAGAGCTGTCCTGAATCTCGCCTAAACAGACAATAATATGACATGATCTTTACAAAACCCAAAGGATTGCAGAGAAAAGTCAGTGTTGCATACAAGCTTTTAACTGAGAGGACTTTACTGCGGAAATCAGACCAAAGAAACCTAAATGTGGTCTCTACATTTCCTCGGTCGTTAAGAGCTAACACTTGAACGTCCAGACCTGAAACCAGAGGCTGCAGCGTCTGTGCAGGTAGGCGTCGTTTATGTGGCTTTTTCTCAGCGGGTTTTAAACATCTTACAATCCACGAGGGCTGATCATGTGAGCTTCAGTGTTGCATTTAGTAAGGTTATTATAAGCGACTTTGGGCTTATTTTTCTTTAAAGTCGCTTGTAACTTTCGTGAGTCGGCAGTTTCTTGGGTTTGTTTTTGAATGTGAAGTCACTTTTTTGGGCTTCGCTTTTTTCCCAGCAGAACTATATTAAAATAAGCTTTTTCACAAAATTAAAGCTATGATGATCTGTAATTTTCACCACAAAAATATATTACTTTTTTGTTACAGTACACAGCTGACTGACAACAACATGTAACAACTCATGGGGCAGCGACAGTCCTAATCAAAATGTGATTAGAGGAAAAAAAAGCTCTTTTTTTAGGATAGGAGGTTAAACTTCAGAAATTGTGTGCCATTAAAATCTTCTGAGGGATTTTAAACTGGCCTTTTATCTGGCTTTGACGTAAAAGAGTTAAAAGACCAGCTTCAACAGTTTTCAAACTTAAAGAAGTTCAGTTGCCGGGTTGTCCCACCACATCCCTCTTACCTTTTCCTGGTCACAGAATGAACTTGACAACAGCATTTTTCTGCATTCATTATACGATACTAAACCAGTATATAGCAAATGTTTTGATATTACATTTTAGAGGCCATCTAGCTTATCGTCATATGCATAAAACTGACTTTCAAAATTGCTTCTGAAGGTCACAGTTAAGTTGGCATGCTTCTCCTTGTATTTGTCCTTATGTTTTGGATTGTTATCTTGTTGAAAACCCATATATGACATATTTTCAGTTCTTTGGTAGACACTACCAGAATTTTGTTCGAGCGCATGATGCCATGTACTCTAACAAGGTTACCGTGACCTTCTTTAATAAAACAGGCCCACAGCATCACAGATCCACTGCCATGCTTCGCAATAAGCGTTTGATGTTTTCCCAGCCTTGCTCACCTGACCAAAGCACGTAATCCCAGTTAAAGTCCCACATGTTTATGTTGGTGATGGTAGGACAAAAAAGGCTTTTTGCTTACATTCCTCCCAAAGAACCAGTTGGGATATTGGTGGTGTCTTGAAACAGTCCTAATACAATGCAAATACCTGTAGCATTATTTTAATTCAGACTTTATTCTAATTATTTCTTAACATTAAATGTTCTACTCGCTTTAGAATTGTCTGTGCTTTAGTTTTATTTCATCATCTTCCTGTAATAATTGCACAAGTCTTTTTTTTTTCCAGAAAAATAATATGACAATAAATTACTAAGATGATTTAGGCAAAAATAATGGAAAAAAAAATGACTTAGGCCATTATTTTTTTAGGAAGGTGACGATTTGGAGGTTGGAAATGAATTGCTAAGTCCACTTGTTTTTTTTTTGCTTGAGGTTAAGTTTGGTCATGATTTGGGGAATTGTGCTTTATAAAAGTAAAAGGCATTGCTTGTGAAAGCCAGAGTTGAGTTGGCATGCTTCTCCTTCTTGTTTTGTGTCCGCTGGTTGACCTCCATCCACTGAGTTTTGCCCTGATTATGTTGAAACGGCTGTGGTTGCTCTGCTGTGTCAGGGACAGCTGGGCTGCTTTCAGAAGGAATTATTTTACCTCTGCTTCAGGCTCAGCTGATGCCAAGGTGGGAGGAAAAGTAGGAGACTATCAGCACAGCCGACCGAAACAGACGGTGGTTAGATTCTGGGCTTGAAGGAATGTACCTAACCTCCACTTTAAAAGCCAGTTCAACTGAACACTTCAAAGAGGGTTAATACTGCAGCGCTTATGAATATTGATCAAAGCATGCCACATATATTACAATAATGTTTCAGAAAATAGTTTTACCTTGTTAAATACAGTGCCTTACAAAGATGTTGAAGCCCCTTGAGATTTTTCTTTACCAAATGGAGATCTTATAAAAACAAAGCCATGCAAAGTTGTAAATTATTTGTAAAAATGTTTTACAAGTAAATATCTGAATGTGAGCATACATTTGTACCCAGCCTGCTGTGTTAATGCTTTGCAGAATCACCTCTTTCTGCAATTAAAGCTCCAACTTGTTTGGGGTTTGTTTGTACCAGATTTGCACATCTACTGACTAATATGTTTGGCCATTCTCCTTATCAAAATAGCTCAAGCTCAGTCAGATTGGATGTAGAGCACACATTATTATCAATATTTAAGTCTTTCCACGGAGTATCTAATGAAATTGGGTCTGGACTTTGACTGGTCCATTCTAATACATTGAATAAGCCTGAGCGCTTTCATCCACATGTTTACTGTCGCTTAAATGGCCTGTGGCAAACGTCTTAGGACTTTCTTCCAACAGTGGATTTTCTTCTTGCAGTTCTTTCATAAATAGATGAAGTCGTCCTCTCGACAGATTCTTTCACTCGGGCTTTGAATCGCTGCAGCTCCTCCAGAGTAACCATAGGCCTCTCGGCTGCTTCCCTTAATAATGCTCATGTTGCCTGGCTTGTTAGTTTAGGTGGACAGCCATGCCCTGTTAGGTTTTACTGCTCTGACCTACTCTCTTTATTTTTAGATGAAAGACTGAACTTTGGCCTCTGAGATGTTCAAAGTCTGGGGTGTTGCTCTGCTATGAACTTCTCCGCAACTTTCTCCCTGACCTGCCTGCTTCTTCCTTGGCCTTAATTGTGCTGTTTGTTCTCTGATGTTCTCTAACAAACCTCTAAGGCCAGAAACAGAACAGCTGGATTTTTCCTGAGATTAAACGACTCAAACATGGACTCTTTTCACTGGTCAGGTTACTGCTGAAGGTAGCTGGTTGCATTGAATTTTATTTTAAGTATCAGAGTAAAGTGAGCTGATTACGAATGTATGCCACACTTTTCAGGTTTTTACTTAGAAAAACTTTTTAAAACCATATATTTGTTTCCATACATTAAAGAAAAGGTTTTATTTGATGTGGACTTTAAGATGATGAAGATGTTTTTGTTGGCCGTTGGTTTGGATAACTTAAAATCGATGAACGAAGACCACTTTACAAGACAAATGCTATTCTCGATAATCAGAAGTGTTCACTTCTTATTGATTTTATATTGTTGCTCTCGAGTAGAATGCACTGCTAAACAGGACAAAACACCACAAGCAATTAGTTTCCTTAACGCGTGTTAAAGGGAAATATTTTATACCATTTTCTTTTTATGATCAGCAGGGCTGAATGGTTAGATCTTCTGGGTTTCTTTAAAGGAACCATGTTCTAATTGTTTTTGTATTTATTATATCTCCAGTTAATGGATAACCCTGGTGAATAATTGGGTAGTATGCCACAAACTGCAGAGGATGCTGCTGTTTTTGATTCTGCCTTCACATTGTCAGCTGTTAAGTGTGTTTTGATGGAGGTTTGGTGTTTTTCTTGTTTTTTTGTTTGCATATTTCTTTGATTATAAGTTGATGTAAAGAACCCGTGTCATCTGTTGACTTAATGAGGACAATTTCCCTGTTGGAACGATAAAGTATTATGTTCTACATATATAATTTTACTTCCACTTTACAGTGGCTCACCACTTTGTATTGGTAGGCTCACATAAAATAAGATGCAATGAAATTTCTGTTCGTAACCTTGGCCATATGTGGGAAAGTTCAAAGGGTATAAATGTTTGCATGGAGCGCATCTTCTATGAAATCTTAATAGATACAATTTTTTACAAAAGGTGTTTCTAAAGCAACAGCTATTTCAATTACTTTATAGCCTTTCTGGGAAGGATGTGCAAAAAAATCTGTACTTAAATGCTACTTACTTGCAACTGGACCAGGACACACATCCATGCCACATCTGAACTGGACAGTTACTATCTTTTAGGTTATAAAGGTGTTAATTTCCTTATCTAGTGAAAGCGGGGTGGCCCGTTGTTGTCTAGGCATTGCTGCAGCTTTCGTAATTAAGCAGAGGATTTCTTTGGAACAGCCGTTGAGATCACAGCATCTCACTGTACTGTAGTGTGACTCATGCAGCATTTATGGGTTCCCTCCCTCGCTGCCTCGTCCAGTTTACGCCGTTCAGACTTTTCATAAGAAGTTCAATGTGAGTTTTTAATTGAAAATCACTGCTCAGGTAGTAGCTTTGAGCAAAACATAACATATCTGAATACTGTGGGGTTTTTTTAAAGTCTGTTTTTAGTGAAGTTTTTGCAGAAGCTTTGACATAAATTATGCAGGATTTCCGTTCTACAGCTTCTGTGTGATTCTTTATTTTTTCTTGCAGTAAAATTAGTTCTTCCTTTCCGACACAATAACTGTGTCCCGTTGTGGCCATGTACTGTAGCAGTGCTGCAGAGGAGAAGGAAGCTGAGGCTTTATGAAACTGTATATGATCTGGGCTTGATGCCAGCGTATGTGAGCGGGGAAGGGTACAGAGAGGTGGAGGGGGGAGAGGAGGAAAAGCTGCACCCTTCTCTGTGAGCTGACAAGGAGATGATGCACTGATCTGCATCTAGATGCACACCCATGGGAGAATACCTGAATAACTTTCTATACCGAACATATGAAACAGACTGTAATATATTCAAATAGTGGTTTATGTCCTGTGAAAATGCATTCATAAACAAACGTACTACCGTTTTGTTTTACTTGACGGGTTATGGCTATTTTAAGGCAAAAGAAGGGATTTAGCAGATGGATTTTCTCTTCTGCGGTGATCCTACCTGTCATGTCTCAATTTCAAAGAGCCCGAAGGCGATGATCTGGCTTTATGGGAAAGATTTATTTCAGTGCATCCACCTGAGCCAGTGCCGTGGCCTCAAAACAAATAACTCTGTGGACACAGCTAGCTATTGCTGCTCGAACCTCCTGGAAATGTCAGCTGAAGCCAAAACTGCAGTCACATCAGGAAAAATCATTCTCTTCAAGTCTCAAAGGCCCCAGTTTACCTCAATACTGCGTAAGGGAGCAAGATTAGTTTTCCCTTTTTATTTATTTGTATATATATATATATATATATATATATATATATATATATATATATATATATATATATATATATATATATATATATGGACGACAAAGATTCAAGTTTTTATTTTGAGCTAGTTGAAATGTAAAATTAGACTTGATAAAACATAACTAATCAAAGCAGTGATGTCATTTTACCTACTACTGGGTTCAACCTGTAAAACTACTACTTCTATTTGTTGCAATGAGCTGTGACCTTAAATGTAATCTAATCTACAGGGAATCAAATTCAGGGAATTATTTTAGTGCAACTACATTAAAAACTATATTTATATCATATTTATTTCCTACTTTGTAATCCAGGACGGGATCACCGGTGGCTTTGAGCATGCATGATACATTTGCAGTGTGGAAATGGCATGGAGCAGGTCTTCTCTCTGCTCTCGTTGCTCTGACTGCAGGTGGGCCTCTCAGGACGAGGGAGCTGTAGCTGTCTGTCTGTGAGACAATGCTGAAGGGAAAGGAACAAACTCACTTGCTGCTGCCTCAATACAGTAACTGGGGAACAGTTGGTGCTTTCACGTGAGGTCAGCAATAACAGAAAAAGTCCCTAGCTTGGCTGCTAGTCGCTTTTTTGGATAAAAAAAAAGTTGCTAGAGGTGTCTGAAAAGCTGCTAAATATGGTGACTAAGTCACTAAGTTGGCAACACTGCTTGAGAGTGTGAAGGAGAAAATATACGAATGAAATATGAAATGAATTAAGTGTCTGTAACAACAGCACACAAACCTTTTACTTAATGGTCATATGAAAGCTCACGTCATGTCAAGACGGCTCTGTGCTTACTTTAAGGTCACTCAACTAAGACAATGACTGTTATGATCTCTGAGTAACATATCTGTAAATAACTGTTTCATAAAACAGCATTCAATGCCAGACGTGGCATCAAAGGTGTTTGTCAAAAATGTTATATGGTGTGTAGAACGATTTAAAATGTAGACAAGTGTCTAGAATCTTCTTTATAAACCCCTGTCTGCATCTCCTTCTGGTAGAGCCAAGACAATGTTTTGATGGGTTGTGTGAATTGTGTGGTAAGACCCTGAACCAAATATATATATATATATATATATATATATATATATATATATATATATATATATATATATATATATATATATATATATATATATATATATATATATATAAATAAATAAATAAATAAATAAATAAATAAATAAATAAATAAATAAATGAGAGAGAGAGAGATGCGGTGTTGGTTTTTCAAGTTTAACTCTTGATGATATTTTAATCCATTTCAAACTTAGATTATGGTTGGTATAAGTGCACAAATATTGTCTGTCTGTAATCTCATATTGCTCATACATTGTTTTAATGTATATGTAAAAAAAAATCAATCACATGTAGAGAAAGCCCTGAATCTAGCTAAAGGAATTGCATACCCCATCACACTATTGCATTTCTGCATTTCTTGGACATACAAACATAAAAGATTTGAAGTAAATGAAGTTCCAGGATCCCATTTCTATGCATTTGACATTGTAGGATAAACATTATGATCTGATCTCCAGCCTTTTATTTAAGGAAAAAAACACTTTGACATTCAAACATCTTTTCCAAGAGTGACCTGGCAGTGACAGCAGCGTAAGACATACATAACCGATAAACCCAAATACACAGACATATAAACCAATGTTTCACATTTCAAGAAAAGAGAGACAGATGAGCAAAATGGCATGGAATTATCACATAGCGTCTGTGCACATCATGCACCACTGCAACATTATTTACTGAAGTACAAAAAAATGGTACACAGTAATGATGCCTGTTGAACTCATGCTAAGCTATGCAGAAGCTCTGTCTGCACCAATATAAGCTAAATGTTTGCAGTGGTTTACACAGTAGCAGAGTTAGACTGTTAGACTATTTGACCACCAACTCATGAG
The DNA here is from genome assembly GCF_011125445.2 of Fundulus heteroclitus. Lineage (NCBI taxonomy): Eukaryota > Metazoa > Chordata > Actinopteri > Cyprinodontiformes > Fundulidae > Fundulus > Fundulus heteroclitus. The sequence goes on along the minus strand of NC_046373.1, from coordinate 20,814,825 downwards.
CTGAGTGGGAACTTTCAGCCCAAGATGGTCAGAAGATCATTTGTTACGAAAAAGGGTTAAAATGACAGTAACTGTGCAGGATATGGAACGTAGTTAGTATGCAGGCAACATTACAGTGTTTCCCAATACACGTACAATATAAAGGTAACTTGTAGAGACATCATAAAAAAAGCCTTTAGATCCATCAACATACATTTAAAGGGGACTTATTGTGCAAAATCAAGTTTTTAACCTATAAAATATATTTTTGTTGAGTACTTGGAGTCAGGAATGTAGAAAGTTCAATGTGGTATCTCCAGGAGCTGCCTAAATATTTATAATTGGGCTATATTTTTTAAGCCGTTCAGTTTTCTCTGTTGATATTACTTTTTTAACAATTACGTCACTGTATTTGCTGCAGAACTGCTAAACAAGGCCATGGACTTTATACCCTAAATAAATGAAATCATTGTTTGAACACTGGTCTTTATATTTACTTAGGCATTTTTGTCTGATGTTAAACTCACTGTAAACTGTAAGAAGCACTTGTCTGAACCATTTCATCACTAACCCCCACAGTTAATTATTCACAAATAGAGCACATTTTAACTCATGTTGTCTTTTTTATTATTTTTAACTATATTAAGCTTGGTTGTTTAACCTATTTGTTTATGACGTAATTTGTTGCAGCAGTTGTAGGCTCATGGAATCCTAAACCCATTAGAGGTGAAATGGCAATATCTGGACAATCTATTGGTCTCCAGGTGGTCAGTGTCTAAAGCGATTAACAACTAATATCTAAAAGGGCCTGCAGCATTTAATTATGGAAACACGTGAAGGAGATGAGTCCAGGTTCATTTGGAGTGATTATGCATGTTGGTCACGTTCCAGAGCGCATCATGTAGGGAAACACTCGGCTTCTGCATGCATGGGGGGCCACTTGTGTCATGTGGGAAGCAAACCTGAGTGGAGCTAATTCTGCTCTGCGTGGGTGGACACTGGTTAGCATACAGTGCTGTTGTCTAATGTTGGATGCTTTTCCGGGTGCACACTGCTGTCAGGTTGCTGGTGGCACACTAAATCTATGTGAAAAAACAAATATAGCTGTACTCACAGAAGACTCCTGTAGAAGATTAGTGGTTGTTTTAACTAACCCAAACAGATATTTTCAAATATTATCACGCCAACACCAGTTTATGTAATGCTGTAGGTGACCAAATTACAGAGTAACACCTCCTGTCATACAGCTAGGTTTTTAATTCTGTCCTTAAGTTCAGGTGTTCTTGTATTGATTCCTATGGGGGAAATTTGGGAGTCTTGGGCAGCAAAACTGAAGTAAATTACAAATAAAGTAGTAAAATAATACAAACAACACCAAAAATAGCTCTGTGTAATTAACATTAAGTGAACAAATACTAAGTACTGAATTGGCATAATAAGGTAGGGTCTATAACGAACAGAGGGCTGCAGTAACCAGCCGTCAGGCACTGAGGCTCAGAGATTTTGTAGGTCTGCAATACGACAATGACGACAACACAGGATCTCTGTCCGGGGGTTGGTTTGTTTTGCCTGACCGGCACCTCCGACAGGGCGGGAAAGACGCTTTCGGCTCAGCTCTGCTACGTCAGGACATTGCCAGGATTGGGTAGATCCATCTTGTTGCGCTAAACTTTTTTTACTCCATCATGATACACTGACTTTTTTTATTGGCTTATGATGGGGCTTTGAGGTAGCATCAGAAGCCTGTATTTACAATTACTGCAAATGTCAGTAACAGAACCGGATATATAAGAGCACACGTTTGTTGCAAGAAAATGTGTTCATTTCTGCCTGTAGAATTATCAATATTAATGTTTACAATACCACAGTAGATTATTTGGGTGCAACTTCTATTCAGATATTACATTTCAAGGCCCATTCAGACTCTGAATGCTCAAACCAGATGCATATTTTTTTAGTGGCTTGGATGCCAAAGGTCACAGATGGTTAAAATGTGTAATTATGACAAAAGTATTTGTCAACAAGAGGTCATTTGGAGATCTGCCATATTTCACAGGAGTCAGAACCAAAATAATGGGAAATGTGGTGTAATAATAACATTTTCAGCTATTTATACAATAGTAAATAAATTATACATTAGGTGATTTTTGTTATTTTCACTGTCCTTAAACGTGATAGAATTCTTTAACTACAAAGACAAAATATTTTGCTAGAGAAACCACAATACGGCCATACTATTTGACCTATTTCTTTAAATCTGGCTTGCTTCTTTGTTTCTTTTTTAATGCTGCCAAAACTAAACTTTTGTGTGTGTTAAAGTTACATTTTTGAGGAGAAATGATCACTAATGTTCCAAATATATCTGAGTGTTCAGAAAATTTTATTTGTATGGAGAAAATCCCTCCTTTGTGTTTTGATATTGTGCAAATGTTTATTTTATGACCACCTACTATACCTATTTCTCTCTCTCTCTGCCTTCCTGTCTGGATGGTCATACTTGTTTATACAAACAAAAGAGAAACATTTATTGGTAAAATTATCCAGAGTTGTGCAGTCAGGATGTTAATTTTCCACAGCTAGGGATAAAGGAAAGTTGTGAAGTTGAAGCAGAACAGTTGCTGTATTGTGTTCCTGCCAAGCCTCTGCTTCTTTTGCATAAACATAAAGATGGTTGTGTGTCAGTCAGGATTTACCTGTTGGAGGTTTTGCGGCTGTAATGTAAGCCAGTGTGCAGTTTCAGGACAAACACCATCTCTGCAGGCTTAGTGTGATTATTTGACTCTGGATGTAGTTGAGGCTGATTTGTTCTGCAGAACCGGACTGCGTGCAGCTTTTGATTGTGGACTGTGGCTGGGAGCTGCTTACCAGCGTGACGGTGGTGGAGAGCGAATTAGGAGGCATGGAAAAATATTTGAAATTTAGTTTCAAACCTGCTCTGGTTAATCGGGACTTCTCGTGCATAATCTGGCTTTCCATTGCTGTTTATGAAATGTGAGCTGGTATCCAAACACTTGTGTGCACTTCAAAGAATATAAAACATTTAGAGCTCTCACAATCTTCTTTCCGAACATCTCATCACACGAAATGGGGCTTTGATCATGTAGAGTTGTGGATCCTGAATCTATGCCTTCTTAAGTAGTCGAGAGTATAGGGAGCACACAAAGAGGATGAATCATTCCTATTTTAAATGCACTCAGGACTGCTTCCCTTTGATTAAAGCTGTGAGGTAATGCAGCTCTCCTGTGAGTGTCTGTTGTTGATAAAAGGAAGAATACTTATAGAATTAGGTTAGTGTCCTGGTAATTTCAATGCGAGGTTAGTCTTTTGATGCCCAGCTTGAGGAATTCGGTCCATTAGAGTTTGCTGTGAATGACTTGAAACTGGAAATACAGCAGGAATTTAACAGAACTCAACTTCTCAGCTTTAAGTTATGACTTTATGTTTGCAGGGAGCAGATCGAGCTTTATATATTGTTGGCTGATGTAAAGCAAGCAGGAATTTCTGCATACTCAGGATTTTAGAAATAAATAAACAAATCAGATTAAAGCTTTGTGATATATTCTAGAGTCAAGACTAACAAAAATAACAGATCATTTGTACTAACATCCTGATTGGAAATATTAACCAGATCCTGGTTAAATTTGTTTATTTAGTCACAAGTAAGTGTTAAGTGTAAGCTCAGCAGCTTTGGGAATTTGCTGCCATGGAACATGCAGGTGTGTGTTATATTCACTATATAATGCTAAGAAAGACATCAGCAATCTCCTTAGAGAAGCAATTATTACTGTCCATCATTCTGGAAAAGGGTTTAAGATTAAATACTACCAATTTGCAATTTATTGTAGCACAAACGGAATGATTACTCAAAAGTGGAAAACACTTGAGATTGCTAATATCTCGTTTCTTTGCAGAATTGGACATTGCAGCCAGTTTATCCTTACACCAGACTGGGCCATTTTTGGAGAAACTTCAAAAAACTTAAGAGCTGCAGCTCACTTAAATGTTTGAAAGTTCATCTGAGAGCAGTTAGAAGATAAAAAACTTAACACAAATTGCTTAGAAGTATTGCCAGGAGAGAAAGCTTACTACTCGCATGCCTTGGGTATGGAAATTTGCGTCTCAATAAACCCGAAAACTCTTGGAAAATTGTCCTTTAGTAGATTAGATCAAAGTAGAGATGTTTGGCCATAATGCTCAGTGCCATGTTTGGAGGGGGAAAAAGCAGAACAAATCAACGCAAATATTTCACACCAACAGTCCAGCACAGTGGTGGTGGTGTGATGATGTGGGCTTAGTTTTGCAACTAAGCACCTGAGCATCTGGCAGTCATTGAGTCGACCCTAAACTCCTCTTCTTACCAAAGTGTTCTTGGAAACCATCCACATGTGAGAACATCTGTCTGACTGCTGAAGGAATGGACAATGATCCCAAACACAGCTGCAAATCTAATGCAGAAAGTCCGGAAAAAAAAGTATCAAGGTGTTGTAATGATCCAGTAGTCCAGACACCAAATTTATTTGAGATGCTGCAGTTGGATGTTAAGAATATGTATTATTGTCAGAGAATTGCAATGAAGAGAGGAATTGTTGTAAAGAGTTGAATTGAAATACTTTGTCCACGAAGTCTACACACAGCAATAAACTCAAGAAAACACAAGAGGGGGAAAAACAAAGCATGTTTACAAGATTATATGAGGGTTCCAGGCAGTCCAAGTCATCAACAATAATTTCAAAAACAAACAGCTAAAGGAAAAAAAGACCTCAGGTATGGGTTTGACCTTGCCTTTTGGGCATAAGTCTTTCCTGGTAGTACTGTAGAAGCCTGAGCTCAGTGTGCAATAATGCAGAGGGTTTTTAAGGATTGATGTTGCCCTCTAAGTGACTTTTACTCTGAAGGTCTGATTAAGGTAATTCAAATCAGTACCAGCTGTCTTTGTACAGACCTTAGCCACACTCATCAACCTCTGTATTTGTTGAGCTGAGTTTACCAAACCAGCACACTTATTATGTCTTCTCTATAATCACACAGGCCCTAATCTGAGTTTTAGCATCTATAGAAAAATACCATATATTATGGACATTGATGGGAAAATGTCCATTAGACTAAACATATAGTATCATGGACTATAGTATATATAATCAAGCTCCATCATATATCAGAGCTCTGATTACCCTGTATATTCCTAACAGAGCACTTCGCTCTCAGACTGCAGGTCTGCTGGTGGTTCCTAGAGTCTCTAAAAGTAGAATGGGAGGCAGATCCTTTAGCCATCAGGCTCCTCTCCTGTGGAACCAACTCCCAGTTTTGGTCCGTGAGGCAGACACCCTGTTTACTTTTAAGACTAATCTTAAAACTTTCCTTTTTGACAAAGCTTATAGTTAGAGTGGCTCATGTTACCCTGAGCTACCTCTATAGTTATGCTGCTATAGGCTTACGCTACTGGAGGACATCAGGGCCTATTATTCTCACTCTACTGAGTTCTTCTGTTCTCCAATTTGCATTTTGTTGTTATTTCAACATTGAACTTTTTGTTCTCTGTAATTGTTCTCTTCATAGTAGGTACAGCTGGTCTGGCGTTCTGTTAGCTGTGACATCGTCCAAGGGAGGCAGATCATCCGCTATTACCATGTAACCTAGAAAGGATGCCTGAATCAATATGCAGTTTTGTGCTTTTTTGTGCTCTGTCTTCTCTAACCCCCAGTCGGTCAAGGTAGATGACCGTTCACACTGAGCCTGGTTCTGGTTCTGCTGAAGGTTTTCCTCCCCGATAAAGGGAAGATTTCCTCTCCACTGTCACTTCATGCATGCTCAGTATGAGGGATTGCTGCAAAGCCATGGACAATGCAGACGACTGTCCACTGTGGCTCTACGCATTTTCAGGAGGAGTGAATGCTGCTTGTCATGACTTGATGCAATCTACTGTGTTTTCTAAGATAGAAAACTTTTTGACTAATCTGTCTGTATGATAAGATAACATTTGATTTTGTAAAGTGCCTTGAGATGACATGTGCTGTGAATTGACACTATATAAATACAATTTTATTGAACTTAATAAAATCAAACTGAATAGTATCCTGCTAAATATCAGGTCGTGACCAGAGCTTCAGGGTTCATGGGGTAGGACTTTTATAAGTATTTTTGCTCTCCTGAGGCGTAAAAGTACTTCAAAATCCAATAACTTCAGATACATCTTATAAACTTAGTCATGTTAATGTAAAAACAGTTTTTGGTATTATGTAAGCAGCAGTAACAGTTGTAGTCATTAACATTTAAAATAAAATTAGATTGATACCATACTTTCCAACTCTATGAAACTGGAAAACTGTGTTTTTATCCAAGGCTGTCTATGTTGTCACACTTTAGTAGCTGCCACGTTTTATTTTTTCTAAATTTTTCTTAGAGATGAAGACTCCATTATTCCAGAAACCTGTTAAATCCTTTGCAGGTAGGATTAGTGATTTCAAAGTGTACCAAAAACAATTTCCATCACACCGTGTCTGTTTTAGTCCTTTTAACGCTTTAGCATGACAAAAGGTTTCTCTGGCGGTGCAGGGATGCCACTCTAACACCTGTTGCTGAGCACAGCTGGCAAATGGAAAGGCAAGTCTGCCTGTTTTTGAAATATTTTCAGTTGCCAAAACTATATGTAGTCAAGGTGTGGAAACTAAAGGAGTGCTACCCATCACTCATATAAACTTAATGTTGTTAAAACTACAGCTGGCAAGCTTAGAACAGCATGTTGGATGAACATCTGACTGCAGAATGGCTACTCCCACAGATAGCCTGACTAATAAGGCCAGTATTTGCTTTTTATATTGGTGTTACTCTATGAAGAGCAGGACAGCAAAAAGGGATCATATTTGGCACAAAAAACACTTGAAAACTACTAATAATTTAGCTAAATTTGTTTACATGTTTTATTTTAAATCTGTATTATGACTTTGAAACAACGATATTGTCACTCCAGGTTATCATTCTGACAATCTTATACAGCCCATCCCGATTAATTTGTCTGGTATGAATACATCTACCTTAAATATAGAATTTGAAATTCACTTCAACATGTTTTGTAAAATTGACTTTGAGAGGTACTTGAAACTCATAACATAGATCACTGTTGCCCATAAGACAAAGTGGTGCATGTCATAAATGGGTAATTTATTCAATAAATGATCTCGGGCAACTTAAGCGTTCATTACTTGCGCAGACTAGAAAAGGTAGATATTTGAAGGAAATGTGAGGATGCTGAGAAAAAAAACACGCATTTGTCAACTCTAAACCAAACCTGAGTTGAGAGGCAGCGATTGTCTGCTTCATTTCTAATGTGGGACGCTCATATGTTCCATGTTTTATGGCTGTGTATTTCTGGAAGAAATTAATGAATAACACTGAAACCAGCAACTCATCACACCAAAAGATGATAAAATAATGATTATTCAAACATTTTCTGACAGTCTCTTTACTACTGAACAAGATACTGCCCTCTAACAACGAAGGTGATTCACTTCCTCGCTCTTTTTGTTGTCCCCACAAGCACTTTTTGAGAGTTAACCACCAAACAAGCAGCGAGATGCAATTCTGCTGACGAGCCTTTCCTTGCAGCATTGATGGGATTGCATTAGGAAATAACAGTGATACTGTTAATGAGAACAAATGGGCTGACTAAGCTTTTTATACAGTCTAATTATTGTTGTGATTTATTGGAATAATGGGAAAACCAAATAAGCTTCTTTTAATGCAAATGTTAAATGATTTCAATTGAAACTAAATGCAGTTTTCATGAAATATTCATTTTTGTCCTTGGCATAAGCTAGTATTAGATTCTGCTGTTAAAATAGCTATGAGCAGAAATACAAAGATTTCTCTCTATTACTGTTAAATTGAAAAATTACAAGAAAATGTGTAACACTGTATATTTCAATTTTGGTCAAAAACAGAGGAGGAATATCTACTTATCTACTAACAAATATCTCATAAACCAAAAATATCAGTTGAGTCAATTGTTAAGCATTTTCCTTCGTGAAGCAACTTTGAGAGCTTTACAGGCTGATGGTAGCTTATTTAACTGGGTTTAAAGCCCAATGAGCCTGAAGTAAGAGTCAGATAAGAATTTTCTTTATTGTCATTATGCAAACACAGGAGCCTATATTAAAAATTTAATTTTGGGGCATCGCAGCATAAAGGAGTAAATAATTCATCAGACAGGTTCAGAAGAGAGCCAGGATTATTGCTGCCGACTCTTCCTCGTCATTTCCACAGCCGGTTCATACCACTGCCTCCAGGGAAGCAGTACAGACCAATCAGAAGACGGAATAACCGACATCTTCTTCCCGAGAGCCATCAAAGCCATCCCTCCCCTTTAGACTCTCACTTGAACTGTTTACTGCACTTAATTGCTCCAATTACAACCACATAAAAAAATATGTTCCTCGGATTATTGTCCTGCTGCTTAGATGAAATCTTTTTGAGTTTAAGGTTACAAGCTGATGGGGAACATGGATGGATGGATGGATGTTTTTTTGTTTATTTGAGAACAAAATTCCCCGTTCTATTACAAGTTGTCTAGAATCTAAATGACCAAAGCAGCCCCAAACCGTCCCACGGCAACTACCCAGCTTCATTGTGAGAATAAAGTAATTTTTAAAAAAAATGCTGTTTCAACACCAAATGTAACGGGATGCTCACACTATGCAAAAGTATCCATTTTGCCTTATCAGAACCCAAGGTTTGGGGTATCATCAATACGTTTTAAATATGTTTTCTGTTTGTTGTTGTCGGTTGTTTTTGTCTAATGTTGAATCACCGAATTTAACCGAGGAAAGTTAGGCCTGCAGGGGTTTTAGATGTTCTGGGTTCGGACTAACTTTGGTAGGCCAGAAACTCCAATTAAGATTCCCAACTGTGCCATGTTTTCTCCACTTGTGGTTATGGATCTCACTGTGGTGTGATTTGCTTTTTATGATTATTTTTTTTTAACCCACTTCATGTTGCCAAACAGGTTCTGTTTAACTGATTCCTTGATTCTACAGGTATAGCAGTTGTCAGGCCCAGGCATGTTTGGGGTTATTGGACTCAGCTTTTAAAGGGTTAATTCTTCATGAAACATTGGTTAGGAGTTTCCAATTATTTTCAGTTTTCATGCTTTTTGTATTAACTAAGGTTGATGATCTGAAACATTTAGTGTGACCAAAAACAACAACAACATAAAAAAACACAGGTAAAACTGAAGAAATTTCGTAAAGGTTAGACTTTTTTACAGCACTGTATTTTCTTTAAGCTGAATCAGCTTGGGGTAGATGAGCTCCTAATTATAGCTGAGATATTCTGTCTCTTTAATTATTGAAATTTAAAACCTTGCAATTTTTAATAATAATATTAGGAAAGGAAGTCGTAAATTGTCACTTCCTTTCAAAGCCAAGAGAGGCTGGACTATTTTATTTGTTGTGTACATAGTTAAAACTCTCCATTTGACATTCTTCTAACTCTGCACCCCTGGTGGACATGACAATTTTGGACACTTATGTAAGAAAAAAGCATGTTCTGTGGCAGTAAATACTCTCCTGATGAAACAAAATTACCACTGAGTAGGATGCAGTCACACGGATTAGATGATGCACCAAATTTAGCCTCGAGGATTTTTATAAACAAATTACTCAATGAATCATTTCAGTCATAGTAAATATATTGCAGCGGTTCTTCAGTAATCATCCTGCATACCAAAAAAAACACCTTTCTTTAAACTGCTGTTTACGGTTATCACAATGTTGGTCAACTTTTTCTGTTGTGTTCTGAATACATTTCCCTTATTTGTTTCTTCAATGCTTCCATAAATCTGTTTGGAGTACCTTATTTTGTTATTTAGAATAACTGTATTTCGTGCCAGCATATCAATTACTGTATTAGACTTAGAAGGGTGGGAACACTGTCAAATCAATCAGCCTCCCTCTCTAAAGTTTAGAGATAATTCATTGAATATAGTGAGATAAAAAAAAAAATTGGCTGTTCCCATCTGCCTCCAAAAGTAAAAACTTGGCTCTTTGCTGAATCTGTGGCCTTGCAGGTTGGGTATTACCAGCAGCACTCTGACATGAGAGACTGAGTATCAAGCTCAAGGTTTGCTCTCTGGCATCATTCATCATGTTAGAGGTCTGCAGTGAGCTTCAGCTGCAAAAGCCAAGACTGCCTGGAGGGGTCAACGGTAAAAGGCACCATTCTGCTGACTGAACAACAGGGTGATGGGACTTGATGTTCTGTCGGGGGTGGTATACATGCAGCGCGCAAGGGTAGAAAACGAGAGGGCTGGATGTAAACTGACGCAGGCAGATTGTTCCCCGGTTGGCTCCGGTCGACACAAGTCAGCGCCTCTGCTGATGGAAGCGGGGCAAGGCCGTGGGAGGGGATCGGTTTTCAAAGAGCAGGATCCACTGCTTCCTGTCGGGGAAACAAAACCAGAACATGCCTCCGTTGAAGAACGGAGTCTGTGAGCTTATTTGTCAAGAAATACCTAATACACCAATGCTTCATGTTCCAGTTTCTAAACTACAACACAATATTGCACAGATATACTAGAATTAATAAAGGATAATATACAACAACACATTATGTTCTTAACAAAAACATATTGGCAGAATATAAAAATTGTTTGTTTCCAGATTGTTATAAGATAAGTGATGAAATACACGGTATAGATACATTTAGCTTCTGTGTCATCCATCCGCTCATTATTTATACCCGCTTATTTTAGAACGGTCGCAAGGGCACTGGTACTTACGTCTAGAAGTCATTGGATGAGAGGCGGGTGTGAGAGTCCATCAGTCCATCACGGAGCAACACGGAACGATCATGCACGCACACACTCACTCCTAAGGGCAATTTAAAAAGACCAATTAACCTAACTGTCATGTTTTTGGGCTGTGGGAGAAAGCTGGAGTAGCCGGAGAGAACCGGCTACACGGGGACAACATGAAAACTCCATGCAGAAAGACTAGGGACCTACTTCTCAAGAGGCAACGGTGCCAATTACTGCAGCCCACTTCTGTAGAAGTGGTTTTCAAAACTTTTATTGTGCCGTGCATTTGTATCCTCCCTCCTGAGTCAATATTTGCAGAGACAGATTTTAGCTTGGAGCTGCAAGTCTTTTGGGGTAAGTGTTTACTAGCTTTGTCCATGTTTCTTTGCAAAAAAAAAAAGAAAAAGTATCAGGCTCTGTCAGGTTGGGTGGGGAGAATCTATGAACACCAGTTTCAGACATCCACAGGGTATTGACATGACTATTGTTATACTCCAGCCTTTTTTGCAGTCTAAACAATTTTCTTCCAGGTTGTGTTGTAGTAAAGACCACCTAACCAGAGACCGTGTCCAGACCAACACTAAGATAAGATCAAGAGTGGAGACTAAGTCCAAGACCGTAGAGCAGTGGTCTCCAGTCCACGAGGGCCGGTGTCCTGCAACGTTTAGGCTTTGTTCACACTGCAGGTCTTGATGATCAAATCGGATTTTATGGTGAAATCAGATTTCTTTTCTTTCTTTCTTTCTTTTTTTTGTGACGGCCGTTCATACTACTATTAAATGTAATCTTCATAAGGCGTTCTGTCTGAACGGTTCAAGACCTCAAAGCAACCCGCATGCGCAGATAACAAAAGGAGACATCATACAGCAGTGCACTGTTTATGGAAGTAATGGTGAATGTTATTGTTTCTGGAAGTGTTCAATGAAGCTTTGTTCTGGAAAAAATAAACTAAAAAAAGAAGAAAACAAAACGCGGATACCAGCCGACATCTCTCCTTGTTATTATTAGAAAGCAGCTTAGTAATGGGAGCCGACAATATTAAGACCACATCATAGGAAGACTGAATATTGTAAGAAGAAAACAGCACATCTATTATCAACGGTCTTTTATGGAGCGCTAACTGCTACTGCTGTGTGTGGATGTGATGTGAGAGACGGGAGAGTGACGCGAAACACGGATAAAATGCGACATGACCGTTTAGACAGCGGACGCTTTGCAAAAATCCGATATTTAAACTAGTGCCACATATGGAAGTGGCACAGATTGGATTTTTTTGGGGGGGGGTGAAAAGATCGGAATTGGGCCCCTCACACTGCGGTAGAAAAGACAGATATGGGTCGCATATGGGCAAAGAGATCGGATTTGGGTCGCTTTTCCCTGCAGTGTGAACGTAGCCTTAGATGCACTTCTGCTTCAACACACCTGACTCCAATGTGAGCAGAGCTTGATTGTATGCTAGTGAGGTAGTTTAGCAATTTGATTCAGGCGTGGAGAGAAAGGGACACATCTGAAAGTTGCAGGACGCCGGCGCATAAGGATTTGAGTTTGAGACCATTGCAATAGAGGATGGAGACTAGGAGCAAACCAATTTAAGACCAACGTTTAAACCATTGGTGTGTGAACACAACAGTGTAGTTGTTGCTGCAAGCGTTTAAGGAAAATCTGCTTGTGGCAGATATTTGTCAAGATAACCTATACAAGCATGACTGGTTGCACTTTTGCTCCTAACCTTTTCAGTCTGGTGCCACATTTACGAGAAACCCAACTGGTACATGAGCTACATGCGACTTGTCTAATAAAGTTGTTGCCACTTGTGTCGACAAGCTGGAAAATAAGTTGAACAAACAAACCAAACAACTCTGAAGAGCTCATCCATCCACTTAACTGACTTAGCATTAGCTGCAGGCAGGATGAGAGGAGGCGATAGGCAGAGGATTTAACCTGCTTAGCTTCCCTTTTTTTTTTCTGCTTGTTGTGCAGAAAAGAGAAACCTCCATATGTTTGCACTGGAAAATGTTTCTCTCATGTTTTACTTCCTTAAATCATCACTGCAAATGAATGAGGAGGATTAACGGCGTTCTGAATGGAGGCAGCAGGTTGTGCAGCGATGGATGGAAAGTTTAACTGATTGCAAAAATGATGATACGGGTCAAAGCTGAAGCAGAATGCAGGTCAAAAAAAAAGGGCTGCCTACCTCAGGCCACTTCACTCCGGCCTGTAACGACCAGCGCAAATCGTTAAGCGGTTCAGACAGGCCGGTTTATTGAACATCATATCCGATCCTTTCAGACCACAGGCAGTGGTCTGAAATGTGTCTGCCTCTCCGTGTCTTATAGGTTACACGCCTTGCTAGCGCTGAATCTTCCAGTAAGAGACAAATGAGGGAGAGATTCAGTTACACAGGGGCTCTGTTTGATTCGTTAATCACAGACAGGAGCGTGCGGGGATCATCCTCCAAGACTCCGCTCCTGGGTTCTGCTCACGGGATGTCGGCTCAGTCTTAGTCAAAGCAGATGTCAACGTGCAGAGAAATGGTATTAGCAAAACGCTCATATAAGGGAGCTGTGGTTAAAAATATCCTTCATGGGAGGTGAAAAAAAGTGAGGGTGTGATTTTGATATTTTGTGCATCTTCTCACTTTCATTCACGTTCCCCCTCCTCCTCCTCCTCTCGTTTTTATTTTTATTCTCTCCCACAACTTAAAAAGTTTGTGCAGCAGGAAAATTAAAAAGTTTCACTGTAATGTGAACATAAAGCAAAAATGATGGCGGCGATAACCGTAATGGCGCGTTTTCTATTTCCCTCTCGGCCCTCTTTTTCTCTGCTTCATTTATCTCTTAACTCCCTTCTGTCTTTGTCTCCGTGCTCCTGCAGGTACTTTGTGTTGGATCCGGATATCGGCCAGCTGCAGTACTTCATCAACGAGCAGGGGAGAACCCAAAAGCCCCGAGGGTCGCTACCCCTCATCGGCGCCTCGGTGACCACGAGTGACGAGGCTCCGTACATGTTCGTCGTGCACTCCGTCAACGGGGAGCTTTACAAACTTAAAGGTATGATCTCAAACTGAGCTATGGCTGGCATGCATTGCGGACAGTGATCTGAGTAAAATTTGTGTCTGAGACAAAGTAAAAAAAAAACAATTGGTTAAAGCAAATTGAAATTTTAGGACCATGTGATATTTTTTTCCTACATTGTGTTAGTTTCTGCACCTCCACCATCAGTTTCAACCTCACTGTGGATGAACAGATGGTATCAGTATTTATGAGATAATCAGCAGCATTGGAGGATGCAGGTGAGGGGGGGGGGTTTGTGTGCTGAGAGCAGTAAGGCACCGAGCATGCTGTTTTGACCATTATCGTCAACCTGGGGATGCGCTCTGCGTGCTCATCTTGGGGAGAACGCCATAACGGATCATGCACACACACACACACACAAAAAAAAGCAGTGTGTTTTGTAGGGCTGAACGATTTTGGAAAATAATCTAATTGCAATTTTTTATCTTAATATTGCGATTTAATGCAATCCTCCCCTCCCACCCCCAGTTTACTTTATCATGTCTGTTTAAATATATACAAAACAACAAATCAATTTTTTCCTATAAAAAGTAAAAAACAAAGCAACTGGACTTTCCGTTTTCCGTAGTTAAACTACTTTCAACTACGGAAAACAAGTCCAGTTGCTTTGTTTTTTACTTTTTTTTGGAATGACCATGACTTGGATGACTGAGAATCTTCACCAGCAACAAATCAATTTGTTTCCATGCCGCGCGGATTAGTTGCTAAAAGAGCAGCAGCATCTAAACTTGGAACAGAAATGGTCGCCTTCTGCCTACGAAATATTTCAACCAAAATTGCAATTTTGACTTTTCTCTGCATTAACCACAAGCAACAAAAATGGCCTCTAAATAAAGATGTTTGTAAACAAGGACTATTTAAAACAAGAACTTTTAATGTTTCTATTAATCAGATTATTATTCAAGAGAACAGCTTTTAATTGACTTAGACATCAATCCTTGTTGAATATAAAGTGCAACCAACAAGCAAGTCTGTGTATTAAACTGATTGACCTGTACTTAATGCTATGTATGATTATATAAACTCTAAAACAAGTAAAGTTAGATTATCTCACTGCTGCAACCCTCTTCTGACTTTAAACATTTTACCGACACCTAAAGGACGCGTCTGATTCCCTAATTGTTACATAGCCAAAAATTGCAGACATTTGCGATTTGGAAATTGCATTTTTTAAAATCGCGATTATATTGAAAATGCGATTAATTGTGCAGCCCTAGTGTTTTGTAAGAATGGCTGTAAGCTGATCCCACCAAGACTCTGAACACTGAAGTTGTTTTTCAGAGCCTAAAAAACTCACAACTTCCTTCGGCCAGCCAGCAACCTGGCCCTATGTTCAAATTGGACGTCTTTGTGCTTCTGCCTGGTTCAAAGCCCTGTTTCACGGAGGTGCAGCACGTAGTTATCTAAACGTCCAAGGGGCCTTAGCATGGGAAATTTCTTTTGTGTGGATGGTTGTTTGTTTGTTTTTTGGCTTGTTGAGACCCTTTTAGTTGCAGCCACCATGCCAGACGCGTTGCATTAAATCACTCGAAGTGTGTGCATGTGTGTGTGTGCTGTACATAATGAATGCCACTGCTGCTATCGGGCTTCTTCATGCAGCACCCGGGACACAGATACGCTGCTACCACAATAATGAAACCGCCATGCTCTTACCCCGGAGAAAGTATCCGTGCTCAGATCTGTTAGGGAACTCTCATACTCATCATATGTAATGGGGAGAGGACTGATTTAAAGATGCGCCTCCAGGAGAGTACTGCATTACCCTGCCAAGACCGTCATACTATCACACCAGTGTGTTGCACCGATGTGATAGTATGATGGTACATCACTTATGATATCCAATTAGTAATGCAATCAGGCAAAGGAGGCATACATAATACCCTCAGCCATAATCCTAACGCCGCACTGCAAAAAAGGATCTAAAAATAAGTAAAATGTTCTTAAAATTAGTGTATTTATCCTTGATTTGAGCAGGTAAATAAGATTATCTGCCAATGGAATGAGTATTTTGACCCCTAAAATAAGATAATTAGACATTCTGCACTTGAAATAAGATGATTTGAAATGAATTGTTCCCATTTTAAGTGCAAAATTCTTATTCCATTGGCAAATCATCTTATTTACTTGCTCAAATCAAGGACAAATACACAGATTTTAAAAACATTTTACTTATTTCTAGTTCCGTTTTCGCAGTGCAGGTTGAAATTTAGGATGATAAGGAATTAATCTGCATAAAAAGGCTAAATTCTTGAGGTAAAATTCAGCAGGACTCTGTCACTGGTGGCTACGCTGAAGGCCTCTGCTCTCTGTGACCTGTATCCATTGAAGCGGGAGCAAGCCCTTTTTACTGTTGCTCCATTTGAGCCGCTGGAATGCCCCCTTACAGCCTCGCGGGGGAAGATATCAGAATAACTTGGCCTATATTCCCCGAATAACTTCATGATCCAGTGAATTGAGCTAAGTGGAGAAAATGATTCGGTTAGGCCTTGGTTGTGTGCTGTTGCTTGTGTAACAGGAAGTTCCAGTTCTAGTGACTTTGTGAGATGTCAGAAACACACGTGTTCAGGCGAACAAAATTAGGTTTTAGATTACGCATCAAATTTCAGATCATCAATTAAGAGAAAACCTGAGTGCTTCAACAAGTTCATGTATTGATGAAAAAAAACAGAATTATCCAAAAGATGTGTAAAAAATAACTGTCATTGAAACAAATTTTAGGTTCTGTGTCCCTCAGCACCAACAAAACACATCCGGAGTGTCTGCAGAGAAATTTCGGCCAAGTCTTCTTTGCAGAATTGTTTTAATTCAGCTGCACTGGAGGGATTTGAAGCATTAACAGTCTGTTTGCTGTTATGCAGCATTAGACTTTGACTGGGCCAATAAAAAACTTTGATTTTACTGTAAGTTGGAGCAATCACAGGTGGACTTTATGTTGGAGTGAGTCAGTCCTTGTTCTCTCATTTGCAGCTGGTTCAAAACACTGCTGCACGTCTTTTGACGTGCAGCACCTAAAATCAAACAATTCATCTAAATCATCTTATTCCCAGTGCAGGATATTAAATTATCCTATTTTAGGGGTAAACATACTCATTCAGTTGGCACATAGTCTTATTTAGCTCCTCAAATCAAGGAAAAATACACTAATTTAAGGAAATTTTCACTTACTTTTAGTTCCCTTTTTGCAGTGAGCTCCTGGCTGCAGGTAACAAAGGCCCAGGAACAAGCTCAGAGGGGGCAGGGCTTTCTCTTTTGCTACCCCTCAACTATGGAATATGGAATAACCAACCCCTGAACATTAGAGAAGCACCTTCACTACCTACTTTTTTATTCTTTGGCTTTTAACATCAGCAAGACTTAGCTTGAAACCATTCAAAACAGTTGGTGCTCTGGTTTTGAGAAAGATTAACAAATATATCAAGAATCAAGAGTCTTTATTGTCATTATATAATCATAATGACATTTTGGCCAGACACCGGCTCAGAATTTGCGTATAAAACACAGACACAAATCAAAGATAACCATGGAAAAACGAAGAATCAACATTCATAGAGAACACCCTGAAAAATGTAACACCACACTATGTAAAAAGGCTAAGTGTAAAGTTTAAAAAAACAAAAGCAGCTAAAAACTTACACAAGGTTACTACCGTGGGCAGTGAAACAGGAGAATGTAGGGGAGAAAGAGAGTGAGCTCTGCTTTGCCTATGTCAGCGAGATGGTTTTCTGCTAAACAGTAAGCAACAAAGTGCGCTATAGTCAGGAGGCCGGCAGGATTGTTTATCACAGATGCACCAAGAGTGATTAGGAGGATGTTAGGGCCGTTTACCAAGTCTGTCCAGTAAATTGCCCTTAGGTACGAGCATGATTGGATGGTTGCCTTCCACCCAGTGACTGCTGGAGATGGACACCAGCTAAGCAACTTTAGACAATCGATGTATAGATGGAAACATGAGGGGGTGCAGGAGAGCCAAAACCAGGAAGATCGAGGTGACTGAGCAGCCCTATCATGGCAACCAAGATTGGTATGGGTTGTTATTTGTAGTAATCTTACATATTAGTTAAGATGTAATGCAAATTGTTTGTTTTGCAGAGAAATTAAGAGACTTTACTGTTTTTTAAAGGATTATTTCACAGACTCATGCAAATGTAACGAAGCGGTAATTTTTACAACATGCTTCGATACTCTATGGATAGTATTCTAGCAGGGAATGGCTGATGGTGATTGTAGTGACTGAGTGGCTGAGAGTGACTTTGTTGCATCACAATGAAGCAATTGTAATCAAATTTACTCAATAATGTAGCCGCTAGCCAGCCAGTTACACGAGCTCCACTGCTTTTTTTTTTTTTTCTCGTCCTAATGCGGCTCCATGTCCCTCGCCACTCTGTCCCTTCATGCTTCATGTTCTTTCTAAGAATAAAATGATTGATTATTTACATCTGCCAGGGGAGTTGTAACATGTTTGTCTGCTCAAATTGATTTTTGGGGTTTCTCTGAGCTAAAACCGGAAGCAGAGGTCAGTATCAGGTGACATGAAAGATGCTGATCAGTTTGGTTTTATTGCCTCTGTTATTTAATGTTCTGGCAAAAAAAAAAAATGACCGCACAATATTTTTGGCATATTTCTAATACAAGGAAAGACCTCTCGACTGTTCGAGCCAAATAGGATTTGTCCTCATGTAATCCTATTCTGCATATATGCTGAGGAGGAGCGTTTTCTCCATACGGTTCAAAGTGTGCTCCGAAAAGCTCTGAAAATAGTGTTA
Source organism: Fundulus heteroclitus (assembly GCF_011125445.2). NCBI lineage: Eukaryota > Metazoa > Chordata > Actinopteri > Cyprinodontiformes > Fundulidae > Fundulus > Fundulus heteroclitus. Next base: position 20,796,220 of record NC_046373.1, on the reverse strand, counting down.
TTGCCATAATCATATTTGGCCTAATTCTGCAAAATTTTAGATATGTTTGTTTGATTTTTGTTTTTCTCCTTGTTCATCAGTATCTGTTATGCGGTGAAAACGTACCTGAGACGAGATCTTTTAACCACATGTGTTATGTTTGTCTAAAACCTGTCAGACATGGTTACAAAAAAGCAAAAACAGAATACATTTATACAGGGCCAAGATATATTTCAGAGCACTATACATTTTTTCCCCCTTTCCTCAAAACAGATTATAATAAACTTCAATTAGCTTAAACAGCTGGAGACTCTAAAGGGCTCCCCTGCCTGTGATAAGGATTAGCCTTGCTCTGATCTGGTGCAAGCACAGACCTTTTACAGGGTTACAATGCGGCTTTAAATTTCAGCGTGAAGTCATTTTTCAGTGTTTGGGCTTTATAGTCCCACCAAGTAACTAAACCTTTAAAAGGCATCTTTGTTCTCAAAGTTAGTATTTCTTTTTGTCTTTTAAAAAAAAAAAGAGATTTGACCGAGTTTGGCTAATTTGTGCAAGGCACCGCAGCCTGCTGGGCTGAAGCAGGATGTTTTACAGCTCTAAACCAGCAGGGCACAGTGCTTTTATTGTCACACATAATTTGCGAGTTGCAGGGCTTTTTTTTGTTTTGTTGCCAAACAAAGATGAATAATATTTAGTCTTTGTGTGACTGAGTTCTGTGATGGAAAACTAACCCATAAATCATATGAAGCTTCTGTTTGACGTTGAGCCAATTCGATATTTCTCAGCAAGATTCCGACCGGCTCATCAGGAGGCCTTTATTCAGTGTCCACATAATTTAAATGCTTTGTTAAGTGCTCTGACTCATTACGATGGATCCCCAGCTAAACAGCCAGTGACGTGTCCCTGTTAGCTGTGGAGTTATGTGGACTTTGGTGTAAGTTATTAACTTTCCCTGTGTATAAACTTGAGGTTTTATTGACTATCTTTGAGCGAGGACAGAAAATGCGTCATTTATTGTCATGTTACAACCTTTAATGGTCAGCAGTGGGGTTAGTCAGAAAACGGTTAAATGAAAGTTCCCAAAAGTGATAAATAATTCATGTTAGGGTGTGAGAGTTGAAATGTCATAAAATTACAAATGTACTTTCAGTTTAATCCGATTAAATCCCAAACTACTTTAATTCCATAGGTAAACTAAATGTTGTTGAAACTTGTATTATACAGGTTTCTTCAAAACGCTTTGTTGCTCAACGGTCTCATGAAAAGGATGCTCGGGTTTATCTGTAATGTCTTCTGAAACACAGAACAGAATGAGCCAACATATCACTGGTTCAGTCTCCTTCCACATAAGCTCTGCGAAATTAGAGGTAATGAACATTTTTTTTAATTACAAAATAACTGTATTTCTAAAATTCAATTATAAAATCATGTACACTTTGTCAGTCTCAACTAATGCTAAACAGATTTATACTGAATAAAATACCTTTGATTTTTGGGGAAGAAAGCTAACAAGTAATCAACATTACAACTTGGAAGGAATAGCGCTTGAGTCTCTTTTATATCCCGGACTTAAAGGAAGATCTGACTTTAAGACGTTATTAGTATTCCACATCTGCTCTTTTAGGACGCCATCATTAGATCTAAAATCCGTCATATTCTCATGATTGGACCTTTTCATTCCTTCATAGTTCCGTCATTAATAGCCTTTGTTAGGAGCCCAACACGGATGATTCACTCTCTGACTTCCTCAGTGTGGCATTTGTTCTAATAAAGCCTAATTATTTTGCTTAAATATAACGTCCTTGTCCGTTGTCTTGCGAGAAAATTAGTAATTAACTGCTCCACACGAACTCGTACCATAAAGGAGTTTGCGGCACAGAGTAGATGAATGTAATAAATGCCAATTAGGGATGCAGTTAAACCTGTGATTACAACAAATTACCTCTCGCTGTTTTAATATAGTGTTACAGCTTTGAATAAGAAGAATATTCATGAGAATCATCACTCTGATGGTTTTATGGGCTTTTTACTGTAATTGCAGGTAGCTCCCCTATCTGTTATGGTTCTTGTCAGTTTGTCCATTCAGATATATGTTCAGTGTGCCTCATTAAAATCTCCAAAGGCTTTTATCAAACCAAACCGCCGGTCCAAGCACTAATCCCCACACTCGACATTATCATAACCAATAACACCTCTCAGTGCGCTGTAATGTGCTGGCAGTCTTTTAATTGACCGAAGAGGAGGTTCCTCCGTCTCTTTCTGCAGCTTTTGGATATTATTCACCTTGCTGTCGAGATGGATACTGAAATTTAAATAACGCACTCTGATCAGGACGAGTGTCTTGTCATTGCTGCTGATTAGGCCACTACTCCCATCAACTCCCAGTTCAAAATGGTGCTCGTTCAATATATTGAGCTGTCAGTGTTTCTACTCCACTTCTTCCTACTGAAAAGTAGGAAGAAGTGGAGGAAAGCATTTTAAGTGGCCAATGTATCTGACGTAGCTAGTATGGCATGCTAAAGTTTCAAGCCGTCCTTCTGTATCTTGTTATCTTTTATAGTGGGCTCAATTAGTAGTTCTGTAGGCTTTCTCTAAGTCCTTTCTTTGGATGTTACTGCATGACGGATAATTTCTTGTCCAGTTCATGTTCCTGACCGTGATGGCATGGGCAGAGTCCACACTGTCACGGTGTATTAAACAAACACTATTCACAAAATGAAGAAACTGTAGGTAGGGAAACTAAGAGCCGCATGATTCTATAGCTTATTGACCACCTTTTATCAGTAATTGCTTATCGTATTAATCCCCCCCCCCACACACACACACACACACACACACACGACCAAACACAAACCGGCTCTAATGACAAAACCCAATGACTAAAGCTTTGTGTTGCAGAACCTTCAGGTTTGACCAGTGGATTTTTTTAACTACCTTTTTAAGGTGGTCATAAGTTTTTTAAACACAGATCTCAGTTTGTGTTTTAAACCAGCGGTTTTCAAACTTTTCGTGGCTAGGGACCCCTTAGCAGCGGTAACATTTTCCCAAGGACCCCTTTAGATTCCTCATGCTGATAGTATTTTTTAAACAGCCTGTTGTACTGTTAAATACATTAGGAATTATGTATATTTTTAAAAATATATACAAATACACCTAATATTAGAGATTTGGTGGAGATTAGATCCTCATTCTCTATAAAGCCAATTTCAATGTAACTGTTATCATACTTCCTAATTTTAGCTGATTTGGCTTTTACCGTACTTGATGAAGTGGATGGAGTTAAATATTTATCTATTGTGTTACTCAGCTCAACCCTGACACATCCTCAAGCAGTGCCTCCTCAGGCCCGACAACATGCGTTTCATGGACCTGAAACCTGTGGTATGCGGACCCCTGGGGGTCCAGAGACCCCAGATCGAGGGCTGCTGTTTTAAGCGAACTCTGTGCAGTGTAGAGTAATGCATATTAGGTCAGATCGTCTTTGCTCAAATGCACACTAGACTCCTTAAAAGGCAAAATATTGCTTAACGTACAGTAAATGTTTCCTTAAAGTACCCACAACTGTTCTCATCATGTTGGGACCCTCAGTAAAAAAAAGAAAGGAATGCTTTCATGCAACTCGGACAGTTTTGAGTAGTTTTCTATTATTTTACCCTTCTGCGGTGCACCGCTCTGGTCAGAAAGCTATGTTACCCATATCAAAAATAGCCACTGGTTTCTACCCTTATGGTCTCATCCCTGCGTTGTGGTTAGGTTCAAACATGTTTACCGGAGGTGTATAATTGTTTTTATAATCCGAATTGCATTTGTTAGTATTGCAGAGCGGGAATGGTGGAACTCACCCTAGGCAAGATACAAAGAAATTAGGATGATGGTAGGAGTCTGCACTGTACTGCATGTCACCTTGTGAACAGGTGCACATTAGCATAGACACATCCTATGGCAGCTCTCCTCTCTATAAACGACTAATTGGTTGTAATTACAGCTGAGGCTGTGCATGTCACAGACGGAGGTTTTGCTGGTTGAGATTCAGAGGGGTAAGTGTTGCCTTCACAATGAGAGATGCCTGTGGATGATGACAACAAAACAAAAAAAAAAAAAACAATTCAGATGCTTGTTGCTGGATATTATTGCAGGAATATGGCTCGGAGCAGGTGTTTCTATATGAAAGCTGTTCTCCCACAGAGGCGCAGCCATTCTCAGTGGGAGAAAAACATCTTTGCTGGTGCACTTGTCTCATTTTTTTTTTTTTTTGGAGAGATGTCTCTTCACTCAGAGGCTCTCTGTAGATATTTTAAAGTCGGCACTCAAAGTGACTGACGGCTGCTAAATTACTTCTCTTTTACGGAGTAGCAGCCTTCGCCAATATATCTAAACACTTTGCTTAGGTCATAAATATTGAAGACGTCTCTATCATATGACTGCATTTCAAAACAGATTCTGTTCTCTTTAAACCACTCTTTGAGGAAACTTGATATAAACTCATATAAATTAACATTTATTTGCCATTTGGGATTATTAAAGTAGTTTTTTAATTGATTAAATTAAATTTAATAACATCTGGCAATACAAACGTTGCAGACTTTTCCAGTCAGTGTAGGAACGCTGTGTTGAAGTTCTGGTTCTGAGTCACTATTGATTCCAGACAGAACCAGAACCTTTGCTAATTAATGTTTTTATGTTCTTTTGACTGCATAAAGGCACTCAGGCTAATCCTCCTAGCTGAGTCTCTGTGTCTCCAATGGGAAAAACGTTCTTGACTCTCAGTCAGTTTTCATTTGATAAGCACTTTAACTTTGGGTCTTACTAATTCCAGAAGCATGTTGCTTAGTTTCACTGAGCTGTTCTATTTGCAGATGTTGTCCAGTCTGACCATACTACAGTCTCTGCATAGTGATTGATTTAGGGCACTGCATCTGCGTGTTGGCCTCATTGTGCAAAATAAAGTGTATGCCAACATAGAAAATGCTCAGTGTTCTATCTGCACTGAAATAAATGCACATTTTCCATTTTATTTATCTTTAACTTGTATAAAATGCATTTTCAAAGGTGACTCTGTTCAGATGTGTTTGTAGGATTTATTTATTTACCCAGACTTTGGAAAATCCAGCAATTCAGCCTCATTTTGACATCATCTTTGAAGCTTCAACTTTTTTTATATGGCTGATGTGGCTCATTACCTAAGAGGGCCCCTTGTTAGGGGTTGCACATGCCAATTTGTCAACGTTAACCTGGGTGAGCTTTGCATTGCTTATTTTCACCTGTAGTTGCATCGGTGTGAGCGTCGACCTATGTTCTGCACAGTGTAGACCAGGGGTGTTCAAAGTGCTGCTGGGGACCATTTGTGGGGGGCTTGAACAAATTTTGTTCAACTTTTTTCTTGTTTTTGTTGCTGAGAATACAATAAAAACATAATGTGTAGTACTCAACATTCTGCACATTAGCAATCTGAGACCGCTCCTATCGAATCTGTCTGGGGAAAGGAGCAGAACTCTCCAAGCTAATAGGGTGAAGCGACACCTAGTGCCCGCCTATCACAGGTCGGAAAACATAAACATAAACAAAAACATAAACGAAAACATAAGCAGTACCGTCAGCCAAAAACCACAAGAAGGTAAATTAGTCCAGGCATTGCTTACTGTTCTTCTTTCAAATAAGAAATCGTGGATTCTTACAAAACAGCTACCTCCTGCACAGCCATGTTTATGTTAGTTCGGCTGTGGTCTCAGTAGCTGTTGCTTTTGTCACACTGGTATGTCCTGCCTTAAATCACAATACTGCAACGTGATTGGCCCAAACTGTTTATGGTTCGGAAACAAACTGTTGAAGCCAAAGCGGTACAAGATGGATTTTCATGTGTCTGTGAATGCACAAATACCGCGAGAATACATTTTGCAGGCACGGTTAATCCTCTGAGACCTTTTTTCAGACTTACAAGGATTTCAATTCTGTTTTGTTTCTTTAAAATATTGCATATCTAATTTATTCTTGAGCAGAAGAAAAAAAAATTCTGCTAAACTATTTTGTATTTTTATTTATAAAAAAAAATAATTATGACACTTTATATTATACTTCCAACTTGGTAGTTTTACCCCACAGTGTAAAAAGTTAGGATGCCACTGGCGTCGACACTGTAAGAAAATATAGTTGTGCACTGCGTCTAGTTATGGAAGTCTGTTTCTGATTCAGTCCTTCTAACTAAATGCATTTGATATCTGTAAGTTAAAACTCTTAAACTGATTAAACATTATCTGGCTTTGAACAACCTTGAAAGACCTTCAGGACATCAGGACTTAAGACCACTTTAGTAAATATTCCAGGAAATTCTGGAGAAGTATAAAGAAATAAGTTACTTTAAAGTGTTTATACTGTATATAATTTAAATTGAATATCTTAGTTTTTTTTGTTATGGTTTTGTTATGGTTATGGTTGTTATGGTTTCAGCTTGACCTGACCTCTAAATAGTGCTTCCCTTATCTATCTAAGGCATTTCTCTCCAATAATTAATAAGTGAAATGAGATTTGAAGAATTTATTCTACATTTTGCCCTGAAGAGGACACGATTTTCATCGGGATGGCTTGATTTTACTGTCTTCCTCAGCTCTAAGTATTCAGGGATAAAGTCTGCATGTAATAGAGTAATGATCTGGCTCTGAGTGACTGATTGTCTGTCTTATTGAGGCCTTTGGAGTTCAGTCTATTCTGTTAGGGAAGGATGGAGGGTTTGAGATAAAGTTAATACATGGATTAAGGATTGTTCACCGTCGAGACTCCCTAGTAAAAACAGAAAACATACTACTAGACCAAACCATAACTAAGTTAACCATAGGAGATGGTTAACTTAGTTAGCTATGCTGTTTTTGATTAGTTTGAGCTGATGATGCACAGATATCAGCTTGCGGTTTGATAATTAATCCAGTCTAGCAGTTTTGTTAACTGAAGCTAATTGGATTTTATGATCTTCCTTTTTGTGTCTTTACTTACAATTTCAAATGAAACCCACCAATTAAAGGGGATGTTGACAACATATTGTTTCTTTATCAGTAGATATTTTCCTCTGTATGGCTCCAACAGCATTACAAAGAGAGCATTAATGAATATTATAACTTACATGTATTTGATTTGAGAACACTCAACTATTGTTTTGTTTGTTTGTGCTGTACAAAATGTGGGTCATAATTGTCTTTTGGTAACATGCTGTTATAATATCTAAATTATGTAAATTTGATAAATCACCTAGAATTACAATGTTGGTTTACTTAATTAATGAAGCACCCAAGCAAGACTAAGAAAACAGTTTTTCTTTTAACTTTTACCCAGGAAGAAACACGTCATTACACGGCCACTGTTTTCTGAAAGTATACCTGTACAATAAAGGTGAAAAGAAAGCACACAGTCTTTAATTTTAGGATTTCATACTTAAGAAAACAATAAGAATGAGCTGGTCTTTACCAGATTCTAAAATTATTTTAATGAAAATTTGAAGGCAGATTACACAATGTCATGATTTATCAAACATGAACGAGATAAAGGAAAGCTATATGTACTAAAACTAAGTACACCCCATCGTTCAGTAGCTTCTCGAATCACCCTTAGTATCAACAAGCGCTGGGAGAATTCCCACTTCTGGGAAGATTGCAGCTTGTAAATAATCCTTCTCTGATGGAAGGCCTTGAGATTGTTTGACCTTAAAAACCTTCCCAGATTTATGTGCAGAATACATCAATTCTCTAAAGCCAGAACTGTATGCTTCAGAGCAGCAAACGGCCAAAAAAAACTCCTGCTTTTCTTGACACTTGCTAGATTAAGAATTAATGGCTGCCATTTTCCCACTGAACTTATATTGGAATCAGCAAGAATGTACTTAATTCTTCAGACACAACCTTCCCATTTTAACATTGTGTTGTTTTTTTTAAAAAAGAGAGACCATGTTAAATATGTTTTCTTTGGTTTATATTTAAATAATTGCAGAAGCTGGTAAGATAAATTCAGATAAATTTGCCTATGTCCTGATATGGGGATAAAAGGGTGTGTGTTCCTTTTTTTTAACCATCTCTTTAGATATTTATAAATTCCTCCACATTTCTATTTTAAAACAAACCCACATCAGTGGAAGAATTTAGCTCTTCCAGCTGCTGTTTGGGGCTCAATTTAATTTCAAAGTTAAACCGTTGCAACTGAAGCAATAAAAACCGAATGGTAGCCATCTTAAGGAAGACGACTTTCTTATTGCTGCACACCGACCTCGAGCTGAACTCCCATAAGGGTTGGTAAAGGATACCTAATGTTTTGAGTGTTCAGGATGAGTCGGAGTAATTTTGTTTCTCTGCTTTTTGCAGCGTCTGACGCTAAGGAGCAGCAGTTCTGGATCAATCAGCTCCAAGCTTGTGCCAGACGCCACTCTGACAGCAGTGCCAAGGTAAAAACCACCCACTGCGCTCTCCACAGTACATTACACAGAGGATTATTAACATAATGCTGGTTGGGTTGGAGCTCTGGGTCTCTGTTTATGAGGAAGAGAAAAAGCGGGAAGTCTTGACATTTATCTGGGCAATTGCAGTCTCCTTCTGTCTGTTTTTAAATGTGACCATTTTCCTTTGCTACCATAAAGGCACAAACACAGACTGCCAGCCTCCTCATTATGTCCAAACAGCCGGAAACACACAGCGTTTTGGCTATAAGAATAAGATAAATTTGACTTCACCTACTATCTAAATATGTTCTTAGTTTAGGTTTCTTAAATTTTCAGATTATAGACGGTGAGACTAACCATTTAAATTAACACAGAAGTGTGGTGTTTGCAGATATAATTCTTCTTAATATCATATTTTATGTTGAATTTAGCAAGGCAAATATTATTTTTTTCCCCCATTTGATAAACTGTTTTTATATCCTGGAATAATGAAAATGTTTATTAATATTAAATCCTTTATTCATACAGGTAGTCTCATTGAGACAAGTTCTCTTTTACAAGAGAAACCTGATTGCACACATTTAAGAATTGGTGCAGAACAATACAAGGCATACTAAATTACAGTATTACAATTCTGAAAATAGTAAGTAATTTAGAAATTCAAATTTAAGAACAAGAGCAAAAACTTTTTTTTAAATGTAATATAATCACCCAGAGAAATTTAATGCCACGCTTTCAGTTGTCCTGTTGAAGATGATTTGAGGTTGAAGGTGCAACGTTTAACTGGTGTGTTTAGGTGATGTGTGGCAATAAACCAGGAATGGATTTAAAATAAAAATGTACCAATGAAAAGCACTTTTTCACTTCAAATATATTGTGTTTAAGCATTAAAAACAAAGCTTCAGCAGAGCTTCTCTCCTGAGTCCTTTCGGTTTTCGTCCCCTGGCGAGCGCTCATCAGAGCGAACTAAACGGCAGTTCCAGACTTTGATAAAAGTCATCCAGAGAAATGCCAAGTCTCTGCAGACAGCGAGTACAATAATGCTTCCAAATTAATTATGTGCTGCTGACTTTCTCGATACGAGCATCCGTCTAAAGGAGCATGAGAAATATGATTAAATGAAAGAAAATGAAATATGATCGGAAAATTAATAAGACAAAAAAACTTAATAAAAATAAAATATTTAAATAATTTTCCCATGATATGATAACCCTATATTAGAAACGCAAAATATTTTCAGCATTTACACAAATATTTTAAATTACAATGTATAACATGTTCTAACAGCTAATGGGTTGGAGCTCAAGGCAAAAGATGAGCAATTACACCACCAGCTGGGGTATAACTTTGCTTTTTTACACACATACAGTAAGGCTTCATGGATTAATATTTCAGCATGGGTATTTTTAATATAGGCTGCAGTGGATAATTAAGGTTCCTTATATATCTGTGTGCTAACATTGTCTCTGTGGGATGGAACCCCATTTGACTGATCCAATGGAGACCGAAGCTTTGTTATTGAGCTCCTGCTGGAGCTCCACTGTTGTGACTGTGTGAAATCCTGTGATGCATGGAAGTGAGAAAAAGTTTGACATTTATTACTTATTTTGCAAAGTTTTAGTATTAACATTGTCTTTCTTTATGTAAAAAATCATAGCTTATTCTTTTCACCATGGACGGCTGAGTCGGGTTCTTGGAGGCAAACATAACGTTTCACAGGAGGGTGGGTTTTTAATAACCCTATGGTTTTTAATTCAAATGTTTCATTACTGTAACCGCTTTGCTAGAGAATTTTGGACCAACTGAAGGAGAGTAAAAGGCTTTTTTATTGATACATGTGAAAAGTGCATTACAGTAGACTAGACAAGATAATTGCTCTAAAATCAAAAAGTTCTGGATTTGACACTAACCTTCTTAGTTTGGACATATTGATCAAATTACCATCAAGAGACAATAACTGGTTGACAACATTACGTAAATTCCTTGTTTGGCTTGATAGGAGAATTCAAATTACTAAAATGTGTCCTGATCATTTTAACATAGGAGACACACTGACTACAAAAAAAATAAATAAATAAATAAAACGTAGGAGAGAAATTCTTTCCCGTAAAATCAGTCTGATATTTCTAAGAGGCATTTATCAGGCTAAATAATCATAATCTCAAATACCATAAGATTAAATTGGTTTCAAATTAGTTTTTTAATAAACAAGCTGTTGTCGTTCTATAAAGTGGAGTCTTAAGGAACTGAATACAAATGCATGCCACACTTTTCAGATTTTTAGTTGTCAAAAAACAAAAAATTAAACCATGTACCATTTTCCCTCCACTTCTCAAGGATGTCCAAAATCGTGTTTTGGTCTATCATTTAAAATAACAATAACATACATTAAAGACTGTGATTGCACAGTGGAGCATTTGTGGAAAAAGTTAGACGGTTAAGATTATCGTATCATTTGATGGTTATTACTTTTTTAAAGTAACTGTGTGGAAATGCTGTCATTTATATATATAAAAAATGTTCATCCTAGAGTTATCTATAATTCTCTTTCAGGTCAGGAAGCTGAAGAGCTCAGATGAACACCTGAGTGTTGACCGAGCAGGAGGAGGACAAGATGTCCTGGTGAGTTTCAAACGCAAGCTTTCTTCTTCATCGCTTCCCCGTGAAACAATTACCACTCCAGACTCGCCGCGCTGCCTCGCTGGCGGCTCTATTGTTCCGCATATTCCTCTTCAGCACATCAAACTGCAGCATAGCTGGAGCTATGGAGAAGTCGAATTAGTCTGTTCGGCAGTGTTAAGAAAAGTAATCAAAAGAAGAAAGAAAATTGGAGTGAAGAAAAGTGAATGAAGTGGAGAGGCAGCCCCCCCCCCCCCCCCCCCCGCCCCCCCTTGCCTAGCAGAGACAGGTTGCTGTTCTGTTCCTGTTCGGTGACTGTGGGACATTTCCACGGCTGCAGCTGTCCTGAATGTAGCCGCCACCATGGGCTAATCTTTCCCTGAGCTGCAATGCCACCAAGATTGTTATCACATCTACTTTGCTGATGAGGCAGCCGGCAGCGGAGGCTGGGCTAACTTCGCGATAACAGACCTGTTTGGCAGAGAATCTGTGTAGCAGGATTTGTTTATTGCAAGAAAAGGGGAAACCGGTTTATCTTCCCTCTGAGTAGTCATGAAAAACTGCATGGAAGGGCTGTCGGATTTTCTACTGTTTGTCAGTTCAAGTTGTGCATAATTGTAAGGTAGAAGGAAAATTAAACGTGGTTTAAAATTATTATTTTTTTCATATTTAAATCTGAAGTGTGTCCCATGCGTTTGAGTCAGTTCTTTGGTAAATCGTCGCTGTTACAGCTGCAAGTCTGACATCTCGAGTGTAAAATGGGTTTTACAAGAATAGATCAAACTCATTTAGACAGTTTCTGTGAACATCCATTTTCAAATCTTAGCACAAATTCTTAATTAAATTTCGGTCTGAACTTTGATTGGACCATCCTAATACATTAATATGCTTTGATCTAAACCATTGCATTACCATTCTGGTTGTATGTTTGGTGTTGTTGCACTAAGCTTTACCGCCACGCTTGTGTCAAGTGTTTTGCAGCCTGTAACAGGTTTTCTTCCAACATTGCCCTGTATGTAGCTCCATCCATCTTATATCTTTCCAGCTTTCCTAAGCCATGACGTTGCCACCACCATGAAGGCACAGTAGTTCAGTTATTTTTTATTCTTCTGGTAAACATTACCTGGAATTTCTAATAGCTTCCATTTAACAGAGATTGCATCGTTAACACTCCTGTACCGTCATTAGTCAGGGAGTAAATGACTGATAGTTGTCCTGTCTGCTGATTCTCTAAGCTGAGCTGTGAATCTTTGCAGACTCTCCAGCGATACCAGGACTCCCTTATGAATTCTCTCTTTGCCAGGCATGGTGTTTTAGCTGGACGGCCATGTCTTGGTAGGTTTTGGATTTAACAGTGATCCAGTGAGGTGTTTGGAGCTCAAGATATTGTTTTATAACCGAGGTCTTCATGACGCAATTTGCTCACTAATGTTTGCTAACATTAGTGAGCGAATAGTGATGCCTTCACAGAACAGCTGGATTTATAGTGGGATTAAGTTACACACTGGCACACCTTTTTTTATTAATTAGGTCTGTAGGAGTCTGTAGGAACTGGTTACACCATTTTTTTTTTACTTAGGGGCATGAGAGTAAAGTGGGAGCAATTAAATTCCAAATTTTTCAGATTTTATTTGTAAAGAAAATTGGGATACTTACCTTCTTTCTTGGTTAATTGTAGCAACAGCTAACACCTGCAAAAGGTGATCAGAGGGCCCAGAGGCACCGATTGTATGGCAGCCTCGCTCCTGTCAGCCTGCCCCAGGGCAGCTGTGGCTACTAACATAGCTCACCACCGTCAAGGTGTGAATGGCTGACTGTAGTAGGGCTGGACGATAATTCAATAACAATATATAACGATCGATAGACGTATCTCAATAATAGAAAAAAAGGGTCAATAAAAAGTAGTAATAGAATAACAGTTTTCCTTCCTTTTGCATTCTGACCATGTTGGTTAATATTACAGTCATTACGTCTTCCCAACCAATCACAAACTCAGACCCAGGAATGCTTCATCACCAAGCGCCGTCCCCTTCAAAGAGTTCAGAGAGCTGTGTGTTTTTTTTTTTTATTATTTTAAAGCTTGCAGATTTGGTAAAAAGTTGGTTGAATAAAGTGTAAAGTTTGAATTCGGTGTTTGTGTGTTCTGTATCTAAAAATAGGTCTCTAAGCAACAGCATAAAATGGCCAGGGCTGCACTTAAAATATATGTTTAGAATTTCTGGATAATTATCGATGTCGATCAATATGATTTCTATTTAATCAATATGTTTTTTTTTTATATATATATCGTCCAGCCCTAGACTGTAGTGTAAAGGGCTTCAGAGTGGGGACCATTTACCGTAAATAACTGACCTCCATCGAGCAGTTATCTAAAATAAAAGACATATCTCACATTTTCTTTACTTCCACTTCTCAATAAAATGAAGCGCATTAACATTTGCAATGAAGACCACTTTTGTTCACCTGATTACTTCGGTTGAACGCCGTGACAGACTGCCGTGTAACGCAGGAGGAAGCGGCTAAACACTGTGTGACGTCTGAGCGAGGAGAGAATGGAGAGAGCTGCAAGTTACAGCAGAAAGAGTGGAAAAACGGCAAAAGCACACAAAATGTTCAGTTTTTGATTATTGCTAAATTACTTGGCTGGATATTTAATACAATGGTAATAATGATCCTCTGGTGATGTGTGGTTATGATGGTGAATTGTAATAATTATTACTATTAACATGATCAATAAATACATTTGGCCACACAATTTAAACCAGGTTAGCTACCAATTACTCAGTATACAGTTAGTTTCATCTGTACATTTTATGACATTAAATTTTGCTGTGACTGCTGCTGCTACATTTATTGCCCTCCCCCACTAGAAAAAAAAGGAAACCGGATTTCTGTCTTTGCCTGAAACTGCTAAATAAAACCCATCCATTATTACTTGCTTAGTTTACATTAGCACAAATCCCCACTCTGACATTTTCAAGAGGGCTTTATGTTTGTGTTGTCGGGTCAGAGCGAATGCAAACACGTCCTGATCAGTGTGCTTTTTGCTGCTGCTGCTGCTGAGCCAGGCTGGGAGAACAGCTGTGCTTCACAAAGCTGATTAGCTGCCTGATTAACCAGTCGGTGAATTTAAAGTTCACTTAAACTGGACACAGAGACATAAAGGAGGCGAAGTCAAGCTAAAGTGAACTGGTAAACATGTTTCTGTTTGAACAGGTACTTTATTATTTCAGGTAATGAATGTTATGTTGTCAGTTTGTTGTTTGAATAATAAATATTAATAATCTTTACTATGTTGCTTGCGCTACTTCAATTAACTGTATTGTGAACTAACATCATATTGTTGACTTTGACAGCATGGGATATCAACAATTTATAGCATGTGGACTGTGGTTATGGTACAGTTTGAAATATTAAGATTAGGTTTTTTTTTTTTTTTGCAGTATACCAATGTCAGGCTGGCAAATCTCAGATTTATCTTTTTGGTGTCTAGGTCAAGATTGTAGGATTGTAGCAAATAGTCGGATCAACTATTTGCAGAGTTGTATCTATTCATTCTTTAGCAACGGACAAGTTGTGACTGCAGTTCAGCCTTATTTAAAATGATTAAATTCATGTTTATAGTTCAACACCTAAACATTCATGTTTCTACATTAATTAGTTCTTGTTAAGTTATATGTTTTTCTTGTCTGAATTTGCTGAAAAAATATAATTTTATGAGTTATCATGTAATTTACAAATTATCACATGGATTATGGGATTGCCTCACATCCATTTTATTCTCTTTTCCATTTGATTCACTGAGCTGCTGCTGTCATTCACAAACTTTAGTTATTTTTTTAAATCAGAAACATGCTAAGAATCTGGACTAAAAAGCATATCTTTTATGCTACTTTTGTAGATGGCCAAAATCTCACAGTAATACATAATAGAGGCCAGAAACTGAGGTGGACTCGGAAAACGGGCAGAAACACTCCCCCAAAGTACATTTTTTTAAAATAACTAGAGCTCCAAAAACAAATTCAGATGGCTTTAATTATATTTATAATTTTGGCCGTTAGAGAAATACAATACTAAAGTCTGCATGACTCTTTAGAAAACGAATTTATCTGACAAAATCTTTATTAATTTAAATTAGAGAACTGTTGTGCTCGTTTTCTATGGTGTGCTTACCTGCAAGATGGCCATCAGCTACAGCTTCTCATATCATCTTTGCATTTGTCCTCTTCTCCTCATATAAATAAAATTGGGGTGGAAAAACCCAGCAGTTTAATCTATCAGTCTTAATGTTAAGGTTTTAGCCTATACTCTTGCATATAAGAACAAAGCGGATGTTCATAGTTGGGTTCAAAGATGCATCATCACCAAAATCACCACAAAAACTGTCTGCATGTGGGTGCTGACCAAACACACTCACCTAAAGGGAAAATACAGTGTTCCATGCGTCCATCTGCATGAAATATCAAAGTTTGCCTGTTAAAAAATAAATGAATAAAAAACTGTGCATAAATCTGTCCCCGAACAGAGTTAAATGACATCAAGGTAAGCCACGCTCACTTCAGATTTGTCATTTAAAAAACATTAAAAGTTCTCAAAATCTGAGCTCCACTTACAAACACATTTATGCTAAACACTATATTATCTGTCTTGTTGCCCTTGTTTAAGACTGAAAAATACTCAAATTCTCTATTATTCCTGTAAAACTAATAGGAAGCTTAAACTGCGATTTTTTTTTTTTTTTTTTTTTTTTTTTTTTAAGACCAAAAATGTTGAATTGTGGTCTGATTTTATGGATCCAAAGGTACACCAGGAACTACCCTGTGATGTCGTGCAATACTGGTGAACTATTGCCTTTTAATGCGTATATGAAACGTTGCACTAAAGTGCATTGCAACAACATAGATCTGGCTAACACACTTGATTTTTATCCTTCAGAAAGCATTTTTTTTACCTCATCATCTTCACCCCCCATTGTCCTGCAACTTTTAGTACCATGACCAACGCGACTGAATCAAATTACTGATTTAAGTCGCCTGCCTGCAGGTCAGAGTCCTGCTAATGACATAATTCTGCATTTTAAGTGTGTTGAAGATCCTCTTTGTCCTTAGCACAGATAAGATGCTTCTGACATTTCCTCTGGTGAATGTAGCTGGAGTCAGTGATATCCAGTCTTTTCAGTGGATTTTGTTGCAGTTCTCTCCTGGCTGCACTTATCCTTCTTGCTTGTGTCCTTGTTTTAACCCACTTTCCCTTCAACCAAACTTCCCAATAATTTGCTTGCTTACAGCCCTTTAAACAGTCAGCCTCTTCAGCTCTGCCCTTTTGTGGCTCACGCTCCTTAGGGAGGGCGTCGGTGACAGGCTGCTGCAGAGCTGCAAGCAAACAGCCGTCTTCTTCACAGTAACAACACTTCTGTGTTTAATGTGTGTTTTTTGTTGATGTCTTGTGTAATATTCTAATTCTCTGAACAACTTAATATTGAGGTTTTATAATAGGTATAATTACCATAAGCAACTATGGCTGGGTGATAAATCTATTTTATCAATGCATTTGAATTTGCAACTACTCATATTCAATTTTGGAAAATAGAGATTTATTTCTTTCTTTATTTTTGTCAATCCACTCTCCTGGGCTTCCATGAAACTTTTAACTGTATCAGTCCCAAAAGGGGAAATCGTTTTGGCAACAGCATGCAATGTTGAATACATGTTTAGGAAAATATATTGTCAAAATACTCCAGAAAGGAAATCTTTTTATCCTAAGATGAGGCAATGTAATTTATTAAATTGACCTTTATTTTAAAGTTGGTGTGAAGATACACAAATTAAATGAAGTCTGTTCTTAGATGTGTAATAAAACTAGCTGTGATGAATGGTATGAAACAGAACCCGATCTTTAGCCAAAAACACTGTGATTTCTTTAACTGGGTTTATTGAAGGGCCGATGAACAAAAACAAGATCCAAAAACAAGGGTAAGGCAAACATCCAGACACACTTGACGGGAACAGGCGGACTGACTGGGCAAAAACAAACAGAACAGGTTATCCAAAAACAGAAACAAGGTGCTGGGAGCTCTTACCAAAAACAGAGATTGAAAAGATGGAGGAACAGGTGCATAAGCATGAGAGTATGACGTACCGACAGATAACTGAGGAGGGAGTGAGACTTAAATAAGCAGAGAAACAGGTGAGTGGAGGGAATTAATTAACCACAGGCAGGTGGAAACAATAACGGGACTGACAGAAGGATAAAACTAAGACCGAGAATAAACTCTAAGCACAGAATAAGAACTAACACAAAGACCGGACTACTTAGAACAATACACAGACTAAACAAAACCCTAAAACAAGACAGAATCTACAAAGGAAATAAACCCAAAAACATGAGAGAAGCAACATAATCAAACACTAAACCAAAACCAAAAACAGAACATTACACTAGAAGCAAACATTTTGTTATATTTTCATGATTTACTATGGCAGGGCTGCCATCTTGTTTTAAAGCTCATAGGAAACTGCACTTTGAATTGCCCAGGCAAGATTATTGAAATAAAAGTACGTTTTTAAAAATAATTTCAGCAATATGTTTTTTATATGAAAGAGAAAGGGAAGGAAACTGATTAATCGGATTGGACAAAAAAAAAAAAGGATTTACTTTTATATATAGGAAGGATGGATGGCATATTTTGTACATTGCAATAATTTATTGAGGTGCATCTATAGTTGTAAACCTCTTGCAACTTCAACGCTCTCTCAGTCGGATTAAACATCCACTCAGGACAGATCTCTAGTCTGACCATAAACCTTTACTCTTTGGTTACATCCCTCCATTTTCTAACACGTCTATCCCTTGTTGGGGTTCTGAAGGTTGCTGGTGCCTATCTCCTGCTGTCAATGGGCGAGAGGCGGTGTTCACCCTGGACAGGTCGCCGGTCTATCGCAGTACTCATTGGTTATTTGTTTTACTAATTGCCACTCTCCTCTGTGTCTTTTAAACTTATAAAACAATTAGCCGTCCAAAAAACATTCCCCTTTACAGCCAGTTTACCTTCAGCTTCCATACTGCAGGGAGACTGTTTGCAACCTAGGAACGCTCACTTACACTGTGGGCGAAACATTAAAACTCAGGAAGTTAAAAGGTAAATGCTTCATGTGGTGCAGGAAAGGAGACGTCTGCAGCCGAATGTTGTTTACCCCTCCTGCCTCACCCAGGGGACACATCCACCCACCGTTGTGTGACGCCGGAGCACCTGTGAAGTGATTAAAATTTTGACTTTATTTACAGGGAGCTGAAACTGACGGGGAGTAATCGGGAACCCGAAGTTGGAGAGAGAGCACAGGGTTATTATTGTTATATTTTCAATTTAATCCGGTAAGCATCTGGACTGAAAGAAGAGCTGCAATTGTTTCTAGATTTAATGAGCTTTAAGGCTGAGTTGATATGGAGTTTAATTAGTTCCTCGTCTAGTTTTACATGTTCTACTTTCCCGTTTATTTATATACTGATATTCTTGGTGGTTCTGTGAGAGTTTTAGAGGGGGGGAAAAAAAAGCCGTCTCTTATCGGCTCTTTCACAGCTTGTCTTTCACAATGCAACAAAAGCCCACCCTTTTAGCTCATATCCTTCCCTGACTCATCCTTTCAAGTGTGAGTGCATCAATCCAAAGAAATGCATACCCACATCCATTCTAACATAATCTTGTTTATTTATTTTTGGTCCATCTGAATAGAATAAAATGAATACCTGGTAAAGATGTTTTAAAAGCCTGAAAGTAAATGTACGTTTTATAGGAGTAGCATAAACCTACAATGGAAATGTTAGAAATATTACCAATTGTTAGTATTACTATTAGAGTGTCTTTATCTGGAGAAAAATGTTTGTGTTAAGTAGTAACTGTAAACAAATGCAGACATCACAATTATTAGTAATCTTACTGTAGATTTTATTGTAGTTTTATAAACCACCTTTTGCCAATAGGAGAGCACTTGGTTTAATCTTGTAATATTTCACGGGGTTGGAGTCCGTCTTGTGTTCTCCTTGGCTCAACAAACGGGTTTTTGTTCTGGTAGAGGATTGATTTTTTTTTTTTTTTTTTTTTTTATCTCTGCTGAGCCATTTCTGGGTTTTAATTTGGTCAAGTTTTCGATCATTATCCTGTTTCCATGTCTTTGTGGACCTTCCTTTGGACACCAGCAAGCAGCCCTGTTCAAACGGGATTCGGTCATCCACAAACTGTTCCTGCAAGGTTAGGAGCACGGAAACCTTTTGGTAAAGGGGGCCGAGCCCAACTCCTGAAATACATCTCCACACCATAATCCTCTCTCCACCGAACTTCACTGTTGATAGAATGCATTCAGGCCGTTCTCCTGGCAGCTGCCAAACCCAGACTCCCCCATAGGATTGCCAGAAAATGAGGGATTTGTCACTTGCCTCCATTGCTATAGAGTCCAGTGGCATTGTGCTTTACACCACTGCATCCCTTTGCACTGCCCTTGGTGACATGAGGCTTGGATGCAACTGCTCAGCCAGAGAAAACCATTCCTTTAAAGCTCCCTATGCACTGTTCTGGAGGTCTGCAGCTGCTGACTCTTGGCCACTTCCGTACCACCTAGCGTCCGCTGACTGTTCTCTGTGATTTACATGGTCTCCCATATCGTGACTGAGTCGCTGTCGTTTCCAATCACTTCCACTTTGTTCTATTGCCACTAGCTACTGAGACAGTTTCCACTGGACTTATTGTACAGGCGACCTCCTTTTACAGTACCATGCTGGAATTCACTGAAGTGCTGAGAGCAAGCCTAGGTCCTGTGGTCATGGAAGTGATCGAAACATCTGAACTCAATGATTTGCACGGGTGAGCAAATAGTTTTGGCAGCACTGTGTGTGTGGAAACAAGTTGACAAGTTATCTCCCCCCCAACGGTCCTGTAGATTTCGCAGCTCTTGTCACGCTTCATAGGAGTAAAAGCAAAAATAGCTCTTCAGATTGTACAGCTTGCTCACGCCTGTGGTACTGCAATATAAGCTGAATTTATTTTTATTTATCTTTTTACACATCTCGACCAGGGATGGCACTAAAAAATGGAGGGCTCTGCATGTTCCGACCATGTGTCCATGCGTTTAATCTGCTGGTTGTTCTTTCAGAGCGAGCAGCTTCTCTTCAAAACAAAGGCTTGTTGTTTTCCCTCCCAGCGACGGTGCTCTGGGGTGGGGGTTGTTAATTTGATCTGTGGTGTTTTTCACCGCTGCAGTGACCAGACCCCCTGTGCTTCTCTTAGGGATAAATCTATGGTGCCTTGTTCTCGGTGTGCTGCTGTAAACTAATGGACAGTAAAGAAAGAGCAGACAAGATAGCGATCTGACTTCTGCTGCCTCTGTGAGCGCAGAGGTCAGCCAACTGAGGATGAAACGATCGCAGAGGGGAAGAGGCCGACGCGTCCGAGTGAAGGATGTTATGTGACTTCAGTGCAGCGAGAGACCAAAACAAAAAGCTTCATTCTGTGCATATATAGAATACAGTTGTGCATATAATTTAAAAACACTGCAATAAGTACTGGCTGGTTATGTTATACCAGTGGATACACTGCAAAAACAGAACTTAAAATAAGTAAAATGTTCTTAAAATGAATGCACTTGTCCTTGATTTGAGCAGGTAAATAAGATGATTTGCCAATGGAATAAGATTTTTGCACTTAAAATAGGAACAACTCATCTCCATCATCTTATTTCAAGTGCAGGATGTCTAATTATCTTATATTAGGGGTCAAAATACTCATTCCATTGGCAAATAATCTTATTTACCTGCTCAAATCAAGTACAAATACACTAACTTTAAGAACATTTTACTTATTTTTAGATCTGTTTTTGCAGTGTAGTTGGTTTAAACCCAGTGCTTCTGACACTGTTACTGCTCTCATGCCTACTTTTCCTTGAGTCCTTTTCTGTTTGAAGGAAGCTCTCCCATCAGCTGCCACCTGATGCTTTGTACATCCTCAGGAAACAGGCGGGGGGGGGGGGCGAATGTAAATGAAATATAACGCAGTTTGCTGGGTGCTTTTTAAAATGCTTTTTATCCAACCAAAATAGCTGTATCATATCAAAGGCCCTCGGCCATTTGGCCTTGCATATTCTTTACTTATCAGAGAACAATGAAATGGTGTAATTTTTAATCCCCAAACTTTTAGCGCCTGAGGGACACGTTTGTACGCATAGAAATGTGAGCAGAAAGGGGTTTCCCTCCACTATGTTTAGGGGCAATGTTTTTTTTTTTTTTGTCTAAACTGCTGTAGGTTGGAAAATTAGACCTGAAACTTTAAAGTTATTCAAAGCTTCCTGAAACACACAAATTCCTACACTACTCACTCTCTCCCTCCCTGTGTCGTCTCCCATCTCCCCCTCCTCCTCCCCCAGGGACCCTCTTCATCTGGTCGGACACGTAGCTTCTCCCTCCTCCCCCACCTAACTCCATCTTCATCCCCAAGTTCCCAGAGGCACCAGGGCCACTCGGCCTCACCCAGCAACATCGTCAGCATCACCCACCACAAGTCTCCAGCTGCAGCTCGACGGGCTAAGAGTCAGTATCCAGGACAGCTGCTGGAGGTCAAGGAGGTGGGTGACTAAGGCAAAAAAAAGGCTAAGCACATTTAAAGGCGTGTTTTTAAAGATAGAAAGGCATAAAGGCAGTTGAAAACAAAAGATCTGGTGGATAAAAAGTTTGACCCGCAAACTGAGCAAGTTGTTCTTCACTTAACCCATCAACACAAGTGTTTTCTGGCATTTGGTTGTTTTTCTTCTATCTCTTCTGCAATTCCTGTTTTGATATAGTTCATATTTCTTCCAATTATACTTTGACATACTAAACTAAAGGCTGGATATATAAGATTTTAGAGTTCCAACATGGAAATAAATTTGACAATAAGTAGATTACAGTTTGAACAAAAGTTTATTACATTACTCATTACTCAGGTTTAATAAGTATGTTGGTATTCGGGGTAGTGCACTGCAATGGTTTGAATTGTTCCGGTCACATAGACGTTTTTCTGTAATGATCGGTGATTTGTCCTCTCCTGTTGCCCCTCTCTTTCGTTTTTTTTTTTTTGCGGTGTGCCCCAACGCTCCATCCTAGGTCCGTTGTTGTTCTCACTGGGATCTATTATAGCCAGGCACAACCAAATACTGACATTAAGATGTGGTTAGGGGAAATTTTTCTTCTGTTGAATGAAGATAAGAGTATCTGTTGATTGGTGCTTGTGCCTATTCTTATTTACAATTTCTACCCTCTAAATCTAAAGCACCTCTGAACAACTTTGGAGTCATCTTTGACAGCAGTTTGAGATCTGACAAGCTGTGTGTGGTCAGGGCTAGCTTTTATCAGTTACGTCTTCTAACAAAGGTTAAACCTTTTTTTTTAATCATATCGAACTTGAGAAAACTATTCATGCGTTTATTAGCTTGGGAATTGGTTATTAAAACGCACTCTATGTCTGTGTCTCCCAGACCTCAATCAACCATCTTCAATTGGTTCAAAATGCTGCCGCCCGAGTTTTAACCAACATTCTCCAATGACAGCACATCACTCCAGTCCTTTTTTCTCTCCACTGGCATCTTTTAGGATTGATTTAAAAAATTAGCTATTTGTTTTTAAAGCCTTTAATGCTCTTACCCCTCCATATCTGTCTGAACTCTTGTGGGTTTGAAACCCAACTAGTGCCTTAAAGGTATATAGCCACGTTATATGCCTATACTAAAAATACCAAAATCCTGTTGATTATGATAAAATAAGACTATATACTCCATGGGTCCATCCAGATAATGTTTTGATAGTCCTTTTTGAGCGTAAATAGAACCCCAGCAATGGGTGCGATGAGCTGACATAAACAGACGTGGCGCCATCTACTGGCCGACTGTGCTGTAATGCCTCGCAGAAAACCGACAGGTCGCCGTGGTCGAAGACCAACCCAACCCACTCCCATTTCAAGTTACAGTGAGTCCTACCCTGAGCCTCCTTCAACAAAATCGACAAAAATTACAACTCCTACCAAAAGCAAAAAAGGACACATCATGCATGCGCAGTGACGTACCCTGGTCACATGTTGTGATAATGGTAAATATGCACAGAAGAGGCTATATTTCCTAACAAATGGAGCAAAAACAAAGCTTAAAAGACAAAAATAACAAATAGGACATGATAATCTTTCAGAAAAACATTGTATGCAACCAGAGTGAGTTACTGGCGTATACATTTTTAAAAAAAATGTCAAACGCTTGGGTGATTGGGCCTTCTCAGTTGCTGTGTCCAGGCTCTGGAGCAAATTGCCTCCTGACATTCGTACCACATCTGACTGACGTTTTTAAAGTTAGGCTTAAAACCTATTTATTCAGATTTGCTTTTTACCTTCAGTAGCACTGTCATATTTTGTACTTTATTTTGTACTAGCTTTTTTTTCATCAAATGTTTATTTTATGTACAGCACTTTGGTCATCTCAGGGTGTTATAAAGGGCTACATAAATAAGAGTTGTTTGATTGACATTACAGAATGCCAAGTTGAAGGGGACATCTTTGCTAGAAATATTCCTATAAGTATGTGGATTGTACACAAGGGAAACAATTCTTAATTTGGACCATAATCCTTTGTAATCGGGCTACACTATATCAGGACAATATTTAAATGTGAAACTATTGCTTCAACTGTGATCCTGAAATAAACCCACTTTTATCTGAAACTTTTTTTTTTTACCATTACACCATGTCCCCACTAATCCTCTATTGGCATCTCATCCATTAAAAATATGGATTAAGTGTAGGCAGTAACATCAGTAAAAGCCCATTCAACTTGACAAATGTATTATCTACATGCAGATGATTAATACGTGACACTTTAAATACAGTATCCTACCAAATATTACCCCCAAGCACTCCTTTGCGATCGCGATCTTGCATACGCTGATATTGTGACGACATTTAGGATTCTATATATCAAGCAGCTCCATTTTAAATTCAAGCTTATGAAACATTTTACCTCTGCTTGTGCTTGTTTTTTCAGTGTGTCCCCCCCCCACTCATTATGTTTGGTGTGTCACTGAGAAATTTTAGTCTGGTTTTAAATCGTGTCACACCACACAAACAGCACTTAGAGACTTAAATGATCTGCTTTAAACTGCAGACGAGGGTGACCCTGCTGTTTTAATTTCTCTTGATCTAACTGCTGCTTTTGACACGGTGGACCGTCATGTTGTAGTATCACGTCTGTAGCAGTTAGTTGGAGTGAAGGGCACAGCCCTGAATTGATTACGCTCCCACTTGTCAGGCATAAGCTTCTCTGTCCACCCGGGTCGGTTTTCTTCCCAAGGCTCCTATGAATTGTGACGTTTCTCAGGTCTCCATCTTACCCCTTCTTTTCTCCCATTATCTGCTTCCTCTAGGGTCTATTTTTAGAAAGTGGGATTTGTCTTTTTATTGCTATGCTGACAATGTTTTACTGCTATCAGGTTCTTTGGGGTATTTTTGTTTGATACATTTTAAATTTCATAAACAGGTCAATGCACTGTCTGAGGGTGATCACTAAAATCAAAGCCTATCTACCTCACAGTCCTACCTGTACATTTTGGGATTTTAGGAGTGTTTTTAGAATTCTACTCCTGGTGTTTTAAATGTTTAAACGACCAGGCAACTCCTATATAATATTGGGGTTTTTAAACAAGCATCTTCCAAGCATTACTCTGAGGTCAGGGAACCTGTTGCTTTTAGATGTTCCTAGGATTTGTCCTGTGACCCAGGTAGATGTAGCTTTCTCTGTTACAACCCCCAAACTGTGAGATGCTCTTCTACTCACTGGAAGGATGCAGCTTGAATGATTTTAAATCTCTTTTAAAGACTCATCCTTTTAGCTTTGCTTTTGTTTCCAGTTGAGAAGAGTTGTAATTGAATTCATTTATTTGTTTTACCTTCACTTATTCTATCAGATCTACTGTAGATCTCACATTTTCTTGCTTATTTTGTGTTTTTATTTTTGTTTTGTGGACCTGTGCAGTACTTTGGTGTGTAAGGTTTGATGGATTGAATTTTGAGCTTAAATTTCCTTAGTGTCCTTCCTCTCTTTCTGACAGCAGCTTGGCTGTTGTTTAGGGTCGCTGCTTAAATAAAAAGCGGCAACATTTTCTTGTTTTAAATAGATTCGTCTCATTTAATTTGCAAAAGGTCTGTCAATAGACACACAACAGTGAATTCAGCAGGCTGTAAAATGAGCCGGTTAGAACAGACTCTCATTCATATGCAGACTGTTTATTCCCGCTATTTTTTATGATTAAAGACATTCTAAATGAATTTTAAGAAAGGGGCACAAGTGTAAACTTGTCCAATTTACCATCCTATCCCCTGACATATCTGTACAAATTTGTTTTTCTGGAAAGGTAGGGGGATTGCGATAGAGTGCTACATTGATGGTAGACAAAGGGTGTTTTTGGTTGACGCATCTAAACTCAGTTCATAATGGATGGCTTGATTTCGGGCCGTGGAATATATTGTAACTATGCTGTCATTGCAATATCAATATTAATATTGCAAAAGGTGGTTTGTGAAGCAATAAGTATTCAGATATATACGTCATCCTCTTGTATGGAGTTTCACAGCAGTAAATGGCTATACCTGACACAGATTACCGCGCACAGGAGGCTAAAGGCTACAGAGTGATCCTGAACGCTGTCTGCAGAAGGAGCTCTGGAAGGATTCACTGGTTTGCTGTTCTTTAGCAGCTAAGCCGGTGTGACATTTGGAGATCAGAGAGTGTGTGGAGAACGAGGTCCGGACTTTCTCACCAGCTCCGGTTCACACGTGCATTTCACAGCAGGGGACGCTCAGTTCGATTTATGATGTCGCAACTGGAAACGCAGTTCACATAAAGCTGAAGCATGATGGAAATGCTGTTTAGTTTGCACATTTATAGGAACTGTGCTAGAAGCTGTTTTGCAATAGGAATTCTACATTGAGTTGTATTTAGTGGGGCAAAGCCTGTTGATAAATGAATAGACAGCAGCTTACAGGTCAGCAGAACAACGTGTTCAGATGATTAGAAATGTGCATATCTGTAAAGGCCCTAAGACACTTTAAGTTTATATTTAACTGTTGACTTTAAATAAGCAATAAGCAATGTTTCACCACTAGGTGGAGGTCTCTATGTAGACCAAAAAAAGGTATGTATCAAGCCACACCTTTCTCTAGCTTAGGCCATCACTCATCAACAAATTCCCCCTTCTCACTCGTAGGCTCATTTTTGCATAAATGCAAAGGATATATTGACAGCAAAATAGCATCACCTTTCAGAGGAACTTGTCTAGTGAAGAATTAAGTAACTTATAATTTTATAATGATGTTAGCAAGAGAACGTTTTGATCCAATGGGCGTGGTCTCTGCCATTTTGTGCCTGGCGGTGGCATTTCATGGGCCCTGGAGTGGGTAAGCCCTGAGTGGCAGCTGTTCACGTGCACGTACCTGCATGCATGGCCGGCCCGGCTATGTAAATAAGAGATTGGAAAACAACACAGAGAGACGTGTAACTATAGTCCATTTAAAAATATACCTTTAGTTCTTCACAAAACTATTTTTAGTTCTTTCTATATAAAATAATGAAGTTTCTTAATGCTCCTTTAAGTCAGTTGGATTTATGTTGACTGTTGCAAATAACTTTAAGTTCCAATGTGTCTATTTTAACTCAGAAAAACCCAGGATTTGGATCCTACACATAAAAAAAAAAAACTTTTTCGTACTCCTCCTTTAAGTACTGCCAAAAATTAGCATAAAGGAGCAGAAAATAATTTGCTTTACTGTAGGATAAACGGATGTATAGGCATAGAGAAAGAAAGTGCAACCTTTTTTAATTATGGGGGTTTAAGCATTTTGCTTAACTGTTTTTTATCTGGTCCTATATTTTTTTTAAAACATGTGACCAGAACGACGACAGGTTGAACAGTCAATATTTACACCACAAAAGAAACAAGCATGTGTAAAAATAACCTAGAACCTCCTTGCTGCTTTTATTGAATCTGAGAGGGTAAGTGGAAGTCGGATGCTGTGATCAAATACAATTGATTAACTAATCGTTATCAGTTTGACCACCTCTCCAACAGCAGGAGTTTTTGCCATTTGCTGCTCTAGAGCAAACAGGTGATTGTGGTCATGTCAGGGTGGATATACATCTGCTGTAATCTTAGAGAAGTCATTTCTAATGTCCATCAATGTAGTGTCCTAAAGTGATGAAGGCAATCTCCAGTCAATTTGACACCAATCATTATACAGTGAGAGATTATATATAGGTGTAGGACATTTAAAACAGCTGCCACTCTTCCTGGGAGTGGATGCTGCAGCAAGCACACCTTAAGGTCAAATGATCCACTGCTCAGAGAAATCTGGAAGTCTCAGAATCTATAGACCTCAGCTACGATCCTAAATGTAAAAATAGGAGTTATGATGGGTGATTGTTGGAAAATAAGAATGAAGGAGACATCCCCTTACTACCGACAAACCTCTGGAACAATGTCCTTTTAACAGATGCGATCAAAGTATAGGCCTTTATTTGTAATGAATAGATCCAGTGTTGGTGAAAACCAAGCACAGCTTATCTGTACAAACACTTTATACCCGCTAGCAGCTGCACGCTGTTAGACAGTCATGATTTAGGCTTCTTTTGCAGCTTGTAGGAACGTTTCAATTATTGAGTCCAACATGGAGTCCTCTATATGCCAGAATATTCTCAAATGTGAGGCCATCTTTCCAGCTCAAACTGGGTCAGGTAGGAAATTAAGCTATGATGGAAACAGGAGAGGGGGTAAAATATCTCCATAATGACTCATAAAACAA
This sequence comes from Fundulus heteroclitus, assembly GCF_011125445.2. NCBI lineage: Eukaryota > Metazoa > Chordata > Actinopteri > Cyprinodontiformes > Fundulidae > Fundulus > Fundulus heteroclitus. Next base: position 20,768,357 of record NC_046373.1, on the reverse strand, counting down.
ACATTAAGTTAATGCTGCTAAAGGAGGTTCTGAAAGATACTGAGTTATTGGATGTTCTTTGTTTTTTCATAAACAACTTCTGTATTGTTGCTTAGATGATAGAGATACCAGGGTTTAAAGCTGGTTTGACATGCTAATATCAAATGGTTAAAAATGTTTAAACAAATATGCAGACATTGTCAAAAAACATTCCTTGTTAATTATTTGGAAAAATAATAACGAGGGTCTGTATTCTGTTTCAGTAAAACATTGGGTTACTGTATCAATACTATGTTGAACCCCTGTTAAGGGATTTTTTTTTTTAAATAACAATCAAGTGAAGCATTTTCATAAATGCCTTTCTATTGATCTCTTCTATGTAATCTTCTTTTGTGCTCATGGTGAGAACGTCTAACACCATCTGAGAAGATGATGAGAACAGCAAATTAGGATGTGTACTTTAGGAAATGAGATAAGAGGATAGAAGTGAAACCATGTTGTTATTAGAGTGCAGGCTTCGCTACCCTGGTGTGAATGGTATTTCCTGCTCATGAGTTCAGAGTTTTGGCAGCTGGTCGTTTCCTCCATGTGATCGGATGACACCTGGCATTGTTTTACGGTTATATTAGACTATTAGAGTCTTGATACAATGCAGAAAAGCTTGAAGAAAACTGGAAAAGCTGTTGTTTTTTTTATTTGTAGAGGCAATGTAACAGTTTTACTCCTTAAAAAGAGATTCACTCTAAATGTTAGGTCTGATCTGCCAGGAATTTCTGCATGTAGCTGCACTTAGTCCTTACACCGGCACCAGAGTGATCGCAGGAAGAGAGAGAAAGAGCTCTTACATTATTGGTTTATGTTGTTAAAAACTTGGCCATGTTGTCTGTATTGAGGTATATTGAGGTTTTCTGAAGTTCAGTTAGAACTTTTCCGTCAAATGCTTTGCTGTTGTTTAAAATCTTAGATATCCCAGAGTGTCAAAATAATTTCTCTATTAAAGCATAGGGTATTGTAGCTCTGTCCCTCCTCCACCTGTTTAGGACACTGCCGGTCAGCTGGCTGAAATATTAAAAATTCTTCATTGTCCCACAATGGGGAAATTCTGGCCTGACAGTGGCAAGGACATAGATTGTTACATATACTTATATAGTAGTGAAAAAACAAGCTAATTAAAAAAAACATACAATTAAAGTTTTTTTAAATAATTAAGCAATTTAAACAAATGTGTTGTTTTTCCACATACTTATGGAAAAGAGCTAGCTTTATTGTCCACGGTTCTTGTGGCTAATAAACATGGACATTCCTGTTGTTCCTTTTCAACAGCATTCAGGCTTGTAGTTCAAGATAATCATTCTTATTTCTTTGTCTGAAGTCAAGACATATTATTTTAATCAAGCATCAGCGTAAACAAATTGACAAAAAGGTCGCCAAGAAAACAGTCGAAGCCTGCAGACGAGTGATGACGTTATATTTGGGACAAATCTCAAACTCGAGCATCATGCAAACTACAATAGCTACACAAGAAAGAAAATAGTGATAGCAAAGTCCTCAGCTGAAATTTAAGTTTACAATCTCCTGGCCATTTATCCAGGAAGGAGGAAGAATTCAGAACTGTTGTCTTAGACCAGTAGCTTAGAGACAGAATAAACCGGCACCCTGTGGAGGAATTTAAAAACACTTGTGGTGAGCTCACACTGCTGATAGGAATCATCATGGTGTTGAAAGATCTTCAAAATAAAATACCAACAATTCTAAAAAATGTAGATTCTGGCAGCATTAAGGCACAGCCATTGCAATTAAAGATTTAATGCCCAGAAACAGGATCTGCAGTTGCCCAGGTGGAATGGCTGTTGACTCCCTGCTTGATCGATCGACCACTGTTGTGGCATGAATTGTGTTGCCCCTCAGCCTTGAGTTTTTTTTTCTCTTAAATCTCAAAGATTTTATTATTTTTATAATCCAGGAGTATTTCCAGCAGTCTGTGTTGAGAAATCCATTCCTGTTCACCTGTTTTCCTTCCATTGTGCTCCTCTGTGTAGATGACTTTTGCAACAAAAAGTGCTCTTTGCATCATTTGGATGTCGCAATTTAGCGTCCCCTAAAACATTCAAAATATTTCCATCCAACAGCTTGTTTTTGTTTATCAAGAAACCAATGTTTTCTATGACTAGCGGTATACATTTCCACAACAAGGCATTACAGACTCATTATCACATCATCATCTTTCGTGTGGTAGTGCATTTTTGTTTTATGGCTCAAAAGACTGTCTTATCTCAGAAAAGTGTTTCCTAATCATCTGCGATGATACTGTCCAGTAATTTTAAGTTTTATGGCCCTTTAAATATGATTGTATTCATGCTTTACATTTTTATTTTAAGTCTATCTTAATAGTGTTATGTAATGAAAACATGGTATTTTTGCAATCATTGTCATATAACTGAGATAATCTCATACCTAAGCCTAAATCGCAATGATAGAAAATATTTAGTTTTAGATTTTCTCATAATATTGCTGAAGGCATAGGACATTCAACCTTTTTCGATTTTTAGATGTCTCCTGCACCTGTTCAGAGGATGAATGCTAACATTTGCAAGCCTCTTAGAAGTTAATTTCAAACCTCTTTCCTGAGGTTTTGCCTTTTGAGTCGAACTAAATCCTCATCAATTTTCTCTGCTGCCATCATCAGACTTGTCTGTTCCGGCTGCTGATAATCTCTGGTCGTGCCGAGGAGTCTTTCTTCCTTCTCTGCTTATCCTCTGGGAGAAGACCGTTTTTTTCTGTTGTTTCTTAATGAGCTGTCCTCAGTCAGTTTAAGGTGATTAATTGCAATAGATTGTTTGGTTTTGCAAAATGAAAACCATGACGCATTTGTAAACGAGGCATTTTTTTTTTGCCCTTGCAATCTTTTGTTTGGAGAAAGAATGGGATTTTTTGTAAGTACTGCCAGGCGTCTTTGTTTGTTGCTGCTGAATTATAGAGATAAGATTACTAAGCAGTTAGGAAGGAAGGGAAAAATGCAGACGAGGACAGACACAAGCTTTTTAATGTGTGGTACTTGTAGAGAAATATTGAAGCTGAATGAGAGGAGTCAGATTCTCACAAAATACTTTGACATGTCCGTGTTGAGCCTTAAAACAAACTGATCATGTATTTGTGCATCGGCTCGGCTTCTTACAGGAACCAGGAAGCGTGACCATATAAGACCTATGCTGGCCTCTTTACATTGTCTGCCCGTCTTTTACCGAATAGATTTTAAGATTCTTTTATTAACTTATAAGGTCTTAAATAGATTAGCTCCCCTTTATCTTAGAGACCTTTTAAAATTCCAGTCTGTGTCGAAAAGTCTACGTTCAAATAATCAACTATTATTGACAGTTCCTCGGACTCGACTTAAGAGGAGAGGAGATCGGGCTTTCTCTGTTGTTGCTCCAATTCTGTGGAACAATTTACCTCTTCAAGTTAAATCTGCCCACAGCCTGGATCATTTTAAATTGCTTCTTAAAACTTATTTTTATTCTTTGGCTTTTATTTGAAGCAGCGCTTCACATTCTGTTTTGTTAATTGTTATTGTCTTTCTTGTAAAGCACTTTGGTGCAGTTTTATACTTGTTTTTAAAGTGCTATATACATAAATTTGACATTGACATTGACATTGTGCATGATATCTCTGACTTTGATTGAAAACGAAGAGATCATTTGAACTGAAAGGTGTTGCTTAATCCAAATGTTTTTGGAATATGTTTTATTGATAGAAGAAAATAAATGAGGTCAAACCTGTCAGACCCATCAATGGTATTCCAGTTTGTCTTACAAGATCTTCATACTCTGCATTTTCGAAGTTTGTTGTTAATTATCTACCTAGTACTTGATTGTGAATAATTCAGTTATTAAAACACTTCTGATATGATGATAAGCAGTGTCTTCTACACATGATGAACAAGTTCAAAAAGAGCCAGGTTTAAATTGCATCTTTGTGACTCCCAGTCTGTCGCAAGATGTAATTCTGTGCCAAACAAACAAAGATAAAATATTTTAGCTTCAACAGGATTATTCTCAATGACCTATTGGGCTTATAAGGCACTTGTCATAATTGTAAAGGCACGACTTTCATGACTTTTATGGTATGACATAAGTCTTGTCTAAAAAAGAACTAGATCTAGATCATAGACAATGCCAACAGTAAATAAATGTGATTTGATCTTTCTTTTCTCCAATTGGGGGAACTTCTGTATAAAACCTATTTCCAGGCTCCAGCCAGGTTTTTTCCAGACACATTGAAGAGTTCCTCAACATGAGTTTCACAGGTGCAGCCATGGCTACAACTTTTATGAATCTGCTAACATTATTATTAGGTAATTGCATATTGGGTCAATGATCCAAAAATAGCATTGCTTGATCTCATGCAACACCACACAAAACTCTGTTTGCGCTAATGAAGATTCAGTCACTTCAGGATGTTTAAAGTTTAAATATATATGTTTAAATATATGTTTAGATTGTCGATATCGACAATCTAAACATATATTTCTTTGTTTATTTGATATACTGGGCAACCAGATGTACTGCTTTGGTGTGTTTGCACAAGTGTTAGTTTCAATACAATTCCATAAGGGGCTTTCAGGACAAAGTCACAATTACACTAAATCTAGAAAAAATAAAGATAATTTACATACACTTTGCAATGAAAGAGACGTTTCGTAAATAATATTGTGTGAACAAGTCTGCCCTGACTTCAACCACTGTTTTGATCCTCTGTTAAAGATGTTGGTATCAGTCTGTTGTTGAAGGCCAGGAGGAGAGAATGCAGCCTTGGCCGTTTTATGCTGTTGCTTAATGACGTACATTTAGGTAAAGAACACACAGACTCTGAACTCAAACTCAACCTTTTGTTCACCAACCTTCTACCAAACTGCAGGTTTTTAAAGGAGCAAAAAGAACATGTGCTCTCTGAAGTCTTTGAAGGGGGCGGAGCTTGGTGATGGTGACTTCCTGGGACTGCGTTTGTGATTGGTTGGATGCAATGACTGTAGCATTAACCTAGATGGTAGGTTAGAAAGCAAAAGGAAGGAAAACTGCTCTTCTTTTGAACTTTTTATTGACTCTTTTTTTCCTATCACACCTCTGTGGATCGATATAAATTTTTATTGAATTATCGTTCGGCCCTACTTCTTATTATGCTTCATTTTCTGGTTGGAAGTCACTAATCCTCTCTGTATGGGAAACTCTGCAGCTGCATCTCGTTCTGATTGAAATGTCATGCCTAAATGATCCGCTAAATTACAAAAAGAAAGCAACTATTGATCAGCGTGGGTGGAGAATATATACTTCTCGTGCGCACAATTTTAATAAATGACGTAGCAAACATGTAATGATTAACCAAAGTAAGCACCACTTTGGTGTGTTGGGTTCCTCCAAAGACACAAAACGAGTCTCTGTGTGATTTATATTCTCACTGTTTTGGTTCAGAAAACTGGGTCGCTGCTCACTGTGACCTGATTCAACTCTGCCGTCATTTAGCTTCCTCTCACCCTCCCTTCTCCTCTTCGTCATTTGGTTTTTTTTTTTTATTCCTCTGTTCTTACCAGGCCAATAAACTTTACTGACAAGTTCAACAGAACGAAGGGAGCTTGTTTGTGCGACTGTTCTTAGTGGAGACCGCCAGGCTGGGCTTTTGTAGATCATGCCGGGGATTTTTGGTCTAGCAGCACCGTCACAAATGTATTTTGTATCCTATTTTCTTCTGATCACAGTGGCTGATGATATTCAGAAACTCCCTGTTATTGTTGAACGTTTGACTTGCTTCATCTCTGCTGCAGATGAACACTGTTGAGTGAGCTTTGCATCTTCGTTCCTGTCAGAATAAAAATGCGTTCTGGCTGCTCCGGTTACAAGTGGACACTTTGAAGTGCAAGTATTCAGACCTGGCATCACCTGCATTCAGAATAATTAGATCTCCAGTATCTGCTGTGTATGCAAATAAACTTAAAAATAAGCATCGCACAGTGGCCCATCAACAGACCTATTGAGATTTATGTAAAATTTTAAATAACTCACCGTTAGTCTGATATGAAATTACCTTTTTGCTATTTAGGTTTCAAAAACCTTGTAGTTATAGTGTGATGGTGCATTAATTTGTTTGTATTCACAAATTTTGCCTTTTTTTGAAGTGACACGATAAAAGATGAGGTGATAAAGGTGCTAAGAGCAACTATTAACCTAAGCTCTCCACACCAAAGCAGTGCAGTAATTACTTGTTTTGATGACGGGCAGAAGCTTAAATGCTCACCTCGTTGATCAGCTAGGTGCGGAGAGGTTTCTAATGATGGGTGATACAGCAGCAAGGCAGAGTGACTGCTGTAATAATGACAAGCCTATTGCTCATATAATAATTCTTTATGGCAAGTCCACTGGTCACATAATCATTGTGTTTGGAAACCTGATAGAGTTTAAAAATGCCATAAAATACACCACCAGGCACTCCCAGACTCTGAATAGATTTCTCTTCAGACATGATATTTAAAGAGGTTGGGAATCCGGCTTCAGAAAGGTAAACACCCTGCCTGGTTTTCCTTCATCCTGTTCACTTAACTGGATGATTTTAGTCCCGTCTATGCTGTGGAGCTGGAAATGCACATGGTTGGAACTAATCTCTGGACTCACATTTTATTTTCTGACCCTGGATTCCCCTCCTCTGATATAAAACGTGACGTGTGAGTGCTTCGTATTGTGTTCATTCAGGATTTTTGCACAGAGAGAATTAGAAGTTATATATTATTGTGAATTTTTGTATTATATTTCTTGCTTTGACTGTACATTTTCCTCGGGTTATACCATTAATTATGTCTTATTTTGTGCCCTTATAAGTAAAAAGAGGATAATTAGCAGCATTTTCAACCAGGAATATGTACAATTCTTTAAAATCACTCAGGGACTGGTGGCTCCCTAATTTAGCAATATTATGGAAATATTTGTGTAGCGTTATAACTTATAACATATGCTCAGAAATATTCCCAATAGTTTTATTTTACATAAGCTGTTGGTTACAGGTCCAGTTAGGGTTTAAAAATCTAAAAACTGACAGACGTTTCCTTTCTGAAAACCTCTGGAAGCAGCATTGACGTAACAACACATCAGAGAGGTCCTGTGTTGAGTGTTGAGGACTCTGTCATGCTGTCACCTTCCATCCATCTGTGTCTTTGTGTGTAAATCCGTCTCCCCGCTCGACGTGAGATGCTGGGAGTCAGACCACATGACCGTCTCCCATCAGCCAGCTTGTCACAGCCAGCTGACGTGAACTCATCCAACACTTCAACTCTCGCTGCAGCAGCACAACTGGGCTCTCGATCCGCCACAGCGGAGATAGATGATTGGGTGTTGTCTATTTCTGGAAACATCACCGGTCCTGTTGTCTTCGGAGAGCACTGAGTTTGTGGAAATGGTTTGAAAAGCAGCGGGATCCGTCCTCGCTGTAAACATGTAGCACCGTTCAGCCTAAGCAAGTAATCAGAAGCTCAGCCTTTGGCCAGTTCAATGCAGCAGTGGCTATTAGCTTTATTAATATAGAACAGCAGCAGAATATGTCAAAGTAACCATGGCTACTTTACATTTCTGACCAATCAAGACATTTCCCTCCCAAGAAAGAAATGAAATGAGTTGCTGAAAGATGTCTCTCGTCTGTCATCCGTGGAAGAGGGAGAACAAAGTTCTCTCAGGCCTTTAATGCCTGTCCATATTCCTGAAGAACAGAGGATGTTGTTCTCTTTCACAGGGCTGACACAGATAAGTGACGTCGCTTTGTTCATGCTGCTCTGGGAGTTTTTGCATCTTGTTCTTGCAACATCATACTAACAATTATACCCAAAGGCTGCAGAGGAAGGACCTTTCAGATGTTCTGGTGAAGTGTGAGATGTCCTGGCAAGAAAAAAAACAAAACTTTGCTTTTGTTCTTGCTAACTCAAGTAACAAAGTTTGATTCTGTTCTTTCAAAAAGAATGTTTGGGAACAATCAGCTCACCTAACAAACTCCAGGAACCAAACTCCTGTATTATTTCTTGGTTTCATCAAATCCTGATGTGTATGTGTTACGCCTCCTAGTATCTTTGAAGCATTTGTTTTTTTGGTCTTTATTTGCTGCCTGGATCTGTTGCTTTTTTAAGTTATATCTTTTTCTTAAACACTCTTCATCTGCTCATGAATTAGCTTCCTGTCTTTTTGGATCCTTACAGCATCGCCACTTATTTTCTTATGCTATGCTCAGTCAAGTTGTATATTTTCTTTAAAACTGGCTTATGTTCAATTTGTTTTCCCTACCTTTTCATTTTTTTATGTGCATCCTATATTTCTGTCTCCCTTGGCCCAAAGTTTAATAATCCTTTTTCCCCCAGCTGTGTGTAAAAATGTCATGTTTGCTTGCATCAAGAAAAGCGGCTTCATTTTACTGAACTCTATAAAAGCCAGTGAGCTGTGTTATATCTGAGGATGGTTTGTTTTCCCACCAATTCCTTATAGTTGCATGGCAACAAATTTACTCTCCAACTTGCATTGCCACACACTAATGACCCTTTCAGTGAGTAATGGACCTTTAAGGCAGGTTCTGATTTGCTGCATTATTATTGTCACAAGGATGCAATTACATTTCTGAATGTTTTTCTTTTTTGTGTAAGATTTTCTGTTGCATTTTTGCTGTGCTCAAAATCATTTAAAAACCCTCTTTTTTAATTTGTAGTCCAGCTGCTTGTTATACTAAAATTAATTTCTCTACTCTAAACAGAACAATCTTGATTAGAAATTATACTCATCACAGAAAAAAAATATAATGCTCATCATTTCAACTGAGTTGCATGTTGTAGTTGTGTTTTCCTTCAAACTCATCGTTGTCCTTTATGTTGGAGCTGATGTACCGGCAGCTCAGCTCAGCTGGCTCATTATCTCTTCCTGTTAGTAAGTGGAAGCAGGAAACTGCAAAGTTTCAATAAACACAGGAGTGTAGCTTTTATATCCTTGCAACAAAAAGTTGTATAAAGTCTTGATATCCCGTGTAACACTACATGATGAGAGATCAAAGAGATGCCAGGCTGCACGACACAACACCCGAGAGAAGCACAGCAGAAATAATGCTCCTATTATTAGATTCCCTCTCCCAAAAAAAGTTAAGGAATAAAAAAAAAGGATTTAGCTGTGAAGAATCTCTGGCTGTAAAAAAGAGAGAACATTCATAAGATCATTTAACTGCACAGTTTTCTAAGATCATCTCTTTACATCGACTGATATTGGTCGTATCTTTGGTCATGAGACCAAACATGTCCTCTGCGATTTATTTCAGCCGTTAGAACAACTTAAGCTCCCGATTAACGGTGCTTTAGCGTGTGTGTCAGAATCATGTTGAGCAAACTAGCCAGAATGAATGGAGTCAATAGTAAATCATTATTGATCATAAAAGAACATCATTTGGTTACAAATTTGTTGGGACCTCAAGTCGTACGTGACGTGCTCTCAGCAGTGCTGATTTTGTCAAAAAATTGAAAGGAGTAAATATAAAGTTTTTTTCCGATGGTGGCTTCCTATTGGTTTTGTCGTCTGTTGGTAACTGATAAAAGAATAATTCACTGGTCGCAAAAATAATACGTTTTTCTTTTGGTAGAAGTTTAACACGCCTGCTGTAGCCACAAGTTAAATTCATCTGGTCACAGGTACATCAGTGGACGGCACAAGCAGTCAAGTTTGTATGACAATACGATGGAAAACCCAGATTCATAGGATCAACCAAGTGATTTGCAACTATATTTTTTTGTATAGCCTCTGTTTGCAATTTTGCAAGCCTTGCACATGAAATAGACCCTAATTTTGGTCAAATCGGTTTTGTTCAAGCTACCGGGTCCCTCTGTAGGTGCAGTTGACACAAAAATCAGACAGTAAACCAACAAAACAGTTAATGAGTTGAGTTTAGAAACCCTGATCTGATACCAAAGCAGTGACGTCTAGTTGCATGTAATTCCCAAGTTAATTAGATAATTGTTACTGTTGGAATCAAAATATTTGATGTCAGAAGAGGCGCAACTTGGAATAAATTGATCAAGATTCTGTCTGTTAACAAAAAAGTGGTTCTTATGAAACTCCCTGAAAATGTAAATATTTAGCCAACTTCTGCCTGAAGACGTACAAGTCTGACCTGAGTAAACAGGGCAATAAAAATCTTATTTACTTGAAACTAATGCAAACTTTTTTTTTCTTTTTTCTTTTTAAATCTAGGACTCCAGAACAGTTCAGTGAACTGATGCATGGAGACACGTGTTTAGTGAGCTTTGTGCAGGGAAACAGGTGTTTGTGAAGCCATACAATATTAATGATTAGAACATTTCTGAGCTGATAAACAACCTAGATTCATTAGCCCTGAGAGAGGCTTATTACCCGCCAGTGTTGGCTCCTTCCCTTTGTGATGCATTTAGACTCTGATAAATGAGTCAGACTGGAATAACTCTCACAGGGAGGGATCTGTGTTTCTGGAGAAAGTTTTCTGTTCAGAAAAGTTTCATTTGCCTCTTTTTTTTTAGTGCTGTTTTCTCACAGTAGTTTCTTTGTGTGGAAGACTTGCTGCCTGCAGCTAATTGAGAGGATGTCGCTGGATTTATTGCTCAGCTGTGTCACCTCCCACGCAGAACTAACACTATATACGTGTTGGATGTTGGAAAAAAAGAAGCTGTGACCTTTATGTCTATTATTTTGTGTGTAGCTGTTCTCTGTTTTTACTAAAGGTAAATGATCTGTAAAACTCTGAATGCTATCACTTCATCTGTAGTCAGGTTTTTCCTTATTTTTTGCCTTTACTCTCCTAATGACCTAAATAAGTATTTTTAGGTCTGACACCACTATCTCAATCAAACAGTCTTCCCTTGCTGTTGAGCAAGTTTTTTTTTTTTTAAGTGAGGCAACAAGATGTCTTTTTCTAAAGGCATTTTTTTAAACAGAAAAGTCTCACTATAAGCCAATGATCCTATTTTCTTTGAGTTATCTGACCTCAGTAGGATGTTTTTAAGCTTTTGCCTCTGAATACAGTTGCACATCTAGACTACAAAATTTTGTTTTTTTCTTAGTGACAGATTTCTTTAATGCTGCCCATCTTCGGTTTTAAGGTTCTAGTCATGACTGTGCTAAAAAAGAAGACACGAACAAAAGCTGTGTGCTTAAAATAGGTTTAAATGAAGGTTGCAGCTTTTATAGACCCTGAAAACTTGAGCTCAATACGTCACAAAACTTAAGGACACCCAATGGACATTTGTGCTTTTTTTCCAACTTATTTGGACATACTGATAGCAGTTTTAAGAAAACTGAAAACTTTAATAACATACTGTATAGAAACAACAAACCTGGAAAAAAAGTAATTTACCATTTTCTTGTAAAATGTAATAGAACTATGTTTAGGAAATGACAAATATACACAATTTAGATCATTTGAAATCAATCATTCTACTTTATGGAAAATAGTCTACGACTAGAGACATTTTGAAACAATTGTCAGCACTTTACGGTTTCAATGTCCAGGGGATGCAAAAAGAAGCCTGGCCCAAAGTACGATCAAATCTGGCCTGCTAACACAAGTAGTATAGAGATGGAAACTTTAAAAAGAATGTGAGGTACAACTCAAAATATTCCTCTCTTATAAACAATGTTTCTGCTTACATTTTATCAGAATCAGCTTTATTTTGCCAGGTTTGTAGTTACAAACAAGTTATTTGGTTTCGGAGTCCAACCTTTCGCTTTGTATAAAAAGAAAAAGCAGGCAGAGAAGTAAAAGCAAGTAGAACAGCAAACTACAATCTGTCGGTCATCTGTCGAGGCAGATGACCGTTCATACTGAGCCCGGTTCTGCCGAAGGTTTTCCTTCCCGTTAATGGGGAGTTTTTCTTTCCACTGTCGCTTCATGCTTGCTCAGTATGAGGGATTGCTGCAAAGCCATGTACAATGCAGACGACTCTCCCTGTGGCTCTACGCTTCTCCAGGAGTGAATGCTGCTTGTCGGGACTTTGATGCAATCAACTGGGTTTCCTTATATAGGACATTTTTGACCAATCTGTATAATCTGACCCAATCTGTATAATCTGATTAAATTTGACTTTGTAAAGTGCCTTGAGATGACATGTTTCATGAATTGGAGCTATATAAATAAAATTGTATTGAATTGAATTGAATTGTAACAGAAAATACATTATACAGGGGGGAAAAGTTAGAACATTTATTAATTTTATTGATTAAACTTGGCCAAGTACAGAAAGCGCTGACCCATGTCCTGTTGCTGCTGCTAAACGTAGACTTTTTAAAAAAAATTCTAGCTAAAAGATGAAAACAATTGAGCAAAAAAAAAAAGAAAACTTAAATTATTAGCTTGTTTTTTGTTTCTGTTTGGTCTCACAGGGTTGTCGTATTAAGAAAAAAACATTTTTATGTTCTGGATCAACAATATTTACTTTTCTACTTTGTTTAGAATATTTCTTGTTTAGTATATTATTGATCAAATAAAAAATAAATAAAAAATCATGTAATATCTTTTTAATTATTATTTTCTAATTGTTGAGACCTGCAAATGCTCTCAATCCCACAACTTTGGCCCTAATTGTAAAGTTTGGACACCACTGGCCTAAAATGTCACCAGGAGTCCTACAGCAGGCTTCTGTAGCTGTCAGTTTGAAAGTGCATGGCCCTATAATGAAAAAGGGACGCCACAAGTTCAACATTCCTGGGAGATGTGCAAGGAGGAAACATTTTGACACACCACATCAGCTGTTAAAAAGCATACAAGGGAAGGTGACTCTTCATTGTGGCTGCGATTGACAGCAGAGTCCGTATTAATATGCAAGTTGCTCACTAGGTCACCTTGGAGCCACATGCCACCATGATCAGTTCTGTGTGAAAGATGCAGCCACTGAACAGTAAAACTTCACAAAGAAACCAAGCAGCGATTGCGACGTGCAGCTGTGAGACTCCGGGAGCGAGTCTGATGAACAAAACTAACACGAGAGGACAAAAATAGGGACAGTTCCTGTGAGAAACAAAAACAACCAGTCCTTCACGAGACCACCCCTTTATTATTGCAAAAAAAAAAGCAGAGGCTGATGGAAAAACAAAAGATAATTAAATCTAAAACTTGTTGATATCTTAGTCTAATTAATGTGAAACAAAAGGCAATTTTTTTAGTTCATGTTTAAGGAAAACTGGAAAAACATTAGCAGGGGGTAAAACAACAACACAAAAGCTTGTAGCTTTATTGGTTAAGGTTATAACCTATTCTGCCCTGAGTGAATAAAGATTTCCATTTAGATTGGAATTATCAGCTGAAACATAAGCCCCAAAAATAAATGGAAAATTATTCTTTTCTATTTTAACACTCGAGTTACTTTTTTTTCCCAAGGATTTGATGACACATGGAATCACAATGAAACCCCAGAACTGCCACTGATTACATCTACAATTCAAGAGTCAGCAGTAAAACTGTGCGTTAAAGCTCTGACTAATTTTGTTTTGTTTCTTTCCATCAGCAAATGCTTCTATAACCAAAATGTGTCCTTTAAGGACTATAACACATTCATGCTCAGTCTTTGGTGCTTAGCCCCAAACACAATAAAGCCTTATATGTTCATTCCACTAAAAAAATGCACAGTCAAAGAATAAACTGTGTTGGGTGTGATTTTGGAGATTGCTTGGTTATTGTGAATTAATGTGGCTGTGTGTGTTTAAAGGTGGTCTGTAGCAACGATTAATCAAAAAGTGACCTCAGTGCTTACCAATTTTAGGAAGACAAGAAAAATGTAGAGGTTAATTAGTTTGCTTTTAACTCCCTGAAAGAGGAACAGCTGAGCTCTGAGAAGATGAGACATTTGATCATTGCCCTCAGAGAGCAAGGTCCCTCTGATTAGACAAAAAAATAAAAATAATGAAATTTAAACTCGCCTGTAAATCCAAACGCAATAGCTAAAAAAAAAAAAAAAAAAAAAAAAAAAAAACTTGTGGAAAATAATTCAAATAATCAAAGTTGGTGTTTGAGATAGTTATTAAGGCTTTTATTTCCTCCATATCTAGGCAATTATATTGCACTTTTATATATGCATAAGTTCTTTATTAGCTTCAGTTGGTCTAAAATTTCTGCTGTAAGACTTTAGTAGATGGGGTATCTGCCTCACGGATTAAAATTGGAAGTTGGTTCCACAGGAGAGGAGCCTCATAACTAAAAGATTTGCAACCCGTTCCACTCTAGGAACCACCAGAGTCGAGAACTGCAGTCTGAGAGCGAAGTGCTCTGTTAGGAACATACGTCGCAGTCAGATCTCTGGTATATGGTGGAGCTTCATTTTTAAGGGCTTTATATGTGAGAAGGAGACTTTTAATTATATTCTGGATTTAACAGGAAGCCAGTGAAGGGCAGCTAAAATAAGAGAAATATGATCTTTTTGTCCACACAATTTTTGTCCTCAATGTGTAAAATATAGATCAAAACTCTTGTTGCGCTAAGGCTTTTAACTGCATTTTGTGAACTTGCTGATTGCACGGAATTAAACTGGTCCAGCCCCTTTTCAAATTAATGTTCAAATGTTGTTATAAAACTGAATAAATGTTATAATAAATTAACCTTACAGAAGAAACTATTAACTATTGAGATGCTTCTCAATGGAGGTCTGAATGCGACCTGAATAGATTAGGTACCAGTGGAAATAGGGCATAAATGACATGTCCTGGTCTGAAATAACACGAAGGCCCTTTACTCCATCACCAGAGGACAATTTAATGCCATCTGGATTAAGCAACTGACTATTCAGTTTATTTTTTAAAAACTCTGGTCCAAAGATGACAACTTCTGTCTTGTCTGAATTTAAAAGTCATCCAGGTTTTTCTGTCTCCAAGACATGCCTGTAGTCTACCTAGCTGCTTAAAATGATGGATTAATATAGCTGGGTATCATCAGCATAATAGGAGAAATTAATCCCATGCTCTCTGATAATTTTACCAATCCTTTCTGTATCGTTTTATTAGATTTTTTTTGTCTTTTGCAATTGTTTCACATGACAGGTGCTATAAAAATATCTACTTACATGGGATATTGCCACTGTGTCATCATTGTTTAAAGCTGGGGTTCAAATTAGTCATGCAGTGTTGGGTACAGATGTTGTACCTGCAAGTCCATACCCTTGCCTGTAGACGTGCAAATAAATCTCGTCATATGTTTTATAAAATGTCACCAAAAAGCAGCTGGACTCTGCCCCTGTTCAGAGTAACAGTGTCGGTTGTGTGTTAAAGTCAATGTTCTCCTCTGTTACAGGTGATGTCCCAAGCAGAGGGCCAACAGAAGAACCTGGTCCACTCCATTGACGCTCTACCCACCAAAGGCCCCCTCTCTTGTCTGGACCAGGACCTGCTGCTGCTCAAGGCGACGTCGGCCGCCACGCTCAGCTGCCTGGGCGAGTGCCTGAACATCCTCCAGCAGACTCAGAGCCACAGCAGCCAAGCACCTCCTCAGTCCCACGCCTCCCAGCGTAGCCGTGGAACCCCCTCTGGTGAGTGCGCCCCGGGACCCATTCCGGTACTGTTACTGGAGCCCCCCACCGCTCCATCCACCCCATCCCCCTTATCTTTTCAGTCCTCGCCTCCTGAGCCCAGCTACATCCACAAAGCCAAGCTGGGGCAGCTAAACTGCGGCTCATGTCCATGCCTGATGGGTACGACAAAGTTGAACGTTTGCGGTAAATGTTGTTGAATGTTGCATTTAATGTGTTACATGTTTTGACTTTGTGTCATTTGTTTGTTTGCGATTGCTTGTTTATTGTTTGTGTGTCTTGTTTTGTTGGTTTTTGTTGCTTCAATGTCGTCAGTCCCATCGAAAAGCCAAAAATTCTTCAAGTCGCACCAGTTATAAGCATGAATGAGAAGTGTGTATGAAGGTGTTGTTCACAGAAGCCCTTAAAGCATGTCAAACTGCATGTCGGGGAAAGAAAAATGGCCTTCTGTGAAAGGGTATGCTTAAAATAAAAATACCTATGCGCTTCTAATTCTCAACGGATTATACCTTTACCAAAACATTCAGCTCTGGTGCCTCAAATGTCAGCCCTTCCCCTTGTTTCAGCCTCTCTGTGCCTGGTCTAATAAAGATTTTTTGATTTATACCATCTGAAGCTTGAGGGTGGTTCTATTTAGCAATCACAATTAAGATAAATATCTGGAAGGACTTCTTAAAAGTAGAGTATCCAGTTATAGGACACAACGATCCATCAACTGTTGGACTAATCCTGTTTTCCCCAAGTAAAGATGCACATTTGTAATCAATTTATGGTGTTCAGGTTGCTGTACACCCACAAATGTTTTTGGTTTTTTTCCCTCGTAAAAAGGATCGGATTGATTTTGCCTTTGAGCAGCTCTTAACGCTTGGTGACCGAGAAATTATTTGTTGATTCTTCAGTTTCAATCTACACAGGAGATGATCTTACAGTTCATCCTCAGTTCTACTCATTACGAGCTTTAATGCAAAACTTACTTTTTTAATTATGTATTTGGATTTTTTTTGCCCAGTTCAAACAATCATAAAATAAGCAACTTTGGTGAGTTTTAAAAACACGAATTGGGTGCACAGGTTTTAATTTATGGAGATTTATTTTTAATCCTCACTGGGTCAAACATAAAACTATTTGTTGAGACATCTGTTGGCAAACCAAACAATGACTACACTCATTATGTAGCCATCATTCTGTCTGGATATTTGAACACTTTTCTTTTGGTGTTCGAGGAGTTCGGTACAGACAGAAGTTTTACTATGATTCAGTAACAGTCGTTTCTGCCAAAGCTTAATGGTAGAGTCTGCGATTTTTCCGGAAGTTTCCTCAAGTCCCTTTTTGAATAACTGTGCAGACGCAAGACCGCCTTACCTGCTCTTCCGTTCCTGAGGGGGATCGCGTGAAAAAATCTCCCAAATCCACTATGGTGTAATTTCTTTCTACTGAGACCTTCCTCTACTTCACATAAACTTGTACGCGGCTTGTTTCTTATGACTCTGTCATTTTCAAAATATACAGTGAGAGCAGCATAGGCACAATGAACAGCTAACACCAAAGCTAACCGCCAAGCTAACCGGATTCATAAACACAGAAGTGCACATACGCAGGCGGCAAGCAGAAAATAACAAGGAACGAGCACGCACACTGGTGTTAATAGATAAGGTGGTACCGGGGGGCAGGAGCAAAACAATGAAAAATCTATGCCCTTCGGACTGAACAATAAAGATTGGTTAGAGATTTTTCAGGCATGCAGCTGCCATAGAGATACATATTTTACCTATTTTTTCTGAATACATAACGTATTGACTACTTTCAGGATGGAAGGACAGTTTTACCCAATGTAACAAAGTGTTTCTGAACAGTATTACCAATTATAGATTTAATGTTAGCCTGGCGTTGGGCTTAAAAATCTGTTTTTTGAAATGTATCCCTAATTGTGTCAAAGTTTAAACCATCTGGGTTTTGATTTCAGGTGAAGTTTAAGAATCCTGAGTTAGTCCTCATTTATTGCGCCATCACTTGCATTTCACAAATGTTTCTTGCTGCAACACAGACCCATATTACAGTACTACCCACTACCTTGCTGCTACAATGATTGTTTTTCTAGTTTTGAAAGCCTTACTTTGACCCTTCCAAACATAATTATTGAATCATGTTCACTCCTGTTCATGAGCACAGCTGCACATGTCAGCTGAGTTTAAAGGTGTCCAGTTTTGGAGCAAAGGCTTATTTCTTATTTGGCGTTCTCCGTCCATGGTGATGTAAAACTTGCTTCACCCTGAACAGTAACACCGGTGGTCCAGCATCTTCCAGTTACTCTGTAGGATTGAGCCTTGGTGGGTTCTAGGTTTTTCTGATATTCCTGGCACACCCTTTTTCATCTGTCGGTGGGTCTTACTTGGGTAAGATGGTTGAAACTCGGACACACCTGGGTTTCCCAACATGAGAATGGGCTCAAACATGGTTCACTACCAGTTTTGAAATGATCAAAGCAGGTTTCTAGGATGATCTTCAAAAAGATCGGCTTTCATGCATCTTTAGAATTTTTGAACTTTGCTTAAAAGCCCTGTCTGCCTTGGGAAACCAACAGATACAGAAAACCTGAAAAAGACTTTCCATCAAAAAAATGCGTGGATAAAAGCCATATATTAACTTGGTATTCATGCTTTTAGTGAGCAAATCATCAACTTTCCAACAGAATTGTATATCAGAATTAACTCAAAGGGGAAACTGTGTACCTTTTTAATGTGAAACAAGTTCATGCTAGTTGGATTTTATGTCAAAATAAAAATTAAATTCCAACATTTCCCAGTAGGAGTTCAAGAACATATCAAGAGAGAAAATGGATAGACTTAATTTTGCTACCTCAACCCAACAGCATTGCCTAACTCCGCAGGTAGCTTTTTAAATGTTTTCTATCATTTACAAGGGGAAACTCTACTTTGTGTTATGTTGATGAAACATTTAGCCTTTTATATCTTATCTTAGAAAATCAATCCAAAACAATTGTAGCTTTTGATAATTGTTTATCTTACCTCTTTTAAAGATCCAATAGAAATGCTGTGAATCCAAACTGTTTCTAACCAAAGTGTGAGTAGTGACATTTCAACGGCAATTTTTTTTTTTTTTGAAACTTCAAACTAGAAAGTTAATTTTTTTTTTTAATCCTACTACTAAAAAGGTAATCTTGCATCTGTGTTTAGGTGGAGGAAGGTTGCCACCCTGAATCTGCCCTTCCTCACTGTCTCTTAATCTTCTTTTTGCGCCAGCCGTTGCCGTATCCTGCAGCGGGTTGTGTGGAGTGGGACCGCCGGGCCGCAAGTACAAACCTCTTTCTTCCTTCCGCTGCCTTGCTGATGAGTCCCGTGGGGGTCCGGCTGCTCCCCATATTCGGCATGTACCCTCCACACCTCAGTGAAGAGTACCTTATTTGGATCCTCAACTTTGAGAGTTTTTGGTGGTGTGCTTCACCAGCATGGGCTGCATCCTGACTTCATGCAGCTGATAAAAGAGAGTTGCAAGATAGGCGAATGGTTTCACGCAGGAAAGCATTCACAAGCATGAGGTTCACTGAGTTTGGCTGGCACGTTGGTTCCTCGGATCACCTGCTGCTCCCTCAACAACCAAATCAACCCGTTGGAGTCAGCTTGAGGTGTTTCAAAGAGTAGATATCTAAATTTGGAAGCTCCCTGCAAACAAACAAAACAAAAAAACCTGCCAGTCAAAAACCAGAGAGCAGATCTTAAGGTAATGCAGCGGAGGATCTTCGCTGCTCCCTCTAGCCCTTTTGGATTCCCCCTCTTTCCCCTTCTGCCAATGCTAAAAATAGCTTGACCGCCCACCCCACCCCTTCACCAGTACACGGGAGCATTTTCCTTTAAGGAAATGAAAATCCATAAAGGAAATCTACTTTGCAAACGTGTCCCCCCCCTTGCAGCCTTCTCAATGAGAATTGCTTTTAATGAAAGCCTTTCTTAGGAAAGGTCAACCCTTGCAGTTACAGAATTACAAACTCTGACCTGTAGTCACTGGCCAGAAATGGAAGAAACAACTGGAGAGATTTGGTGCATGACAATTTCATTGCATTGTTTCATTCGTTAGGCTTCTCATCCACTTGCATGCCTCTATCCAACAATAACATTGGATAGCTCCCGCTTATCAATTAACTCTACTTCTAGGGCTTCATGGTGACTTACAGATGTCCCAATCAAGACTTGATATCAATTACCCTTATGACCTTCCAGCAACGTTACATCCAGCTAACAAGACTTAATTGGGGCTAAATTTAAGAGGAAAATAAAAGTTGGATATGCTTTTGTTTTCACAAGTAAAGTTTTCAAAAATCTGTAATAACCGTATAATATTCCAACCCTAAGTTTGACCTGTTCCCTATATTACAGTTTTTGTGCTTGTCTAATACTCAGGTAGTATAGTTGATATTTAATGGAAGAGGAATCACCAAGGACACGGATTGCAAAAGACACCTGCAGGATATATTGAAATGTTTGAAAAAGTTGCAACGCAGCATGGACCGTCTACTGAGTTGAGAAAATCCTTGGGTTTATACAGGCATCCTATGCTGTCTGGAAAAAGCCCTGGAAACTACTTTTTAATTTTCCAGGTCTGGATAAGTATGAAAGAAATTCACATGGAGTATAGAAAAGTGCCCTTTAGACAATTTTTATCATAACTCTAACTTCATATGCTAATTAAATATATATTTTTTTCATTGATTTTATAATTAAATTACACATTTCAGCTTTGATTTACCATTTCAGAACTTGATTTCAATTATTTGTTTTGTTTTTAACTTACTAACTGAATGCACCCTTAATAAATACTAAAAGTTCTTTCCCTTTTAATTTATGGACTCTTGATAAGTCTTGACAAACTTTTGTAGTTTGAACTGGACCTGTGATTCTTAAGTTGGGCCAAGCAAGAACGTCAAACAAATCCCTTTACAGTTCCTGACCTTGATAATGGTCCCCGTACTTGTACTCATCATCTTCGTCTTATTTGGGGGCAGCAGATGTCCAGACTTCCTTCTCCCCAGACACCTCCTCCAGCGCCCAAGACGTTCCCAGGCCAGCTGAGAGACGTACTCTCCAGTGTGTCCTGGGCTGCCCTCTGGGCCTTTTTCCGGTGGGTCATGCCTGGAGCACCTCCCTAGGGAGTCGTCCAGAGGGCATTCAGAACACAGAGAGCTCCCTGATAGCCAGGCTCCTCATTCTGTCTCTGAGGAGGAGCCTGGCCCACCCGGCGGCAGAAGCTCATTTCAGCCGCTTGCATCCGGGATCTCCTTCTGTCATGACACAAATTTTGTGACCATAGGCAAAGGTAGGAATGAAGTTAAATCTAGAGAACAGCAGGTGTCTGGATGAAAAAGCTTTGATAATCAGAGGAGAATAGTTCCGGGTGATTAATTAAAAGAAAAAAGGAGCTCAACAATCATTGACTAGGGGTTAGGGGTCTATAACTCATGGAAAGGATTTCTAGGCGCAGCCAAAGCCCGGGGAGGGGTCAAGTTTCAGGAACCAGCAGGATGTCTTCGCTTTTTGCTTTTTGTGGAAGACATGGTTGTGTTGCCCACTCTAACCAAGACAGTAGAGAGCAAAGCGGTCCTCCCAAGTCAGAGGCCATGGTGCCCCCAACCAAAAGGGGGATTACCCCTCTAGGTTGGGGGTGGGAGGTCCTGTCTTAAGGAGAGGAGTTCAAGTATGTTGGGGTCTTGTTCACGAGCAAGGTGGAGAAGGGAGTGAGAGATCAACAGACGGATGGTGCACATTTATGCGTACGGTGCACCCATCCTTCGTATTTATTGTCTTTGCTAACCATTTGAACTTCTCACCTGCTCAGGATAATACTTAGACCATAGCTGAGTGAAACTAGAAAGCAATACTCCCTTAAGAAGAGTCTTAAGTTGTTGGAATACTTTAGCTGATAGTCAAGGACTCTGTACGGCAACAGGTGTCCAACTCTAGTCCTCGAGGGCCATTTCCTGCAACTGTTGGTTGTTAGTTGGCCTCACCGCACTTGAGGTCATTAGCAGGACTCTATAGAGCTTGGCTGCTGAGGAGGGATTTAAGACACCAGATTCAGGTGTGTTGGATTTGGGACACCTCCAAAAGTTGCAAGACCCTTGAAGAATGGCGTTTCAAGCTCTGCTGCATGGTATTGGTTGATGGTCATAGAATCTTCTGCGTGTTTACGGTTTGAATATAACCCTATAACAACTTGTTGGACTTGAGCTGTTTGTTCAAACCCGAGCTTGATTTACCAGTTCCCTCACTCAACAAATCATTACTAAAGACATTCAGATGGTAAAGTCAGAATGTGAACATGAAGGCATTTAACCATCCTGCCTTGAATGGACCATTCTGGCAGATGGTGTTGGCTCAATTTTAGCTCTTTAGTACGAACCTGTGTCATCGTTTAAGCACCGCCTGCTTACCTTGAGTATCGTTGGTGACCATGTCCACCCCTCTATAATCACAGTGACCTCGCCTACTGACTTCATAGAGGATAATGCGCCTTGAACATAACAATGAGTTCATTGTACTGCAGTGACCTTCATAGTTTAAAGCCTGTTTTTTGACATATTGTGTAATCTATGCCATGAATAATTAAGGCAGTTTCGACGCAAAAGTGGGTCCTACCTAATCACTAGAAAGGTGTAGCTAATAAAGTGGCTAGTGACTCCTTATGAACCAATTTCCATGCGCATAAGTTAAACTACTCTGAGAGGCTGCTGTTTAATTGGCGCGCTTCGCCCATTTTGCTATGCCTGTTTTTTTTTTTTAATCCCCTTAATACACAAAACTTTCCTGTTTTGTTTGATTTAATGCAAAATTTCTTAACCTTGCGTGTAAATTTATTCCACCCAATAATGCAATCATTTTATTTACCAGCAGAGTAAAAAACATTTAAACAACATTACATCGATGTTCAGAGTTGGTCTTATTCTAGCAAAGAGCAAAGCAAATGACAGACACATCCACAGTAATAAATACAGAGAGCTACTTTATAGTCCCAGAACCGCTCTACTGATGCTGAACCACAAAGAATATGCTGTTTAAATTTACAATTTCTACCAAACTGGGAAGCCCTGCAACCGAGGACTGGGTGCAACCCAGGCTTTGGTAACAATGTACAAATTACATGTATGCAGCAAAAAGAAAATGCTGTGGTGCATGCTGACCCATGCATAGCATGAATACGAGGTTTTTCACACCTTCATGACGTGAAGGTGTGAAAATTTATGTTAGGGCTCTGAAGCAATAACATAAAAAAGAAACGGTACGAAACGACAAATATTCTAAACACCTAACGGAGCGTTACTGAATAAGAAAAATGTTTTGTGTTCACAATAACATTGCCTCATGGTTTCCATTCCTATCTGAGCTTATGTCGTTGTCTTTTATTAACAGCGTTTTACAATGTTGATACGGGATTGTTTGTTTCCAGGCCATGACATTTAAAGGTCACCTTATTTTTAAAATCCCATTTGCTTCAGAGCAAGTTTACTCTGCCACTGTTGCTGGTGCTGCTGCTACAAATGTTCCTTGATTTGTCTAACACAAGCTTTTTCAGCATCATTTCAAAACGGCTTTTTCATTGCAGATTTTTATTCAATAATCCTGTCGTAATTTTTAATGTATTGAGGTCATTTCCCCTGAAATATTCTCAAATGTCTCAGTTCTAGTCCCACTTTTGTGATACCTCAAGTTAAAAACCCAGCTCTAATAAATTAATTGTAATACCCATTGAACTTACTCAGATTTTGTCATGTTACAACCACAAACTTCTTTATTTACAAAGCAAAATTTGAAAAGTGTGGTGTGTGTTTATATTCAGTCCCTCTGAGACGATGCTTTGCAGAACCGTCTGTTGGGTTGCGTCTCTATCAGCTCTGCTCATAAATACGGACATTTTTGCCCATTCCTCTTCACAAAAAAGCTCAAGCTCAGATTGGATAGAGGCCAGTTTTGAGCGGCAACATTTTCAAGTCGCAAATTCTCAACTTGATTTCCATATGGACTTTGACTAGGCCTTTGCAAAACCAGAAGACTTTGATCTGAACATCCTAAATTGTAGCTCGGCTCGACGCTTTAGTGTTGTTGTCCTGCCGGAAGTTGAAACCTTTTCCCAATAGCACTTTTACAGAACCTTGCAACTAGGTCTCTACCAGCAACCGCCTTGTGTCTTAGGTCCCATACACCGCGTCAACTCTGACCAGCTTTTCCCACAACCATGATGCTGCCACCTATCTAGTTTTCACTGTGATGTGAACCATGGTTTTCCTTCCTCATGCCATAGGTTCAATTTTGATCTTTTCTATTCAGAGCACATCTCCCATGTTTGCCCTGGTCCCCTTACGTGGCTTGTAGCAACGTACCTGGGACTTCTTCTAGCTTTTCTTCAACAATGTCTCTCCCATATTGGCTCACTATTTAAAAAGATCAGACTTCTGAAGTGCAAAGCTAATAATTTGTCCTGCGAACAACTTATCCCCCCACCATGAAATGCATGTCTGTGAAGCCTTCATCTAGAGTTACCGTCGCCTTATTGGCTGCTTTTTCTTGATCGATGCTCTCCTGGTCTGGCATGCGTTTAGGTAGAACACTCCTTTCTTGGGAGGTTTGCAGGAGAGCCATCTAATTTCAGATGATGGATTGAGCACTGCTCTCTGAGATGTTCGAAGCTTGGTGTGTTGTTTTAAAATGAAACCCTGTTTAAACTTCCATCAGGGTCATCCTGACCTGTCTGCTGTGTTCCTTTTATCGTCACGATGCTGTTTGTTCACTAATGTTCTCAAAGATACCTCTGAGGCCTTCACAGGACAGTCCGTGTTTATGCAGAAACTGAATTACAGTTTCTGGCATAAACACGACTACTAGGCGTGCTTACTAATGACTGATTGGACATTAAGTTGTTGAACAATATCAGAGTTATGGGGCTAGATAATTTTTTTATGCTTACCATCTTATTGATGCCTTTTTTTCTTCTTTTTTATAATGACCTATTCATGTTTTTTCACATTACAACCAACAAATTTAATACGTTAAGGATATATGCTTTTACCTTTACAGGTGCCGCTATTTACTTTTGCATAAGACATTTTATTATTGCTGGGCTGAAGTCCAGATTGTGTCATTCTGCCATAGCAAGCTTGGATGTGGCACTCAGTCATCCAATATCTACGAAGAAGAAAATAATTTTGCACACAATTTCCTGGTGTCTCAGCTCCATCAGTCATCCCGCGCCTTTTAATAGTGAATGTCAGATGTAAATGGCTGATAGTGATATGAGTTTTCCTCCTTCGTCTCTTGATTCCATCAGAACTAAAACAAGCACTGGATTTCTGACCTGCTTTTGCGATCTAAAAGCTGACAGCAGGCTCTGACGCCACTTTACCGTTTGCTTTGTTGCAGATGGTGTTCCTGTGTGGACTGTACCAAAGTCGCCCTCAGGCGACACGCTGAGGAACGGAGGTCTGACTCCTTCCAACAATCAGCCGAGCCTCCCCGGCCCTCAGGAAAAGGAGTATGTCCCATGGTGCAGAGGTGAGAGTCGTGATGTTCCACTTTCATTTTCTCGCCTCTAAATTTAGTCTGTCATCTTGGGATGGACGTGTCTTGTCCCATACCGCTGCCCTCTGTGAAACCAACTGAATGTAATAAAAACAAAATCTTTAAAATTCCAACAGAGCAACACCTCTCAGTTGCAGAATGTGACCAATGTCTTTCCTTTTTTTGGCCTTTAAAATGTCATTGGCATAGTTTCAGAGAGGAAAACACAACAGCAAAGGTTGGTTTCTGTAAAAGAAAATGAAACTTATGTTTATGTGCTACAGAGGTAACAGTTCTGGTGTCCGTCGTCACATATTTCTCTTTTTCTTTTTTTTTTCTTTTTTTTATAAAAGCGCCCTCAAGTCCAGCACGAGCATGTTATTCTGTCTTCTTTTTTTTTGTAACCCTGAGGTGCAGTTTTTTTGGTTACAAATCCTGATTTAACACGTGTGACAGAAACAAACTC